>NW_026606077.1:1210000-2410000 GCF_029834395.1 Sorex fumeus
TTCTTATTAGGATCATATTTAATGTGTCTTCATTAATTTATATTCACGAAGTAAGATAATTTTTGAATCTCCTGATTTTAAATCAATATAGCAACTTTTGAGGCTTTTTCCCTGGACAATTAAACTAGACACTGGAAAATTCCATGGATGTTAGAGTCATAGGCACAGGAGATAGTAAAATAGTTAAAGTGCATACTTGAACAAACTTCATTTCTCAGCATCACTTGTTCTGAAAGCATCTAGTGAGGTCTGGAGCACCCTGGTTGTGACCTTTAAAGGTCCCAAATCAATATGGATTGGCCCAGGTATCCCTAAAACCACATCCTCAGTCCTTGATCTGAACCAACCACCATTCTATTTGGTGAAGAATTATCAGTGGAGTCCTGGGAACTCCGGAATACCAACTGGGAGAGGCTTTGCAAAAAAAATAAATAAAAGAAAATAAATACCATAAATACCAACTGGGAGAGGCCTTGCAAAAAAAAAGAAAAGAAAATAAATAAAATAATATGTTTAATGTATAAAATATCACTATTTTTTACTGAGGTACCACAGACTGTCATTGTTTTAGCAATAGAACACTAAACAAATCACTCCAAGACAGATTCTATGTTGCTCCACCACTATTCCAATTTCTTTCTTACTTTTCCTCAAGCCCTCAGAGGAAGTACACAGAAGAATTGAGCAATAGAATTCTATTTTATTCAGAGGAAGTGAGCAGTTTCATGTTCTATTTGTCATTTAACAGGATTTGTTTCCATTGTGTATTGTCTAATTCTTCTCTTTACACTTTGCAAAGAGAAAGATCATTTAGTGAAATATTAGAAAATTTTTACTGTGTGATTTTTTTTAAAAAAATCATTGAAAGTAACTTAAGTGTAAAGTGATGGATTTGAGTATTGGGATTCAGAAAACATTGTAAGTTTTAGATAGCAGAAATATAAGTGTCCTGTCTTTCTGCATGTGTTTTTGTTTTGTTTTGTTTAGTTTTTGATTTTGGGGTCATGCCAGACAATGCACAGGAGTTACTCCTGGCTCATGTACTCAGGAATTACTCCTGGCGGTGCTTGGGGGATCATATGGGATGCTGGAAATCCAAATCAGGTCAGCCGTGTGCAAGGCAGACACCCTAACCACTGTGCTATCGCTCCACCCCTCAACTAATAGTTGAAATTCAGAATTTATGTCAAAGAGACAAAAGTAAGTGCACTGATTCTAAAAGTGAAAATTAGGTTGGTAAAACAGGAAGAATGCAAAGATAGGCTTTTTGACCAAACTCACAGGAATAAATGTAGACAGTCACCAACTGGGACAAAAGTGTACTCTCAAGAATTACCTTAAATTTTGCTGACACATTTTCAAATATAAACTAATCATTTTTCTGGACATTGCATTATTTCTTATCTAACGTGATTTGAATTTTATATGCTGTGTGTCTGTAATTTCAGGGTTGTAATTTCACAAAATCTGAAAGTGTATTATAAAAGTCCACAAAAATGATATGGTGTTCTCTGTAGCCTACTTTATTTATCCTTATTGATTAAAGCATGATTTATAACAGTACAAGGGGAAATATTGGATATGCCTTGAAGGTCAGAATAAATTAAATTTATATCAGACAGCTATACATTATTAAAGCATGATAGTGCATATCTTATTTATGTAAGTAAAATATATTTTGTTCACATTTTGTCCACACTTTGTCCAAACATAAGCAGAAAAAATATTCATTTCTAAGATAATTTTATATTACAGTTAATTTCACTGTTGCTAAATAGGCCAGCACCATTGACCACTCCATTTTAATGTATCTTTCCTTATATTCCAGCAATTAAATTATAGTATCAATTAAACTCTTGTGCAAGAGGAGATCTTTGAATGAGATATATTTATGGCTCAGTCTCTAAAAATTGTAGCATAAAGGGAATTCTCAAATATATTCACTTACTACATTCACTTAATACCTCTACTACCTCCACTACTCACCAGCCAACACACTCTAAGCCACTTTCCGGACTGCGTGGCCATGAAGAAACGGCCTCATGACATACTATATGACACTTAATAACCATCTTCCAATATTACAGCACCATATTTGATGAGGTTCAAATACGGTTTGAACTATGGGAACACCTGCAAGGGCAATTAGAGGCCACCCTAAAAGCCTCTATCCCTCTTGGAGACCTCGGCAAGCTGCCGAGAGTGTCCTGCCACACGGCAGAGCCTAGCAAGCTATCCATGGAGTATTCAACATGCCAAAAAAAGTAAATAAAATGGGTCTCATTCTTCTGACCCTAAAAGAGCCACCAATATGGCAGCGTTAAGAAGGATGAGGAAGGAGAGGCTGATAAAATCTCAAGGCAGAACTAGACTGCCAAAATAAAGAAAGACTAAAACAACTGTGTATTTTTAATGCATGTACGCCGGCATCAGATGCATCCATGGAGGACCTGATGGTGCTAGGTGAAAGATCAAGTACAATATCAATATCATTGGTCTGAGCGAGACGAGAAGGAATCAACCACATCACCCCATTTTCAACACTGGAGAAGAACTGTTCCTTGGAACATATGACAAAAGAGGTGTCAGTGCTGTCGGTGTCCTTGTCAACATGAACTTGGCCATGAGCATTGATTCATTTGAATGCCTAACAACCCAAATCAGACGATTATACTTAAATAGATGTGGCTCATTGCCGACAGTTTCTAACTTCATTGTCTACGCACCAACATCCAGTTACAATGAAGAAGAAATTGAGAAGTTCTACATGGAGCTGGAGAAGTTCTAAAAAGAAGACCACACCTTCTACAAGATCATTGTCAGCGATTTTAATGCCAAGATAGAACCGGGAAGATCAGCCAAAGAACTCCACATCAGGACCCATGACCTAGAACGGAACGAACAGGGTGAGAGACTCTCTGAGTCTATCATTGACCAAGACCATCCATGGTAACTCACAGCTCCAGAAGGCCGAATCTAAACGTTTGACATGGGAGTCTCCCGCTGCATGGTTCCACAACAAAATTGGCCACATAATATTCAATTGATGGTTTTGCCTGACCGATGTCTCTCTTGTCCCAAAATTCCAAACGTGATCAGACCACCATCGTCTTTGTGCAAAATTCTACTTCATGGAGCGGGGAGAAAGGTCTGCAAAATTTAAAAAGAGAACTCCCAGAACGATGACCAACTGGGAGTTTTTTGGCACTATTGTGACAACATGAGAGGATATCATCATTGACAATATTGAGGAAGAATACAATTGAGTAGTTCAGCACCTCCATGATTGTGCAAAGAATGCTGAGAGAGAGAGAGAAATACACAAAACAATGCCTGTCTTGGAGAATTCTCAAGCTCATTTGACAATGCAGATTGGCGTGAGCCTCAGGCAACATCAAGTGAACATCCAAGCTCACAAAGCAGTGCAAAGAAGCCATAAAGGAGGACCTCAAGGAGAGAAGAGCATTAGTGCTGGCCAACGTGGCAGAAGCCAGGAAAAGCATTCACAGCACCCGCATGTCCTTCGCCAACTACAAGAATAAGATGACTGCCCTCCGACATCCTGATGAATCTATCACATTTTCGAGAAAGGCAATGGAGAAAATTATCCATGACTTCTACTCATATCTCTTCTAAAGCCACATACACATGCCCACATACTAAGTTCTGCAGTATGGATATGTCATTCCCAAAGTTCTCCCTTCCGAAATCCAACACACCATTTCGTTGGTAAAGAAGCGAACAGTACCAGTTCAGACAAGGTCAGACCCAAACTCCTAAAGGATATGCCATCAGTACTCATCAATACACTGACTCAGCTCTTCACATGCTACCTGTCTTAATGCAAGGTTGTGTCCCAATGGAAAACCAGCACAACTGTTCTACTGTACAAGAAGGGAGACATCTACAACATTGGCTACTATCACCCAATCTGTCTGTTGTCTGTTGTCTACAAGCTGTTTACTTGAGTCATCCTGAATAGGATTGGCAGAACACTAGATGAAGGACAACCATGCGAGCAAGCTGGATTCTGCAAGGGATTCAGCACAATCAACCCTATCCGTACGATAACGAAGCTCATTGGGGTTTCTCGGAAGTTCAAGATGCTGCTCTGTCTAACGTTCATTGATTTAAAGAAGGTTGTTGAACCTGTTGATACTGAATTCATCACCGAAGCCCTAGCCAAACAGAACGTTCAAGCTCAATATATAAGGATCCTCTGTGAGCTGTATTACAGATTCACTACCAGAATCTCACCATTCTATAATGAAGTGATCATTGAATCAATGATTGATGGGGTTTGGCAGGGTGATACTATTTCACTGAAACTCTTCAGTGCCACCCTCGAGAACGTCAGGTGACGAATGGAATTGGAAGGAATAGAAGTGAAGATAGACAGTCGGCAAGTACACCACCTCCGTTTCGCTGATAACATCGCACTAATAACACCTAACATTAGCCAAGTGGCACAAATGCTGGCCAACTTTGACTGTGAGTGTGAAAGGGTTGGATTGCAGCTGAATCTCACGAAGACAATGTTTATAAGAAACAGACTCATTCCTGATGTTCCATTCACTCTCAATGGAAAAATCATCTCTGAATGCAACAGTTTTGTTTACTTAGGTCAAGAAGTCAACATGGTGAATGACCTGGCACCTGAGTTGTGCAGAGGAAGAGAGCGGCTTGGAACGCCTTCAAGATCATCGAAGAATTAGCTAAGAGGGTGAAGAACCTCCGGCTCCGGGCACATCTCTTTGACTCCACCATTCTTCCTGCATTAACGTATGCCTAAGAGACCTGGGCCCTATGAGAACAGGATGAGAACACTATTCGGGTCTCCCAAAGAGGAAACGAAAGAGCTATGCTTGGAGTATCATGCTTCACTCAAGTGAGAGAAAGAATCTGGAGTTCTGAACTCTGTCGACAATTAAAGATCAGGGATGAAGTATCGTTTGCCAAGGCATCGAAAAGCATATGGGCTGGACACGTAATGTGATTTGAAGATGACCGCTGGACTAGAGCCATTATCTACTAGATTTCACGGGATGTCAAACGATCATGTAGATGCTCACCTACGAGATGGTCAGACTTTTTCGCCAAGACCCTGAACAATCGGTTTGAGGCTCTTCGTGTTCCTGGAGTGAGCAGACTCCATTGGGCTACACTAGCATGTGACAGGGATGGACGTAGATGTTGCTGGCTCCTGCTCAAGCAAATTGATGAATAAAGGGATGTCAAGTGATCAAGTGATCAAGTGATTCACTTAAAAGCCTGAACTGTCTGTGATCACATACTTATCAATAGTTTTTTTATATGATGAATGTAGTAAAGATTTTTAGTAATGCTCAGTATATATTTAAGGTAAGAAAGAAAATTTACTCTTTCAGAATCTACTTATCCTTTTATTCCAGAATTATTTTTATAGATAATGTATCGTGTTAACAGTGAATTATCTTAAAATTTTAAAAAATAATCAATTATAGAAAATTTATTAAAGATCTATGCGTTTTTTATCTTTATTATATGTGTGTCCTTATACTAAAAGCACACTGTAGATTATTAATTTTAGTTACAATATTTTCTACATTCATGAGACGTGTCTTTTTATGTCACATATTCCTTAATGTGTCTAAAAAAAGACTTTGAGACTTTAGTACAAGTCTTTAATTAATTTTAAAAGATTTAGGAGTTGTTTTAATGTTCTTAATTTCATTTTTTGATTGAGCATAGAAATACAATTTATTTTGCATGTATCTTTAATCCTTAGATTCTGCTAAGTTTATTTCTATATCTGTACTTCTTAGGATTTTCTATATAAATACACAAGTGCCTGATTAATAATAAAAGATGAGTTTTACTTTCTTTTTTAATTTTATTATTTTTTATTTTATAAACTTGTTCACTATAGTTCATTACATTTAGTATTTAAACATCAATCCCACCACCATTAAACCTTCCCAGCACCATATTTTGAGATCTCTTTTTTATTCCTTTCTGTGTCATGCCTGGCGATGCACAGGGGTTACGCCTGGCTCTTCACTCAGGAATTACTCCTGGCGGTGCTCTAAGGATCATATGGGATGCTGGGAATTGAACCTGGGTTGGCTGTGTACAAGGTAAACACCCTACCCGCATTGCTATCGCTCGAGCTGCTCCAGCACCATATTTTGAAACATTCGAGTTTTACTTTCCTTTACAGACTCCTATTTATGTTCGACTGTTACTATATAGATCCAGTAAAATGTTAAAAGTGGATGAGTATGGAAATATTTGCTATGTTTGGAGCATATAGGGAAATATTTAGTCTATTACCAGTAGGTAGTTTATTAGTTATGGCACTTTCATATCTGCCCTTTATCAACTTAAATATTTCCAAATTTTTAAGTAATTATGAGTGGATGGTGCCTTTGTTTTCAAAATTGCTTTTGCACATACCAAGATTGTTATGTTGCCTTGCTCTATAATTTATTATCATGCGTTAATAAAAAAAATCAATCAAAAAATGAAATTAAGATCATTAAAATAACATGCAATATTATTGTTGGTTGGTCATTCTCTCTGTCGTTCTTGCAATATAAATAACTTACTGGGCCTGCTCGAGCAAATCGATGAACAATGGGAGGACAGGATAGCCACAGTGAATCGAAGCTATAGAATTATTTATCTATTATGTTTCTAAATTGGACTTAAGGTATCTTTGAAGCATGTGTAACTAAGTTTCTAAAGTTATGAGTCTGTACTTTGACTTTTTTTTACCAGATGATGATGAATGATTATATTAATGATATTGATGATTATATTAATGATTATATTCATGATTCATTGGAAGTGGTTACTCCTTTGTGCGATTACAGTAATAACAATTCTTCAATCTTTGATAGAATTGACCAGTGAATATTTCAGGATGGCTACTATGTGGATATTTTATAATTGTAGATTCAATGTATTTTATTTTTATTTGGCTGACTAGTTCAGAAATATTTCGTTGCTTTAGAGCCCTTTCCTGCTCATTTTGTTAGATTCATCATAAATAGTAATTTTGAAGCCGTGAAATTGTTTCTTAAATAAAATGCATTTTACATGTTTATAGTTAATTTACAATGGATAGATATCAGTTGTTGATAATGTCTTACCGACTTTCTATATTGTACTTTATTAACACATTATTTGTTCGAAAGATTTTTATGGTATATTGTTTTTTTTCTATATAGGCAATCACCCTATTTATGAGTAGAAAGAACTTTACTTAGCTATTTACTACATGTGTTCATTTATTTTCTTATTTTACTGCCCTAAGACTTATAAATTGGCTAGTCAGATCAAAGTACCGATCTGTTTTCCAAGTAAAAGTAATTATGTCTTTCTTCTCCCTTGTGATCTGGGATGTCCCTAAATCTTTACACCTTTACCTGGAGTGTATACTTCTGAAATCCCAGAAAAATAATGCATATTTTTAAGTAGTGAGTACAGTTTCAGCTCATTTTTTTCTTATATTTCACAGTTCTTAATTGCTTTTGTGTTTATTTAATATTGAAACTTTTAATCCGTATTTTATTCTATTGCATTGCTTTGAATAGGTTTCAAAGGAAGAGGTAAAATAAAATATTAAATACTAACATTTTAAATTTATGGTTAAAATGCCTATATTCTACTTTTGCCTGACATTATATGCACATACAATATATATACATATATAAGTTTATGCATACATATACATATATACACTTCAATTTCTTATCATTATAAAGAAATTAATTTTATTTAATTGAAAATATAAATGTTATTGGTATACACGCCGCCATAGCCATTAAGTTAATGAGATATTAAGAGTAATCTAGCAGTCATTAAGCAAGCAGTTTTTCTGTACCTTTTTTTCTCAATTTATAAATCTCATTATTTTTTGGACAACTAAACTATTTTCTTTATAATTTACTATTAAATTTTTATTTTTTTGGAGATAGAGTTGCAAATCTGATTGTGTTTGGGTTTCATACATTGTTCCAACTCCCATTACTCCACCAGTGTATATTTCCCACCATCAATCAATTTCCTTCTCTCTCTCTTCCCCTCCCTCCCTCCCTCCCTCTCTCTGTCTCTCTCTCCCTCTCTCTCTCTCTCTCTTCCTCCTCTCCCTCTCTCTCTTACTGTCTGTCTCCCAGCTTTGGGACATAATGGTTTGCAAAAGGTGCTGAAAGGTTATCATTTTTTTTAACCTGCTTTCAGCACACAGTTCTTATCCAGATCATTTCCAACTATCTTTGTCATGGTGGCCCCTTCTTTATCCCAATAAATTTCTCTATCATTAGAGGTAGGCTTCCAACCGCAGACCAGTCCTCCTGGATCTTGGTTCTACTGTCTTTGGATATTGGTCTCATAACTGCACTTCCATGTCCATTGCAGTGCTATTCATGATAGCCAGAATCTGGAAACAATTGAGTGCTTAAGAACAGGTGACTGGTTAACTATATGGTACATCTACACAATGGGATACTATGTAGCTGTTAGAAAAAAATTAAGTTATGAAATGTGCTTATAAATGAATGGACATGGAGAATATCATGACTCATGAAATGAGTCCGAAGGCGAGAGATAGACATGGAATGATTTGACTCATTTATGGGATATAAAATATGCTTTAATTCTCTTTATTTAATGTGTTTAAATTGAGTCACCATGAGATACCGTTACAAAGATGTCCATGATAGGGATGCAAATTTGTTTTTTAGCTCAGTGCTGGCAGTGCTCCGGGCTTACTCCTGGCCTGGAGCCCAGAAATCGCTCCTGAAAGGACTCAGGGAACCAACGGGGTGCCAGAGATTGAACCTGAGTTGGCTGCTACTTGTAAGGCAAAGGCATTACTGACTGTATTACCACTCAGGCTTGCCAACTAAGCTATTTTTAAATAGAAGCAAACAGGAGTGTATATTATGGATGAATATAAAATAATAACTGAGGGAATAGGAACACAAGAAAATATTAAATGTGCAAAATATGTCTAAGGAAGTTGAATAGTAACTGGTTAAAAGTAGCCTATTTATTCAGACACATGTATTTCACAGAGAAAAAAATTCATTTGTAAAGTCTTTGGGATAAAAAGAGCTTTGCAATTCTGAAAGGGAGAAAGAAGTGTATTACTTGCATTATAAGAGAAGGAGAAATGTTTACAAGCAGTTTTGGCAAAATGGCAACAAGGATTGTAAAAATATAATGACGTTATTAAAACATATAGGTGTGCTGATTTTTAATATTTACTTTGAAGTCAAGTATACATACATACATAGTAAGCAAAAATTAGCTAACTTCAAACATCATTATCATTTTGTTGGTCATCTTTGAAGTTAAACTTACGAAATATTGAAACCCACAATTATTATTGCAACTTACACTTCATCAGTGTGCAAAATGTTAAAAATTTCATTTCTTTTTTGATTTATAAAAATTTACAGTAGAAAATACACACAACATATCCAGTTATAGAGCTAAAATTAATTAGATAACAAAACTCCAGTATTAAAATCTGTAAATATTAAATTTTTTTTAAAGGAACTTGGGCTGGAGCAAAAGCACAGCATGTAAGGCGTTTGTCTTCCATGCGGCCGACCCAGGTTTGATTCCTCTGTCCCTCTCAGAGAGACTGGCAAGCTACTGAGAGTTTCCCACCTGCAAGGCAGAGCCTGGCAAGCTCCCCATGGTGTATTTGATATGCGGAACACAGTAACAACAAGTCTCACAATTTGTTGTGAGACATTACTGGTACCTGCTCCAGCAGCTCCATGAACAGCGGGAGGACAGTGATACAGTGCAGTGCTAAAACAGACCCGTGGAGCCCCAGAGGGGGGTGGGCAAGAGCCTTTCCTGCCCGAAGGGACCCAGACCTGGCAGCTGACCTCCACTACCCAACCACTGCCAACCTCCGGGCCACTTTCCGGACACTTGGGCTGAGCCTCCCGCAGGAGTGAAGTTTCAGGGAACCCAAGTAATGTGGAACTTGAACTTGAACTTGAACTTGGACTCTGGACTCGGTGGACCCAGGAGCAGAGATCCTCTGCCTGCTTCCCCTAGTCTCAGGGGACCCAGTGGTCACACCCATAAGCTACACCCTGCCAGCACCAGATAATCTCATTGATCACCCTACAGAACTCACGTCTGCTCCTCCCAGGCAGGAGTATAAAATGAGGCCCCCATAACCATCCCACCTACTCCACGTCAGGCTGTTTCCACTCGGGGCGCCCCAGAGGGGGGTGGGCAAGAGACCTCCCTGCCCCTAGGGACCCAGTCCCAGCAGCTGACCTCCACTACCCAACCGCTGCCACACTTCTGGATCCATCATAAGACTCTCTCTACCTATTTTCCATAATTACCACACCGTGTTCGATAGAGTTCAGACAATAAGCAACAAATCATAGAGGGAATATATATATATATATATATATATATATATATATATATATACACACACACACACCTCTCTCTCGGAGAGCCCGACAAGCTACCGACAGTATTCTGCTGCACATGCAGAACCTGGCAAGCTCTCTGTCAAGTATTTGATATGCCAAAACCAGTAACTATAACTGGTTTTATTCCCCTGACCCTGAAAGAGCCTCCAATCATTGGGAAAGACGAGTAAGAAGAGGCAGCTAAAATATCAGAACTGTGACAAATAGAGACGTTACCAAGACCCGCTCGAATAAATCGATGAACAACAAGATGACAGTGATACAGTGAAGTATTTAAAACAGAAATTTTAATGTAAACATAGTTATATGTTAGCATTGGGTTAAGTCCTTATTGCATATCCCACTGTGTGGTCCAAAGACTTCAATGACTGTGGTCTGACCCATTAGTTAAGAGATGGAAATAAGCCTTTGGCATGGCTGTAGCAGTGAGGGGTGGGTGCAGCTACTCGAACTCTGGGGGCTTCAGCAGGGCACCCACCTCCCAAGGGAGTCCTGGAGTTTTCAGCCACTAGAACAAGTGTGTGCATGAATTTTACCTGCGTGTCTTGCATCCGCTTGGGGATTTAGTTGGGAATCTTTGGGGAAGAGCTGATTGGTTAATCATCAGCTGTGGGAAGTGGGCATGGCTGCTGGCGTCTGAGGCTTCCAGAAGTGGAAGGGGAGTGCTGGATGAAGGAAGAGGAGGGAGGGAACCTACCCAAAGTTTGAATAACACCCGAGTTCTAAGCCCGGGCACTGGAGTAACTGAAATTATTCTCAGTGTGTTGTCTCTGCAGAGAATAGAGTGGAGTCCTTGTTGTTACTCCAGCAGTGGGTTGTGGGTGTAGCTGCCCAGACTTGAGAAAGGTGGATACTCAACCCCTGCCTCCCAGGACACCCCAGCGGTTTCAGCCACAGGACCGGGATGTCCATGAATTGTAGCTACTGGCTTGCATCTCTGAGATGTAGTCATGAACCCAGTACATATAATACTTACAGATTCCTTAAACCATGTTTTTTCCAAGTGTGCTTTTCCTTCCCCTGACACATAGAACAAGCACAGAAGCAACTCTGTTCTGCTGTTTTCACTGTAAAAATAGATTTTTACATCCTAGAATATCATAACAGTGCAAGTAAATATGTACTCTATTGTGTTTGGCATAGCTTATCTTCTATAGTGATTTATAATTTATCCTTGCTGAACATAAAAAGAATGTTATTTTTTTCTAATTGCCAATTGTATTTCTGTCTCATAAATGTATGACATATTGATATCATTACATATTGATAGGGTTTGTTTTGTTTCCAATTTTATATTAGCAGCAAAGTAGCTGTTATTTTATTTAGGATCTGTGATTTTAATTTCTTTTTTGTAAGTACTTTAAAATGTGATTGTGAGTTCTTAGGATTTAAGTATCTTTGACATCTTATGAATTTAGCAAGCAGTATTTTAAAGCAGATCGTTTTACAGTCACACTGGCAATGTAAAATAATGTTGATTGCTTCCTTTCTTGCAGAAGCTTTATGAAGTTAAAATATTTAATTTGAGAAACTCTACTGGTTATATAGCCATAGTTCACTCACAGTTTATGTCTAATGGTAATAATGCTACTTTTTATTTGAGTATTAAATGTTTCTATATCATCTATTTGCAGTCTATGTAAAAGTTTCTCATTTTAATTGTTATTAATATTTTTATTTATATGTAGGAGTTTTTCAAAATGTCTTCCAATTATATCTTATGATTCTTGTGACATAATTTAATGTAAGAAAGTAAAATATTGGTGAATCTTATGCTGATAGAATACCAGACAAGCTGTGTTAAAGGTAAATTTGGGGACTATAAAAATCACTTACTCACAATTATCACAACTTAGCATAAATTATTTTTTAATTGACAAAGTAGTTTTTATTTCTTTTTGAGTCACACATGGCGATGCACAGGGGTTATTTCTTGCTCATGCACTCAGGAATTACTCCTGGCGGTGCTTGAGGGACCATATGGGATGCAGGAAATCGAACCTGGGTTGGCCGCATGCAAGGCAATTGTCCTACCAGCTGTGCTATCACTACAGACCCATCGACAAGTTAGTTTAACAGAAGCTTTCTGGTACCATTCAATCCTTGTCATATTTCAGATTTATTCTAGAGAATAACTGTGTCAATATACCATGTGGGGAAACTATCCATATGGTACATGTCCTATGTCTGATCATCAGCATACCACTATTTTGAGGTACTGGGACACTTATGGATTATTTGTAAATTGGAGATGAGCTTAATACTGCTATTGTCATGACTAAATGGTTTAGTACAAGTAAACTTACAAGTGTACCTCAATGGGGCCAAAGAGTTAGTATGTCAGGGCAGGCACTTGCTTTGCTTATGGCCAACCTGGGTTCAATCCTAAGCATTCCATATATTCCCCCAAGCATCTCAAGGAGTAATTCCTGAGTTCAGAGTCAGAGTAACCCCTGAGAATAGCCAGGTGCAGAATGTTGTGCAAACTCAATAAATATTAGCTGTCACTGCTCTTATCAGTTTTAAAATAACAACAACAACAAAAAAATCTGTTGCATTTTATTATCTTCAGCACAGACTTACCACACTTCATAAAGGTTGGGAGATAAGAGTATTGCAAGTTGCCTGTATGTCATTTATTAATGACCATTTTTATTGATGAATATCATCTTTTCTTTATTTAATCAATTAAATTTATTATTTTTTCTATTTATTGTTCTCTTCGTGTTTTCTAAGATTTTTCTCTCTCATATTTTAAAATAAGTTTTTAGCTACACTTTCCAGTTTTTTACAAAGACAATTTTACTTTTATTTTATCCCTCTTAATAAAACGGAATTGATTATTGCATCAGTTTATTATATAAACTATATAGGTTTATAGTAAAGCTTAAAAATCAGTTACATGTATATGCTTCATCTGCACATTGCCCGATAATATTCTCATGCCATTACATTATTAATTGAGACCAACTCTCTGCTCCTTTCCCATCCCACTTCTGCATTCTGTTTGGTAATCAACCTGTTTCTCAAAAAAACTGAAGGGTATTTTTTTTTCTGTGTTTTGCTAATTTCTCTGCTTTGGCTATTTTTATTCCATATACCAGTGAGACCATCTGATAATTATCTTTCATTTCCTGACATATTTAGCTTTGATTAATATTGTTGCAAAAGATAAAACCAGCTTTATTAAAACTCAGTCTCATGCCAGGAAGATGGAATACAAAAGAAATTTGAGGTTCAAAACCTGCCATCCCAAGTCTCGCAAGGCTGTGCTGGAACAGCCCTGGAGATCTTCTGCAATACACAGACAAGTAGCACTATGGTGGGGCGGGTGTACATCTCACCAGACTCAAAATCAGGGCTTTATCCTGATTTTGTGCTCAGGAGTTACTCCTGTTGGTGTTTAGATGACCATGTGTGGTACCCAGAATCAAGCCATGGTACATGCCACGGAAGTGCATTACCCACTGGACTTTCTGACCACTCTGAAATTTTTAAAATGTGGGCAGATACATCCAGGTTTTACACATATTTTACAATATGTGCAATCCAATGAATTCAGGAATGGCATTACTATATGCATTACAAAAATAAACATATTTAAAGCCCATATGTATTTACACTGTGCTTGGCATATTGAATATGCCACGGATAGCATGCCAGGCTTTGCTGTGCAGGAGAGATACTTTTGGTAGCTTGCTGGGCTTTCCAAGAGGGGTGGAGGAATTGAACCCAGCTCGGCCGGGCTCACTGTGCCAAGGCAAATGCCCTAACAATGTGCTATTGCTCCAGCCCCTCTCGTATTTTTTAAGTGAATACTTTTACTACTTCTAATGCATAACAGAGCTGGTGGAGCTAAGTAGGATCAAAGATCACTTTGATTTAAGGACAAGAACATGGAGGGTCATAATGCAAAGTAGAGGTCATAAATAAGGAAAGTATAATATTCTGAATTAATAATAAATAGAGGCTAAAGGAATTAAGGATTTATAGTGCCAAAAATCAATAATAAGATAGCCAAAATGTCAGAAATATATTTAAAAAGTAAGTGTATACATGACTATTAATTATATCAGACTACTGTAATCATCTCACAAGGCAATTGCCCTAGTGTACTATCACTCCAGCCCCAAGACAATTAAATAAGAGATTCTTTGCTAATAAATCTGAGTCAAATTTACAGTGTATAACAATTAGATATAAAATACATTAAAAATGATAAATATTTTATCAATAATCATATAATCTGGCAGCCGAAGACCTCCAGGACCAGCCACCACCATGCTGAGACCACTCTCCGCACACATGAAGGTACTGGCAGAGGGACAAAGCCACGCGGGTTCCGGGGCCAAGATCTCCAAGCCTACTCGGATTGGGGCCAAGCATCCCCCACCCAGATCCTCCAAATTCAAATAGGCGGGGGTCACACCCACCAACTGGCCCCCTGGCGCTGTGTAATCCCATCAGCGGCCAAGACTCAGAGACTATAAAAACCAGAGAACAGTGCATTCGTGGCCGCACAACATCTTATTATGACATCTTATTACCTCGTTCCTACTTTGGACAAACTGGCGGGCTACCGAATGTAGCCTGCCCACATGGCAGAGTCTGGCAAACTCCCCGTGGCATATCCAATATGCCAAATACCAGTAACAATGGTTGATCTCATTCTCCTAAAGAGCCTTGAATATAATCTCAGGGCTAGGATGAAGGAGACGTTACTGGGGCCTGCTCGAGGCAATCGACAAATAACAGGATGATTTGTGATTTGTGACTGTGAATCCTAATGTTAATCACATGTGAATATGAAGGTATTAATGTAACAATGTATAAAATTGAATGTAGTATAATGATTATGTTCAGATGCTTATTAATTAAACTTTAGTATACAAGTTTAATTTTCTCCCATCAGATTGCTAAAGAATAGTGGAAATAGAGTAGGGCCCACACCTCTAAGTAATACATAGCTTAGATAAATGTAGAACAATGCTAAAGTTAATGAATACCTATAAATGTGAAGATATTAAAGATAAAACAAACAGTGATAGTCTGTGAGTGATAAGGCCTGAAAATTAAAAAAGACAAAAATTGTTAAATTATTAAGCAATAGGAGCCAGGACTGGGCATCCAGGTACAAAGGTGGTGTTAAGGAATCAGAGAGGGGCTGGAGCGATAGCACAGCAGGTAGGGCATTTGCCTTGTATGCAACCAACCCGTGTTTGATTCTCAGCAACTCATATGGTCCCCTGAGCACTGCCAGGAGTAATTCCTGAGGGCAGAGCCAGGAATAACCCTTCTGCTTTACTGGGTATGACCCAAAAAAGTAAAAGAAATGAGAGAGACGAATATTCAAATCACAAAGCCAACAATATTCAAATCGAGAGACCCCAAATCAAGAAACTTGGACGACCAAAAATTTAGAAATGTGCCTGAGGAGAAGGAAGTCTGAGGGAGAGGGTGAGGGAATATGAGGGAACCTGGGAACATTTGGTCAAGGGAAGTTGACACTGGTGGTAAGATTGGTCTAAAATATTTTATGTCTAAAACAACTGTGAATAACTTTGTAAATCACACTACTTTTATAAAAAATGGGGGCAAATATTAATCTTTAAATTGTTTTAAAATAGTTTTAAATATCAATATTTAGCCAGATTAAACAGAATAATTATTGGATATTTTTGATTAGCTTTTGTTGAATTTTTTTAAATTTCACCCAAATATTGCTCTCCTATAATGAAATAATTTATAGGAGGCAAAACTTGAAGCCCTATTGAAATTTCTCAAGCATGATAATCAGAGCTATGACTTATGCCAATGAAGAGTTCATATTTCATCTCTTCTCACTAGTAAAACATAATTGATCAGCTGACATTAGCACACAAGTTTTAGATAATTAGCAAAATGCCATATAAAAATGCCTTTTAAATTTATTCTAATAAAAACTCATAATTATCTCAGCCGTGAATGAATCTATTTTAAATCAGTGAGCTAAATAAACTATAATACACATCCCTGAGGAACTACCAATGAAATTTAATCAGACCTGGAATTATCAATATAATCAATCATTCATTCACCAACATATTTTATTAAGTATATTGCTAAACCCGAAGGAAGATAAAGTAAATCAGTTGAGACTCTATCATTACATTGTTTTGTCTTTTAAAAAACATGAATTCAGGCAGTGGGTTTCTGTGCAGCACTGCAGAATCCACACCTCCAGAACAGCGAAGACCCACACCACCTACCACCCTGGAACACCAGAAAGCCTTCGATCCTCAGAAGGTACAGCCTGCCCCCAAGGCCTGGGACTCTTCTCTGGGCATGCGCAGCTACCTCGATCTCATAGGACAGCCGGATTTTTCCCCTGATCTGCGCGGGACCAGTGCAGGGACCGTTTCTGGAGCCGCTGCTGCTAACGGGGCCCCGAAATATTCTCCCCCTACATATGCCCTAGTAACCATAAGCTACCTTCTTAGATGGAATCTTCTCTATTTTAGCTCAGCCACTAGAAACTCAGTAGCCAATAACTCATGAGCCTATCTCAACTCACACTGCATATCAAGAAGAATAGTAACAGTGAACGTGAAGGACTAAACCACACTGGTCACAATGGTAAAGCAACGCAAAAGGCCACCAAGCTTTCTTATTGAAGAGGCTAGCCCAGAAGACACCAACAGTACTGTAGTGTTAGACAACCTCTCTGACAAGGAATTCAGAAGGGAGCTACTTAGGATGCTTAAGTAAAGTAAAGTAAAGTATAGTAAAGTAAAGTAAAGTAAAGGCCCTCCCGTTGATCATCGATTTGCTCGAGCAGACCCAGTAACGTCTCCATTGGAGACTTTGTTGTTACTGTGTCTGGCATATCGAATACTCTCGGTAGCTTGCCGGGCTCTCCGAGAGGGGCGGAGGAATCGAACTCGGGTCGGCCATGTTGGCTGCGTGCAAGGCAGAGGCCCTACCCGCTGTGCTATCACTCCAGCCCACTTAGGATGCTTAGGGAACTAAAAGAAACAATGGAAAGCAATGCCAATAAAAGACAAGAGGATTTAAAGGCAGAAATGAGGAAAATGCAACCGGAAATGTCAGACCTGAAAAACATGGTAGGTGAATTGAAAAAACCTCAGTAGAAGGCCTCAGCAGCAGAGTAACAGCCGCTGAGAACAGAATAAGTGAGCTCGAAGATGAAGTTCAGAGACTCTCCAGGAAAGAGCAGAAAATGGAAAAGAGACTCGCAATTCGGGAACAGATGGCAAGAGAAGATTGTGATGAAGCCAAGAGGGGTAACATAAGAATTATTGGAGTCCCAGAGGTACAGGAAGAAAACCTTGATGAAGAAGAAACTGTCAAAGACATCATTGCTATGTTTCCAGAGCTGAAGAAAACTTGTGACCATATTCAGGAGGCCCGAAGGGTACCAGCTAGAAGAAATCTGAATAAAAACACCCCAATACACATTCTGATCAAAATGACCAAAACCTTAGACAGAGACAAAATTCTGAAAGCAGCAAGATCGAAGAAAGAAATCTCTTATAAAGGAGCATCCTTAAAATTCACAGCTGATTTTTCTGATGAAACCCTCATGGCCCGAAAACAGTGGTGGGACATAGTGAAAAAACCCAATGAAATAAAAGCCTCTCCAAAAATACTTTACCCAGAGAGACTGTCATTCATAATAGAAGGAACAACACAAAGTTTCACAGACAAACAACAGCTCAGGAACTTCATAGACTCAAAACCATGGTTACAAGAACAACTAAATGGGCTACTTTAAGGCAAGAAAGGCCCCTCAAATACACCAAATTTTAACAGAACAATGGGACAAAATCCCATAACAATAATCTCTCTCAATGTCAATGGGCTAAACGCACCAATTAAAAGACATAGAGTGGCAGGATGGATTAGAAAATTGAACCCAACATTCTGCTGCTGAAAGAAACACATCTCAATAGCCAAAGCAAACACAGACTCAGAGTCAAAGGCTGGAAAACAATCCTACAGGCAAACAGCTCCCATAAAAAAGCTGGGGTAGCCATCCTTATATCAGACCACATCGATTTCAGAGTGAGGAAGGTCATAAGAGAGAGTGAAGGCCATTTCTTATTGATCAAAGGATCTGTAAAACAGGAAGAACTTACAATAATAAATGTATATGCACCTAATGAGAGACCAGCAAAGTACTTAAAACAACTACTCATGGATTTGGAAAAAGACATCAATAGCAACACAATACTAGTGGGAGACTTCAAAACTGCTTTGTCACCTCTTTATAGATCAACCAGACTCAAGCTTAGCAAGGACATACTTCATTTGAGGAAAACAATGGAAGAAAGGGACTTAGTAGATAGATACAGGACACTTCATCCACAAAAAGCTGAATAAACATTCTTCTCAAGCGTACATGGAACATTCTCCACGATAGACCACATGCTGAGCCACAAAACATGCCTCCATAAAATTAAGAAGGTAGAGATTGTATCAACAATCTTCTCAGACCATAATGCACTGAAATTAGAAGTAAATCACACAGAAAAACAGAAAACAAAATCAAACACCTGGAAATTAAACAGTGCGCTATTGAACAACGAGTGGCTTAGACAGGAAATCAAAGAGGAAATCAAAAGATTCCTAGAAACGAATGAAAATGAGAACACGAGCTACCAAAACTTATGGGACACAGCAAAAGGTGTGTTAAGAGGAAAGTTTATAGCTCTACAAGCATTCCTCAGGAAGGAGGAGCGAGCACACATAAGTAACCTAACCTCACAGCTTATAAGAGCTTGGAGAAGGACCAAAAAAAGGAGCACAACCCGAACAGAAGAAAGGAAATAATAAAACTCAGCGCAGAGATTAACGAGATGGAAACCCAAAAAACAATCTGAAAGATCAATGAAACCAAGAGCTGGTTCTTCGAGAGAATTAACAAGATCGATAAGCCTCTAGCAAAACTCACAAAGAAGGGGAGAGAGAAAACCCTAATAAACCGAATCAGAAACGAAAAGAGGGTCATTACAACAGAAACTACAGAAATTCAAAGGATCCTCAGGGAATACTTTGAGAAGCTTTATTCCATGGAACATCAAAACCTCAAGGAAATGGATAAATTCCTAGACTCCTACAGACTCCCAAGGCTGAACCAAGAAGACCTGGAATACCTGAACAAACATATCACCATCAAGGAAATTGAAATGGTAATAAAAATTCTCCCCAAGCACAAAAGTCCTGGCCCGGATGGATTCACTAGTGAATTCTTCCAAATCTTTAAAGAGGACTTACTCCCAATCCTCTTTAAGCTTTTCCACGAAATTGAAATATCAAAAACACTTCCAAACAGTTTCTACGAAACAAATATCACACTTATACCAAAAGCAGACAGAGATACCTCAAAGAAAGAGAATCACAGACCGATATCCTTGATGAACACAGATGCAAAGATCCTCAACAAACTACTAGCAAATAGAATCCAACTACTCATCAAAAAGATCATACACCATGACCAAGTAGGATTCATCCCAGGGATGCAAGGATGGTTTAACATTCGGAAATCAATCAACATAATCAAGAATATCAACAAAAGAAAAGATAAAAAGCATATGATTCTATCAATAGATGCAGAGAAAGCATTTGACAAGATCCAGCACCCCTTTATGATGAAAACCCTAGCCAAAATTGGTATAGAGAGGACTTTCCTCAACATAGTTAAAACCATCTACCACAATCCTACAGCAAGCATCATCCTCAATGGGGAAAAACTGAGAGCCTTCCCTCTAAGTTCAGGTAAGAGACAAGGATGCCCACTATCTCCACTGCTGTTCAATATAGTAGTGGAAGTACTTGCAATAGCAATTAGGCAAGAAAAAGATATTAAGGGCATTCAGGTAGGAAAGGAAGAAATCGAGCACTCACTAGTCGCAGATGATATGATACTATACTTAGAGAACCCAATAACCTCCACCAAAAAAACCCTAGAAACAATAGACTCATATAGTAAAGTTGCAGGCTATAAAATCAATACCCAAAAGTCCATGGCTTTCCTATATGCAAACAGTGAGAGAGAAGAAAGCGACATGAAAAAAAACAATCCCGTTCACAATTGTGCCCCAGAAAATCAAGTACCTAGGAATCAGATTAACTAAGGAAGTAAAGGACCTGTACAAAGAAAACTACAAAACGCTACTTCAGGAAATAAAAGAGGACATGAGGAAATGGAAGAATATTCCCTGCTCATGGGTTGGGAGAATTAACATTGTCAAAATGGCAATACTACTGAAAGCATTGTATAAATTCAATTCAATCCCTATAAGGATACCCACGACATTCTTCAAAGAAATGGAGCAAACACTCCTGTAATTTATATGGAACAATAAGCCCCCACGAATAGCTAAAGCAATTCTTGGGAAAAAGAAAATGGGAGGAATCAACCTCCCTAACTTCAAACTGTACTACAAAACAGTACTAATCAAAACAGCATGGTACTGGAACAATGGCAGAACTGCAGACCAGTGGAATAGGGCTGAATACACTGATATCTCCCCTCACTCATATGATCATCTAATCTTTGATAAAGGTGCAAGTAATGTGAAATGGAGTAAGGAAAGCCTCTTTAACAAAGTGTGCTGGCAGAACTGCACGGCTAAATGCAAAAAAGTGGACTCAGAACTCTGCCTAACACCATGTACAAAAGTAAGATCAAAATGGATTAAAGACTTCAACATCAGACCAGAAACCATAAGGTACATTGA
Organism: Sorex fumeus; assembly: GCF_029834395.1. Classification (NCBI taxonomy): domain Eukaryota; kingdom Metazoa; phylum Chordata; class Mammalia; order Eulipotyphla; family Soricidae; genus Sorex; species Sorex fumeus. Next base: position 1,231,200 of record NW_026606077.1, read on the forward strand.
AGACAAAGTTGGCAAAACCCTCCATGACATTGAAGCTAATGGTATTTTCAAAGATGCCACACCACTGGCCGAGCAAGTGAAAACAGAGATAGATAAATGGGACTATCTTAAACTAAGAATCTTCTGCACCTCAAAAGAAAGAGTGACCAAAATACAAAGACAGTCTACAGAATGGGAAAGTATATTCACCGAATACACATCTGACAAGGGGTTTATATCAAGGATATACAAAGTATTGGTTGAACTCCACAAGAAGAAAATATCGAACCACATCAAAAAATGGGGCAATGAAATGAACAGAAACTTTCTCAAAGAATAAATCCAAATGGCAAAAAAGCACATGAGAAAATGCTCTACATCATTAATCATCAGGGAGATGCAGATCAAAACCACACTGAGATACCATCTCACACCTCAGAGACTGGCCCACATCCAAAAGAACAAAAGCAACGGATGCTGGCGCGGTTGTGGCGAGAAAGGGACACTCCTTCACTGTTGGTGGGAATGTCGAATGGTTCAGCCCTTCTGGAAAACAGTATGGACGATTCTCAAAAAATTAGAAATTGAGCTCCCATTTGACCCAGCAATACCACTCCTGGGAATATATCCCAGAGAGGCAAAAATGTATAGTCGAAGTGACATCTGCACTTGTTTGTTCATTGCAGCACTCTTTACAATAGCCAGAAACTGGAAGAAACCTGAATGCCCAAGAACAGATGACTGGTTAAAGAAACTTTGGTACATCTACACAATGGAGTACTATGTAGCTGTTAGAAAAGATGAAGGCATAATATTTATGTACAAGTGGTACAACATGGAAAGTATCATGCTAAGCGAAATGAGTCAGAAAGAGAGGGATAGACATAGAAAGATTGCATTCATCTGGGGAATATAAAGTAACAAAATATGAGATTAATAACCAAGAATAGCTGAAATCAGCACCAGGAGAATTACTCCATAGCTTAGAGGCCAGCCAAGCATTCTAGGGGAAAGGGCAGCTCAGATAGAGAAGGGAGCACGAAATAAAGGGTGTTTGGAGGATCCTCCCAGGAGGGTAGATGCATGTTGAAAGTAGACTATGGACTGAACATGTTTGCCACTCAAAGCCTCTTTTGCAGACCACAACACCCAAAAGGAGAGAGAGAACACAAGGGATCATCCTACCACAGAGGCAGGGTGGGATGGGAGGGATGGGGGTGGGAAGGATATTATCCATGGTGGTGGAAAATGGGCACTGGTGGAGGTATGAGTATTTTATCATTTTATAATCAAAACCCAAGCACAAAAAATTGTAAATCTACAACTGTACCTCATGGTGTTTCACTAATAATAATAATTAAAAAAATTTTTATGAAAAAAACATGAGTTCAGTGACACAAATAAAAATAAGCAAACAGAGGCAAACAAAAAATATAATATATATGTATGAAACTGCATATAACATATACATATGAAGTAAGGATATCTTATACAGATTAGAAGGAAATGATAAATTTCACCATAAAATAACACAATGGATTTTGGAATAAATTTAAGATATGCCAGGAAGAGTCCAAAGAAAATAAACAGCATGATAGGAATTGGACAAGCATGAAGATAACCTTACAGTTGTTTGATATCTATTTTTTTTACTATTTTTTGTTTATTTTACTTTATTGTTTGAATCCCCATGAGATAGTCACAAAGTTGTTTGTGATTGGATTTGGGTTTCAGTCCTGTGGTGTTCCATTTCCTGTCCCTTTTACCAGTGTACATTTCCCATCACCAATGGCCCCAGTTTCCCTCCCCCTCCCCCACCCAAGCCTTTCTTCTTTCTTGCTTTTTTTTCTGCTCTAATCTCCAGGTCTTTATTTTATTTTATTTTTTAAAATTTTTATTAGTGAGACACCATGAGGTACATATGTAGACTTACAGATTTTTATGCTTGGGTTTCAATTATACAATGATCAAATACCCATCCCTCCATCAGTGCCCATTCTCCACCACCACGGATCCCAGTATCCTTCCCACCCCCACAGTTGTTTGATATCCTAAAACTGAATTGTGACTGAATTTTAGAACTTAAACAAAAACATAGTTTTGTTTGTTTTGGGGCTACACTCAATTGTCCTCAGGAATCACTCTTGTGGTCCTAGAATCAAAACCAAGTTCAACTCTATACAAGAGAAACACTTTACCCGCTGTCCTATCAGCCCAATAAAATGTACTCTTGACTGGTATGGTAGGTAAAAACCATGCCATAAAGGTTCATATCATCAAGCTGGAAATAGGAAATAAGTCTGAATGTTTAATAGAGAGAGTTTAAGGGAAAACCATCGCGTAACTTTATATGTTTAACTAGAATTCACTGCTATTTTCCAGTGGCTCAGCATTACCTTCAATATGGTACTAGGCCAGAGATATTTGAAATCTGATCTTTGTGGAAAAGAGAGCAGCAATTCTTAATTTAGTAATTGTTCAATGTAGCGCAGTATTAAACAAATGAAGAAAACTAACATAGCATTTTTTTTTTAGTTTGCTTTGACAATGAGATTTTTTTTTTATTAGTGAAACACCATGAGGTACATTTTTAGACTTACAGTTGTTGTGCTTGGGTTTCAGTTATGCAATGATCGAGTACCCATCCCACCACCAGTGCCCATTCTCCACCCCCACCAATCCCAGTATCCCTCCCACCCCCTCCATTCCCCATCCCACTCTGCCTCTGTGTCAGGGCACTCCCTTTTGTTCTATCTCTCCTTTTGGGTGCTGTGGTCTGCAAAAGAGACATTGGGTGGCAATCATGTTTGGTCCATAGATTACTTTCAGCAGCATCTCCCATCCTTGGCAGATCTTCCCAGCAGCCTTAGCATTTTATATGAAAAATTGAAACCTTTATTCTTATGATAAGAAATGAGGTAAGTAAGATGCTTCCAGGAAACTCATGAAACACATCAATAAACATTTTATTCAGTGGAAAAATTTGAGACCAAATTGGTAAAATTGGAATTACAGACCACATGGTTTCCCATATAAAGAGAATACAAAGGTGTTCACAGACAATGCTGTTGAAACCAGTAAGTTATATGTTTCAAGACACAAGGTCCTTCTCTATATATTTATATGTCTATAATACACACACACAGGTAAACCTATATGTAAATTTTTTTTGTTTGTTTGAGGGCCACATCTGGATGTGTTCATGGTTTACTCCTGTCTCTGTGCTCAGGGATCACTCCTGCTGGGATTCAGAGGACCATATGGAATGCAGGGATAAAATCTGGGTTGATTGCTTGCAAGGCAAGGACTCTATTATCAACTATATTATCACTCCAGTCCCTGAAAGTATCTTTTCAAGGGACAGCCAGAAATTAAAAGTAAAGCAGAAAATCAGCAGCGGCAAAATAACAACTAGCAACCAAATTTGCTTAAGCAATTTGTTCCTTCATACAATACAATTTCCATAAGCATCCAAAGCCTGAAAGCCCCGTGCATAGTGCTAATAACAGAGATTGCTCACTTTATTTTTTAAATTATAAAGTAGTAATGAAAGGTATTACAGATCAGGCTAAATGGAATAATAGCCCATGTTTGGGTAGAGGAAGTTTAATAATATAAAGATGCTAAATATCTCATGATTTATCTCTATTTCATGAAAATATTATGAACTTCTTCAATACTACGTATATTTTCTAATATATTATGTGATAATTAGATAATATTTCTAAAAGAAAATTATTAAAACGTGTGTTTCCAAACTCTTAATTTATAAGTAAATAATTTAAAAACACCTGTGACCAAAAATAGAACAAGGAGATGAGTTCTTAGCTTAATCAGCATGGAGGAAATCTTGATTCAAGCATAAATTGAATAGAAAGTTTGAATCGTTATTTCTAATTTTGAAACTTTAATGGATAATTGGAAAGGTACCAATTTAGATGATGCAACAATGGTTTTAAAACCTAAAAAACATGATTGTATACATAATGTGATATTTTTTTTTTGCTTTTTTGGGTCATACCCAGTGATGCTCAGGGGTTCTTCCTGGCTCTGCACTCAGAAATCACTCCTGGCGATGCTCGAGGGACCATATAGGATGCTGGGAATCGAACTCGGGCCGGCCGCATACAAGGCAAATGCCCTACCCGCTGTGCTATTGCTCCAGTCCCTGTGATTTTCAAATTAACATATTTTTTTGTTTATATAGTTACCATTTTGTGTGTGTGAACACATGTATCTATTCTTAGTGAAACTAAATTGTAGCAAATGAAATTTACTATGATTACTATCATCTATCTTTGATAATTTGATAATCTGAAATTGTTTTACACCTGAAAATGTGTACTCCCTGACTAGTATTTGTTATTGCTACTCCTCAATCCTCTTTCATCATAATGAGATGTTGGTGCGAAACTGCAGGCAGTGAGCCACATCTATTCAAATGTAAACGTCCGATTCGGGTTGTTAGGCATTCAAATGAATCAATGCTCTTGGCTAAGTTTGTGTTGACAAGGACACCGACGCCTCCAACACCTCTTTTATCGCATGTTCCGAGGAACAGTTCTTCTCCAGTGTCGAAAACGGCATGGTGAGATTCGTGTCTTCTTGTCTCGGTCAGACCAATGATGTCGTACTTGATCATTCGCGCTTGTACCATCAGGTCCTCGATGGATGCATCTGATGCTAGCGTACGTGCATTGAAAGTACAGACGATCATTTTTGTCTTCCTTCGTTGTGGCAGCCTAGGTCGGCCTTGAGATTTTGTCGGCCTCTCCTTTCTCATCCTTCTCAGTGCTGCCATGTCGGTGAAGCCTTCAGGGTCAGGTGAATGAGACCAGTTGTAGTTACTGGTTTTGGCATATCGAATACACAGCGGATAGCTTGCCAGGCTCTTCCGTGCGGGCGGAATACTCTCGGTAGCTTGCCAGTCTTTCCGAGAGGTAAAGAGAAATCGAGAAGTTCTACATGGAGCTAGAGAAGTTCTATAAAGAAGACCACACCTTCTACAAGATCATTGTGGGTGATTTTAATGCCAAGATAGGACCGAGAAGATCAGCTGAAGAACTTCACATCGGAACCCATGGCCTAGAATGGAACGAACAGGGTGAGAGACTGTCTGAGTTCATCATGTCGACCAAGACCATTCATGGTAACTCACAGTTCCAGAAGGCAGAATCTAAACGATGGACATGGGAGTCTCCCGGTGGAGGATTCCACAACGAAATAGACCACATCATATTCAATCGACGGTTTTGCCTGACTGATGTCGCTGTTGTCCCAAAATTTCGAACGGGATCGGACCACCGTCTCCTTCGTGCAAAATTCTACTTCACAGAGCGGGGAGAAAGGGCTGCAAAGTTCAAAAAGAGAACTCCCAGAACGACCACCAACTGGGAACTCTTTGGTACTATTGCGGCAACATGGGAAGATGCCATTGTTGACAACATTGACGAGGAATACGATCGACTGGTTCAGCACCTCCATGAATGTGCGAGGAACGCCAAGAGACAGATAGCCACAAAAAGTCGCCTATCTTCGAAAACTCTTGAGCTAATTCGCCAGCGTGGTTTGGCGCATGCCTCAGGCAACCGCAAGCTAACGTCCGAGCTTGCAAAGCAGTGCAGAGATGCGATCAAGGAAGACCTCAAAGAGAGAAGAGCAGAAGTACTGGTAGATGCGGCAGAAGCCGGGAAAAGTATTCGTAACGCCCGCCTGTCCTTCGCCAACTATAAGACCAAGATGACTGCCCTCCGACGTCCTGATGGATCCATCACATCCTCCAGAACGGCAATGGAGAAGATTATCCATGACTTCTACTCAAATCTCTTCGATAGCCATGTCCACTTGCCGACATACCAAATTCCACAGGATGGGTATGTCGTTCCCAACGTTCTCCCTTCCGAAATCCGACACGCCATTTCGTCAGTAAAGAAGCAAACAGCACCCGGCCCAGACAAGGTCAGACCTGAACACCTGAAGAACCTGCCGTCAGTACTCATCAATACACTGGCTCGGCTCTTCACTCGCTACCTGTCTGAATGCAAGGTTCCATCTCAATGGAAAACCAGCAGGACCGTACTACTGTTCAAGAAGGGAGACATCCATGACATTGGCAACTATCGCCCGATCTGCCTATTGTCTGTCATCTACAAGTTGTTCACTCGAGTCATCCTGAATAGGATTGGCAGAACACTAGATGAAGGACAACCATGTGAGCAAGCAGGGTTCCGCAAAGGATTCAGCACCATCGACCATATCCACACGATAACCAAGCTCATTGAGGTTTCTCGGGAGTTCAAGATGCCGCTCTGCTTAACGTTCATTGATTTAAAGAAGGCCTTTGATTCTGTTGAGACGGAAGCGGTCATTGAAGCCCTAGCCAATCAGGGCATTCAAGCCCAATACATCAGGATCCTCCGTGAGCTGTATTGCGGATTCACTACCAGGATCTCACCATTCTACAAAGAAGTGATCGTTGATGTCAAGAGAGGGGTGCGGCAGGGTGATACCATTTCACCAAAACTCTTCAGTGCCACCCTCGAGAACATCATGCGACGACTGGAATGGGAAGGAATGGGAGTGAAGATAGATGGTCGGCAACTACACCACCTCCGCTTTGCTGATGACATTGTTTTAATAACACCAAACATCAGCCAAGCGGCACAAATGCTGGCCGACTTTGACCGTGAGTGTGGAAAGGTAGGACTACAGCTGAATCTTACAAAGACAATGTTTATGAGAAACAGCCTTGTTCCTGACGCCCCATTCGCTCTCAATGGAACGACCATCTCCGAATGCAACAGCTATGTCTACCTAGGTCGAGAGGTCAACATGACAAATGACCTGGCACCCGAGCTGCGCAGGAGGAAGAGAGCGGCTTGGAACGCCTTCAAGAACGTCGAAGAAATAGCTAAGAGGACGAAGAACCTCCAGCTCCGGGCACATCTCTTTGATTCCACTGTTCTTCCTGCATTAACATATGCCTCAGAGACCTGGGCCCTACGCAAACAAGATGAGAACGCCATTCAGGTCTCCCAAAGAAGAATAGAAAGAGCTATGCTTGGAATATCACGTTTCACTCAAATGAGAGAACGAATCCGGAGTTCTGACATCCGTCGACGATCAAGGATCAGGGACGCTGTCTCATTTGCCAAGGTGTCGAAAATCAGATGGGCTGGTCACGTAATGAGATTTAAAGACGACCGTTGGACTAGAGCTGTTACTGATTGGATTCCACGGGATGTCAAGAGACCGCGTGGCCGCCCACCTACCAGATGGTCAGACTTCTTTGTCAAGGTCATGAACGATCGGTTTGAGGCCCTCCATGTTCCCGGAGCGAAGAGATGCCATTGGGCTACACTAGCACGCGACAGGGACAAATGGAGACGTTACTGGCGCCCGCTCGAGCAAATCGACGACTAACGGGAAGTTAAGTGATTAAGTGATTAAGTGACTCCTCAATCCTGGTTGAAACAATAATGTGTGTACTTGCATTAACTGCACCATAATGCACGATAATCAAGATGTGAATGGATAAGGATAATTTACAAATATATACGTTAGTTATTTCATTGAATAAGTAACAGTAATAATTGATTTTATCTGTTCTTGCCTTGTGTATCGAGGCTGTATTTGCATAAAGAACTACTAAGCATATGAAAATACAGTTAGCACAATTAGTTATCATAATTAAGTGTAACTTATTAGCAGGCAGAATGCTGATTGCGTACCCAATATAAAGCCTAAAACTTGGGCCTGTCAATGTCAAACAATGTTTATAGTGTGTATTAATCAGAATTCATAGACGCTGAGGCTGAGAGAACAAAGAAAAGAACCGTGATGAGGGCTGAGCGATGGCAAAGTGGGTCAAGTGCTTGCCTTGCACATGGCTAGTCAGATTCAATCCCTGGAACCATGTGATTCCTTGGATCCTGCCAGTAGTAGTCTCTTGCCACAAACAGAACCAGATAAGATAAACATTTAAGTTTTGTGACCAAGAAATTTTCCTTAAAGATTCTGAACCAGAATAAAGATTCCTATTAAAAATGATTTTATATTAGAAAAAAACACCTGGAACATATTCACATGTTCACTGATGGAAGAATGGGTAAATAAACGAAATATTTATAGAATGGGAAAAAGTATTTTAGGGTGCTGCACAAACATGGGTTAGGCAGTTTGAGGCGCAGAGACAAGGAACAGGAACTAGCACGCTCAGGTCTTGTGACCAAGAAGAAGCTTTTCATCCTCCTTTCATTTGCCGGTTTATTATAATCCCGTCCAATGAAATTTAACAGCCTAGGAAGACTCACCAATGAAATTAAACAGCCTGGGAAGAACAAAGAACCAGAGGTACTGAAAACAGGATCAATTATAGAAAGTAAAACACTGTCAGTTACAAGAAGAAAAACATGCTCAATTACAGAAATGAAAACATAGTCAATTACATAGGTCACTGTGCTCCACACACCTGAAAATATCATCAATTGTATCATGACCTCTTCACACCTGGGGTCTGTGATAAACAGGTGATGATGTTTACATCTAAAATGTATCTAGGTCTGAAATACGGGAGAAGGGCAAGCAGCTATTTTGTGCTGGTAACTTGCTGGCCACAGAGGGTTACTTCTGCCTTTTCCATATCAATCAGAATTCTCAATCTTAGCTGGCCCACCTAGTGCAATGTGGGGTCCTGGTTCAGCTTCCTGCTTGCAGGGCAGCATCCAAGGACTCATCTTCATGATCTGGTTTACACCAACATGGGGGGGAAAAAAACTAAATAGAAACAAAGCTTAATTTCAAGCACATCGTGGTAGTAAAAACCGGCACAAAAAAATAATTAACAGTAATCTTAATTCTTAATTCTTAATCTTAATTCAAACAGAATGAAGTTCAATAGACAGTTGTAAATTTATTTGATAACAAAAGCCTGGAAAATAGAAAGTTTGGGTCACATGTGGTATGGCATAGGGGATAGTCGGGTGGGAGAGAACAGGCTGATTACAAAAGGCACAGGGAAATTTTGTAAAGTAATGAAAATACTCCTTAAATTGTGATGGCATTATGAGAGTATATATTTGATAATAATCAATGAGCGTTTCATAAATTCATTATCTTATGGTGTGAGTAAGTGACATCTCATTTCTCCTTTAATGTGGGCATGCACCCACATGCAACAGGCGCTTGGGGGCCAGGTGCCCAGCCAGTCTCAGCAAGAGGGGCAGTTTTATGCAGGAGACAAAGAATATCGTACTGTTCAGACTCTGAAGTATTGGGGGCCATCAGGGCCTGTGGAGTAGGGTGGCAGACACTGGTGCAGATAAGACCGGACCTTGCAAAGTGTCCCAGAAGCAAAGCCTCACAAGAGGGAGTATTTGGGCAAAGTTGGCAAGAATAGGGCATCAATCCAGCACCAGGTGTTCAACCTTGAACTGTTTGGGTCCGAGAATGGGAGATCCCCTCACCCGATGTCACACAAAGTGTCCAGTCACTAATGCAAGCCACACACGGAGTTTATTCAAGTCTGATAGCTGGGGTCAAGCCATCAGGCATGCAGGCCAAGGCAAGACCCTGGATCAAAGAAAACTTCAAATCTTATAGTTGCTGTTCGCATCACTGTTTGCACTTCTCTGGGTCACACGCTTCAGAAAAAAAAAACATTTTGGTGGGTTCTGTAACTATTTCACCCAGAGGTGCCATATCACTTATCCCAGGATGTTCTAGTGGTTTCTCACCCTTCTCAAGCCTAGAATTTCTCGAAATATTTGCTCGAGTGGGCCCAGTAGTGTCTCCATTGGAGACTTTGTTGTTACTATCTTTGGCATATCGAATACATCACTGGGAGCTTGCCAGGCTTTGCAGTGTGGGCGAGATACTCTCGGTAGCTTGCTGGGCTCTCCGAGGGGGCAGAGGAATCGAACTCAGGTCAGCCATGTTGGCTGCGTGCAAGGCAAATGCCCTACCCACTGTGCTATCGCTCCAGCCATTGCAAAAGAAAGAGCACGTTTGCAAGTTTGCTCTAGCTTCTTCTTCTGCCCAGGTTGTCCAGAAGGGTGGGTGTGGGCATCAATTACCACAAGCTGTGGGGGTTCCTTGGGCCTTGGCTGCTCCTGAACCAACAGAATCTCACTTGATCTCTTGAGTCCTAGACACAGAAACCCTAGACACATGAGTCCTAGACACAGAAACTGAAACTGTCACATATGCTTAACAATTCATCCTAACTGCATCATTTGGCCTTGGTTGGGATTGGACTGGGGCAGAGTTGGAGAGGTATAGGCCAATAATGCTAAACTTTATGTGATTGGACCATCCTCTTAAGCCGAGAGCCCCTATAAAATATGTGTGTATCTGGCAATAAAGTGAACAGCGTCAGTGCCTTCCAGAGGGTGTTTCTCCATGCGCCCGTCATCTTTCACCCATATCTGCCTGGACCCGGTGTGCAACGTGTCCAGGTAACACTGGGGGGAAAACTGTTCCCCAACAAGAGGCACCCTTGAGACCCTCACAGCAAACCACATGTGGTTTGGTGGGACTGTGGTATGGTACCATAATCTAACTCGTTAATGTTTGTGCTATCTTTCTGGCTTCATTATCTCAATTTTGACTGGAAATTGAATACAGATTTGATATTTGAGTATACAGCATAAATTCTCTATATCTCTGATACCTTCCATGGTATGTTCCCTGTATAAGAATTGTGGATAAACTGTAACAAATTGACACTGATATATTGCCACCTACTTATTTTGTAGTGTATCTTTCAAAGATTTGAAGTTTTATTTTACCTTCTCATTTTTGTTGATTAAAAATCACTCCATAAGATAGTGTTTATTTATAATCAGTGACATTCATTCTATATTTAAGTCTACAAAATTTGCCCTGGATAATGTTAAAAGATATTTGGATGACTTTGGTCCGACCTTAGCCTATCAGTGGTAATATCCAGTGATCAGCATGATTTTTAAATCTATAATCCATCACTTTGAAATACATAGTACACGATGCAAAGCTGATTTACTGTCACAGCCACTTCAGCATTTCTACCATCCTTTAACTGAACCTTCCTGAAGATGGATAGAATAAGAATAGATTAAGCATATACAGAAAAAAAAATCAGCCATAAGCGTTTAGTTTTTAAAAGTGGAAATCTACTAAAGTTTACTTACAAATGAGTATCTGTAATTGATGTTTTGAGGCTCATATCAAATTCTTTGTAAATTTCTCAAAACTTATTTGTTTTTCTTTTATTTCTATATTACATCATGCACACAATATATGGACAACCATTTTTCCTTGAACTAAAATAAAAATGTTTTGTCTTGCAAAATTTTAGAGACGTAGCAAAGCCTGGTAGTTCAAATGATACAATTTATAATAGTACTTTCCAGCCACGTTACTATATTTTGTGTAATATCAGCAAAATTAGGAGATGCCCAGGGGACCATATATGGTGCATCATATCAAACTAGAATTATATGCATAGAAAGCAAATGCCTTTACCCCTAGAGTGTATGGCTGGCCACCAAGCCATGGAGTGAACCTCCTGGTATTTATCATAGCTATTCTTGGGTGTTAGTCTCCTATTTTGTTACTTTATGTTCCCCAGATGAATGCAATAGTTCTATGTCTGTCCCTCTCTTTCTGGCTCATTTCACTTAGCATGATATTTCCATGTAGTACCATTTGTATGTAAATTTCATGACTTCATTTTTTTCTAACAGCTACAAAGTACTTGTAGCTGTTAGAAAAACTAACAGAATCTTTCTGGCTTCATTATCTCAGTTTTGACTGGAAAATTGAATACAGATTTGATATTTGAGTATACAGCATAAATTCTCTATATTTCTGATACCTTCCATGATATGTTCCCTGTATAAGAATCTTTTTGGTGTAGGTGTACCAAAGTTTCTTTAATCAGTCGTCTGTTCTTGGGCACTCAGGTTTTTTCTAGATTCTGGCTATTGTAAACAGTGCTGCAATGAACAAACAAGTGCAGATGTTACTTTGACTATACTTTTTTGCCTCTCTGGGATATACTCCCAAGAGCGCATACTCTAGGGGTAAAGGCAACTCAGATAGAGAAGGGAGCACCAAATAAAGGGTGTTGGGAAGATCTGCCCAGGATGGGAGATGCATGCTGAAAGTAGACTATAGACCATACATGATTGCCACCCAATGTCTCTTTTGCAAACCACAGCACCAAAAAGGAGAGAGACAACAAAAGGGAGTGTCCTGCCACAGAGGCAGGATGGGATGGGGGGGTGGGGTGGGGGGTGGGAGGGATCCTGGGATTTGTGGGGGTAGAGAATGGGCACTGTTGGAGGGATGGGTACTTGTTCATTGTATAACTGAAACCCAAGCACAAACATTTGTAAGTCTACAAATGTACCTCATGGTATTTCACTAATAAAAAAAAAAGTGGGGGGGGGCTGGAGAGATAGCACAGCGGATAGGGCGTTTGCCTTGCACTCAGCCGAACCGGGTTCAATTACCAGCATCCCATATGGTTCCCTGAGCACCACCAGGAGTAACTCCTGAGTGCAGAGCCAGGAGTAACCCCTGTGCATCGCCAGGTGTGACCCAAAAAGAAAAAAAAAAAAGAGAAAAGAAAAAAAAGAAAAAGAAAGAAAATGCCTTTCTTCTTTTTAATTGTTTTTGCTTTATGGATAACACCTGGCAATGGGGTTATTCCTGACTCTGCACTCAAGAATTGCTGCTGGTGGTTCTTAGGGCACCATATGGGTGCCGTGGATCGAAGCTGGCTGTACGCAAGGCAAACGCTCTACCCACTGTACTATCGCTCTGGCTCTTTACAAGTGCTTTTTTTTAAAGCACTAGCTCTCCAGTCCCTATTTCAGGGTTTTAAGAGACTTTCATATATTTGAGAACATCAATCAGAATAACAAACTTACTGATAATGTTGATTCTTTATGTGTAAGTTTATTAAAATATATTTTTGCTGAATCAGGCAAGGACCAAATTCAGTAAAATTCTGTCACAAATTCTTTGGGACACAACATTTGCTTATGATATAGGGAACACTTATTGCAATGATTATTTTGGAGATACAGGTACTTAATGCATATTTCAAGCAGGACTAGTTTTGTGTTGTGTTATCATTATTGGATAAGAACGTATGGCCTAATCTTTAACTGATTTCCAGTTAAACAGTTTACTGTTAACTAGCGATTTGTTTTTCTCAGAGGATCTTACTACGTATAACTATTTAACGTTGGTTCTTATTTTAAAGTAGATCATTTTGTAACACTCCCAGACATTTCTTTTTTTTTTTTAGGGTCACACCCAGTGATGCACAGGGGTTACTCCGGCCTCATGCACTCAGAAACTACTCACAGCGATGCTCAGGGATCATGTGGGATGTTGGGAATTGAACCTGAGTCGGCCACGTGCAAGGCGAACACCCTACCTGCTGAACCAATGCTCTAGCCCTACCAGACATTATTAATTCCATGCATATGTTGTGCCATGTTCTTACTAGCAATCACCTATTTTTCCAATAATGGTTATTATAATTGTATAATTCAATCATTTTGTATCTTAAAAACATATAGGGTGTATGTATGTATATGTGTAGAGTCAACATAAAAGACATTAAGGTAAAGGTAGAGGCCCTCCCGTTGATCGTCGATTTGCTCGAGTGGGCCCAGTAATGTCTCCATTGGAGACTTTGCTGTTACTGTGTCTGGCATATCAAATACTCTCGGTAGCTTGCCGGGCTCTCCGAGAGGGGCGGAGGAATCGAACTCGGGTCGGCCATGTTGGCCGCTTGTAAGGCGAACTCCCTACCCGCTATGCTATCGCTCCAGCCCTGACATTAAATTAAATATATCATACATTATCCCTTTTGTTACTGACATATTTGGAAGAATTATATAATTTGCCTAATGCTCAATAAAATATGGTCTATTGCTCTTAGGAAAGAATGAAACAATATTTAGAATTTATACTTTTATGTTATTTGTAAATTTCAATTGTTAAATAGTTTTATATTTACATAAACACTGGAGAGATAGTCTAGATAATTTCTATATTCCTTTCACCTGGGTTCAATCAATGTTAAAATTTTATATAATCAATATATAAATCAACATGAACTTTTACGATGATTGATGTACTATTAACTAAGCTATAACTCATATTTAATTTTTTTTCCTGTTTTGCCCTTTTTCTCTCCAATGATTGAATTCAAGTTATCTTTATCTAGTTGCCAAGTTTCTTTAGTTATGACTGTACCAGTGTTTTGACTGTTTTTCATTGTCTTTTTTAACCTTGATGCTTTAGTATAGAACTTGAGAGAATATCTTTAGACTAGGATTTGTTTAAAATGGTCTCATTACAAGATGAGAAACTTTGTTTTAGAAGAATAATAATAAATCACAGGGGAGATCTGTCTTTATTACATTATTTCAGAGTATACAGTATATTACTGTGAGTTAACTAGGATCATTTAATTTTTGTGGTATGTGTCAGTTATTTCTACTGTAATATTAATGTTTCCCTTTTTATTCTGTTAAAATAAGCCAGTAAAATCTAGTTCACAAACATGGAAAGAAAATTTGTTCATTCCAGCAGACCATACAAAAGTTTTCCAACTTGCACGGTCTTTCCAACCCTGAATGATAATTTTATTTTGGAGAACGTTTCCTGAATTTATTGAGATTACCATGTCACAATATGATAATACTATTTTTCCATTTTACATGATTCTTTATGCATTAATTATTCATTTTACTAATTCTTTGTTAAGGATTTCTCTGCTTCTGTTTTTAAGTATTTTGTTGAGTTCTAGTTTTATTCTTTTATAAATATTGACATTGAATGGAAAATGTTTCTGTTTTCTGAAGACAGCATGTTTATTATTTTCATAAGCATTTATAGAATTCATCTAAGTTTTGATGATGTTGAAATTTTTATAAAAATTTTATTATAATGTCTATGCTCATATTCATGATTGCTTTATAAAACTTTTGTAAATTTTATAAAAATTTAGGGCTAGAGCTATAGCAGAGCAGGTAGGGTGTTTGCCTTGTATGTGACCTACCTGGGTTCAATTCCAGACAAGAGCCAGACAAGCTACCAAGAGTATTCCTCCCACATGGCAAAGCCTGGAAAGCTTCCCATGGCATATGTGCTATGCCAAAAACAGTAACAACAAGTCTTACAATGGATACGTTACTGGTGTCGATGAACAATGGGAGGACACTGCTACAGTGCTTATAAAATTTTTGTAAATTTTATAAAACTTTGGTAAATTTTTGTAAAGTTTTGGCATTATAGAAATATGCCTTATATCTTTAAAAATTAATTATAGAGAAATTACCTAAATTCTCTAATACATAGGCAGAAATTTGTTTGTTTTCAGTATCACTTTAAAATCCTTTTAGTTCCTAGAAAGTCAGTAGAAAAGTATTGTCAGTAGAAATGTTTTTCATTTTGGAAATGTTTTACCTTCTTTGTAAGAATATGCAAAACTTTGACAATTTTCTTGACAGAGTATCAGGACTACTTTGGTTTCATTGTGTTTCTATTGTTCTTCTTTTATTTTTAGACTAAAATTTTTAAGAGCTTGCTTTCTTGCTTTAGGCATATTTTTTCTAGCTTCTCATGTCTAGAGACTCCTCCCATTTAGTTTGCAAGTATTTTGAGTTCAATAGCCTTTGTTTCTAATGATGAGTTTATAATTACATTTATTTATGTTTAAAAAGAATGAGACATGTGAGACTATTGTGTATCTGTCAGGTAAAGCTGTTTTATATTCTTTTAAAAGGGATCTTTCCAAGTCTTCTTTCCAGTTATCTCAGAAGTTACTTAATGATGTATTAAAATACCAAATCATTGTTATTGAATTGTACATTTAAGAACTATTTGTAAAACTATCTAAAAATGTTATCAATAATTGTCTGTTTAGTGTTTGCACTCCAATCTGCTAAATTTTAGTTTCGTTTTTTTTTTTAAATTTTTATTACTGAGACACCATGAGGTACAGTTGTAGACTTACAAATTTTTGTGCTTGGGTTTCAATTATACCATGATCAAGTACCCATCCCTCCACCAGTGCCCATTTTCCACTACCACAGACCCCAGTATCCCTCCCAACCCCCACCCCCCCAATCCACCCTGCCTCTGTGGCAGGGCATTCCCTTTTGTTCTTTCTCTCCTCTTGGGTGTGGTGGTTTGCAAAATACATATTTATAATTTTATGCTTTTCATTCCATTTTATTGTATTTATTTTGTTTTGAGGGGCTCAGACCCTCTGATTTTCAAGAATTAATCCTGCCTCCATGCAAAAAAATTATTCCTGACGGTATTCTGGTGAACATACGTCATGCCAGGGATATAATCAGGGTTAGTCTCATGTAATACAAGAGCATTAAATTCTGTAATATCTCTCTTTTCTCCAGACCTCATTATTCTTTTCCCTTTATCTTAAGTCATGGCAAGGTCTAAGAAATAATTTTATGTACAATAAGAGTTTTTAATTAATTTTTATTTAGTTAATTGAATTGCCATAAGATACAAAATTCTCTACATTGCTAATATCAGGGAGATGCAAACCAGAACAACAATGAGATAACATCTCAGTCCACAGAGATTGGAACTCATCAAAAACAATAAGAACAACTATGTAGGCACAAAGGCAGGGAGAAAGAGACGCGCCTTATTGTTCATGGGAATGCTGACAGGTCCAGTCTTTTTTGAAAACAATGCGGGCATTACTTAAAAAGCTAGAAATTGAGCTTCCATATGACCCAGCAATACCACTTCTGGGAATATACCCCTGGAGCCCAAAAACACATAGCAGCAATACCATCTGTTCATTGCCATAGGACTGCACTGTTATTCTGTTGTTCATTGATTTGCTAGAGTGGGACCAATAATGTCTCCATTGTATGACTTGTTGTTACTGTTTTGGCATATTGAATAAGCAAAGGGGAACTTGCCAGGCTCTGTCGTGGTTCAGTGAAGTACTACTTATAATAGCCAGAATCTGGAAACAACCTGAGTTGCCCGAAATCAAATAACTAAATAAAGAAACCCTAGTACATCTACACAATGGAATACTATGCAGCTGGTAGGAAAAATGAAGTCATAAAATTCGCTTATAAGTGAATGGACATGGAAAGTATCATGCTGCTTGAAATGACTAGAGACAGACAGAATGATTGGACTGGTTTGTGGGACATAAAAAATATATTGTTAAGAAATCATTGCTGAAAAGTCCCCAGAGTTAAGGAATGCAGATATCCAGATCCAAGGAACCAGAAGGGTACTAGCTAAAAGAGACCCCAGTAAAAACACTCTAAGACATATCATAGTGAGAACGATGGATGCTGTGGACAGAGACAAATTACAAGCAGCAAGGTCAAAGAAGGAAATTACATACAAAGGAGCACTCCTTAGATTCACAGCAGACCTATCAGAGGAAATCCTCCAAGCCCGAAGGCAATGGTGGGATATAGTGAAAAAACTCAATGAAATGAACTCCTCACCAAGAATACTCTATTCAGCTATACTCTCACTCAAATTCGATGGAACAATACACCACTTTGTAGATAAACAACAGCTCAGGAACTTCATTAACTCCAAAAGAAAACTAAGAGAAGGACTAAAGGGGTTCCTGAAAGATAGAAGGAAAACAATTATAAACACAACCAACTCCTACAGAAAGATGGCACAAAACCCCATGACAATAATCTCTCTTAATGTCAACGGTCTAAATACACCAACCAAGAGACACAGAGTGGCAAAATGGATCCAGAAACTGAAGTCAACATTCTGCTGTCTACAAGAAACTCATCTGAACAATCACAGCAAACACAGACTCAAAGTTAAAGGATGGAAAACAATTCTGCAAGCAAACAGCTCCCTCAAAAAAATGGGTGGTATACTAGTATCTGACAACATTAATTTCACGTGGAAAAAGATTAGAAGGGACAGCGAAGGCCATTTTCTCTTCATCAAGAGATACATACAACAGGAAAAAATTACACTCTTAAATGTCTACGCAGCTAATGAAGGAACAGCTAGATACTTAAAACAACTGGTAACAGATTTTAAGGAGGATATTGCTAGCAACACAATAGTAGCTGGATATTTCAACATCACCTTATCACCTCTGGATAGATAAACAAGAACAAAACTCAGCAAGGAAACGTTGGCTTTGAATAAAGTAATAGAAGAGAAAGGACTTGTAGACCTTTACAGGGTTTTACACCCCAAAAAGAAAGAATACACATTCTTCTCCAGTGCACACGGAATGTTTTCCAAAATAGACCATGTACTAGGCCACAAAGTATACCTCAATAGAATCAGGAAGATAGAAATAGTATCAACAATCTTTTCAGACCAAGATGCACTGAGAATAGAAGTGAATCACACACATACAAGGAGAATCAAATCAAACACCTGGAAACTAAACAACTCACTGCTGAACAACGAGTGGATCAGGAAGGAAGTCAAGGACGAAATCAAAAGGTACCTGGAAACAAATGAGAATGAAGACATGAGCTACCAGAACTTATGGGATGCAGCGAAAGCCATATTAAGGGGAAAATTTATAGCACTAGAAGCATATCTCAGGACAGAAGAAAGGATGCACATGAACAACTTGACTTCATAGCTTAAGATTTTAGAAAAGGATCAACAGAAGGAGCCCAAATCCAGCAGAAGGAAAGAGATCATAAAACTTAGAGCAGAAATCAACAACATGGAAACCAAAGAAACAATCCAAAAGATCAATGAAACCAAGAACTGGTTCTTTGAGAAAATAAGCAAGATAGATAAACCACTAGCAAGACTCACACAAAAACACACACAGAGAGAGAACCCTAATAAACTGAGTCAGAAAAAAGAATGGAGATATCACAACAGAAAACAAAGAAATTCAAAAATCATCAGAGACTACTTTGAAAGTCTGTATGCCACAAAACAAGAGAACCTAGAAGAAATGGATAAATTCCCGGATTCCTATAATCTCCCAAAGCTGAATCAAGAAGATCTAGAATACCTGAATTGACCTATTAACATCAAGGAAATTGAAACTGTAATCAAAGGTCTTCCCAAAAACAAAAGCCCAGGTCCAAATGGATTACTAGCGAATTTTCCAAACATTTAAAGAGGACCTATTGCCAGTTCTTCTCAAGACTTTCCAGGAAATTGAAAAAACCGAAACTCTCCCAAACAGTTTCTATGAAGCCCATATCTATCTAATACCAAAAGGAAACAAGACACCACAAAAAAGAAAACTACAGGCCGATATCCCTGATGAACACGGATGTAAAGATTGTCAACAAAATACTAGCAAATAAAATTCAACAACTCATCAAAAAGATCATACACCATGACCAAGTGGGATTCATCCTGGGTATGCAAGGATAGTTTAACATTCGGAAATAAATCAATACAATCCATCATATCAACAAAAGAAAAGATTAAAATCATGATCATATCAATAGATGCAGAGAAAGCATTTGACAAGATCCAGCACCTGTTTATGATGAAAACCACACCAAATTGGGAATAGAGGAGACTCTCCTCAATATAGTTAAAGCCATCTACCACAAGCCTATAGCAAGCATCATCCTCAATGGGGAAAAAATAAGAGCCTTCCCCCTAAGATCTGTGATGAGACAAGGATGCCTACTCACTCCACTACTGCTCAATATAGTACTGGAAGTACTTGCAATAGCGATTAAGCAAAAAAAAAAAACATATTAAGGGCATCCAAATAGGAAAGGAAGAAATCAAGCTCTCACTATTCACAGATGATATGATACTAAGAGAACCCTAAAACCTCTACCAAGAAACTCCTAGAAACAATAGATCTGTATAGTAAAGTTGCAGGCTATAAAATCAATACCCAAAAGTCCATGGCTTTCCAAATGCAAATTGTGAGAGAGAAGAAAATGACAGGAAGAAAACAATCCCATTCACAGTTGTACTCCAGAAAATCAACCACCTAGGAATTAGCTTAGCTAAAGAAGTAAAGGACCTGTACAAAAAGCAAACTACAAAACGCTAGTTCAGGAAATAAAAGAGGACACGAGGAAATGGAAAAATATCCCCTGTTCATGGATGGGGAGAATTAACATTGTCAAAATGGCAATACTTCCCAAAGCACTGTACAAATTCAATGCGATCCCTATTATGATACCCATGACATTCTTCAAAGAAATGGAGCAAACACTCCTGAAATTTAAATGGAACAATAAGCCCCCACGAATGGCTAAAGCAATTCTTGGGAAAAAGAAAATGGGAGGATTTAACCTCCCGAACCTCAAACTCTACTACAGAGCAGTAATAATTAAAACAGCATGGTACTGGAACAAAGGCAGAGCTGCAGACCTATGGAACAGGGTTGAATACACTGACATCTCCCGTAAATCATATGATCATCTAATCTTTGATAAAGGAGCAAGAAATGTGAAGTGGAGTAAGGAAAGCCTTTTTAACATATGGTGCTGGCAAAACTGGACAGCTACATGCAAAAAACAGGGCTCAGATCTCTGCCTAACACCATGTATAAAAGTAAGATCAAAATGGATCAAAGACCTCAACATCAGACCAGATTCCATAAGGTACAAAGAATACAAAGTTGGCAAAACCCTCCATGACATTGAAGCTAATGGTATCTTCAAAGATGTCACGCCATTGGCCAAGCAAGTGAAAACAGAGATAGACAAATGGGACTATCTTAAACTAAGAAACTTCTGCACCTCCAAAGAAACAGTGACTAAAATACAAAGACAGTCTACAGAATGGGAAAGGATATTCCCTGACTATACATCCGACAAAGGGTTGATATCAAGGATATACAAAATACTGGTTGAACTCCACAAGAAGAAAACATCCAACCCCATCCAAAAGTGGGTTGACGAAATGAACAGAACGTTTCTCAAAGAAGAAATCCGAATGGCAAAAGGCACATGAGAAAATGCACTACATCATTAATCATCAGGGAGATGCAGATCAAAACCACAATGAGATATCATTTCACACCACAGAGACTGGCCCACATCCAAAAGAACAAAAGCAACCGGTGCTGGAGAGAGTGTGGCGAGAAAGGGACCCTCCTTCACTGGTGGTGGGAATGCCGATTGGTTCAGCCCTTTTGGAAAACAGTATGGACGATTCTCAAAAAATTAGAAATTGAGCTCCAATTTGACCCAGCAATACCACTCCTGGGAATATACCTCGGAGAGGCAAAAATGTATAGTCGAAGTGACATCTGTACTTGTTTGTTCATTTCAGCACTGTTTACAATAGCTAAAATATGAAAAAAAATGAGTGCTCGAGAACAGATGACTGGTTAAAGTAACTCTGGTACATCTACACAATGGATTACTATGTCGCTGTTAGAAAAAATGAAGTCATGAAATTTATATACAAATGGTACTACATGGAAAATATCATGCTAAGTGAAATGAGCCAGAAAAAGAGGGATAGACATAGAAAGATTGCATTCTTTTGGGTAACATAAAGTAACAAAATAAGAGACTAACACCCAAGAATAGCTGTGATAAATACCAGGAGGTTCACTCCATGATTTCAGGCCAGCTGCACGCTCCAGTGGTAAAGGCAGCTCAGATGGAGACGGGAGCACCAAATAAATGGTACTGGGAAGATCCGCAGGATGGGAGATGCATGCTGAAAGTAGACTATAGACTGAACATGATTGCCACCCAATACCTCTTCTGCAAACCACAGCACCCAAAAGGAGAGAGAGAACAAAAGGGAGTGCCCTGCCACAGAGAAGTGTGGGATGGGGGATGGGGGTGTGGGAGGGATACTGGGATTTTTGGGGGTGGAGAATGGGCACTGGTTGAGGGATAGGTACTTGTTCATTGTATAACTGAAACCCAAGCACAAAAACTTGTAAGTCTACAACTGTACCTCATAGTGTTTCACTAGTAATATATATACATATATATACATATACATATATGTATACATATATATACATATATGTATATATATATAGTTAGACTAATACTCAAGGACAATAGAAACAAGAGGCAGGAGGAATGATCCCTGGTTGAAAACTTGCCAAAAATGGTAAAAGTGTTTTTAATAAATATTTTAGTGTATATTAAAGTAAATTGTCACCTTGATATTCTATTATTCCAAAATAAATTCGCATGCAGTTTTCAAATATTTTAAACTTACTTTTATCATTTTTTTTTCTGTTCTATACCTTTTGATTCTCAGAAGCTACTTGGCTCTGTGCTCAGTGTTCTCTCCGAGCAGTGCTTGTAGGACAGTGTGGTGCTGGGGATACAATCTGGCCCTCTCTCTCTTTCAGCTGTGTGTGTTTTTTAAAGAAAAAACTTTAAATATGATTTTAAATATCAGAAATTTAGAATGACAAATTACTTTCTGAGGCTTACACAACCTGCTCATGTTAGGCAGCTTTCTATAAAATTTGCTTTATGGTACTAGTATCTAGTTAAGTTATGATTTACATAAAGTTATTCTCTTATTACCATCTTTATTCTTGAAAACTTCTTGGATTGCTGGTTTATTTGTTTTAGGCAATACCCAGCAATGATCATAGCTACTTCTGATCGGCATTCAAGAATCAATCCTGGCAGTCCTCAGGGAACTATTTGAGATGCCGGGGATTGAACCTGGATGGACTGTCTACAAGGTGGGCATCATACCCACTGTACTATCTCTCTGTCCCCTCTTGAAAATTTATGTTTTTTAATAGTGACACTAGAAAATTCTTTTGTAAATCATTCCTCAATTCACATTTAATTTATATTTTTCACTATATACTGGCAAAAACATCATAGAATGAAATATTTTATACATCTTTTGGTGTTTTATAGATAAGAAGATATTTCTGAAGTCAATTTCCTATGGACCTTAAGCTACTATGAGACTTTAATTGTAATCAATGTTTATTTCCCTTTTGAAGTCATTTTCTTATCAATAACAAATAAATTTTCAAATAACTATTAACTATTAATTCGGTCATATATTAAACATTTGATTTCATGTCACAGATATATTCAAAATTTAGATCATACTTGTGAAATCAAGTGTACAATTTTATGTAATTAGTAAAATCAATCATACAACATATGTAGTTAATTTTATTGTCATGAAAATGACTTTAATTATTTTCTTTTGCTACATGTCCTCATAAAATATCTTTAATTTTGGATATAGACAATACTGATATATATCTATTGGAATTCTTTTAATGAAGTGTCAAGCATTCATTTTGGCTTTTGATAGATTTATTGTAGAAAATGAAGGAAGACTAAGTAACAGCCCAGTAAGACATTCTTAGATATCCCATTCTGTACTCCAGCAGAGCTATCCTAGATATAAATATGCAAGAGGGCCTTGAGACACAGTATAGGGATCAAAGCCCCATTCTTTTTTTTTTTAAGGTTTCTAATTCTAGTTCTATTTTTTTAAAATTTTTATTAGTGAAACACCATGAGGTATAGTTGTAGACTTCCAAATTTTTGTGCTTGGGTTTCAGTTATACACTGATCAAGTACCCATCCCTCCACCAGTGCTCATTTTCCACCACCACGGATCCCCCATTCTTGCATTCAGCTAAGCCTGTTTGAATCCCAAGCCCCAAATATTGTTGCTTGACCATTGAAGGCACAGATCTGAAAGTCTTTCAGCACAGCCAGGTGTTGCCCTGGGGACCATTAACCACACACACAGTAATTTATACAGTACTCAGCACAGTTGGACCCTGAGAACAATGCACTGCTTGTCAGGTTGGCAAAGAATCACTGGAATCCCAAGCTTCCTGAACCCAGCTAGGGAGAATCTCCTCCCATTGCATTACAAAGAAGCTGTAATTTTTGTACATTTTTAAAAAAATACACTTCATTTAGGTTACATAATTCTGCTTGTCAAGATATATTTCTGCATGTCAAGATACTCTGTAGTTGGCATTTGTCTTAATATAATTAACGCAACACAGCTTTTAAGAGCTTATGTTATTCATATAAAATTAAAAATGTATATTTCTAACTCTAAATTTACAATATTATTTCAATAATAAATTTAAAATTAAAAACATAATTTATGGGCATGCTTTTTAATTTTAAAACAGAGATAGTACAGCTGGTATACTTGCCTTGCATTTGTCTAACTAGGTTCACTATCCGTGACACCCAGTGTTACCCCTTGAGCAACACCAGCAGTGATGACCCGCAGCCAGGTGTAAACTCGACATGCCACTGATAGCGGTCTCCAAACAGAAATCAAAACAAAACGTGTGTTATGCAGTTTGTACAAACACTTGCATTTATATATATATAATATATCTGTATCAATGTTCATATATAGAAAATTCAGGGGCCAGAGTGAGTGTACAGTAGGTAGGACTCTTGCATGCAACTGACCTAGCTTCTATACTTGGTGGCTATATTATCCCCTGATCAAGCCAGGAGTAATTCCTGAGTGCAGAGCGAGGAGTAAATCCTGAGCATCACTGCTATAGCCCCCAAAACAAACAAATCAAAAATAAAAATTTAAGCATAGATGTAAGTTAAGGCAAGAGAGTATACATTTCCAGTGGCTGAGAGGTAGTGGACATAGTCAGATATGTGTGTGTGCACATACTGTAACATGTTCTCACATGTGTGTGAATTGAGCAATGTTTGAATAAAACAAAATTTTAAACAGTACGTAATGTTTAACTAAGAGACATGTAGCTAATGTACTACTTTTTCTTTGTTTTAGTTTTTGTCTCTCTCTCTCTCTCTCTCTCTCTCTCTCTCTCTCTCTCTCTCTCTCTCTTGACCACATGTATGATGCTCAGGGTTTACTCCTGGCTCTGCACTCAGAAAGTTCTCCTGGAAGTGTTAGGGAACCAGACGGGATGCCAGGAATTAAACCCTGATTTAATGATTTCTAGGAAAATGCCCTACTCAGTGGACTATCTGGGGGTTCTGGCCACCCCAGATAATGTACTATTATTTATATATTCAAATAATGTTAACATAAGCTTACTGCAAAGAAAAACTCATTTCCTAAAGTAGCATATACAGTACTTATATCCATGAATCTATTCACACTTAGCATGTTTGGCTTTTAAGAGAAAAAAAATTGCTGCATTTATTGGCTGATTTGATTTTCTGTGATTTGCAAAATTTCTTTCAGATCCCTGGATAAGCATTTTGCTAATATATAACCTGAAAGGAATCTTTTATTTCACATTGCTGGAAAAATACAGCTTGCTATTATGGATGAAAGGGTTTAGCAAGACATCTGAATTCATTTCTGTCACCTCTATAATCCTTTGTCACTTATCTTTTATGTTAATATCTTAGTAGTAGCCACCTTTGGCCACATAATACTTAAAAAAGACATCCTTTTTTTCCCTCTACATCTCTACTGAAATATTCCTGAGGGAAGACTAAAAATCTATCAACCTTTTCTATCAAAAAGACTCAATAAGGTTCAAGATGTTTGACATTGTCACTGTCCCTCCCTCAGGGTCTGCTACTGTCTGCTCTGCTGATAAATGCATGGCATGTGGGCTTTCAGCATACACTGAGTTATGCACCTTCAAAGATTTACTTTTAGAAATGTATACAGCATTGCGAATAAATGGAGAATCAATATGATTTTATTTTTTAAAGTGTTGCCTCGTATTAATTAAATAATGAGTGTTCTCAGACTTGTCTCCAGATGGGAGTATGTGGTTAGCCCCAGCCATAGCTCTGGACATTCTATATCTAATTTCATCCTTCCAGAGACTTTCTAAGAATTGTCACCTTACCACTAAAAATGTCATACAATGGTGGTGGTGTTACACTCATTTTGTATGTAACACTATTGCAGTGACATTACCTAAGATATTGAAATATTTTAATAACGTATGGGCAGTGGTTAAGGCATTTGCCAGGTTACATCCTGGCACCACATATGATCCCCCAAACACTTTATAAGTGATCCTTGCCAGGAGTAAACAAGTTGGTGTGACCCAAAAATAATAAAATAAAACAATCAAATAAACATCAACATAGTGATATCTGCCCATAGTCATTCAAGAGCCAGATAAAACAATTTGAAAGTTGGATAGTTCAATATCCATATGACACTTCCGGAAGCAGTAAATAGGACACAGAGTTATATCCATGTAAATTATAACTGTTTATTCGAAGTGTACCTCACAGCTTGTCTTGGGTAGTGGATGCAGAAACTAGTGACCTTTGTTGACCTTTCTTGATTTTCCCTCTCACTTCATGTTTTCCTCACTCTTGTTGACTTAAACTTGTACCACCTAGCAGCACTAAGATCATTTTATGGTTCCATTATTTACTGAACATTGACAACTATGTAGTTTAATGTGAGTTGCATGGAGTGTTCATACTATCATACTGCAAATACTTAAAAAATATTAGTTCAGATTCAATCTATAAACTATGTGCCATCTGGACTAGCTCTTAAACTATTTAGGCACTACATTCAATACATTTATTCAAATAATTAAACAATTGTGACTCATAATTCAAAAATAATTTCCCATGGCTGAAGATACTGTACAGTAATTAAAGGAACATGGGACTGGAGTGACAATACATGACCAATCTGAGTTTGATCCCCAGAAACACATCTGGTCCCGCAAACTCTTCAGGAGAGATTCCCTAAGTGCAGAGCTCGGAG
Organism: Sorex fumeus; assembly: GCF_029834395.1. Lineage (NCBI taxonomy): Eukaryota > Metazoa > Chordata > Mammalia > Eulipotyphla > Soricidae > Sorex > Sorex fumeus. The sequence goes on from NW_026606077.1 coordinate 1,257,849, forward strand.
TAAACCCTGAAACCCTGAGAATCGCTGGGATGAGTAACCCAAAATCAAAACAAAATAAAATTTAAAGAAATAAATATTAACTCCTGTTTCATCGGGCGCACACAGACCTATTTTGTGCCAACAACAGGACACCTTCACTCGATGCAGAAACTAACAGTGGTTGAGAGAGGGGAACCATCACATTCAAAGTGGGTGTAGAGAAAATTTCTGTTTTGTGATCATAAAATTTTTCTGTAACTGAGGTGCAATTTACATTTTAACATATAAATTTTCTTGTAACATTTAAAGGAAATATAACTAAATTAACAAAAAGAGGCAAATAAAATGTTTCAATTCCAATTTTTGTTTTAGTATATTTATAGATTCTATACATCTTTAAAGTTTAATATCACGATGATCACGACCATCCTGTTATTCGTCGATTGCCTCGAGCAGGACCCAGTAATGTCTCCTTCGTCCTAGCCCTGAGATTTTTAAAAAAGTGCCATATTGGAGGCTCTTTCAGAGTTAGGAGAATGAGACCCATCATTGTTACTGGTATTTGGCATATTGGGTACACTACAGGGAGTTTGCCAGACTCTGTCTTGTAGGGAGGTTACATTCGGTAGCCTTCCAGGTTGTCCAAAGTAAGAATGAGATAATAAGATGCTTTACCGGGAGCTGGGTTTTATAGTCTCCAGGTCTTGGCCATTGATGGGATTACATGGTGCCAGGGGGCCAGTTGGTGGGTGTGACCCCTGCCTACTGAAATTTGGAGGATCTGGGTGGAGAATGCTCAGTCCCGATCCAAGTAGGCTTGGAGATCTCAGTCCCGGAATCCACATGCCTTTGTTCCTCTGCCAGTACCTTAATGTGTGCCGAGAGTGGTCTCTGCATGGTGGTGGCTGGTTCCAGAGGTCTTTGGCTGCCGGAACCCTGGTAGGGGTGGGGAGGGAAACTCAACCCGCTCCCCTCCAAGGGGCCCCTGCGAGGACAGCTAGGGGCGGGGGCAGGAGAAAGTTTAATATATATTAAATATATATTCTGAGCATACCATACTGGAGGAGATACAATTAATTTTGTATTTTAGTCTTTAAAAATACATCAATTTAGAATCAGATAGTAAAGAGGGTTACGTACTTTCCTTGCTTGTGGCCTACTTTGGTTCAATCCCAAGCACTGCATATAGTCCCTTGAGCTTCTCCAGGAATGATCTTTGAGCATGGAGCCAGGACTAAGTCCTAAGTACAGCTTTGTACGTCTCCAAAACAAACAATGAGTCAACTTATGTTTGATATTTTTTGATTGCTTATATGCCAAGATATTATTTATAAGCAAAGAAAACTTTTGATAAGCTTTTTGGAAACTGTACTACACATATATTGATACTAATAATATAACATCACAAAATTTAAAAATGATTTTAATGTGAATTCTCATAATATTTTGAAATAAATATATATTTACATTATAAGGTTCCACAAATGTTATTGACTTAATGATCTAGTCATATAGATTGAATTAAATATAAATAATTTTATCTTTAATTTTATCAATAATGAGCAGAGCAGAATTAGTAAATTATAATTAAATAATTTGAAAGTCATTACTCAAAATGGTGTCATGTCTTTGAGAATTCTCTTGAAGATTGGAAAATCTTCATTTTCAAAATCTTCTACCTTCATTTTCCCCAGACTATAATTAACCTTAATTCAAAATATTATCCTATTGGTAAAATACAAATAAAATATTCGTCACATCTAATGTTATTAAAAGAAATAATATAGAATTTCTTTGTCTAGTTAAACTCCTGGTAAGATCATGAATGTGTTTGTGATTATGTATTATGCTATTAGCAAGAAAGTAAATAGAACTTGCTTTCATTTATGTACACTGAGAATTGTAATTTGTATGGTCGAATGAAGGGTTCATGAAAATTAATTCTGGCTAAGAAAGCACAATATTGTCGATGATCCGCAGGATATCGAATAACACTTGGGAATTTATACAATATATTGTAAGTATAACATAGCCTGATAACACTTGAGAATCTATACTGATACATTGTGAATTTTATGTTTCTTGATAGAAGACCTATACAAACCTTGAAAACTTGAAAAACAACTGAATCCAGTGAATCCATAGCTAAGGCTTTGTTCTATTCATTGTTTTGCAAAGCCCCTTTCTCTTAAGTGACTGCCAAATGCTTCCTTTGCCGCAAGGGCACAGCCTGTGATCACATGCTGGATCATCTGTGTGTTTGTTTGTTGGTGGGTGACAGTGGCATGTGCATTGGTTGTGTTCATAATGTAATCATCACCGATGCTCAGAAGCAACTCCTGTTGGTATTTGGGGGCCATATGCTGTGTGGAATCCCGGGTCACCTTGCAAGGCATGTACCTTCATCCATGCACTGGATGGGCATCTATTGAGGCTATTCTTATTATGCCTCGGCTTCACTTTCAACAGGAATGACCCAAAGATGATACCTTCGCACAAAATAGGGTATGAAATAAACAGCATAAACCCATCGATACTGTCTAGGCACTAGTGATGTTGGAGGCTCAATAAGTGCATCCTGTGAATTTAGGATTCTTTAGTAGAATTACCCTGGAGATACCAATGGTATTACAACCTTCAGATTCTGAGAGCCAAAAATGCCTTCAAATACCATCAAATAATCCCAGGAGTGGGGGAATAGTTGAAACTGAACAGGAGCTATTAACTGAATTTGCTTCTTTGTATGATGCAGTTATTCACTGCCCTCTCGGTCTTTTGAGTTCTTGTATTTAGCACTTCAGTTTCCCACTGAGTTTAAATATTACAAAGCAACACGTGGCTGTGTGTTGGAAAAGAATCTATTTAAATAGTTTAATTCATGAGTTCTGGACTCCAAAAATTTAAACTCTAAAAATGGAATATCTCTCATCCTCCTGCTGGCTTGCCGCTAGCTCTCTCTGCCCCCACATCTCTCCTCCTCTCCATATCGTCTATGAGTTAGAGCCAGAAAAAATGTTTTCATTAGAAATTAATTGTGTTAGCATCTTGATTGCAGCTTTCTTATATACAGAACTATTATGCTATCTTTCATTGTTTAAACCACTCATATTTTTCTATGGCAGCCCAAATTATATACTTTAAAGACAAATTACTTTCAGAATTTAAAGGTAAAGGTAAAGGCCCTCCCGTTGATCATCGATTTGCTCGAGCGGGCCCAGTAACGTCTCCATTGGAGACTTTGTTGTTACTGTGTCTGGCATATCGAATGCGTCACGGGGAGCTTGCCAGGCTCTGCCGTGCGGGCGAGATACTCTCGGTAGCTTGCCGGGCTCTCCGAGAGGGGCGGAGGAATTGAACTCGGGTCGGCCATGTTGGCTGCGTGTAAGGCGAACACCCTACCCGCTGTGCTAGAATCATTAATAGTTAGACAATGGGAAAGTTTCTCAAATGATAGATACAGTGATAAAAATATAATATAAATGATGACATGGAAGAGTATCTGCAGTTTTGTCCCATAAGATATTATCTAGATCCCTAATCAATATAATAATTATGTTTAGAAATACTATTTAAATAGCTTATTGGATTATATATATATATAAGTGTACTTAAAAAATTTCTTTTTTGGTTATTAGGGTGACTAGATCATAGTGGCTACCTTTTGATATAAAGATCCCGCAGATACTGATTTCGGGAGTTTCTTTGAATAGGATAATTATCCAGAACTAAGATGGTATCAGTGCAACATTTCAAGGATTATTGTTGAATTTCACCTTGATATCAGACATTGATTCCCATATGCTTCCACCTGAGTAGATTCACATTTGTTAGGGGTATGAGGAGAAATGTATACTTAATCACACATGCACTGTTGTATTCATGGGCAAACTAACAATTCTACTTTTGCAAGTCAGCTTCCTTCTCCTTCCAATATTTTTCCCAACATTACTGAAACCCCTGCATTATCTCTTTCGATTGCTTGTTTGATAACTATCTTTGAAGTGTACTGCACAGGAGTGTATGTGTTGAATTGTCTTTCACCTATATCACATGTATCAGCTGTCATCCCGTTGTTCATCAATTTGCTCAAGCAGGCGCCAGTAATGTCTCAATTTGTCCCTGCCACATGATAGTGTAGCCCAATGGCATTTCGGGGCCTCTTTCAGGGTCAGGGGAATTAAGACCCATTATTGTTACTGTATTTGGCATTTCAGATACACCACCGGGAGCTTGCCAGGTTCTGCCATGCGGGTGGGATACTCTCAGTAGTTTGCTGGGCTCTCCGAGAGGACCAGGAAATACTTCAAATTGCTTTAATCATTAAAATAGTGTACTAGACTAATAGTCTCTTCATTTTCATAAGATTTTTTAAAATTTGAAGCACCATGATTTACAACCTGTTAAAGAGAGTGATTTAAGAACATAAAGTTTCAATATCACACCCTTCAACAGAGTATCTGCTTCCCCCCATCACTGTCTCAGGATCTCTTCCCAATTTCCCTTCTCACACCTCAGCCTTGGCAAGTGTAGTTCTATAAACCAGAGCTCAGTTCTGTAGTCTTTGCATAAAATAATGACAAGAGATTCAAGACATCAAATAAAACAAATATACTAAAGTCTAGCTACTATCATTTCTAATGCATGTAATAGATTAATATGTCTGCTCATTTTTCTTTGGTTGTGTAAGAGATCTAACTTATGGCACTAGATCTTCTATATATTTGATGTGTATACTTTATCACAGAGTTAAAGAGCTGCGTCGTTTGCTGCTTCTTTGTTTACTCACCAAATAACAAGATCTAATTGGGGTTGTCTTTACTTCCATAACTACCTAGTCATATTTTAAGATAAGTTCAAAATGATTTAGAAATGTTTTTTATTGTGTCTTGAAAAGGTGAATGCATATCAGAAAAGACTGGTGTTTGTAACAGAAGGACTTGCTGAATTCATCTAGATGTTAGTGAAAAGAAAAAATACTCTTTTCTTGCAATCAAATTCATCCAACACTTTAAATTGGTTGTGAATTTCCTTCCTGCATTCTTTAGACCCCAGGGCACAATCCATTGCACTTTAACAATTTTACTTTTCTTCACGTAGCGCTTAGGTGGAAGGCTATCCTCTAGGAACAGAAAGTCGTCTCTCTACTCCCAGATCACTTAGAAGTGGAGCTACACAAACATTGCTGCTGGATTTCTTCAGTTCTAATAGTTCAGACATAGTTTCATTTATTCCCATCTAAACTCTCAAATAGTTAGATTAAACTGATGTAGATTGGTGTTCACCTTCAGATCCACTTCTGCTCTTCGGTTGAAGAGTCCATATCGGAACAATTTTCACTCTCTGTGGAGTAAGTCTATTTTCTCAGGCTGACTGATATTACTGTAGACAGACTCCCTTTGAAGTATTTCCTCCCCTATAGCAAGTACTTAAAAGCTAGAAATGAAGTGCAGCAGGAGTTATCCCAGTTGTTTCTAGTAAAACCATACTGAGAAATAAAGCACCAAAATGAAAATGGGAACAAAGTAAAAGTGATGAAAATGGGAGTCTACCATCTTTTATCTATTGATAGCCATGGCTATTGTATATTGCAGGTTTGATTCTAAAAAGTTTGAAACTCTAACATTGAATACTTTCCAATTACACCAACGTTCTAGCATTTATCTTTGGAACTATGTTCTTCTAGTCTTTTTTCCACCAGGAGGTAAGTTAGTAGAGTACTCAGAATTAAGAGATAAGACTTAAAATTCTTCATATTTGATTTGCCATTAAAATGTGTGACTTTGGATAAGTTGTTCAATAATTACATGAACAATAGGAGGAATTGAGAGAGATGAGCTCTAACTTTTTGCTACCTGAAGTCAAATTATAATGCAGATTTACTTGGTTGCTTTGTAAGATCAGAAAAACAAAATCTTGAATTATAAAACCAAACAAACTCCACCACCACCACCAGTACCACCACCACCAACAACAACAACAACAAAAGATCAGTATTGAGGATGTTGAAAAGATACCAAAAGAAAGAAAGCTCAAAATAATGAGAAATATGAAAATGCAGTAAAATCAGTATGTTTTACTGTATGTTATTACTAGATGTGCACAGATCTGTGCTTTTAGCTATAGGAAAACGAGAGACATTTTGATCAGGTGAGAACTTTTTGTTGTTGATTTTTCATTTTTAGAACTTCCATATACATACATACATATATAGGTTTCCCTGGTTTAGCTCCTTTCAGAGAGCAATTGTTTCTTGTTAATTTTGTTTCTTATTTTTGTTTCTCTTTTATTTGGTTTTTCTTAGATTTGTTTTACAAATCTGTAATAATATTTCAGATAAATATAGATTGAATAATATTTTCAGATAATGTATATAGTGATATATTAGAAAACTACTGTTGTACTGAAAAATTTTAATTCAAAATCTAAAATGCCAAGTATTCATTCCATAACATTCTGCATTCCTTTAAAAAGCATGCAGAAGATTATGATAAAAATAGTAGAGCTATAATAGAAAATTCTCTCTATGTTCCGTGTAATAGTTTAGTAATGCCATTGTTTGTCAAAAATTAAAAAAGAAAACATTCTTTAGTTGTTTCTAAGAATCAATTCAAAATTCAGGTCTGTCTTTAAGGGTATTCGTTTACTTAGTGAAATAGCAGAGGGAGGATTTAGGTTCTGAGTACAAAATACAAAACCAATTTATTGCTGTTGCCCCATAATCTATAAACTGTTAATTCCTATGTGACAATGTGAATATTTAATTCAAAATGGTTTGCTAAATTAATGGGAATCATCTCCCAGATTGTCAATCTTGGTAGATATAAAAAAAGTTACTAGTTTCATATTAGAAGGCATACATTAAATATTACCTGCTTCTTTTTATTCTGGTCTTTGATCTTAAGTTTCTTTGACTTGAAAAGCATTCATCTACAACTGTACTTCACCTCATGCTTCACTAATAAAAATTTTAAAAAAAGAAAAAATAAAGAAAGAAATAACATAAAAATTAAAAAATAAATAAAAAGACTCTTTTTCATTAGAATATAAGAAAATATGCTAATTAAATACTATAGCCCAATAAATATATTTATAAAACATTAATATTATAGATTCACAGTTAACAAAATTGGATAGGAGAGAAAAAAAGAGAAGTTTCACCAATAACTTCACTATCCTCATATTACTAGGTTTAATATTTTGCTGTGCATTTTTTTTGCATTTTCCTTTGATTATTTTATGTGGTTAGTTGTGCAATATATAGCATGTATATGTTGTCTAGATTTTGATTTTTAATGCTAAATTATAAAGTATTTCAGAACATCAGGAAGGTATAGAAGATAAAAGAAGCATCGTGTATTTATCACCCAATTTCTGAGATGTTTTATTTCAACTCTTTTATATTTTATGTGTTTTTGTTTTCAATAGCACAACATTATTAATATACCACCAAAAAAAAATTCATGAACTGTCTTCCATAGACCTCAAGCTTTCTATACTTATAGTATGTGTAAGCTTCTATGTCTTGATAAATAAATAAACTTTATTGGATTACGCTTTCAGAAATTATAAGCTACTAAATATAGGGCCAGTGAGTTAGTATAGGTAGTATTGCGCTTGACTTACACATGGCTACTAACTAGGGTTCCATCTCAGGCACTACTGTTGTCCCCTGATCACCAGTAGGAGTGATTCCTGAACACATATCCAAGAATTAGCCCTGGACAACACCAGGTGTGACAGCAACCCCCTACACATGCACAAACACACACACACAATACACTAAAAACAAAAAAATCTCCTATTTATTTCCTTATATTTTAAGTCCTTGTCTATAATCCTTGCTGTATATATGTATGTATATATGTCTATATATGTATGTATATGTGTGTACATATATGTATATGTATTTATTCTGGATAAATGTAACATTATAATTTAACTTTCTTAAAGAATAAATTATCCCAGGATGGGGGATGCATGCTGAAAGTAGACTATAGACTGAACATGATTGCCACTCAATGCCTCTTTTGCAAACCACAGCACCCAATAGGAAAGGGAGAACAAAAGGGAATGCCCTGCCACAGAGGCAAGGTGGGTTGGGGGGGATGGTGGGGTAGGAGGGCTACTGGGATCATTGGTGGTGGAGAATGAGCACTGGTGGAGGGATGGGTGTTTGATCATTGTATAATTGAAACCCAAGCACAAAAATGTGTAAGTCTGCAACTGTACCTCATGGTGTTTCACTAATAAAACTTTAAAAAATAATAATAAATTATAATTAATCAATCCTAGGTACTTCTTTATAGAAACTCTGGTGGTATTCTAGTTTTCATTTCCTTTAACACTCTATCAAGCACTGATTTTAAACTATATTGCCAAAAAATGTTTTCTACTAGTTACAGATTCCATCTGTGGTCAAATTCCCTAGACTATCAGCTGTAGTCTCTCTGATTAGCTGTGTCTGGTTGTAGCAGAAATGAATCAGAAAATTTTTCCTGACTGTGACATGCCCAGTGCTAGGTTTTAGCATGACTTATTACACTCCATTTTATCCAAAAAATACATCCATCTAGTTCTTTTTTGAGCAGTTCTTTCATTCTATTTATTAGTGCGTTATGTTTATAGAATTTTATTTTAGACACCTTATTTGCAATGCTGTTGATAGGGTTTCATGCACAATCCAATGCCCTCAACCTCCTACACCCCCACCAAAGTGTCCACTTTCCTCCACTGATGTCTCAATACAGTTCGATCGAAAAACAGGTAAGGAAATGATCAAAAACATCTTCAAATAAATCATACATACAAACAATAGGCATATGAAAAAATACTCTGCATCACTAATAATTTGGAAAATGCAAATCAAAGCAATGAGATAACACCTCACACCAGTGATACTGGCACACACCAAAAAGAAAGAAAGCAACCAGTGATGTCATGAATGTGTGAGTAATGAACCCACATACATAATATTGCTGATAGGTATGACAACTGGTTCAACCTTGTTGGAAAATAATTTGAATTTTTCTCATAAAACTAAAAGTTGATTTTCCATTCAACAATCCCACTATTCTGAGCTTCTATTCTGAGGGTTCCAAACTTTAATTAGAAGTGACATTTTTATCCCTAAATTCATTACATGATTATTAACAATCGCCAAAATCAGACTACAAGAATAATGAAATTATGCAAGTTACTGCTAGATGATTGGAGGTAGAGGACAATCATACTGAGTGAAGTCAGCCTGCAGGAGAAAGACAGATACAAAATGATATTTCTCATATTGAGACATAATGGAGCAGAGTTAGGAAATAATTGAAAGCAACAGAATCTAAGAACTGGTCTACTGAACAGTTTACCATGGTAGTGAGATGGGGGAGAGGGCTTGACATAAAGGGAGGGAAGACTGAAATTGGAATTTACTGGGGACAATGAGAAGGAACAGGGACAGATGTCTGTAGGGCTGTGGTGTTGGAATATATACATGAAACTGCACTGCTAAGAGTAGAATAAAATTGTTAAGCACAGTGACAAAAATACCCCCTCCCAAACAAACAAAAACAATTAACTATGTATTTCAATACACAGAATACTCTTTTCTAATCTTTGTCAATAAACTGAATGAACTCTATAGAATGAATAAGTGTCTAGGGACATTGAATAATAAGTGGAACCTTGCTGCTCACGTTGAAACTAGCATGCTGAGATCTAATCTGAGTTTTATGAAAGGCCAGCTTTCATATTAGACTGTCCAAATCCTTACTTTTTCACTCCCTCATATTGCCAAAATTAAGAACATGCATATTAATACCTGCATGGTATATACATATAAATGATGAAAATGCACAAATATTTATATATGGTGATTATGTACTTGTTTTCAGAGGCATTTTTCATCCTTCTTTAGTCTATTGTAAATCACAGAAGCTGAAATTTGACAATTATATTTCTTAGACATCTTTTAATTCTGTTTTTTGGGGGGGGTTTTCACCTGGCAATGCTCAGGGGTCACTCTGGTTCTGTCCTCAGGAATTTCTCCTGGCAGTACTCAGGGACTGAACCCAGGTCAATGTGGCCAAGACAAATAGCCTATTTTTGTACTATCGCTCCTTGCTAGATACAGTAAATGGTAGAAAGCCAGCCATTTGATCCTTACATTTTGAATAAAGTTATCAGCTGTAGTTGCATCTCCTCTGTGTTTGATTCCAATTTTGAACTCAAGTCAGGCCCACTGAACTTTTCTGCTCAAACTTAACTGCCCCAGATTCTAGACTTTTAAAAACAGTCCATTGTTTTTGCAATTCTAGTTATAAGGTTAAAGACATGAGAGCTGGTGATACCTCAGTTCTGTGTTGATCTCTCTGCTCTTCCGTTACTGTTGTAACTAATGCCTCATAAAACTCCATCAAATGAATTTATCTAGCATATTTTTTCTTTACTGGCCAAAATGTCTATTTGTGCACTCTCTCTCTCTTTCTTTCTCCCCCTCTCTCACTCTTTCTCTCTCTATATAACATATTATCGCACTGTCTTCCCATTGTTCATCAATTTGCTCAAGTGGGCCCCAGTACCGTCTCCACTGTGAGACTTGTTGTTACTGTTTTTGGCATATCAGATACACACGGGTAGCTTTCCAGGCTCTGCCATGGGCAGGATACTCTTGGTAGCTTGCCAGGCTCTTCAAGAGAGGCGAAGAAATCGAACCCAGGTCAGCCACATGCTCCCTACATGCTGTGCTATATTATTCCTTGTATATAAGGTAAGGTAAGGTAAAGGCCCTCCCGTTGATCGTCGATTTGCTCGAGCGGGCCCAGTAACGTCTCCATTGGAGACTTTGTTGTTACTGTGTCTGGCATATCGAATACTCTCGGTAGCTTGCCGGGCTCTCCAAGAGGGGCGGAGGAATCGAACTCGGGTCGGCCATGTTGGCCGCTTGTAAGGCGAACGCCCTACCGCTGTGCTATCGCTCCAGCCCTTGTATATAAGAAAACATAAATATTATTTCACAAACACACACATATGTATATATATGTATGTCACTAGTCACTGTCCTCCCGTTGTTCATCAATTTGCTCGAGCGGGCCCAATAACGTCTCCATTGGAGACTTTGTTGTTACTGTGTTTGGCATATCGAATACATCACGGGTAGCTTGCCAGGCTCTGCCGTGCAGGCGAGATACTCTCGGTAGCTTGCTGGGCTCTCCACGGGGGCAGAGGAATTGAACTCTGGTCGGCCATGTTGGCTGCATGCAAGGCAAACGCCCTACCACTATGCTATTCATATAAATATATGAAACCTGTTACCTCAAAACCACTGTGGCAGAGAAGTGAGGCAGATTTCAGAATACTGTGTATCTATTTGTGTTCTCAAAAAAATAGAACTGATAAGTTATATTTATATATGATTTATCTACTATCTAAAGAAATTATAAGATACCTACTTTGAACTTTTATACAAAACTATGGAAAAAGTTATAATGATATCAAATTCTCAAGCCACCAAACAATGCTCACAAAGAGAAATCAAAAAGGATTCATAGTTTTAGATCATATTCTGTTACCCCCAGTCTTACGATTCTCTTTAAGGCACTGCTTCCAAGAAGTACCAGAGACCCACCGGATCATTGCCAGCAGTGTTCAGTCAGGTGGTTTAGTGCTAACTACCAGAAGTTAGGGACCATCAGGGATACACTTAATATTGGTTGAGGGATCGTGCTATGCAGGAATCAAACTCACAGCCTTGCATACTCCAGGCATGTGTATTGCCAATTGAGCTATCTCTTTGATAATATTATGATTTTATTAACATTAACTCTACTTGTTTAGTAAATTAGACACAAAATCTGACAAATTAACCAGCAGTGTCTCTTTTTACATGAAATAATGATAATTTAGTGTCTAGGTGGGCTGGAGCAATAGCAGGTAGGGAGTTTGCCTTGCATGAATCTCAACCTGGTTCGATTCCTCCATCCCTCTCAGAGAGCCTGGCAAACCACCGAGAGTATCCTGTCCACGAGGCAGAGCCTGCAAGTTCCTCGTGGTGTATTCGATATGCTAAAAACAGTAACAACAAGTCTCACAACAGAGATGTTACTGGTGCCCCTTGAGGAAATCTATGAACAACAGGATGGTAGTGCTACAATGTTACAGTGTCAGGTTATTACTTATTATTGATGACAACTTTATCAATCTTAAGTAAATCTATTCACATGTGGGAAATAAGAAGGTTGTATTAACCATAAAACTCATAAAATATGCATTACTTTGTATATTACCAGCTAAATGAAAATGCAGTGTTTCTTTTTTGTTTTATAAAGTAGATTTATTTTAACTCACTAGATATTTACTAATCCCCAACAATAAATAGATTGTTGGAACATTTGTGGAAAAAATCAGTTCCAGCATTATTATTACCAGGATATTTGCATCATCCACTTCTGGCATGTAAATTATAGGCTGATAACATGACTTTACTGGTCTGGTAGTATTTTCTGAGCAGTGACAGAATTTTCTGAGTTACAAAATTAACATTTATTATTAAATAAACTTCAGAAATCTTTGGCTTTATATCCAAAATTGAACATAAGCAGCAAGAACATAAATGACAAAGAAACTGAGCACACATTTCCAATATTTTCAGCTTCCTGGAAAGAAGAGACAGTAGGTTTCCATACTGAAGCATCTGTGTCCATTGTTTCAAGGCAGGAGTCAAAGTCATTGTACATCAAAAGTAGTAAGTGCCCCTAGCAGTGAACTGAAGCTAGAGACCCAAAAAAGGGAAGCCTGAGGGCAGTCAGTTTTACTGTTCTACCAGCTGTTAAGTATGTCCCTGAGAGAAGTCTAGGCCCTCATTTTGAATGTGAAGTTTCAGAAGGAACATTGTACTTTATAGTAATAACCCTTCCTGCTCTCCCTGCATCTTCTCCACCTGGGGGGCCACTCCTTTAGAACACCAATTTACATGGGATTGTGATTTATTTTATAGCAAAACTACAGTATTCAATGTGATTTGGAATACTGAATTTTAGTCTCTGTCACTCTGATTTTTGATCAAATAACTTTACTTTCAGTCGTGTTTGTTTCTTAAACGTAAGCTGATTAAAAATTAAATTCTTGGTTGTAATTTATTAAGATTTCAAATAATTATGTAATTATTAATAACCATTCACTTAATATCAAATCTTGGTTTAATTCCTTTACATTATATATCTCAGTATATTCTGACAGTCCTCATTATATAGAAAATCAAAATAGAATCAGAAAATTAGTCATTTACCAGGATGTTAAGCAGAGCAAAGATTAGACATCTCAATAAATATTAACCTTTATTATTAGATTACAGAGGTAGATGGCAACATAACATGAGCTAAATTGAACCTGACGATATGGAAGACAATATTTCTTCCTCTAGCTAGAGATTTACAAAGAATACTTTCACCCTCTAACTTCCACGTAGACAGAATGATAAAATACATAAAAGTTTTATTATAAAAAACTATGGAAAGACAAAGATACTTTTAAATGTCACTGTGTGATTATATGTGTGCTACTATTATTTTTATAGGGCTGGAGCGATAGCACAGCGGGTAGGGCGTTCGCCTTACACGCGGCCAACATGGCCGACCCGAGTTCGATTCCTCCGCCCCTCTCGGAGAGCCCGGCAAGTTACCGAGAGTATTCGATATGCCAGACACAGTAACAACAAAGTCTCCAATGGAGACGTTACTGGGTCCGCTCGAGCAAATCGATGATCAACGGGAGGGCCTTTACCTTTACCTTTTACTATTATTTATTGGGGCTGGAGCGATAGCACAGCGGGTAGGGCGTTTGCCTTGCACGCAGCCAACATGGCCAACCCGAGTTCAATTCCTCCGCCCCTCTCGGAGAGCCCGGCAAGCTACCGAGAGTATTTCGCCCGCACGGCAGAGCCTGGCAAGCTTACCCATGATGTATTCGCTATGCCAAACACAGTAACGACAAAGACTCACAATGGAGACGTTACTGGACCTGCTCCAGAAAATCGATAAACAACGGGAGAACAGTGACAGTGACATTATTTATAATTGTAACGATTGAAATAGCCTGGTCTGGACATAAACTGATACCTGCTTTATAGGAGAAATTCAACTTGATTGTGCTTTCCTTTGCTCATTTGTGAGAGACTTTTTCTGCATTAAAAAAATCAACTTAGGCCACTGTGCTGCTTAATCTGCTGTCCAGAGCGTTTGAAAACACCCAAATAAGGTCCTATGATACTAAGCTCTATATACCTTCTAGAGGATCAATGAGGTTATTTTGGATTGTGAAATGAGGAGACTATCATGCAGGATAAAGAATATGCAAAAGAAACTAAAAAAAAAAAACGTTCCACTCGGAAGGGGAGCCGAGCTATCAGAAGCACTGAGCCAATGTCCAAGCTTGCAAAGCAGTGCAGAGAAGCAATCAAGGAAGACCTCAAAGAGAGAAGAGAAGAACTGCTGGTAGATGCCGCAGAAGCTGGGAAAAGCATTCGTACCGCCCGCCTCTCCTTCGCCAACTACAAGACCAAGATGACGGCCCTCCGACGTCCTGATGGATCTATCACATCTTCCAGAAGGTCAATGGAGAAGATTATCCATGACTTCTACTCAGATCTATTCGATAGCCCTGTCCACCTGCCCACATACCAAATTCCACAGGATGGATATGTTGTTACCAATGTTCTCCCTTCCTAAATCCCACATGCCATTTCGTCGGTAAAGAAACGAACAGCACCCACTCCAGACAAGGTCAGACCTATACACCTGAAGAAACTGTCGTCAGTACTCATCAATACGCTGGCTCGGTTCTTCACATGCTACCTGTCTGAATTCAAGCTTTCATCCCAATGGAAAACCAGCAGGACTGTACTACTGAACAAGAAGGGAGACATCCACTACATTGGCAACTATCGCCCAATCTGCCTATTGTCTGTCATCTATAAGCTGTTCACTTGAGTCATCCTGAATAGGATTAGCAGAACACTAGATGAAGGACAACCATGCGAGCAAGCCAGGTTCCACAAAGAATTCAGCACCATCGACCATATCCACACAATTACCAAGCCCATTCAGTTTCTCGGGAGTTCAACATGCCGCTCTGTCTAACGATTATTGATTTAAAGAAGGTCTTTGATTCTGTTGAGATGGAAGCTGTTATTGAAGCCCTAGCCAATCAGGGCATTCAAGCTGAATACATCAAGATCCTCTGTGAGCTGTATTGTGGATTCACTACAGGATCTCACCATTCTACAAAGAAATAATCATTGATATCAAGAGAGGGGTTAGGCAGGGTGATACCATTTCACTGAAACTGTACAGATGGGCTGGTCACGTAATGAGATTTAAAGACGACCGCTGGACTAGAGCTGTTACTGACTGGATTCCACGGGATGTCAAAAGACTGCGTGGCCGCCCACCTACCAGATGGTCAGACTTCTTCGTGAAGATCATGAATGATCGGTTTGAGGCTCTTCATGTTCCCAGAGCGAACAGATGCCATTGGGCTACACTAGCACGCGACAGGGACAAATGGAGACGTTACTGGCACCCACTCGAGCAAATCGACGACTAACGGGAAGTTAAGTGATTAAGTGATTAAGTTCAGTGCCACCCTCGAGAACATCATGCGACAACTGGAATGGGAAGGAATGGGAGTGAAGATAGATGGTCGGCAACTACACTACCTCCGCTTTGCTGATGACATTGTTTTAATAACACCAAACATCAGCCAAGCGGCACAAATGCTGGCCGACTTTGACGGTGAGTGTGGAAATGTTGGACTACAGCTGAATCTTACGAAGACAATGTTTATGAGAAACAGCCTTGTTCCTGACACTCCATTCGCTCTCAATGGAACAACCATCTCTGAATGCAACAGTTATGTGTACCTAGGTTGAGAAGTCAACATGATGAATGACCTGCACCTGAGTTGCACAGGAGGAAGACACTGGCTTGGAACGCCTTCAAGAACATCGAAGAAATAGCTAAGAGGACGAAGAATCTCCAGCTCCGGGCACATCTCTTCGATTCCACTGTTCTTCCTGCATTGACATATGCCTCAGAGACCTGGTCCCTACTCAAACAGGATGAGAATGCTATTCATGTCTTCCAAAGAGGAATCAAAAGAGCTATGCCTGGAGTATCATGTTTCACTCGATTGAGAGAAAGAATCTGGAGTTCCGACATCCGTCGACAATCAAGAATCAGGGACGCTGTCTCATTTGCCAAGGAGTCAAAAATCAGATGGGCTGAACAAGTAATGAGATTTGGAGACGACCACTGGACTAGAGCCGTTACTGACTTGATTCCATGGGACGTCAAAAGACCATGTGGCCGCCCACTTACCAGATGTCAGACTTTTTCATCAAGATCCTGAATGATTGGTTTGATGCTCTTCGTGTTCCTACAATGGACAGATGCCACTGGGCTACACTAGGCACATGACAGGGACAAATGGAGACGTTACTGGTGCCAGCTCGAGCAAATTGACGATTAATGGTAAGTCAAGTGATCAAGCTGTTGTTAGACATTTTGGTTGACCCCATATCCTGGAACCTAATTGCTGCAGTAAACATAGGTATGAATGCCCTTTCCTTTGCAATAATGTTTTTATGTTTTGAGTTTAGATATCTAGATGGAGAAGAGCTAGGACAGATGGAATCACCATTCTTACTTTTTTTTCCCAAAATCTAGTTATCCTTTACTATTGAGGCTAGGGTAGAGAACATCCCAACCAGCAGTGAATGATGCTATTTTCAGTTGTTTTTCTTTTGATAAATGCAATTAACACCGTGAGATGATACCGCTTTGTTGTTCTGATTTCTACCTGTGAAACTAAATGATAATGAACACTTCATTATTTTCTTCATTAATAATTGTTACAAGCAAAGCTGCTTTACCAAACATTTATAGGAGTCAGTATTATACATTGTATAATATATTGTATTATACATTACATAATATAATACAGTATTATACATTGTATGTTCTGTTTTCCTTGTAAATGTTAACCTTGTTTTCCCCAGTTTTAAGATAATTTATTCCAACTGAACACTCATTTTATTCAAATTATTTTTAAATAATATATTTTGGACATAATGATTCATTTAATTTAATTTCAAACTATGTAATTCTGTGTTCCTTCTTCAAAGGAATACTATTTTTCCTGTCTTACTCATCATTAAGTACATTTTATTTTTCATAAAAAGATTTTTATCGTTTTATATTTGTTTCACTGTGTCTTTCTGCAATTTAACACTTCCATTCTGTGTTATGTCATTGACATAATGATGATATGACGTAGTTGTCCCATAACTATACCCTTTTCTAATAGCAGTTATTATTGTATGAATCAGAGCAAAGAACAAGTTCTGTTACATATCATTATTTTCTTTAAAACTATAAACTTTTAATATTTCCAAAAATTTTGAAAATATTGTCCTCTAGTAACCCACCCTTGTGTTGCTATTAATTATCTATTATGTTTCACATTAGTCCTCAAATTAAAAATATCTCCAATTTTTTAGCACTTTATATAATGTCACCTTTACAAATAGTCCACTTTTATTTATTTATCCCCTTTTGACTTTTAGTAAATTTTATTTTTTGTTGACCTCCTCTCATCATCTCTTAAGTAAGATTTGCATTCTATTTATGTTACAACTACATTGTGTTTATCAGTTATTTATAGTGCTTCATTGATATCATGCGGCTTCTTAAATACTACATTCAACACAGATTTTCAAGTGTTTATAGATTCAAGATATAAAATAGTATGAAGTTACACATATTATATATACATATACTAGATATATAATTTAATATGTAATTCATGTGGAAAATTGGAAATTCTTTTTTGTAAAATACTTCCTGTCTAGGGACCTTTGGATAAACTATGACTATTGACCCAGGGTTGGTGCCAGCACCCAATATATTCCTCTGAGCCTGCCAAGAGTTAATTCTTAGAAGTGAACTCTATGTACTTCAGGGTTTGGCCCAGAAAACAAAACAAAACAAAAAAAAAAACGGAAAAAGGAAAGGAAGGAGTGAGGGAAGGAGCGAAGATAAAAATCTTGATTTTTGTAAAAAAACATAGGTGGATGGGATTTAT
Organism: Sorex fumeus; assembly: GCF_029834395.1. Classification (NCBI taxonomy): domain Eukaryota; kingdom Metazoa; phylum Chordata; class Mammalia; order Eulipotyphla; family Soricidae; genus Sorex; species Sorex fumeus. The sequence continues at coordinate 1,275,957 of NW_026606077.1, forward strand.
GTAAGTGAAGTAAGTAGTAAAGAGAAAGAAAATGCCAAACAATATCACTCCATATACATTATGTAAAGAAAACAAGGAAATAGACAATTTCCATTGAAAAAAAGCTATAGAAAAAGAATTTAGACAGCATATAAGGCAGTGGAAAAGGAAAGGGAGTTTGTTACAAAATATGGTTAAGAGTTACCAGCACCTTATTGGTGCTATGATATCGTGAGATTGTACCCAAAATAACATAAGTATCACAAGTATTCACTGTCTTGTAAGACAATATAAGCTCAATAAATTACTAATTGAAGCAAATTGTATTCTACATGGTATTGAAAAACATCTTCCCGTTCTTATTTTTTTCCGTGCCTGACACATTACCTTTAAAAATGTCATTTTGTAGAACTACCCAGTTTATTTTTTAAAATTTTATTTTCTATTTGGGGGTGATTGGATCACACTTGAGAACTCTCATGTCTTACCAAGCATTGTGTTCAGGGATCATTACTGGCAGAATTGGGAGATATTATAGGATGCCGTAAGAGAAGCAGGGTCAGCCACAGGCAAGGCAAGTGTCCTACCTGCTGAACTATCTCTCTAGCTCCCTACCATTGTTATTTAAAAGTATGGATTCTAACCTGATATATAACCATTGATAAGTTGTGAGCAATTAGTGTTTTGCCTGAACACACATTGCTTGTAAAAAACCTCTCTATGCCTCTTGCCTTAGCTTAGAAGATAACTGCGTCTAGTTCAACCAGTTTATCTTGCATAATTCAATATAACTTTCCCAGCCCAAACCCCTAGTTTAACATGCCTGAAATTAAAAGCATCATTCACTCAGGTGTGTGCTCACTAATCACACCCAGCAATATTTGGGGGACTATTTGTAGCACTGGGGCTGAGGAGTCAAATCAGAGCTGGCTGCATGTGAGACAAAAATCAAATCCCTCCGACCTGAAGTTCTTAATTTTTCTAGCACTGAGAATATCTGTGTAGAATGGAAGAGGTATTTTGGAATATCTGTCTTATATCTCTCCTTGCCAGAGTCAGCATTCTGAAACTTTTTAGTTCTCTCTGTGAAGGACTTTCAGATTGATAAGAAATGTTCTTTATAGATGTGTTCAGATGCTGATTGGTGTCGAAAATGTCTGTCAGGGCTTCAGTGATTCCCTAATGATTGATGAAAATAAAAGTAGAAATAGAAGAAACATGAGATAATTTATATATTTTATGTCATTAGAAGCCATATAAGGAGTTCTAAAAGGCCCATTAAAATAAATTATTATAACAAGGCAAATTAATAGTTCATTGAGGGTTTAGAAAATAGATGTGATTATTTATATGAAAAATTCATTATCCAAAATCATTTTTCATATTTAAATAATAAATTATGGCTCTGTAAAACTAATTTACATTCATTTCTGTGATGACATATTTGACCTGCTTTTGTTTATGGAATAAATGCAGTTGCTGAAAGTGTATATTTAATAACTAATTAATGTTGATGGTCCATCAACTTGATCTATGAACTCTGTTGCAAAGAAAGCCAATAAAATTACCAAGTTGCCAGCCATGATCCAAATTAGCCAAGATATTTTCAGAAGAAAATTTTGAGATTTTTTAAAAAGATATATTTTATTATATTTTATTATCTTTCATATTATTATGCAAATTACTTTACTTTAGAACTGCTGCTTTTCCTCTAAGTAAAGTGAGTACCAGTAGAATACCTGTTCATCTGTATTTTAGAGTACTGTGCATTATTTATAAAATTTCACTTTAGGGCTAATGTATGCTGATAGCATACCTTGTAGTCTATAAGTGAAATGGCAAAACTTTAGTTTATATACACATTGCACTACTTCATACATTGTCTTCTATTCAAAATAGGAATATAAAAGTTTTCTTTAGCGTTTTTAATTTTTCCTTTCTTTCAATATCATGATTTTAAAAGTTTTTTATGATAAGTTGTTGCAGGCATTCGAAATTTCAACATCGATCCCACAATCAGTGCGACTTTCTCTCCAGCATTGTCCCCATTTCCTCCCCCACCCCCAAAGCACACATGCCTGCCCCCTTAGTAGGCACAGAATAATACGTTTGATGTTGCTCGTTATGAATAAATGGCTAATGGAATTGTCAAAAAAGTACTTAAGTACAATAAATTTGTAAAAAATGTTTTATCTCATTATGAGATCATTAAACCTTTTTGTGGGATTTTCTAAGCTGAACATTGCTGATTGTGCCTTCTTCGTTACTGGGGATTTATTAAGCTGTCTGCTGCTATCTGAACCTCCTATGCTATTGTTTATCGTGCGCAGCTGGCCCTCTTCACTACTTTCCCATCTAATTTGGTGTCCTTCTACTAAGATATCAGTCTTCTAGAATTTCCAGGATATGTAACAGTACTGTGAGTTTACATGATAGCAGCTGTGGCATGTGGGTTTTGTTGCTGGAGCTTCTGGAAGTTAGGGGTTTGAAGGGAGGCTGACCACCCTGACTCTGAGAAGAACTCAGCCTGAAAACAGATCTACTTGAAATTTGCAGCAGTTTGGTATCTCTGCAGAGGTTAGTAGTGAGGAAGTGGAGTTGGGCCATTGGTGTAGAGACACCTGGGGGAAGGGGAAAGGTGGCTTCAAGGACTTCTGCAGGGCAGGGACTCAGCCACACACATCCCTCTTAAGGGCACCTTGGAAATTTTTGTTGGAATTATGGTGTACCCGTGAATTTGGGGGACTTGGCTCGTATCTTCTGGAGATTTAATCATGAGCTGTAAAGCTAGGTTGTTGGATAAGCTTACTGTGGTGATGGCTGTGGGATGTGGCGGTGGGTAAGTTATCTTTAGATCTTTATTTACATCATGGTCTTTGTTTCTCTTGTGAAATTCCGTTTTCATTCAGTAAAAACTACAAAAAAGATGCAATGCCATGAAACCCAAGCAAAATGTCACTGTCCTTCTGACTTATTTCATTCAGCGTGATGCTATCCATGTACATTCATTTATAAGAAGATTTCATGATTTCTTTTTCCTAGTGACGGCACAGCATTCCATTGTGTAGATGTACCATAGTTTCTTTAGCCAGTCATCTGTTTCCGGGAACTCAGACTGTTTCCAGATTCTGGCTATTATGAATAGTGCAACAATGAATATAAAAGTGCAGATAGCAGGGCCAGAAAGATAGCACAGCAGGTACGGTGTTTGCCTTGCACGCTGCTGACACAGGTTCAATCCCCCGGCATCCCATATGTTCCCCCAGCACCGCCAGGAGTAATTCCTGAGCGAAGAGTCAGGAGTAACCCCTGAGCATTGCTGGGTGTGACCCAAAAAGAAATAAAAAGTATAGATAGCATTTCGTCTGTGTGTCATTGTGCCACCAGATGTATTCCCAGAAGAGACAATGCTGGGCTATATGGATGCTCACTTTCTTAAAAAGAAAAATATTTGGAGCTAAAGATATCACCTAAAGAACAGAGCACATGCTTTTCCTATTAAATCACCATCAGCACAAGATCTTTTAACACTTCTAGGACAGACTTTTGAGCAATTCTGTGTGTGCCCCCCAGTAAACAAACAAACTAACAAAAAAACAGCAGTATGTAGTCAGTTAAAATGTAATAGAAATCAACGTATTTTTTGAAATTACCTTTTCTTTAAAGCTGTTCTTAGACAGTCTCCTGCCCGCACTCCAGGCTGTCTTCACTGGGGCCCCTTGGAGGAGGCGGGTTGAGTTTCCCTCCCGCCCCAAGCAGAGCCCTGGCAGCTGAAGACCTCTGGTACCCAGCTACAGCCATGCTCACGGCCACTCTCCACACGCTCAGACGAGCCTCACGCATGAAGGAACCAGCAGAGGAACCCGGGGCTGAGGTGCGGGACGTCTCCAAGCCTGCTTGGATCAGGACTGGGCCTCCGTCATCCTGATCCCCCATTTTCCAGTTGCGAGGCAGTCACACCCACAAACTTCCCTCAGCGCCATGAAATCCTATCAACGGCCAAGATCCAGAAACTAAAACAAAGTTCTCTTATGGTCTAATTCTTCTTCTTGGAGAACCTGACAAGATACCGAGAGTATCCTTCCCACATGGCAAAGCCTGGCAAGCTCCCAGTGTGTATCCAATATGCCAAAAACAGTAAGAATGATGTGTCTCATTCCCCTGACCCTGAAAGAGCCTCCAAGTGGCACTGTTGGGAAGGATGAGTAAGGAGAGGCTGGTAAAATTTCAGGACAACGACGGATGCAGAAGTTAATGGTGCCCACTCGAGCAAATCAATGAATAATGGGACGACAGTAATACAGTTATACCTTTTCTTTAAAATAAAGGAGAAAAATTAACATAGGAAAATAACCTAGAATGCATAGGAGAAAGGTTAAGGGAATCTTACCGTTGGTTGGCAGCTTTGTGCAATCCTAAAGTCAAAGCAAAGCTTAGTAGAGGAGTTAGAAACTACAGGAGGTAACCTCCCTGGGAAATTGACCGGAGAATCTAGTTGGAAAATGAATGCACGGTGAATGTGGACAAGATTCTTTATTCAGTTGCTAAGAGGAAAGAAAGGCTATTAAAAACCCCAGGATCACTTCTCAGCCTTTTGGCTAAGATCAAGTGTAAAAACCCCAGGAAACAAAATATGTAGAAGAACATCATAATCAACACAGAAAATACACATTAAATGTGATTTGTATTTAAGGAAATGGGGAGCTGTAAGATAAATATTGATTTTGCTTTGAAAATAGAAACATTTTTATAAGTGTAACGAGAGTTGTGATGTCAGGGGCAAGTAAAAAAAATACTATACCATTGGCAAATTGCCTTAAAAATTCCTTAATTTTTTGCATAGAAAAAAACATGGATTATATGTATGTAACTATCTACTTATAACTATATCAAAATTGATATACAATTTATCTTTTTAGGGAAGGATGTTAAAATACTGGTAGAGTTATTGGCATAATGTCCAGTAACTTAAGGTAATGACCAATATTATCAATTATAGTTCAATATTTATTTACTTTAATTTATTTAAAAGTTTAAAAAGTTCATTTACAATATGTGCATATATACTTTTATATATAAAAGTTGCCAAAATCAATCAACAATTTATATCATTATATAATACTATTATGTGATTATCAATAATTATATATTATATGCACGTAATACACCTATTATTATTACATACATAATGTGTTAAAATTAATATTAACCATATATTATAAATTATATTATATTCATTTACAACACTGGTATTTACATATTTGCATAATAAAATTAATATTTTATGCTTACTATTATCTGACAATTTAGAAATGAATGCTACAGAAGACTTATATGTCAACAGAGAATCGACTGAAAATAGTAAAGATAATTAAAAAAATTGAGGATAAATACTGGAAGGAATTTTTAGTGAAAGGTCTGTATATATTTATTTCCATATAGTGGAGCACTTTGGTAAAATGTTTATGCAAGATGATTCAAGGAATGAGGTTTAAAGTCATTGTATTACATCATCATTAAAGGGAGAAATATATAAATGAATATTGCAGTGTACAGTCATTACAGCTTTCATTGAATGATCCTCAATTGAAGGACTATGCCACACTTTATTCATCCATTTGCCTATTAAAGAACACTTTGATTACTAGATTTTGTAACAACTATGAGTAAAGCTGTTATAAACATCTGTTTTTAGGTTTTCTTGTGGATAAAATGTCCAACTTAGCTGGGTAAATACCAAAGAACACGATTGCTAAATTGTATATTAAGACTTATGTTTAATTGTGAAGCAGTTAAACTATCTTCCGGAATGACTATACTATTTTTTATTCCCACAGTAGTGAATGAATATATCTGTAGATTTACATTCTTGATAGATTTGATGATGCCAATAATTTGGATTTTAGTCATATTTATTTTGGGCACTCTATAAGTCTCACAATGGAGACGTTACTGGGCCCGCTCGAGCAAATCGATGAACAATTGAAGAACAGAGCTACAGTGCTACAGTCATATTTATACCTGTTTATACCTGTTTATCACTTGAATTTGCACTTAATAAAGTCTTTGAAAAACTTTTAATATATTTAATCTGTATATAATATATAATTGTTGGTAAGGTGTTTTCAAACCTTCTATCCATATTTTAATCATATTTTAAGGAGTTTTTTATATTTTGGATAATAATAGCCATTTATCAAATTTGTTTTATCAAATGCTCTCTCCCAGTTATTACTTGCTTTCTCTTAAAATTATTCTTTCACAATTGTCTTCCACCGAGTAAAATATTTTTTTCTTTAATTAAACTCAATTTTTCTAACCATTTCTATCTTTGGTCAAATCTTTGATGTTGAATCTAAAGCGTTACCTTTAAGTTGAAGATCATGAAGATATTTCCTCTATATTATCTTCTAGAAGACTTATAGGATTGCATTTTACATTTTGTTTTTAAATATTTTTAGCTCATTTTTGTGGTGACTATAAGAAAATGTCTAGATCCTTTTTTTTAAATGTGAAGTGCATTTGTTCTAACTATTTTATATTTAAAAAAGTCTACCTTTGCCCTCTTATATTGTCCTTTCTCTTTGTGCTTTTATCAAAGATCACGTGTTTATATTTATAAGGTACTTTTGTTCACTCTGGCCCCATTAATGAAACATTTAAAAGCAACTATAGCATGAATAATAGTAATAATAACTTTTACTTTGGAGGTGTTTCCTATTTAGTAACTAGGGCAGATTCTAGGGGAAAAGATGAGGCACTTAGGTTGTACTTCTTTTATTTTAAGTGGATTTATTGAAACAAATATACATATAAGAAATGCACAAATATTAAATTAGTGGCCAAAGTGTGCATTATTTATACAGTTTTCATTACAAGAAATTGCTCTCTGGAGTAAATGCTATTAGCATTAGGTTCCAGATCATTTGAATTTATAAGGCATGCGTCCATCAATTTGAAGTATGCTGTTATACTCTATGGTCTTCCAATTGACACTAATATAAAACAGTATTCTCCCATTCACACAAGCCTCAAATCTTCCTCCCTTCCTTCCTCTCACTTTTTCTCTTACTTTCTTTCCTTTCCCTTCCTTCCTTCTTTCCTTCCTTCCTTCCTTCCTTCCTTCCTTCCTCCCTCCTTTCCTTTCCTCCCTCCCTCTCTTCCCCCTTCTCTCCCTCCCTCTCTCTTTTTCCCCTTCTCCCTCTTTCTCTCTCCTCTTTCTCTCCTCTACTCTCCTTCTCCTCTCCTCTCCTCTCCTCTCCTCTCCTCTCCTCTCCTCTCCTCTCCTCTCCTCTCCTCTCCTCTCCTCTCCTCTCCTCTCCTCTCCTCTCCTTCTCTCCTTCTCTCCTCTCCTTCTTTCCTTCTCTCCTTCCTTCCTTCCTTCCTTCCTTCCTCTTCTTCTTCTTCTTCTTCTTCTTCTTCTTCTTCTTCTTCTTCTTCTTCTTCTTCTTCTTCTTCTTCTTCTTCTTCTTCTTCTTCCTTCCTTCCTTCCTTCCTTCCTTCCTTCCTTCCTTCCTTTCTTTCTTTCTTTCTTTTCTTTCTTTCTTTCTTTCTTTCTTTCCTTCTTTCTTTCTTTCTTTCTTTCTTTCTTTCTTTCTTTCTTTCTTTCTTTCTTTCTTTCTTTCTTTCTTTCTTTCTTTCTCTATACCTACCAGGGCTCTGGACGTACTCCTAACTTCATGCTTAAGAATAACTCCTTCTGGGACCATGTGCAGTGTCAGGATTTGAACTAGACACTTGGCTGAATACTAGAAAGTGCTATGCTATCTGTATTTATCTACTTACTTTTCTATTATAAAACAAAAACAGAATGCAGAGGGATACAGAGAGCACAGAAATTTAAAATTTTTCTTTGTACTGGGTCAACTCTGGCTTGATCCCTCTCATTATATATGATCCCCAAGCACTGTTAGGAGTAAACTTTGAGCACAGAAGGGTATGTCTAAAAATTCATTTTCCCCCTAAAATAATGAAGGAAAGAAAATATAAATATGTTATACTCAGAGACACTAATTCTTAATCTGACAACTTGTATATAAAATAAGTGATATTCAATGATTTACAAAAGATAAGTTTTTCTATTGCTTTTTTCCCCCTTATTTTAAATTCAGACAATCCAATCTTTCATGGACTCCATCATACCATGCAGAAGAAAAAATATCCATATATATGTGTGTGAACTGGTTAATCAGTGGGTTAAATACTCAAGAATGTGATTATTAGGTAGCCTGGCCACTTAAGATCTGATTAGTATTATATATTTGTTCGAGGTGCAATAAATGTTCTAGTAAAAAAAAAGTTCAATTAGTATTCTTAACCTATCTTAATATGCAAAATATATATTGGATAAATCAAATTGAGAAAACTGGAAATCAACTATGACAGATACATAATTGTTTCTAGGAAAGAGAATCAAAGCATATGCTAAAATATTTCTAAAGGAATCAGCAGTTTCATTTTCATTGACCAGAAGGATGCATTATATTTAATTTTGCAATGATTTCATTCTTTCTAATTAAATAGCACTATTTAGTTATACTGTATATGACCTTTATTCTATTAATATTTCATTGGAATCTTAATGGATGTTAATATTAACATGGTAATTAAATGTTTTATTAGAAAAAGGTAATTTCTTTATATATACATAAATATACTAAATTGAATAATATTAGTTCCAGATGGTCTTCTTGCAGTTACTTAAAAACTTGCTGGTAGCGTGACAAAAAAAGATGTGCTTATATAGACAATTTGCCTTCCCCATTTTGACAAGGTGAATGAAACTGATTTTTCTGTACTATACAAAATTACTTTTCTTAGGCGTTTACAAAAGCTTTACAAATATCAACAGTGCTTAGCACAATGACTGTGTTAAAATTCTAACTGGTAGGAATCAGAATGGTCCCATAGAAGAAATCTGTATTCAATCTTACTTTCAAGCATAACTTTATCATAACTGCAGCTTTTGAAACCATGATAGAAGATGATACACACACATACACACACACATATACACACACACAAGCACAAACACATACGATGCTCTGGTTTTAGGATATGTAAATCTTGCAACGTTTCATTAAATAAAAAATAAATGGTATAACCACAGAAGTCAATCTATGAAAATGTATATCACTTCTTAAATGGGTTTAGTCTTTTATCATAGTATCCAAAACCTTGGTCATATTCACTGAGGATAATAAGTCTCATTTCAGACACATTTAAAATGGAAAAAAAAATGACAGATTTTTCTCAACAATTTGTGGCACCAATTGAATCTCAAGAGGTCTAGAATAAAACATGAAAAAGATACCAGAGTTTTTACAAAGTTCTTTTAAATATATTACAAGGGTAAATAAGTATTCTGAGAATATTTTCAAGTTAAATTTAACAGTTATCTGATTAATATGTCTTCATTTCTTCTCTGTCTTCATTTTTCTAAAGATTAATCTGCATGTTGCTGGTTTCACTGGTATTATTTAATGTATTTCTCTGACATATATAAAGTAGATGTATTAATCATTGAAAAATGTAGTAGTCAACACCCTTTGTATGTTGGAATCTATGCTAAGATAATGCTTCTCTTATGATAGAAACTGAGATACAAAGATGTTCATGTTTAAGTATTCTTTAGATTTCAATGTGATCAAAGTAATGCATGAAATATAATAAAAGAGGACTTTCTATTTACTTGGATTGAAAAAATTTGAATGTGATTTGCCATTTGTTAATTCTACTAAAGTTCTAAAATGTGAAAATACTCACATTTGAGAAATCTGGTATTCCTGGTGATTATAATGTAATATATGTACCTGTAAGTATCCTTATCAATATAAAAATGATTGAAAAAATGATCATTCAGTTTGTTCCTAAGAAGAATTGAAAATATGTGTATGTGACAATTGAATTCCAAAAATGAGCATTTTTTTCTGAATTCACTACAGATATATAATTTTGAAAGAATAAAGAAAGAAATGAATATACTTTATCTAATTACATTTGATTTTGTTTATTTTAAGTTTATAGTATGCTATATATTGATGTGTTATAATATGTCTTTTAATGTATATTATATATGAAAAATAGAGAAGGAGTGATGAAATAGAGGGAAGAAAGATGGGAGAAGGAAAATTTAGAAGTTTGGCTTTTATCATATATTTCTAACTATTTGATGATGATTTTAATATTATTCTAGGATCCTGCAGATGATACAATGGAGTGAAGCACATGACTGGCATGTATGTGGCCTGAATTAAATCTTTCACATGTCATGATCCCCAGGCTAGAAATGGTAAATGCCCTGTAAGTATCACCATGTGATAAATTGGTGGTCCAGAACTGCTGGGCCAAGGGTAGGCCACTATAATCCCTAGGACATTCTAAGCAAAGCTTGATGTGGCTGCTATAATAAAATCATCACTTTATGTCTTGGAGTAATTAATTAACATAATATTTTAGAAGTAGAAGAATCATTCAGCTTAGGAAACAAATACTTATTTGACTAGATTTAGATGTAGAAAGAGCTAAAATAAATAAAACCTGTCAGATTCCTCAATTGAAGAACAGTTATAGTAGTCTCATGGACATTTTTAAAAGAAATAAAAGCAAATCCAGAAAAAGAACAAGAAAGAAATGCTTTATATTAGAGAAATTTCATTAAAAAACACGATTTTGATTGAGTATTTTCATTCTATATTCATTTAACACTTATTTTTGTAGTTTTTGTTTTTTATATTAAAATGTTGACTTATAATATATAACCATTTGCTTAACTAACTTGAATAATATAACTTGTTGGGTAAATTTATACTTCATAAGCATTAAGGCACAAGCAGAAATATCCAGTTAATGAACAAACAAACACAAATACGTGCTGTATTTTATAATCTTTTCTGAATATTTCTGTTTTAATGAAGCACCATATAACAATAGCTGAGCAAGTTTTTTTTATCATTTTTTAGTATTTCTAAGGGATATTCTCATTGAAAATACAATGAAAATTGTAGATGTATGTATATATGTACATATATACATATATATTTGGTTGTTGTTTTGTTTTGGAGGGATAAGCACACCCAGTGATGGTCAGAGATTGCTCTTGACTCTACACTCAGGGATCATTCCTAGCAGGTTCAGGGGACCTTAAGAAGCTCCTGGGATCTACCCCGCCGATTGGATGCATGCAAGGCAAGCACCCTACCAGTAGGACTATCACTCTAGGCCATTTCTTTGGAAATTTTAAGAGAATTTCGGGAAATAGACTCTCATTGTCCAGAGTGACAGAAGTCAGTGTATAAAGAGAAACTAGAGAAATACTGATCGAGTCAAATTCCCTGTGACATCTGACACTCAGAAGGATAGTTTAAGACTGTAGCAGATCCAAAGCAAAGCAAAGATAGGCACTGAACTGCAGGTGCTGTCTTAGCTATGGGAATCCCATCTTGAAACATGAATTTCCGGGAGAAGCAGCCCCAGAGATTTGCTTGTTGTAGAATGCCAGATCTCAAGAGTATTCGTAAATAGACTGGGATAGTTATGTAGCTTCAACACATCAGCACTATCTTAGATAGATCAGCAGGAACAGAATTTTTTTTTAATTATAGATCCAAGACTGGTGAGGGAGTACTGGGCTTAAGTTGCATGCCCTGAAGGTGGTTTACACTGGATTACTGGTGGGCTGGAGCGATAGCACAGCGGTAGGGCATTTGCCTTGCACGCAGCCAACGTGGCCCACCCGAGTTCAATTCCCCTGCCCCTCTCGGGGAGCCCAGCAAGCTACTGAGAGTATCTCACCTGCACAACATAGCCTGTCAAGCTACCCGTGATGTATTCGATATGCCAAACACAGTAACAACACAGTCTCCAATGGAGACGTTACTGGGCCCGCTCCAGCAAATCGATGAAAATGGGAGGACAGTGACAGTGACAGTGACAGTGATTACTGGTAGCAAAATCCCTTCCAAACATCTCAGTATGTGTCTCTCCAGAGCCATGTGGTGGTGGCTCAGGTAATTCTGGGTACCATGGGGACAAAACAACATTGCTTCCCCTGACCCTTACGTTGACCCACTAACGTGATTGGCTGAAAATCTCTGAAAGGGTCCCCAAGCCTCCTGATCATCACTTGGAGTGCCCCAGAAAAGAAACTCTAGATTTCATCCTACCAATAGTGAGCTATCAGAAAAAAAAGGTGATTAGCCACAATGTTTTTTTTTCAAATTTTATTTATTTATTTATTTATTTTTCTTCTTATATTTATTTATTGAATCACTGTGGGAAAAGTTACTAAGCTGTCAGGTTTGAGTCTCGGTCATGCAATGATCAAGCACCTCTCCCCTCACTAGTACTCATTTTTCACTACCAAGAACCCCAATATACCCCCCTCCCACCCCTCCCAATGCCTGTGAGGCAGATGATTTCCACTTAACTCTTCTCTACATTGATTACATTGATTATTTTGACAAAAGTTGCACCATTATTGTTTAGAATTTCCCCTCTCCCCAACAATCAGAATTGCTGAAATGGCATTGTGAAATACTTTGTTTTCTATGGCTGGTTATGAGAATCATATAATGTCACACGGGATTTTGGATTTCTGCAAAGAGCCAGATAATTACGAGATTGGTTTCTGTGCATCTGGTGTTATGGCTGTGCCGGAGAGTCGCTCGTGGGGGGCAACTTGTGACCTCAGTAGGGCATGAAGAACGAGTAGGTACCGACCCCCCCCTCCCATGAGACTGCAGTTGCCCCGTCACCATCACCGCCAGCTCATACCTGGCTTTCCAATAAGCTCTGAGGCGGCAGCCACCTTTCTGCCTGGTAGGAAAAAGGCTGAAGGGAACAACACCCTTTCCCTCCCGGGGAGGCATGGTGCTGTAGTTTAATGCCTAGTTCATTCACTTTTCTGCTGCAAGCTGCCGGGCTCTGGATTAAGTCCTTTAGCCACTGGAGCCATGGCTGTGCTGGAGAGCTTCTCATGGGGGGCAACCCATGACCTCGGTATGGCGTGAAGGATGTGATTGGCCACAGTGTTTACTCAAGTGATAGCACATGTGCTGCACTCACAAGATTGATTCCTTCCATCACATGCACACTGTCCTCCCAGAACTGTCTGCTGTGTCCTGATGGCATCCAGCACTGACCTGGGGGACATCACCAGGAGGCCTCCACATGGAACTGTTAGGCACACAGCACCAGGGTATGTATTTACAGGAGTGTCCTAAAGGCTGCTGCAGAGGCTTCTACACAGGAGAAAAGAAAATGAAAAGAAATACTGAGCCATCAGATTATTCGGTGTCAGAGATTTGAAGAAAATTAAAGCAAAATTTTTCACTTTCAGTATCAGTGTATAAAGAATCTTGAAAGCAAATGCATAGGATCTCTGTCTGTTATTTATACACTCATTTATTTACTTTTAAAAATAAGTATCAGGCACCTATTAGGTACCAGATATTATGCTACAAATCAGAAACTAAAAAAAGAGATGAGTCCAATACTGCCTTTGTAAAACTTATCGTTTATCATGGGGAAAAGATTTATAAGCAATAATGGGCAATAGGGTAATTTATAACTAAAATTAAAAAGTGAATTGAAGTGAGAGTATAAAGCAAAAATAAATGGATCAAAATTTATTTTTCTTCTGCTTGGCTAAAATGGGAGAGTATCAGGGAAAATTGCAGAGATGATGTGATGTGAATGGAATACTAAAAATCCTAAGAAAATTTGCAATACAGCTTGAGATTACCGGTTTCCTGATAAAGAGAAGAGTTTGGAAATCAATTTCAGCCAGTTACTGGAACAAAGCCTGATCCTTTTACTTTCCACTCTTTATTAAAGCTGATACACATAATTTGCATGCACTCTAGCTGCATAATTAAACAATAATGATACTTGTGGGGCTAGAGCATCAGCACAGCGGGTAGGGTGTTTGCCTTGCATGCGGCCAACCCGGGTTCGATTCCCAGCATCCCATATGGTCCCCTGAGCACCACCAGGGGTAATTCCTGAATGCAGAGCCAGGAGTAACCCCTGTGAATCACCAGGTGTGACTCAAAAATCAAAAAAAAAAAAAACCAATAATGATACTTGTGATGCAATGTGTGTCCAAGTATGTACACAAGTACAACCTTAACATAGTCCCAATTTTTCTATTAGTACCCCACCCCATATGCATATAACTCTCCCTTAGTTAACTTCACTCTCCCAAATTTGTTGCCCCAAGAGCAGCAGAAGGGACTCCCTTAGAACCCCTACACATATATTTTGGGTATGTTCCATCTTTTAAAAATATTATTCTACATATCTCTACACTCTCTCATTGCCTTCAAATCATTTTTATCAAACAATAAAGCAAACTTGTTTTATTGAGGCTGAGAAAAAAAGCTAAAAGTGCTTGAACAAGGGCCTGAATGATAGTACAGTGAGGAAGGAGTTTGCATTGTGTGTGGACAACCTGCACTCCTTCTCCATCACCCAGATATGGTCCCCTGAGCACTGCTAGGAGTTATCCCTGAGCATAGAGCCAGGAGTAAGCCCCGAACACCCCCAAGCATGGCCCCAAAACAAACAAAACAAAAACACAAAAGTAGTAAAAAGCATGGTTTGCATGTGGAAACCAGAAAAAACCTAGTAGCAACACTGTCAACCTACAAGCAGTAAGCTGGGAAAAGCCCCGACCCACCTCGAACAAAACTAAATAAATAAATAAATAAATATTGCAAGTAAATACTGTCTTTTCCCCCTGAGGGTGGAGCTCCCTTCTACATTTTTCCCCTTTTTATTCTCTAGTCCTGTAAGAGCTAAATTTCCTTTCAGTGTGGTTTCCCCGGTTTCTTTGCCATATGGGCAGTACTCAGAGGAGGGTGTGCATGTGGTACAGAAAATCAGCTTGGGGCCTTGTGAGTGCAAGGAATGATCTTTGTTCCCTATACTGATGGCTTGCTATTTGTGTAACGTAAAATGATATTACATGTCAAGACGGGTGGAGATAAAGAGGAACTGGTATTTTCAAATGCATATGGAAAAAATTGCATGGGTAAGTTTAAAATCCGATGCAAAATATTTTGTTGTTCACTATCAATAACTACCTATACTATGAATCACATACTTCTACTGTTTGAAAATTATTATATAGGTAATTTAATATGGTCACTTTTTCTAGACGAGGTACCCATATATGACCTGACTGTCAAATTGAGATGAATATTACTATTTGTTCAACAACAGATACTCAGTATTTTAGAATTTTATATAGTGGCACAAATATTTTCTTAACGGGAGGGCCTTAACTTACTTACTTACGATTCCACAGTATGTGGAACTTAGTACTTAGTCTGCAAAACACAAATGCTCATCAACTACCTCTCAGTTGATCCAGTCTTTCCATTGTCCAAGGGCTTCTTCCACTCCCTTCTTGTTATGTTAAGTAAAACAAATTATCACTGCTGCATGGAAGGAAGGAAGCAAACTTGATTTCCCAGAGTTGAAGTTTAGACTTCCTAGAGAAAGAAGCCAACACAGAGAGGCATTCTAGTTAACTGCTTCCCTATCTCCAGTCTCTTCAAGGACAGGATTCTGTTCATAAACAGCTGGCACAGATATAGTAGCTATTCTCAATAAAGGGAAAATTTACAGTTAAACCATTTGTTCTTAATAGGCATATGGCAATCCCTAACATTGTGACTGAACAAATGCATATTTGTAACTTGAGATTTTTATCCCAGAGACAGAAACTATTTTTATGGAAGAATTGAGAAGGTGACACTTTATCGTATGTTGTTGGGTTCTAAGGAATTTCGCCTCTGCTCGTTACAGCTATTGAGATTAACCTGATCTTTTCAGGTAACAGCATTATAGTTCTGAGCTATAGTCATAGGTCTTTGGCAGTCTAAAAGGAAAGTCTGTTTTTTTTAAATCTCTCTATGGTCGATTTAAAAAGCCTCCTCAAATCCACCTCCATTATATGTTCAATTTTGTTCCACAATAAGACCCATCCTGCATGGTCCAGAAAGACTGATATCACATTGCCGTCCTATGTGTGTACCATAAAATATCATGTTTGATTAAAATCCTCGTAGTGTTTGCAAAAATATGATAGGTCCAAAAGATCCCCCAGGAGATTCCACTGAATGAAAATATACGGAAAGTATTTTCCAAAGACTGAGAATCCTGCCCAATAACCTTTTATGACTATCTCACCATTAAAAATGCTTTTATTTCCTGAAGTTTGTCCTGAGATTCAAATTAAATTTTCCTCAGTACATAGATGTTATATGATGAGTAATTATTTAAGTGTATAGCTGCAGTTGTCAGAGGGTATTTTATCATTTGGTATTTAACTGAAAAGTTCTAGCTTTCACTGCCTCCTCAGAAAGTCAGTCACTCCAGAGAGAAGATGGTTGATTAAGACAGAACATTATTAACAACAGGCCACAACACTGGCAGATGCCAGAGTCTCATTCTATAAAAACCCTTTTTCTACATGAGGACAAAAGCAGTGTAAGAGCCTAGAAATATACGATCTACTATACTAGAGCATATAAAATATATACACTTTAATATATTGTATCTGAAAGGGCAGGTTTCAGACCAGGGGGCACCAGACCGATCAATAAATGTTCTTGTTCATAAATGTTCACTCTACCTGTTATCTTACTTGCATAGCATTTTGGATAAAAGAATAAGATAAAAAATTATTTACATTCTCAAAAACCCTGATTTTTTTTTAATTTGGAGTACAATTTTCAAATTGTGGGGCCAGTTTCAAGTATATGGTATAATTTAAATAATCATGCATAATATTTTATCTTTTATCTCTAATGAGAAAATTATAATGCATAAGATATATTAAAAGTATTGTAATATGTTTCTTGCAGATTTCAAAGGGAATTTCTGTTTTAAATCATAGCATGCAATTGGACTACTACAAAAAAATATACATCTTTAGTGACTGCAAGAAAATTCCCAAAAACAAAAGAAGTTTTTAAAAAATTTCATTAGATATTCCATCCTTGAACTATATTAACATATAAAAGAGAGTATTTTATGTTTTTGTATCTATTACATATCTCATGATATATTGTGCATATGTCTGTATATATAAGATCAAATTTATGCCTGCTCAATATATTAAAAGGAAGTATTGGAAACAAAGTAATGTGATCATGAAATGTTAAAATCATCATTTACATAAAGAGTATTAAAAAGAATAAAAGGAAAAATGCAAAGAAAGGCCTAAAAGGAGGCCATCATGTCTGGACCCACCCAGCATTTAATAACTACTCTAATGACAATTTTAGTCACTTCCAAAGCTGAAAATCTGGAATTTGAAATTTAAGTTTTCCTTTTGAGGGTGATTTAAATGATAAATGCACTTACCTTACCCTAGGTAAAGCAGACTTTACCTGAAATCACCTTTATTTTTCTAACAGCTTTGCTTCTTCCTCTTTCTGCTGTGTAAAACCTTTCATTTTGTATTATTGCTTATTAAGGACCCCATACCTACTAGACAATATGCTGCTCAATTCATGAATAGTAGAAAAAAGAAATTTGATCTCTAAATTTGTTTTGCTCAATAAGGAAAATGAGAGCAGCCTAAACATAACTGATTAAAAACTATTAAAATTTGGGCCTGAGAGATACTACAGTAGGTAGGGCATTTACTTTGCACCTGGCTAACCCAGGGTTCCAAATACTTCAGAACCCATATGGTCCCTCCATCCTTTTCAGCAGTGACCCCTGAGCACAGAGCCAGGAGTTAGCAATTTAATGTGAGGGACTGGGAATGAAGTACTGCTCTGGTCCTCTGTTGCTGGTGATGGGAACATGTCTGGCACCTTAATTTCTGCATTATCTCTCCAGTCTGGTATGTATATTTTTTATAAAGTCCTAGAAAGACTGTTCAAACACTGAAATTTTCTTCATTAAATTCTGACTCATAATTTTCTGAGGAAAGAATACTTTTTATTTATTTTTATGATTTTGCAAACCAAAGCATAGAAAATTCTCTTAAAAATATCCTTCTGGTGTAAACATGTAGAAAATCTTGTACATCCTAAATACTTTGAGGAGTAAAATGGTAGGTTGTTTCACCTCTCACTTTCATTGACTTTTCCTAAAGTCTATAACCATTTCAGAGTAACTTCAACTTTCTTGTCATTGTTGATTCATTTGATAAGCAAAACATAAAACCTGATGACATAAAAATCTGTGAGCAATTCAGAGAATCTGTCAAGACTGAGAAAGGAGGAAGTGACAGCAGGTCAATAACTTGTTTAAATGTGAACTAGAGCGAAAAGGTGCAAAACATTTGAATTCCAATTACTTCTAGAGACTCTAGGTATGCTTTTTTTGCAGTCAAAAGGTAGGGTATATAAACATTAATTCTCTTAAGTTCTATCTTTTAGCCTTTTGCATTGAGAAGTCTTTAGTCAGAAATATGTGTTCATAATATCAGTATGCTTTTTAATATCAAAACTGCATATTTAGAGAAGAAATAGAAAGAATTGGAAGCACTGTTGTAGTGAAAATGAAGATCAGAATATATATTTTAGAATGCCATTTATTAACAGAGACAATAGCAGTTACATGACATTCAGATAATTAGACTCCATGTACCATCACTCCTGCCTCTCAGAAGTGTGGGCTAGTCACACATAATTGCATAACCTTGCTAGGAGATTAATGAGAGTGTTAATTGGTTTTGACCAATCAGAAAGAGCAAAAGAGTCCTGGGAAACACGGAAATTGTTCTTTAATTAAATATGTATCTTTTGCTTCTACTTATCCAAAACATTCTTTCTAAAGAATTCAATCATGTAAAATGTCTGACAAACCTTAGAATTAAATGTTGGTAAGGAATGCAACTAGCCTGTGGAGAGAGAGCAAAAGGGTAACGGATGTGCCAAATCACCGAATGTGAGCACTGCATACTCAGGCCTTGAAACTCCAGCCTAGCTTCCTCCACAAGGTACTTAAATCCCTGCTAGTGTCCTGTTCTACAGAGGAATCCCCCAGCAAACACTGCTCTAACTTTGTGACTCAAAGAATCATGAAGGAATAAGTTATTCTTAAAAATCACTATAATTTGGGTTATAATGTTTAAGACAATGTGTTGGGAAAATTATCAGTGATTACATGAAAGTTATAAAATGTAAAAAAGAAACAAAAAACAATTTGTGGAACTAGAAAAGGACATTTCCAGGCAAGATGTAGAAAATGTTAGTAGACCATTTTTAGCTCTAGAAAGTAAGCTTTAAGGACAACACAGAAGTATAATTTTAAGAGTTGCTGCAATTGTAAATTATACTGCTTCTGCTCTGTTTTCCTCTAGACAGAAGTATATTAAAGTAACAATATCTCTTCATCAAACAAATACTGGCATTCATTTGATTGACCTTTTCTCCTGGCTGAGCAGATATAAAATAGTATTTTGTTTATAAAAAATAGTTTATTCCTTTCTATTAATATCAGTAGTATCTATGCTGAATGTTTCTGGTATGTAAATTGTACATTTCTCATTAATATCCGTAAGATATTTAACTGTATATTAACTCAATTAGGATTTTATATTTCCCACAAAATTTTAATTTTTATGATAGTAAAATAGTTGATTTTTCTCTCCTTATGGCAAATTATCTTTAAAAAATGTGTAATATTTCTTTATCAAAGATCATAAATATTTTATAATATTTTCTTATAATAGTTTTGCATTTTAGTCATTTCAAAATGCTTGTGTACTTACCTCTATAGTAAAATTTATTTTTTATCTTTGTAATGCTATATTCATAACAGCTTTCCCTAAATAATTCACACTTTATTAGTCTTCTTTTTCTTTCACTATGTCATTTTTGAAATATGTGTTACCATAAAATTTGAATCTGTTTAAGGGGGATATTTGGATCAATGAATATATTTCTTTGTTAGTACTTAATAATGCCTTTTAAAGCATGTAGAAATTGTCATAAGAAGACTTTGTTCCTATGAGAGTTATTTTACTTAATCCAAAGTAATCGTGATATGTTATTTTGGAACACAATTGACAAATCTCAGAATTTCAAGTATATTTGCCTCTAGAAGTGTGAAGAAAGGTCTTTCTGGGAATGGGACATAGCACAGTGGATAGGGCGCTTGCCTTGTGGAAGGCCCATCTAGGTTTTATCGGTGCCATCCCATATGGTTCTTTGATCACTTCCAGGAGTAATTCCTGAGTGCAGAGCTAGGATTTTGCGAGGTATAGCTCAAAAATCTAAAACAAACAAGAACATCTTCCTCTAAAATAATTATATAAACACCCATTTTTGGTCTCACTTCAAAAATAGCTACGAAGGGACTGGAGCAATAGCACAGCGGGTAGGGTGTTTGCGTTGCATGTGGCCGACCCGGGTTCTATCCCCAGAGTTCCATATGGTTCCCTGAGCACTGCCAGGAGTAATTCCCGAGTGCAAAGCCAGGAGGAACCCCTGAGCATTGCTGGGTGTTACCCAAAAAGCAAAAAAAAAAAAGCTATGAAACTTAAAATGAATCTATAGATTTATAAACTTATAAATTTTATAAATACCTATAAATTTGGGCTGGAGTGATAGCACAGCGGTAGGGCGTTTGCCTTACAAGTGGCCAACATGGCCAACCCGAGTTCGATTCCTTTGGCCCTCTCGGAGAACCCGGCAAGCTACCGAGAGTATCTCGCCCACATGGCAAAGCCTGGCAAGCTCCCCGTGACATATTCGATATGCCAAACACAGTAACAACAAGTCTCACGATGGAGACGTTACTGGGCCCACTCGAGCAAATCAATGAACAATGGGAGGACAGTGACCGATAAATTTATAAATACCTATAGATTATTTAGCAGCTCTCATCTTTTATTTCTTATAGAACCTGGTAAGGATTGTTTAATTAAACAAGCATGAGTCAGAGAGAAAATCTTTGATTAATAACTATAATATGCCCTATTTATACCCACAGGATAATATTATATCTATTATAGATAATCTTGATGATTACATCACTATCACTGTCGCTGTCACTGTCCTTCCATAGTTCATCAATTTGCTTGAGTGGGCACCAGTAATGTCTCCATTGTGAGACTTGTTGTTACTGTATTTGGTATATCAAATACGTCATGGGCAGATTGCCAGGCTTTGCTGTGCTTTTTAACTTTATTCCTCCTTCTTACTATCCTTCTCTCTTCGTTTTTCTCTACTATATATTTTCTTTTGTTTTGTTTTTGGTTCACATCTGGCTACTCCTGGCTTACTCCTGCCTCTGATTTCTGGTAGCATCATTTGACTATTCCGCAGTGCCAGGGACAGAACCGAGGTGGGCCACTGTACTGGGATTTCAGCTGTTTCCCAAAGTTCTTGAGGGAAATTCAGTCTGTATCATATGCCATTGTGTAAGTAGCTACTCTCAAATTAAATCAATATTAATCAGTTTTTGAAGGACTGAAATTTTTATATTGTTTTGCAGTTTCTTCATTATTTTTCAGTTTTATTTGTACAATGAGACTAAGTCTGATAGCATGCCATTTTAGAATTTAGAAATGTATATTATTCTGGTCTTTATTGCAGTGAAATTTCTCCTTCTAAGGTAAGGGGTGAAGAAGGAATCCCTTGATCACTTGACTTTCCGTTACTCATCAATTTGCTTGAGCAGGAGTCAGTAACATCTCCATTCATCCCTGTTCCGTGCTAGTGTAGCCCAATGGTGTCTGCTCACTCCAGGAGCACGAAAAGCCTCAAATTGTTTTTTCAGGGTCTTGATGGAGAAGACTGACCATCTTGTAGGTGGTTGGCCATGCGTTCTTTTGACATCTTGTGGAATCCAGTCAGTAAAGAATCTGTGTCCAGCCCATCTGATATTTGACGCCTTGGCAAACGAGACAGCATCCCAGATTCTTAACCTTCGATGGAGGTTGGAACTCCGGATTCTTTCTCTCACTTGAGTAAAGCGTGATATTCCAAGCATAGCTCTTTCGATTCCTCTTTGGGAGACCCAAATAGCGTTCTCGTCCTGTTTCTGTAGGGCCCAGGTCTCTGAGGCGTATGTTAATGCAGGAAGAACAGTGGAATCGACGAGATGTGCCCGGGGATATGGTTCTTTGTCCTCTTAGCTATTTCTTCGAAGCTCTTGAAGGCGTTCCACGCTGCTCTCTTCCTCTTGTTCAGCTCAGGTGCCAGGTCATTTGTTATGTTGATTTTTCAACCTAGGTACAAGTAACTGTTGCATTTGGAGATGTTCATTCCATTGAGAGCAAATGAAATTAGTCAGGGACTAATTCGTTTTTCACGAACATTGTCTTGGCGAGATTCCACTGCATTCCAACATTTCCACACTCCAGGTCGAAGTCAGCCAGCATTTGTGCCACTTGGCTAACGTTCGGTGCTTTCAGGATGTTGTCATCAGCGAAGTGGAAGTGGTGTAGTTGTTGATAGTCTATCTTCACTCCCATTCCTTCCCATTCCAGTTGTCTCATGACTTTCTTGAGGGTGGCACTGAAGAGTTTCAGTGAAATGGTATCACCTTGCCAAACTCCTCTCTTTATGTCGATGATAACTTTCTTGTAGAATGGTAATACAGATCAAGGAGGATCCTGATGTACTAAGTTTGGAGAAGGAATAATGCATCCAAATTTTACAAAGCTGGACTCAATATTTGTAGACAGATATTTGACAAAATTATCTGTCTGCAAACACTTCAATTTAGGCTTACCAAAATTTACTTTTTATAAGTAACCACTTCATTAAATAAGTAAAGTAAAGGCCCTCCCGTTGATCATCGATTTGCTCGAGAGGGCCCAGTAACGTCTCCATTGGAGACTTTGTTGTTACTGTGTCTGGCATATCGAATATGTCACGGGGAGCTTGCCAGGCTCTGCCGTGCGGGTGAGATACTCTCGGTAGCTTGCCGGGCTCTCCGAGAGGGGTGGAGGAATCGAACTTGAATCGGCCATGCTGGCTGCATGCAAGGCAAACACCCTACCGCTGTGCTATCGCTCCAGCCATTAAATATAAATAATATATTTATAAATAACATATTTATAAATAATATATTCATTAAATATAAATAATATATTAGAACATAACTGCAGAGTATAATAGGTAGTTTTACTATTTCTTGACTTAATCCCATGTTTTTTCTAAATCTTTAAATTTTCTATTTATATAACTCTTCTATGTCTAAATCACTTTTAGGGTATAGTACAAAATATTTTCGTAACTTTTTTCTGTATTTCCAAAGTAATTCTAACAGTTTATAAAATAGTTTTGCTTTAGAAAAGCCATTTTATTGACAATTTGTTTTTACTTTCCAGTACTGTCATATAGTTTCTTTGGGTTTGCATGATGGATGCCCTAAACTGCTCAGAGGGCCAGAGGTCATCTGGCCTGAATATGTGGTTCACTACTCTGGTTCAGCAATGTTGTATAGATTTGGTCCAGCTCTGCTGGAAAGATGATTATGACGATTATGCCCTAGAGTTATGATGGTGTAGGTAAGTGGTGCTTAAGATCAAAATCAGGATCTTGCACATTCAAATTATGTGCTTTGTCCTTTTGATCTATCTCACCACACCCAACAATTTATATTTTAATTTCTATATTTTATTTGTTTCTAGTGTTTATCTAATGTATTAAGTGTTCCATACATCCCATCAACGGCCAAGATGCAGAGACTATAAAACCCAGCTCCCGGAAGCGCGTGGCTGCATTTGCGGCCGCGTGACATCTTATTATCTTATTTTTCCTTTGGAGAACCTGGCAGGCTACCAAAAATATCCTGCCTGCACGGCAGAATCTGGCAAACTTCCCGTGTTGTATTTAATATTCCAAATATCAGTAACAGTGATAGGTCTCATTCTCCTAATCCTGAAAGAGAATTAAAATGGCTCTTTTAAAACCTCAGGGCTAGGAAGAAGGAGACGTTACTGGTGCCTGCTCGAGGAAATCGATGAACAACAGGATGATCGTGATCGTGACATCCTATATACTTTGTAAAGCTTAATTTGGCATTGGAAAAATTACTCTAAATCCAGCATTGAGTTTCTGGTTTGTAACTCTAGTTGTCCTTCTAATGCTATGATAAGAAAGTTATCCTAATTTGAAATTTATTTTGTTTTGTTTTTTAGGCCACACTCAGCAGTGCTCTGGGCTTACTCCCAGATTTTTCCTCAGGGATCATTCCTAGCTGGCCTCAAGGGACGATATGAGGTGCTGGGATCAAACGCTGGTTGTGGCCTGCAAGGTAAGAACCCTGTCTGCTATACTATTGCTCTGGCTGCCTGATTTGAAATTGTTTTCTGTTGCTCTTGTTATCTATTGCTATTGTTGGGGTATGGGAGGATATGTAGGGGATATTGGGCATTTCTAGTGGTGCTCAGAGGTTACCAAGGCCATTTCATGTAGTACTCCATACCTCTTAGAGTTCTTGGAGAGGGCTGGGTTGGGGTAGGGCTTGCTAATGCT
Source organism: Sorex fumeus (assembly GCF_029834395.1). NCBI lineage: Eukaryota > Metazoa > Chordata > Mammalia > Eulipotyphla > Soricidae > Sorex > Sorex fumeus. The sequence continues at coordinate 1,300,397 of NW_026606077.1, forward strand.
GGGACCGACCCAAGGCTTCACACATTCAAGGCAGACATTTTGTCACTTGAGCTAAATATTCAGCCCTGAAAATAATCTTAATCTTCATGAAAGCAATGCATTTAGCAGTCATTGTTTTGAACAAAATGCGATTCATTGTTGTTTGTTTTGTTGGGATTTTTGTGTTTGCTAAAATATGAGGATTTGTAGCTTTCAGTATATTAGTTTGCTTCATTTGATCCCTGGAAACTTCATTATCAACGAACTTGATGTTCACAGAGGTGTTAACAGAAAAAAAAATCAATGATGGTTCAAGAGTCTTAACATTTTCAAGAATTCTTTAGTGATAAATAATTTAGTAATTCATTTAATTTTTATAATGACTTAAGATATAATTTACTAGGAAGTATGAAGCACATAAGTTTACTTTTAGCCCCTGGCAGTTCTTAAAAATAATCTTCTTGAATGATGGAGAGAAGTGTTTTGCCTTATTAGTTTGGGGACACAGTAAGAATCCAAGGACACCAGTCATATAGAGAAGATTCATCAATGTCACCTTTCTAGAAAGATTGGAGTTTAAAATGTATTGAGTGCTTTTATTGGCAAAGTATCCTCAAAAGCAACTTCTATTCAAAAATATAGGTAAACATAGAAGGGATATATGAAATATGGAGGGATACATAAAAACTGCCTTTTTAAAAAGTGATAGTAGCTAATTATAGTTCTAGGGAGAACATTTTTATATTAGCATTTTCTTCTGCTAAATTATTAAAATAAAAATGTAAAAGAGTAGAGAAAAATCATGATAGTTTCTTAAAATAAAAAATTATTAATTTAAAACTTATAAAACAATTTACACTGAACTATATGATAACTCAGCATAGAGAAAAATAAATTTATGAAGGAAATAAAGTATTTCTGTTCTAATCTTGGCTGGAGAGATAGCACAGCGGGTAGGGCGCTTGCCTTGCAAGCAGCCAACATGGCCGACCCGAGTTCAATTCCTCCGTCCCTCTCGGAGAGTCTGGCAAACTACTGAGAGTATCTCGCCCACACAGCAGAGCCTGGCAAGCTACCCGTGATGTATTCGATATGCCAAACACAGTAACAACAAAGTCTCCTGATGGAGACGTTACTGGGCCTGCTTGATAAAATCGATGAACAATGGGAGGACAGTGACAGTGACATTGTTCTAATCTTATTCAATAGGATGATTTGTTCTGACTGATAACATTCACTATTGAATACATATAGAAATTAAAAATTTTGTTACTTTAAATTTTTGTCTTAAAATAACAATGCTTATAAAAGAACCATACATCTCAACTATAAACCTAAATCAATAGTTCTATATTTACTATATGTAGTGCTATTTTCCCAAATATAATTTGGCTTTAATGCTGTTTACCATCATCTTTGTTTTTAATATTTTTTCAGTTATTTGATAATTTATCAATTATTTTTCAAACCCTGAACATGTGAACTTCTGAAAACTTTCATCTTTATTAATTCAATATTAAACAGGAAACAATATTCTCACCCTAACTTATATAAAAATCATTAGTAGACTACAAATCAAGTCCATTTAATAGACCAAAGTCTGTGACTTTTCTGTTAAGAGAAAGGAATAGTCATATTACCAATACAATGCAGTCACATTGCCAATACAATCCAATACAATGCAGTCACAATTCCCAATACAATATAGTGACATTACCAATAGAATTTATGGATTTCAAATTTGATGCTACTGTCCTTATAGATAAATGCTATTTTCATGTGAGTAAAATTATAATAAAATCAGATATTGGTTATTCTAAATTAATAAATTGCAACAAATCAAAGGAGTGTGACTAAATAGGTGTGGGTTTAATAAAGTGAAATTACCTGCCAGGATGTAGTTTGATATTAAGAACTCACAAGGTGTAAATTTCAGAAAAATGAGTGAACAGTTTGTACACAAGCAAGTCTCTAGTTTAAGACTATTTCATATGAACTACAAACAAAAGGCAAAGAGGAAGTGAGCAGAAGATTCAAGTACAAACAAGATTGTGGCCGAACCGGTCTTAAGATGATCTATGTGCTTCAAACCTAGGAGAAATGCATCTCAAGCTAAACAACCTGTGGTCTAAGTGATATCACGAGGGTCAAACATACGCCTTGCGTTTGACTGACCACGGTTTCACTCCTGATTCCACGTAGTCCCAGAGCAATGCCAAGTATACTCTTGAACTCCTCATGCATAATAGGAGTGCCTTGTCCCCTGAGCACCCTTTGAAAGTTCTCTGTAAAAAATAGAAATAATTTGTTTAGTGCTAGATCAAAACAATGATACCAGTTGAGGGTCTTTGTTACCCCAGTTCATAATCCTTCTACAGATAATTTAACTCCTCAAACACCAGTAGGATAGCGCAAATATTACAAAAAGAATATGCTTATATTTTAGTAGTGGAGTTCATGTTCTTCCCACTTAATGTCCTAGCTCTTTGGCACCCTACAAATTATATATATATATATATATATATATATATATATATATATATATATCACGATCACGACCACCCTGTTGTTCGTCGATTGCCTCGAGCAGGTGCCAGTAACGTCTTCTTCGTCCTAGCCCTGAGATTTTTTTTTTTTAAAGTGCCATATTCAAGGCTTTTTCAGGGTTAGGAGAATGAGACCCATCATTGTTACTGGTATTTGGCATATTGGGTATACCACGGGGAGTTTGCCAGACTCTGCCGTGTGGGCATGTTACATTTGGTAGCCTGCCAGTTTGACCAAATTAGGAATGAGATGATATATGTACCCCTGGCGCCGTGTAATCCCATCAACGGCCAAGACTCAGAGACTATAAAATCCAGCTCCCGGACGAGACCAGTGCAGTCAGTCTCCTGCCCCTGCACCTGGCTGTTCCTCGCTGGGGTCCCTTGGAGGGGAGCGGGTTGAGCTTTCCTCCCCGCCCCGACCAGGGCTCCAGCAGCCGAAGACCTCCAGGACCAGACACCACCATGCTGAGACCACTCTCCACACACATGAAGGTACTGGCAGAGGGACAAAGCCATGCGGGTTCCGGGGCCGAGATCTCCAAGCCTACTCGAATTGGAGTCGAGCATCCTCCACTCAGATCCTCCATCTTCCAGTAGGCAGGGGTCACACGCACCAACTGGCCCCCTGGCGCCGTGTAATCCCATCAATGGCCAAGATTCAGAGACTATAAAACCCAGCTCCAGGAAGCGTGCGGCAGCATTTGCGGCCGCGTGACATCTTATTATCTCATTCCTACTTTGGACAAATTGGCAGGCTACCGAATGTAACCTGCCCACACGGCAGAGTCTGGCAAACTCCCCGTGGCGTACCCAATATACCAAATGCCAGTAACAATGATGGGTCTCATTCTCCTAAAGAGCCTTGAATATAATCTCAGGGCTAGGATGAAAGAGACGTTACTGGGCCCTGCTCGAGGCAATCTATGAATAACAGGATGATGAATGAATGAATGAAAATGAGGCTGGAGTGATAGAATAGCTGTCAGGATGTTTTCCTTGAATATGGCTGACTCAGGTTTGATCCCTGGCACTTCATTGAATCTCCCGATCACCCCCTAAAGTGATCGCTGGTCCAGAACCAAGTGTAAGCCCTGGGCAGTGTTAGATATAGCCCAAAAAAAAACTAATAAAATAAAGGGAAACACTCACTTATGAAAAATAGCCTGTGTTAGCAGGAATGTAGTGAAAATATGTCACCTGGTCAGATTAATTCTGTGGAACATAATATAGAGGTTCCATATAACAAAATAAAATTCATGAAATTCATAAATGACCCAACAATTCAGTTTCTTGCTATCTATATCAAAAATAAATATATTTATTTGAAAGATATATGAACACATATGTCCATTGTAGCACTTAGTATAATAGTTAGTATAAGAAAATTACCCAAATATTCAACGACAGATGAATAAAGAAGTTAGACAAAATAGAATATGATGAAGCTCCAAGAAATGAAGAAAACATGCAGTTCAGTGCAACCTCAATGAAACTGGAAGGTATTAGGTTGAGCAAAATGTCAGAAAAGTATTAACAAACATAAGACTGTCTCACTCATCCGTGATATAGAGAAAGGCAAAACCAGGGTATAGCAGCTTCAAACAATGACAAAACTTTTGTCTTGAATTCTAGAACTCATTTACCAAGAAGAAAAGACTTTAGATTAATCTTGAAATAAACAAGAAGCTTAGTGTGACTAGACATAAGCAGGCCAGACAGGAAGTGTTTTGAGATCCTTCAGGGACAGAGGACAATGGGCTAAGGAGCTGAATGTTACTGTAGATGTGACAGGAAATCATTCAAGCGTTTTCAGTGGGACATAAGAGAAACTGCTCTTGTATTTAATAAGCAGTTCTCATTACTTCACAGAAATATCATAAAAGAGGAAATAGAATAAAAGTGGAAAAGAAAAGAAATATCAAAATAGTCCATGAACAGTACTGATGGACACATAGAGTTATTGGTGTCACTGGAGGAAGAAGTGTTCAAAATCCTAAAAATGTGGCCTATTTTACTAAATGTATGCTTTTCATAATCTCTAAAGAATTGATTATATTTCATATGTTCAATATGGGAGAATGGAAGACTTTTCATATTATCCATCTAACATCTATTTATCTGTTTATTGACCCACAGATATACAAAAATTATTCCATACAAACTTTAAGCAACTGTTATGGTTGTTTATTTTTCTGTCTTTCTTAAAGATGATATGCATATATAACTTTTATAAAAGTGGTGACTTGTTAATAAAATGTATGAAGTGAGGGATCATAATGATCATTAAAAATTGTGTTGAATTACAATAACCAATGCTAATTATATAGTTTCTTATAAATTATATTGTTCCTTCTAGTTACAACAACAAAATGGATGAGTATAATCTTATAAATGTGATTTCTGAATCCAAGCACATCACTATGTAGACATCTGTGATAGAGTTTCCATTCAGACATATATACAGAGAATGCAAAGAAATAGGTTATAGTAACAGACAACATATGGTGTGAATTAGAGAAATAAAATATCGAAATTTAAGAAAAAGGGGTTTCTTACAATTGCATTTTAATCATATATGAGTAATGTCAAGTAGTATATTACGAAACCCTTTTTCAAAATGTTGGGCAAAGCTTTTGTTTGGAAAACAAATCACTACCAATTATAAAACCAAATACAATATATTGCTTCTTTTAGAAAGAAGTGTTGAACTTTGTCAGTTATTAACATATTTAAACTTCATGCGAAAGTTAAATAAATTCACAATACCACAAGTTAATTGAACCTAGGTTTTAGGTAGAGATTTGTGAATACCTAAACAAAAGGTCAAATGATGCATCTAAAATTATATTGTAATGCTAGCTTGAAATGTGTCAAAAGGTATATATGAAATTAAAAATTAAAATGTACATGCAATATTTTTAAAGAGTGGAATAATCTTAAAACATCAGTATCTATATTAGTGCATAAACAATAAGTTCTAGTGCTTCTCCGATTTTCATATATGAAAAACTAAAAGCTCCTCATCTCACCTTTTCATATATGAAAATCGGAGAAGCACTTTTATTTTTCTGTTGTTCTTGGCTCTTTAGTCTGTTGGTTGAATGGCTGGTAATCAGAGGCAATTGATTACACAAACAGAAAATTTATGTGTTTTTACTTATATATTGCAAACTCCAATTACCAAAACCAACCCCCTTCACCCCCCACACACAATTAATTGACTGGATTTCCAACTTAATTCCATGTTTTAATATTTCTATGGGCTGGAGCTATATAGCACAGTAGGTAGGGCCTTTGCCTTGCTCGCGTCCAACTTGGCCAACCTGAGTTCGATTCCTCTGCCCCTCTCGGAGAGCCTGGCAAGCTACTTAGAGTATCTTGCCCGCATGGCAAAGCCTGGTAAGCTACCTTGACCTATTCCATATGCCAAACACAGTAACAATTGTCACAACCGAGACATTACTGGGCCTGCTCGAGCAAATCGAACAACAGGAGAACAGTGAAAGTGACAGTTAATATTTCTATTGAACATACTTATCTTAACATTTTTTCTATTGATATATGTTTCCACAATTCAGTATTTCTTGTTGGTCTAGTACTTTCACTATAATAAAATTATTTTTTCTTCATTAAAATTTGAACGTTACTATTTTTGAGGAAGAATTTTCTTAAGTAATCCTTACGAGGCTTGCAAATATCAAACCCTGGTCAGCTTCATGCAAGAAAAGCACCTTATCAGCTGCACTATCATTAACTGATTTTTATTTAGATCAAAGTCAACTTAATTGTGACAAGTAATTTAAATGTTGGAGGTTCAGAGAAATTATACAGAGGATAATGGACTTGTCTCTCATATGGCTGATCCCAGTTTAATCTCTGGCACCACCTAAGAACTGCCAGGGTTCAGTCAAGCATATAGTTAGTAATAGCTCTGAGCACAAATGACTTGGGCCCAACACATAGACACTACACACATACACACAAAAAAGTTATTCTAGAAAAGATCAATTTAAATATGTGACTACAAAAAAAATCATTTGTATCATAAAATACAAATTTAAAATTCTTCAGACTATATAATAGATCTAATTTAAAAAGACAAAATAAACTGCCTCTCGCTGTCCTCGCCGGGGCCCCTTGGAAGGGAGCGGGTTGAGTTTTACTCCATGCCCCGACTAGGGCACCGGCAGCTGAAGACCTCCAGAACCAGCCACAACCATGCTGAGACCACTCTCCACACGCATGAAAGTACCAGCAGAGTAACAAAGGCATGCGGGTCCCGTGACTGAGATCTCCAAGCCTGCTCGGATCGGGGCTGAGCATCCTCCACCCAGATCTTCCCAATTCCAGTACCCACCAATTGGCCCCCTGATGCCATGTAATCCCATCAATGGCCAAGACTCAGAGACTATAAAACCCAGCTCCCAGAAGCATGCGGCCGCATTTGCGGCCGCACGACATCTTATTATTCCATTCCTACTTTAGACAAACTGGCAGGCTACCGACTGTAACCTGCCCACACGCAGAGTCTGGCAAACTCCCCATGGTGTACACAATATGCAAATACCAGTAACAATGATGGGTCTCATTCTCCTAAATAGCCTTGAATATAATCTCAGGGTTAAGATGAAAGAGACGTTACTGGGGCCTGCTCGAGGCAATCGACGAACAACAGGGTGGTCATGATTGTGATCGTGAAACTGCCTCTATTTTTCATAGCTTTCATACCAAGTTTTACTGGGATAACTGAGGCCACAGTTTGAGATGCTTGTTAGGACCAATAACAAGCTCACTGCAGAGTGACCTTGTTATTCATCCTAACAGTGTTCTGGGGTAACAGATCCATGGTTACAACATCAAGCAGTGTTGAGGAAAACGTCCAGGCCTCACACATATAAAGTTTAAAGTCTACTGCCTATAGAGAATAGCTAAACCTAAATTATCCTATGTCCAGAAGTAAGTCTAGGAAAAAAATTTAATTTGGAACACTAAAGTTTTCACATCTTAGTTAGAATTATAAATGGGTATCATGAATAGTATACACCCTTGTATATGATACATACTAGTAAAATAGCACAAAATGGAAACTATTCATAACTAGTGTTTCTGACAGCAAAATTGAATTTGAAAACTGTACAACTAGGGGCCAAGGAGATAGTATATCAGGTAAGGTGCTTGCCTTGCACACGGCTGACCTGGGTTCAATCTCAGGCATCCCATATGGTTCCACAAGCACCTCCAGGTATGATTCTTGAGTGCAGAGACAGGAGTAAGTGCTGAGCATTGCCAGGTGTGACCTTAAAAACAAAACAAAACAAACTCATAACTAAATATGTCTAAAAACTCATATTTGAATCCATCTATATCCTGAGTGAAATATGTCAAAAAGACAAAGACAAGGGTAGTTTCACTACTATGCAGAAGACCAAGAAACAAAGGAAATGAATGGCATAACAACACAAAAATAAATACCATATTCAGAGAAAAGGTTGGTGGCCGTAGAGGCAAGGATGTGTGATGAAGCAGATAGAGGGTGTCAATCACAGGACAGTAAATGAAAACAAGACCTTTAACTGTCATTACTGCATAAGAATATACAGGCGATTAATTATAATGCATACACGTAAAACTATAATGTTATAAATGAATGCTGCTTTAATAAAAATTAATGTAGGAATTCAGTATGCATTAGAACTGAATTTAATAAAAACTTTAGCAAAATATTTTTAGTGACTCCTCCAAAAAATGGCAAATAGTCATCCAAAAATATGCTAGAAAATATTCATTTGGGAATTGGTAATAAATTGATGAAATACTACTATTCTGACAATTCTTAGTGCATATGTAGTTGCAAATTATAAGTACTTTCATACAATTCTTGAAGAAAGAAAAATTTTTTATAATTTTCTAGTAAAATAACATATACTAAAACAACCAAAAAGATCTAGGTCTACAAATTTATCAAAGAGAACTGAAGATTTATGCTTACATAAGTAGTTATATATAAAATTTACCATAGTTTTATATATTAATGCCAAAATTCAAAAAGCTAATACTAGGTACAATGCTGTTTCCATGAGTAAAGAAGAAATTTAGGAGAACTTTCTGTAATGAAGAGATTGTTCTTCCAGAGTAAAAATATTGTTAAATCTTAAAATGGCTAAGTAAATTTATTATAACTTAAATAGATGGGCATCTTATTATATGTTTATATTTTATTATTACATTTATCTCCATCAGAGCACTAATTTTGGGCTGAGTATTTGTGCTTATATAAAAACAATTGAACATAAGAAAAGGATAAAACACTCTCTTCGAATATGGAAAAACAACTGGCATAAATAGTCATGTACTGAGTATCAAATAAGAAGTAATGCTAAAAATTGTAATACCTTGATATATTTCCTTAATTTTATTACTCTTATCAAAGAACATGCAAATGCATTAGATAATTGCAAGAATTCTACTCATTTTTATTATTGGACTGAAATGAAATGTCATTTTCATGATAGATATTTTAATAACTCTACTAGCTCTTTGCAAATGAATTTATTTCTTTATCTTTAAATTTCATATTAGGATATTCTGAAGGTGTGGGAAACCAGATATTAAGTTAATTCATTCATTTTCATGACAGCAAAAGGAAAATAATGATCTTTTTCACATGGGTTATATTTCTTCTTATAGAAATGTTTGGGAAATCAATGTCAGCTATACCTTTCCTCATGTGTGGAACCATGTGCATGGGAGACACTGTAATAGAAATGTTCTCCCATGATATCCTTCTTGTGATAATATTTCAGTTGTTTAGTAGCTTTTAGAATATATTCAAGCATCCTTTTTGCCACTATTTCTTTTTCATCATGTAAAGTTACTGATTATAATCATAAGAAATGATTTTCTCTTCTTTCATTTATTTTCTTTTTCTTCATACTCCCCTAATCAATAATTCATATGGAACTACTAGTGAAAATGGAACTAATTAGCTCCACTATAATGAATTAAGGTCTCCATATGAGGTATATTAACTACTAACACTCAGAGGTATCAAAATGATACTTAAATATTCCAATTAAATGTCCTAGTTAAAGTTGTTGCTGAACACTAAAGAAGTTACTCTGCACAAACAGCAAGAGAAAAAATATCATTTAATTAAAATACTTAAATTGACCAAAATATGCCAACAGAGACAGACTTCTGTTTCTAAATATGAGGTTATGGTAAAATCACCATGTTCAAGTGCATTTTTAAATTACAATTTGATATACATTTCATGCCAATATGACATACATCACTATACAATATCTAAAAAGAATACTTGATTCACCCCATAAAAAACTGACTACACTGTCAGTGCTATGGTATCAATTAAAGAAAGGTTTAGTAAGAATATTACTTTTCAAAATTTCGTGGTAACTACCCCTAACATTGTAATAATGCTTTATCCTATTGAATATTCTCTCTGTCTCTGTCTGTCTGTTTGTCTCTCTCTCTGTCTCTCTCTCTCTCTCGATTTCTTGGTCACATTCCACAGTTCTCCAGCCTCACTCCCGATTCTGAGCTCAGGGGTCACTCCTGAAATTGTTCAAAATATTATAAGGGGTATCCTATCTGCTGTATTGTGGTTTGGGCCTCATTTAATTCTCAGCATCACCATATAAAAGAATGACTACTGTACTACTTCAAAGACATGAGTGAGAGGTATGTGAAGGATATGTAGATCACTCAAGGAGGAGTATTCAATGGAGTACTCCAGACCACTGACGAGGCATATCCTAAATCATTACAACAGTCTGAATTGTGAATGCAGGCACTGAGTATATGAAAACCATTAGAGAAGTCTGCCAAAGAATTTGAATTTCTAATAGCTAGTCAAAATTTAACACCCACAGCACAGACCATATTTTACTGGCTTGGGGATAATATAGCATTCAAGACTTTCATAGAATGTTAAATCTTGAATGTTAAATCTTGTAAATGTTAAATCATTTCAAAGGATACACAACATAGTTGGGTCAGATATAGATACCACAACACTAATTGCATCTTGCCAAAAAAAGTGACATACCATATCCATTTAGTTATTAGAAGCTCTAATTTTATTGCATTGCTGAAGATTGGTTCATAAAACAACTTTCTAGATTTTATAACAGTACTTTGGCAAAAGTATATTATACAAACATTTTCTTCTTTTAAACGTCTTTTGGCTTCACTCACAGTTTCTTTAGAAATGCGTAAGATCTTCATTGATGCAATGCTCTTAATTTTTGTTTTTCAAGAAAAGCCTTGCCATGGAGTTTAATGACCAAATATACCACTGAAGTGAATGTCATAGGTTTTTAAGCAATGAAGTCTAGCACTTAATCCATAACGATTTCACTTTTGTGCATGGTATGGGACAGTGGTCCAATTTCACTCCTTTGCATGTGGCTAATCATTTTTCCCAATGTCATTTTATTAATAAGACTTTTTAAAAATTAAGTCATGAAATTACCTTATAAGTGGATGGTTATGGAGAGTATCTTGCTAAGTGAAATGAGTCAGAAAGAGAGGACAGACATAGAAGGACTGCACTAGTTTGTGGAATATAAAATAACATAATCTGAGACTGACACCCAAGGACAGTTGAACATAAGGGCCAGGAATATTGCTCCGTAGTTGGAATCTTGCCTCATGAGCTGGGGGGAAAGGCAGCTGGAATAGAGAAGGGATCACTAAGTCATGATGGTTGGAGGGATCGTTTGGGATGGGAGATGTGTGCTGAAAGTATATGAAGGACCAAACATGATAGCCTCTCACTATCTATATTGCAAACCATATTGCCCCAAAGTATAGAGAGAGTATGGGGGAAATTATCTGCCATAGAGACAGGGGAAGGGTTGGAAAGGCGGGGACGGGAGTTCAGGGGGGATGCTGAGAACATTGGTGGTGGAAAATGTGCACTGGTGGAAGGGTGAGTGTTCTATCATTGTATGACTGAAGCTCAAACATCAAAGACTTGTAAGTGTTCTCATGCTGATTCAACTAAAAAATACTTTGTTTCCTTCCTTTTATGTTCTTGGCTTCTTTGTTATAAATTAAGTTTTCTTACACTTGAGGATTTGTCTCTAGGTTATCAGTTTCATTAATTACCTGGGTCCCTGATGTCCTCTTTTACTTAGTAAGTCTTTTGAAAAGATTTGACATAGCCCTTTTAAAAATGAAACACTGGGGGGCTGGAGCGATAGCACAGAGAGTAGGGAATTTACCTTGCACTTGGCCGACCCGGGTTTGATTCCCAGCATCCCATATGGTCCCCTGAGCACTGCCAGAGTAATTCCTGAGAGGAGAGCCAGGAATAACCCCTGCGCATTGCCACGTGTGAAACAAAAAGCAATAAAATAAAGTAAAAATAACACACTGGGTTCTAGAACTATATCTTTTATAGGGCAAAGAAATGGAACAAGGGTTTGGTACTTATCACCACCATTATAATCGAAGTGATGGTTGACATATATTTACTTTAACAGAAAAACAGATTGAACTAAGTATTATAAAAATGTTATGTTATTAGAATTCGGAGGACTTTAGATGTTTGATATTATTTCTTTTTATTCACAGATGAATAAACTTAGAGCCAGAGTGATATACTTAACAAGAAAAAGCTAGCAACTGTAAGAAGTGGAGTATGAATACATAGAAATTTGATTCCAGGTGACAATCAGTTTTTCAGAACATTCAGTTTTAGATTTTTCCTGGTAGATAAAACTAAAGTGTTGAATGAGAAGTAATTGAAACCCCTGTTTTTCCTTATAAATCTCAACATTGTGTCTCCTAGAGAAAGATCATTTTTCAAAGATTGGTAAAATAACCAAGATCATATTCACGATCTTTCTTATTTGAAAACTGTCTTTATGATGCAAATACTTAATAGCATTTACATATCTACCTCTGATATTCAGTGTAATACAGTTAATAATTGCATCAGCTCTGTCAATTGTCTATGAGATCTAGACCAAAAAAATTGATGATCTGCAATGTATACCTTTAAAAAAAAAAAGGTAAGGTAATGTACCCTTACCCCAACACCACCATCAAGGCCAAATTTTTTTAGGTGGTGCTTTTATCTCAAAACGAACAGGGTCATTAACTTTTTTTTATTTATTTCAGTTTTGAAAAGTGTCACAACTTTAATACAAATAACATTGACATGTAAATATACCTGAAAGCAATTATAAAAAACAAACTTTTCTATTTTCCAAATGAAATAAATTTTTTCCTTCTCAAATCCCTGGTAATAGTATGAATGTTAACACTGTTTATCGATTTGCTTGAGTGGGCCCAGTAACATCTCCATTGTGAGACTTGTTGTTACTGTGTTTGGCATATCAAATACGTCACGGGTAGCTTGCCAGGTTTTGCCCTGTGGGAGAGATACTCTCGGTAGCTTGCCGGGCTCTCCAAGAGGGGCGGAGGACTCAAACTCGGGTCGGCCGGGTCAGCTGTGTGCAGGGCAAACGCCCTAACCCGCTGTGCTATAGCGCCAGTCCTAGTAGCACATAGTATGAATATACGGAAGTTAAATTTTTAATCACAGTTGCTTTATTTCAGTTAACCTGTGATATGAGATTTCTACTATGTGCTAATTTTATTACTTTCAAGTTGTAAGAATACTGAGCTAAATTTTGATTAGACTTCTTCTGATTTTCAAACATTTTTTCACCAGCTGCCAGGTTCAATTTATGTCAACCTGCTTTTCAAAATAAAGGGTAAAGTAAGAAATATGATCAGGAAGTAATAGGTTGAAACTAGTGTATAATGCAAAATTTGAATGCGAATCTTTACATGTGATTTCCACAGGGGGAAAAAAAAGAAAATGTTAAGCTTCACAAGTTTGTTGCGAAAATGACTGCTATGTTACCATTAGTGCAATTTTTTCTCTAAACTAATGCTTATTCCTCTTTGAATTGGCTTCAAACGCTCTTGATCGGCTTGAATAAACAAGGTTGTCATGAAATAATTTTTCATAAAATCTTCATGGATTTTACATATTCAGTCTCACTTATCAAGTCAAACAGTTATTTTAAATATAGTCTATAATATTTCTTGATGTTTCACAAAATTCTAACGGTAAGGTAATAAAGTCCCAGTTCTTAAATGACTATTTCACAATCTACTGTCAAAAACTTTAATTGAACTTAATTAATCTTTTAAGGTAAATGATGATAATTAAACCTTATATTTAAAACATTTCATATTATTTTTAATTTTTATTAGTGAGGTACCATGAGGTACAGTTGTACACTTACAAATTTTGTGCTTGGGTTTCAATTATACAATGATGAAATACCCATCCCTCCACCAGTGCCCATTCTCCACCACCACGGGTCCCAGTATCCCTCCCACCCCCCTACCCCGCCCCATCCTACCCTGCCTCTGTGGCAGGGCATTCCCCTTTGTTCTCTCTCTCCTTTTGGGTGTTGTGGTTTGCAAAAGAGTATGGGCTACTCTCAAAAAATTAGAAATTGAGCTCCCATTTGACCCAGCAATACCACTCCTGGGAATATATCCCAGAGAGGCAAAAAAGTATAGTCGAAGTGACATCTGCACGTGTTTGTTCATTGCAGCACTCTTTACAGTAGCCAGAATCTGGAAAAAACCTGACTGCCCGAGAACAGATGAAACTGTTAAAGAAACTTTGGTACATTTACACAATGGAGTACTATGTAGTTATTAGAAAAGATGAAGTCATGAAATTTATATACAAGTGGTACTACATGGAAAGTATCATGTTAAGCCAAATGAGTCAGAAAGTGCAGGATAGACACAGAAAGATTGCATTCATCTGGGGAACATAAAGTAACATAATGGGAGACTAACACCCAGGAGTGACCGAGATTAGCACCAGGAATTTTGCTCCATGACTTGGAGGACAGCCACACGTGCTAGGGGAAAAGGGAGCTCAGATAGAGAAGGGAGCACCAAATAAAGGGTGTTGGGAGGATCCTCCCAGGATGGGAGAGGCATGCTGAAAGTAGACTATAGACCAAACAAGATTGCCACTCAGTGCCTCTCTTGTAAACCACAGAACCCAAAAGGAGAGAAAGAGAACAAAAGAGAATGACCTGCCACAGAGACAGGGTGTGATGGGGGGGAAGGGGGCGTGGGAGGAATGCTGGGACCTGTGGTAGTGGAGGATGGGCGCTGGTGGTGGGATGGGTACTTGATCATTGTATAGCTGAAACCCAAGCACAAAAATTTGTAAGTTTATAACCATACCTCATGGTGTTTCACTAATAAAAAAAATAAAAATAAAAAATTTTTAAAAAAAGAGGCATTGAGTTTTTTTTTGTAAAAGTTACAAAGCAGCCCAAATATGTTATTGTCCTACCTTTCTACTCTTAAAGAAATTTACCTTATATCTCATTTTATATTAAGTATTGTGAACCTAAGACATCCATCTTAAGCAGTTCTGAATCATGTACAAATTTTAGAATGCATACTTATGGTCAATTATACTCTTTAGGTGCATTGATATCTAAATAATTTTAGTTTATAACATTGAAAATAGATTCTTTCTGCCATGTGCAGAGTAAATAATTCAGAGCATACCACATGAAAAAAAATTGTCATTATTTCTTAGAAACATAAACAGTGTTTCCTGATGCAGCTGAAATGGTATTGGCCTTACCACAGTTTATTAGGTAAAATTGGTGTTGGAGTCACATAAGGTAATTCCAAGTGCATGTAAAGATCTTGTATGTCAACTTTTTGCTGCTAAATTTCATTAGAGCCACTCTCATGATCATTTCTGTTGACCTCAATATAAACTCATAGCTGACCATTCCATAGGAACATTATTTTCAGATTCTTCTTTTTTTAATTTTTATTAATGAGACACCATGAGGTACAGTTGTAGACTTACAAATTTTGTGCTTGGGTCTCAATTATACAATGATCAAGTACCCATCCCTCCACCAGTGCCCATTTCCCACCACCAAGGATCCCAGTATCCCTCCCACCCCCCATCCCTCCATCCCGCCCTGCCCCTTTTGATTGTAGTTCTAGTAACATGATTGCTGCTGCATTGCCCTTTAGAGTTGGGATGCACATAATTCACCTAACGTTCTTTGTGTCACAACTTTCCCATTCCTCTTACTACCCACACCTAAAACCCTTCCCTCCTTGTAAACTGATAACATTCTGCCTCTTCAGATTATATATGTCCACTTTGGATTCATGGTCAGGAGCCATAGCAGAGCGGATAGGGTGTTTGCCTTGCACGCAGCCAAGTTCGATTCCTCCACCCCTTTTGGAGAGCCCGGCAAGCTACCGAGAGTATCTCGCCCGCCCGGCAAAGCCTGGCAAGCCACCTGTGAAAGCTACCCCTGACGTATCCGATATGCCAAACACAGTAACAAGAAGTCTCACGATGGAGATGTTACTGGGCCCGCACAAGAAAATTGATGAACAACGGGAGGACAGTGTCAGTGACAGTGACCTTGGATTCACACATTCTGATATGGACTTAACTCATTAAACTTAATATGTCAACTCTTAGAGAAAAAAAAAGACTATCTTTACTCTTTCACTCTAACATACTTTTTATTATGTATATTAGATTTCATTTTCAACTCTGTTCTTCAGAAAATTTATTTCTTTAGTTTTCTCTTTGTTTCAGTGTTTTTTTTTTCAGTGTACTTTTCTCTGGTGTATAAACAGGTAGTTGTTCATATATATGCAGTATAACATGCTGTTATAGTATGAATTACTTCTCGCTCAATACACAACCCAGAGCTGCCTGAGTCCAATGAAAAAGACCTTGTTTTAAAATAATAAATATATCTCAGCCTCATTTACATTAATATAAAAGCTAAGTCATATTGGTGGGAGTATCTGCGATGAGATGAAACATTAATCTATCACCAAAATAATAGCATTTATCAATCACAAAATCCCTCGAGTTTTGAAGAAAGACATCTCTGTAGAGAGTGCATCTGGGTCTCTATTTTAATACTTGACAGTGAATTCCCAGTCCAAAGGGTTTGTCTGTACCTTACATTGAGAAGAATTTATGTTAGATCCTATGCTTAATGATAGTTGAGTAGGGTACTAATGATAACACAAGTGACCATTTGGGGTGAAATGAAACATGGTACTAACATTATCTAAAAACATTTATAATATTATTTCCATCACCAGGACTTTATTTGTAGTGTCATGGAGTATAATGTTATGATGTACAATTACAAGTGGTCTATCCTAGAGAATGTGTGAAGTGCATTAGAAAATTATGTTCACTCAACTTTTGGGTGGGAGGAGTGCCTTTGAAATGCCTATTAAGTCTAGTTCCTTAAAGTCTGACTTAAGGCTATCATTTCTTTGTTAAATTTCAGCCTAGTTAATCAGCTTACAGATGAGAATAGGGTGGTAAATTTCTTACAACTGTTGCGTTCCTCCGATGTCTCTCTTCAGGTTTAATCATATTTATTTTTGTACTTTTTGTTTTTACTTCATTTGGTACATATATGTTAATGTGTGTAAAGTCCCCTTGAGGTGATGATTCTTTAACATTATATAACGTGACTTTCTATCTCTGAGTATCTTTATCAGTTTGGTATCTATTTTGTCCAATATAAGCATATCTTTTCCTTCCTTTCAGTCTATTACTATACCATAATGTCAGTTTTGCAAACTTACTTCAAGGGTTTTTTCTTTTTATTTTTTTCTCATGATTCTTGTAAGAGTTTACTGCATACACTAGAAGGTAGAATTTTATTTTTTTCCCAATAACACAGTTCCATACCTTTTGATTTATGAGCTTGTGTCATTGACATTTAGTGATTAACAATATGAAACAATTTATTGAAACTTTTCTACTTGGATTCTGGGGGATTTTGCAATTTATATCTGGACAAATTTTTTGTTTTGTTCTTTCTTGAGTCTCTTCTTTCTACTTTAAGATCGGCTTTAAGTTTAAAGCAGGTAAATATATAGTTTTAAGGGCCCTTTAATATTATCCTTTCTACCATTATATTTATTTGAAGTATTTTTTGATTTATTGTAATTTATTTTCCTTTTCTGGAAAATCCCTTTTTGTTTCTTAGAACAGTCATTTTCCTTTAAATATTATTTTTTCTGATAAACATATTTTACCATTACCCTGAATATGAGTAAAAACACATAGATCCTAATGTAGATAGTATAACAATAGCCTAGAAATTATCTTTGTTTGACATCTTTTCCATTTAACACTCTGAAAATATTTTGCCACTTCCTTTTGGACTGTAAGATTTCCATTAAGGATACTGATAATCTTATGAGGTTTCTTTATATGTGAATTTTTGGTGGAAAAGAATCTGAATATAGGATTGTCCTTTATCTGTTTTTTTACATATTAATTTTGAGGTGCTGTGTTTCTGCTAGAATTAATTCTCATATACAAATTTCCTGGACATGAGACTATATCTATTTTCTAAGTTTTGGGAAGTTCTCTGCTATTATTTCTTCAAATAAGAATTCTGCCCTTATGACTGGAAAGTTAGAACAAATAAAATCACTGTACTGGTTCCCAAGCACTGTTGGGCATGAAAATTGAACAAGAGGTGGAAATAAACCCTGTGCACTGCCAGGTATGCTAGTCTCCCACCCAAATGTAGTTATATATAATTTTATTTTAAAAAGGGACTATTTGAATGTAGATTTATAAATAGAACACTAAAGCTTTCCTGAAGTTCACTTTAGAAATTGTCCATATGTTCATTAGTCATTGTCACCAAGTTAATAATCCTTTTGACTTTTAATGACAAAATTGAATTTTAATAGTTTTACTACATATTACATATTTTTTGTTTTACTATGTAATGGGGGGCTGGAGCGATAGCACAGTGGGTAGGGTGTTTGCCTTGCATGCAGCCCACCTGGGTTTGATTCCTGCACCCTTCTCGGGGAGCCCGGCAAGCTACCAAGAGTATCCTGCCCCCACGGCAGAGCCTGGCAACCTACCCGTGACGTATTCCATATGCCAAAAACAGTTAACAAGTCTCACAATGGAGACATTACTGGTACCTGCTTGAGCAAATAGATGAAAAACAGGAGGACATTTTTACAGTACAGTGCTACAGTGCTACTATGTAATGTATGCACTACACTGCAATTACTAGTATATTAGTATAGACACTGTTATTACTAGTATATTGTTATATATATGCAAACATATTAAATTTTGATTCTGCAACTGCAATTTTTATACATGCCCTACTTTCTCAAACAAACCTAAAATCCATCTGTCTCATTAGGTATGAGTTTATTTTTTTCAGGTTTTCTTCAAAGGCTGCTATATGAATATATGTCAATGAATCATTAATTTGAATAGAGACATCTAGATTATTTCCAATTTTGCTATCTTAAATTACCTTTTCACATATTTCGGTGCACCTTTCTTTGACATATGTGTATGTTTATAGAATTGTTGCAGTATCATAGTTCCATGTTTATGTACTACTGTAGCAGATACTGCCAACCAATTTACCCAAATCTTTGCACAATATATTCTACAATCAGTAAGGTATGAACTTACTAGAAGATCTACATTATTGCCAAATGATCTGTCTGTTTTGTAATTTGAAACTCTAGGTAGTAGCAATATTATCAGTATGGACTTAATTTACATCCCTCTGGTAACTGAGATCAAACACCTCTTAACAGGTTTCATTGCTATTTTTAGTCATAATAGTCTCCATTGTTAACAGTATGCTTAAAAATACTTCAGAATGTTTCCCTGTATTCTTAAGCAATCATCTGCATTAGTAAATATTTCTGCTATAAGAACTATTATCCACCGTAGTCTCCCATGTGTTAGCTTTTTAAGTAAAACTCACATTTATCTTTTCATGTAAAATCATAGCTTTTTCCATAATCATATTGCTTAACTCACTGAGCATTTTTAAAAATTAATCGGACAGGTAACAGAGATTTAAAGCCATAACTCATTATTAAAAGCATTAACAAAATCAGATCTCTGCTTTGTTTCTGTTTCAAGAATATGCTTACTTTTACTATCTTGAAAGTCACATCTGCATGCAGTGATAAGTTTTGCAACTGAAATTCACATTTTTGCAAAGCTTTGAAAGAAATTCACAATGAAGGGTATTGTTCTCAGTGAAGTTAATGATCTTTGTAGTATTACAAAGCACAGAATCAAAAAGTGGTGACTTTTTAATTTGGCTATCACTGTTTCTTAATATATTAAGAGGTGAATACTATGTTAATTGCCACCAGTTTTATTTCATTAATTTGAATTTTGATGCCAATTCAAAATTCACTCCCAACATTGCTCTGGCATCATTTCTAGAGACTCAAATGCAATTTTCCACTGTAAATTTTTATTTGTGAAAAATGCTTTAATTCTTCCCTGCTTGTGTGCTCTTCTAAATGGTGACAAAGACAATAAATTCTTATGTATGATTCCATCAAAATATATATTACATAAAATAATAACTGTCCCTTTTTAGAAATATTAAGTTATTTCTTTTTAGTGAATAGTATCCTTCAAGCTATACTGGTGCCTGGCCATAAGCTGCTGGAAGTGGTACTAACTAATTTCAAAAATTCTTTTGGAAACTATAGCATTTAATAAAGGACTTTTACAAATTTTATCCCTAAATTTACTTTATCCATTTATATTTAGATGCCATAATTAATGTACAGTACTGTTAAAGGAAGGACAGAGCGATAGAACAGAGGGTAGGGCGTTTGCTCACTGTGGCTTATTCGATATGCCAAAAACAGTAACAACTAGCCTTACAATGGAGACGTTACTGGTGCCCGCACAAGCAAATAGATGAACAACAGGAGGGAGGACAGTGCTACAGTGCTACCATTAAAGAAAGTCCCATGCATAATGTTCCAACATTACCAAGGTGATGTTTCCCGAGGACCCCTGCCATTCCCCCTGATACCCCTTCCCAATAAGTTCAGTTATGTAGACTCTTCAGGTCTATTGCTTTTGGATATGTGTGGTTTCTAAACTATTTGTCTTCATATGTGACACAGATCATTCTATCTTTCCCTCTTTCTGACTTCTTTATCCTGATACGTCCCTCTTATTCCAATCCCATAGTGGCAAAATGTGTTACTTCAACTTTTATTTTTTTTATTTGCTGTGCATTGTCCCATTTTGTGTAGATTCCAGTCTATTTATTCAGTCATCTATATTTGAGTATTTTTGTTCATTATACATCTTGACTATTGTGAATAGAGCTGCAGTGAACACAGGGGCACAGATCTTTTTTTCCTATTCTTTTTCTTTCTTTCTTTCTTTCTTTCTTTCTTTCTTTCTTTCTTTCTTTCTTTCTTTCTTTCTTTCTTTTCTCTCTCTTTCTTTCTTTCTTTCTCTCTTTCTCTCTCTCTTTTCTCTCACTCTTTCTTTCTTTCTTTCTTTCTTTCTTTCTTTCTTTCTTTCTCTCTCTCTCTTTCTTTCTTTCTCTCTTTCTCTCTCTCTTTCTTTTCTCTCACTCTTTCTTTGTTTCTTTTTTTTTTTGAATAGTCTTTTGGAGTTCTTGGAGGAGATGCTGAGAAGTAGAATTTCTGGGTCTACAGAGGCTCATTTCTTATTTTGTGGGATAGTGTCCATGTTATTTTTCAAAGAGAAGGATCCACTTGACATCCCCACTAGCAGTGCATGGCTCTGAAACATTCACAGTAGCACTCATTGTTTTGTTCATTTTTTAGTTCTGTTTTCCTTTGTTTTGTTTTGGGTTCACCCCTAGCACTGCTTTGGGCTTGCTCTTGGCTTTTTATCAGAGACTCACTCCTGGCAGAGCTTAGGGGACCACACAGGATACTGCGAATGGAACCCAGGTCAGTCAAGTGCAAGGGAAGTGCACTGCCTGCTGTGGTATATCTCTTGTCTCTATGTTTAATGTGTACTAATCTCACTGGTGTCAAGTGACATATCAGTGTCGATCTTCATTTCCCTGATGATAAGCTATGGAGATAAATTTTTCATATGCCTATTGGTCATTTCTATATCTTCTTAAAGAATGTATTTATTTTTTTCATATATTTTATGGGATTTTTTTTCTTTTGGTGTTGTTTTACAAAAGCTTTATGTATCTTAAATGATAATCCTTTGTCATATTAGTGTTTGGCAAATATTTGCTCCTGGTCTGTGGGGTGTCTTTTTATTCTAATCAATTCTTTGCAGTGCAGATGACTTTAAAATTGATTTAGTCTTATTTCTTAAATTTAGCTTTCATTTGCTTGGCTAGTCACATTTAGTTATTGTTGATGCCTCTGTATCCTATAACATGAAGAGTTCTGCTTAAATTTCCTCAAAATAATTTATAGATTGAGGTTTAATATTGAGATATATATCCATTTTAATCATTTTTTGTTAAGGTGTGAGATAATGGTCCAAGTTCATATTTTTCATGTATAGCTGAGCAGTTTCACATTTTTCCTATGATCATGCGAGGCATAGGGCTGGAGCGATAGCACAGCGGGTAGGGTGTTCACCTTACAAGCGGCCAACATGGCCGACCCGAGTTCGATTCCTCCGCCCCTCTCGGAGAGCCCGGCAAGCTACCGAGAGTATTCGATATGCCAGACACAGTAACAACAAAGTCTCCAATGGAGACGTTACTGGGCCCGCTCGAGCAAATCGAAGATCAACGGGAGGGCCTTTACCTTTACCTTACCTTTACCTATGATCATATTTTATTATGGGTGTATTACATAATTTACAAAAATATGTAGCTACTTCCTTAATATATTAACTCAGAGGGGGACTGAATTTATAGGCCTGGTGGGGCCAGGAATGTATCCCAGATCTGTGTTCAAAGGTTGATACTGGTTGTGCTTTGGAAAAACATGTGTTGCTAGGTGTAGCACCGAGGTATTTTGCATGCAAAGAACTACTAAGCTTTTTCTAGTCCTAATATCTCTTTGTATTATTCAAAACAATTTATTCAAAACAATTTTTTTTTGGTTTGGGGGCTGTACCCAGAATTGCTCAGATATATCTCCCCTGAACATTATTCCTTTCTCTATGCTCAAGGGTCACTCTTGATAGCACTGAGGGAACCATGCTCATTGCCAGGCATAGAACTGAGGACAGAGAAAAGGTAAAGCAAAAAAGCCTAGCACCAAGAACTATTTATTCAGCTACCTAATTTTTTAATTATCTAATTCTGACCTTCCTATAGAAAAAGAGTATTTCTGAAATTACTATTTATGGATATGTACATACATACAGATACATGCATACACACATATGAGATTGAAACTTAGTTGACAATTTTTTTTAATTTGCTTAATTTTATTTAAATTTAAATGCAAACTAGGGCCCATAGAAATAGTTACGGGCTTAGATGTCTTGCGTGTGTGAAAACTCACTTCTACCTCTGATATCATGTGGCCTTCTGATTATAGGTAAGTGTGGCCCTAATGATTTCTGGCACTACAGGGCTCAAGAAGCACCATAACTTTAATCACTAGCATTCAGCTCTCTATTCTGGTTAAGTCATGTGTCATTGGGTTGGCCATGGTAAATGGGGGACCAGGTTCCCCCACTTACCTCTAGGAGAGTGGTAAGTAACTAAAGTGTTAGATTCTATCTATTCTGAGTTTATTCATCCCTATTTTAAAAATGATGTTAATAATATGCACAATTTCATATGTACATGGAATAAAAATATGGACATTTAATTTCATATTTTCTGTTTTTCGGTCAATTTTTCTATTATTTTGTTTTGTCATTATTTCTCATATTGAATCCTTGTTAATTTCTGACCATCTGGGAAGACTCTCCTATATTTAGAACAGAAGTACAGAGCAGAGGTTTTCAATTTTTTTCTGTAACAAGCAGATAGCAGATATTTTAGACTTCTCGGACCATATGGTGATCGTCGTAACAGTAAAACTTTACTCTTGTAGTGTAAAAAATAGCTACAGGTAATACTTATGCAAATATGCGTTCTAATAAAACTTATTTACAAAAATTATTTACAAAAGAAGAAAGTGATACTTAGGAAACAGTTCTCTATAACTCTATAAATCAGATTTGTCTGTATCTTTTGTGAAAAGCATATTGCAAAACAACCTTAAGATGTAAATTTCAAAGACATTCCAGAATAACAAAGTTCTTCTCTGGGAGGATATTTGATTGTCTCTAAAGTAGTAAACATAGTAAAGTTTTCTCTTTCCACTGGAAGTATTTAACTACATTCTAGAGAATAAATAATCATTTATGTCTTTTAGGCAAAGGTTAGGCACTTTTGCAAGCCTAATTGTCTTGTAAATTTACAATTGTCTTGCAAATATAGGAGATCCAGAAGATCATTGTTTTGCTTTCTCAAAAAACTGGATTAAGGATGGTGATTAGAGGGCAAGTTGAACAAATATATATTAGTTTATTTTGTGAAATATATATATGTGTATGTGTTGTGAATAACATATTTCATAAATCCACATGATGCATTTGTTTACATATTGATTCATTTTATAGGAATGTAAGACAAACAAAATTTATGATTTTCTTAGCTACTGTTCTTGAAATTTAACAGACCTATTTCACTCATGGGCCATGGCTATGGACTCCTCCTATAGAGGAATATGACTTTTTATAGTATGTACAAAGAGTATGAGTAATCTTTCTTCACCCCTAAGTGTCTAATTTTGGAGATGTGTTCCCTGGCAGAAATCAATAAACGTTCTTGGAATAAAAGCCTAATAGTCACTTGATACTTGGCATTTATTCATGTTCAGAAGAAAATAAATTAATATATCATTATCATCTCTGAGTTTCAAAAGCCAAGGTACCATTTCATATAATTGATTATGGTGAGAGAATTAGGTGAAATTCTTGATTATTCTGTAAGTAAGATACAAAAGAGAAATTACACTCACTAAATATCTTAACTGAAAAATTGCTTATTTTACCAAACCTATGACAGATTATGATGGCGAGTTAAATGTTCCTCTTAAATACATGGCACTTCCTCTGATTCTTTCGCCTGTTTTGCTCTGTGGAGCTAATGGAAATATTTTCCTTTTTTGGCAAAAGTTGAATAAGATCTTCAACTGCTTATGCTACTCATTTTATTCCATAATTCCCCCATTTAAAAATTATTTTATATTATAATGTTTAAACCCATGAAGTGACTAGAGGAAAGGTAGACAGATTACCAAGTACAGTAGTAGAGACTTATCAGTAATTTTGATGAGAATTCTGTGTGGTGATATATAATTTGGAGATGTGTAAAGTAGAGATAGTACAATGGGTAAGATACTTGCCTTGCCTATAACAGACCAAGATTGGATTTCCGGTTCCCCATATAGTCCTCAGATCCCTGCCAAAAGTGATCCCTGGGTGCAGAATCTGGGGCAAGCCTGAAGAACATCTGTTTGTGATTTTCATGCCCCACTAGCCCCCCCCATCAAATTGAGACATATGTTTACATATAAATGTGTATGTAAACAATTTATTTTTTAACCTTTTTTTTTCTCTCTCTCAGATTTTGGGTCATACTCAGTGATGTCAGTGCTTTATCCTGGCTCTCTGCTCTGGGATCACTCCTGACATTGCTCAGGGAAACTTATGTGGTACTGGCAATCAAATTCAGTTTTGCACACTGTACTACTTTTCCAGCCCTGCATAAACAATTGGAATTTAAATGAATGCATGTTTGTGCCCAAGTAGTTTAAATATATATGTGTACAAAATATGAACATAAACAGTGATGCATACAATACTGCAGAGATAGTGAATTTTTAATATTCTGCATAATTTAATGTATAAAGTTTATTCATTATATTCTTATGAAAGAATTTGGGCACGATTTCTACCAGGTCTTATAGGAACAGTTTGAATGGAAGCAATAGTGTCCAGCACATCATCTTTGCAGTACTACATATTATCTGCACAAACATTTTCTGATATATAACAGACCAAGTACTGCTTGGTTTTATCTTAACAAAAAACCTTAGTAAATTGTATTCAAATTTTACTCCAAGTGAATACATCCTAGTTAACTTATTATTTCATAACTCCGGAAATACATCTATACAGACTAAACTCTCATCAATTTTACTCTATTTTAACTCCTGGAGTCCTTCATTTCAAAGTTCTTTGCATTCATAGTAGGTCTGGAGTACTTACTGGAAGATAGAAGAGAAGAAATATTCAGTATTGGTGGGTGGTCAATAGGTTTACAAGAATATTTTTTACTGGTGCCAATAGCAGAAGGACCATTTCTCCTGGGAATGTAGCTTGTCATTAGGTTGTGAAAAAAGTGGAGCTACAACAATTTATGACTTTTCATTTTATGTCAACTGTAGGGATACCAAAGAAGCTAATTTATGAAACCTATGAAATGATGCTTAAAAACCATGAATTCTTCATTTTGCTGTTACTGACTTTCTCTCTCTCGCTCGCTCTTCTTTTTTTCTCTTGATCTCCATTCTCCCCAAATTTAGGTGTAGGTTAAATATAATTACAATTATTATGAGATACTTGGAGAAATAGCTCAACTGCTTGAGTATACTCCTTGCAAACAAGCGTGCAAGAGGTATGGGGTCCATCCCTAGCACAATATAGTCTCCTGAACACTACAGAAGAAACCAAAGGTCTCTGATCCGAGAGTAGGCCCAGAATACCTCCAGGTGTTGTTCCAAATCAAATCATCATAACCATGATAATTATATAAATTAGTATACTTTGGATATTATTAGGTTGTCTGGAACAAGTTGATCAAGATAACTTTTTATTTATTTCATGACTGGGAACTTTTACATATGTTATTTATTCACATAAATGTTGTTCATTTCATTTGTTAATTCAAATTTTATGGGTTTTTATTTACAAATACTTTCTACACTTTATTTTCATTACAAACTTGAAATCAACACCTAGAATCTGTAGTTATCCTGAAATTATTGTCTTCATCCAAATAATAAATGCTCATGCTACTTTATGATATCTAATATCCTTAACATGAATAAGGAATTATTATTTTGCTGAGGCAGCCATATTCTCTGGTCCGTGTCAATAGAAATTGCTACTTTGTTTCTCTTTGAGGAAGAAATTTGCTTATTATGTACTACTTATTATGTACTAAATAAATTTGTACATAATTTGTTTATTATGTACTTTAGCAGGTTCAAAAGTAGTTTAAACTGTACCACTTAACCATATGTCGCACTAACATTTTCCAAAGGAAAGCAGGTTTCCTTTATACCAATAACTCATGATTAATATAGTCATACATAAAGGTTGTCATAATAATCTCTTTTGTACTTATAGTCCAGACACTGAGTTAAATTAAAGCACTCATTTAGATTGATTTTTTAATAAAACTATTGCTTCTTTCCCTTTTGTTGTTATTGAAAAGTACAGGAGTTATATAGTTGTTTGCAGTTCTCTCTTACTGTTTTAGGTGTTCACAAGAGTTTGCAAACTTCAGATCCAGGACTCACACAGTTGGATGGAGAGTATTTCTGGATCATACCCTGGTGACACCAGTAATCCCAAAGATAGTGTCACTCATACAGCGTTTGCAATGTGGAATGGTATCATGGATGGAACCCATGGTCTTATGCCTACCTGATATACCTCCATTGCCCTTTTAATAAAAATACTTTAAATTTCAGCTACATTAAAAAAAGTTGATAAATCTGACCTCCATTTGTACTTTCAGCACTGCTATCTTCCTATTTAATAGCCACTAAAATGCACATGGAGTGAACAGAATTTTTATGATAAATTTGGTGAAATCTGAAAGATGGCCACTAATAACCTGATGCTTCCCCAAAGTAACTCTGCTAAAACTTTCTGTCAAGGGCAGCAAGGACTTTGCTGATAAAATGATATATGCTGGGACTCTGGGACATCGACAGCTAGGGACAGCTACCGCCTTCTCTTCTCTGCAGTGATGAATATATGATGAAGCTGCCCCTGCTGACAAGTAGGGTACCAGCAGTGAGGTTGTATGATCAATACGGTGACCTGTAAAATGCACTAAGCCTTCACAGCGATAATTGGTGATGGAAAAAGGAAATTTGGGTTAGGTTTAGAGAAATATACAAGGGAGATACATATTGAGTTGCTCAGCTCTGATCTACAAATATAGTATTCAGTGGAGATTTTATTGTATTATAACACCTTTTTCATTTAGCATTAATATAGTCTGTATTAAGGAGCTGAAAACTAAAAGTGCACCTTTCGTTAAACAATTAGAGACTAAGTTTGCTGCTTTTCAATATGTTCATGGCAAATAAATAACTTGAATAAAATATTGATTGTTAATATTTGTCATCCACAGGGGAGGGGGAGTGGGGATGCTGGGAGGGGCAGGATATTTATTTCACTATGGTTTTATTTAACCAGGGGACACAAATATGCCAAACAAATCCCAAAAACTATTTCACAAGTAGATGTTCAAAGAAGACAGAAAGTGAAGATTGCATTTTAATACTAATTACAGGATAAGTCTAAGATTTAATTCAAAAGGCACACCCTTTTATTGCTTGAATAGCAATTTTTTTTATTTTTTTGTTACAAAGTACACATATGGAGTGCAATGTAATAGCATTTAAAATGCTAACTACAACCAGTGGATTTGTATCACTTTTATTTAGACACTTCAAAATCACTTCTAATAAATATTTGCATAATATATTTAATTTAACATAATCACTCCTACCTCTAAATTTCTTTTATCACACTGGAAACATCTTGCATTGTTGCTATGATGACTCAACACTGACTAAATTATTCTATTATGTGGTAATCATGCAACTATTAATTTTAGTGCTAAACATTGTTCGATTTTTAATAATGTTTTTGAGAAATTAAGAAAGCTAGGACACAGAAATATGATTGGATTGGTTTAAATGCACATGACATAAGATTAAATAAAGCCAGGAAACATATTCAGTCCATGTAGAAATTTAAGCTATCATTTATAATTTTTGTAAGTTCATAGAATCACTGAACTAAAAATATTTGTAACAAATCTGATGTCATAATAAAATTGAAACTATTCTCTGAAATATTTGGCTTCAGCATAATACCAAAACGTTCTATGAAAATATTTTATATACAAAGTTATTTGCAGATTTCTATAAAAAGACAATTTAAAAGATCATTCATTTTGTATATTTTTCTTGAATTAACTATGCACTTCAGCGCTTATGCTTTCTCAGCTCAAAATACATTTCACGTGTTACATAGGTAATTTTGGTGCTGGCAAGATCATTGGAGGTTGGAAAAGGGAAGCAGAGTAATAAAACCCCGAGTATTTAAAACAAATGCCTAATAATGAGGCCAGTTTTACAAAGAAAATTATACCCGGTTTTATATCCCTCTTAGGATCAAGTTTTTGTCAGTCCCAGGTGACTGCTGAGTGAACTCTGACTCCTTAAATGATCATTATAACACTTTAACATATTAAAAGTCATTTCCATTGGTTTGTGATAGTTTATACCTACTAGGTCAACCCAGGAAGTGACAAAATACAGAGTAGGGCCTTAACTCCCAAGTATTCCCTTCATTTTAGGGGAAAAAAAGAGTGGGAAGTCTGAAGTCTGAAACCATAAAATGAGGCGAACAAAGGCCTGGTCTCCCCTTTGGACTTCCAATACTTGGGAGCATGAAAGTTTCTTCACTACTTACCTTTATCTATCCCGAATGGAATATTTTAACATCAGCAAGGAAGTTTCTTCCTTTATCTCCTTCACTAAATGCTTACTTGAACTATATTGTGCTCTCTGTGAAATTATTCTTGGGGAAACACATGAATCAGGATGGGGGATTTGGGGGGGATGTACATGCCAGTTCTCTGGCCCCCTTCATACTTTGTTATTTGAGCAAAGATCAGGCTTAGTTTTCTTCCTTGTTTATTTGCGGCCTTACTCAAAAGTGCTCTCTTGTTGCTTTATGTTCAGGGGTCACTCCTTGCTACTTCAGGGACCATGTGGTGGAGTGGATCAAACCTGAGCCTCTGCATCAAAGTATTAATACCAGCCCATGGCAATCTATTTTCTAATAGTAAAATAAAAGTTTCCTCAATAGAGTTGAAGCCATCTACCACAAACCTACAGCAAGCATCATCCTCAATGGGGAAAAACTGAGAGCCTTCCCTCTAAGATCAGGGACGAGACAAGGATGTCCACTCTCTCCACTGCTGTTCAATATAGTACTGTAAGTACTTGAAATAGCGATTAGGCAAGAAAAAGACATTAGGGGCAACCAGGGAGGAAAGGAAGAAATCAAGCTCTCACTATTCACACATGATATGATACTATGCTTAGAGAACCCTAAAACCTCTACCAAGAAACTTCTAGAAACAATATGCTTGTACAGTAAAGTTGCAGGCTATAAAATCAATACCCAAAAGTCCATGGCTTTCCTATTTGAAAAGAGTGAAAGAGAAGAAAGTGACATTAAGAAAACAATCCCGTTTAACTCCACAAGAAGAAAACATCCAACTCTATCAGAAAATGGGGCAACAAAATGAACAGAAACTTCATCAAAGATGAAATTCGAATGGCTAAAAGGTACATGAGAAAATGCTCTACATCATTAATCATCAGGGAGATGCAGATCAAAACAACAATGAGATATCATTTCACACCACAGAGACTGGCCCACATCCAAAAGAACAAAAACAACCAGTGCTGGCGCAGATGTGGTGAGAAAGGGATCCTCCTTCACTGCTGGTGGGAATGCCGACTGGTTCAGCCCTTCTGGAAAACTTTATGGACGATTCTCAAAAAACTAGAAATTGAGCTCCCATTTGACCCAGCAATTCCACTCCTGGGAATATACCCCGGAGAGGCAAAAAAGTATAGTCAAAGCGACATCTGCAGTTGTCTGTTCATCGCAGCACTGTTTACAATAGCCAGAAAATGGAAAAAACCTGAGTGCCCAAGAACAGATGACTGGTTAAAGAAGAAGTTTTGGTACATCTACACAATGGAATACTATTTAGCTGTCAGAAAAGACAAAGTCATGAAATTTACATAAAAGTGGTACTACATGGAAAGTATCATGTTAAGCAAAATGACTCAGAAAGAAAGGGATAGACATAGAAAGATTGCATTCATATGGGGAACATAAAGTAGCAAAATAGGAGACTAACACCGAAGAATGGCTGGGATTGCTACCAGGAATTTTACTCCATGGCTTGGAGGCCAACCGCACATGCTAGGGGAAAAGGGAGCTCAGATAGAGAAGGGAGCACCAAATAAAGGTATTGGGAGAATCCTCCCATGATGGGAGAAGCATGCTGAAATTAGACTATAGACCAAACATGATTGTCACCCATTGCCTCTTTTGCAAACCACAATTCCCAATAAGAGAGAGACAACAAAAGGGAATTC
The DNA here is from genome assembly GCF_029834395.1 of Sorex fumeus. Lineage (NCBI taxonomy): Eukaryota > Metazoa > Chordata > Mammalia > Eulipotyphla > Soricidae > Sorex > Sorex fumeus. Next base: position 1,331,287 of record NW_026606077.1, read on the forward strand.
CCTGCTACAGAGGCAGGGTGGGATGGGGGGTGGAGTGGGGGGGGGAGGGATACTGGGATCCGTGGTGGTGGGAAATGGGCACTGGTGGAGGGATGGGTATTTGATAATTGTATATTTGAAACCAAAGCACAAAAATGTGTAAGTCTGCAACTGTACCTCATGATGTCTCACTAATAAAAAAAGAAGAACAAAAATTGAAATTCTTTAAATGGAAAAAAAAAGTTTGAAGACTATTCAAATCAGTTTTATTAAACGTTAAAATAAATTTGTATCAATGATTACATATTTTTCAAAACATTGAATTTATTGCAATGAATCTTAACAGATGAAACTAGAAAAAAAGATTACTATATGCTATTTTTAATGACCATATTTCAAAACCAATTCAATGATTTTATCAAATATTGAGATGAATGAATTTTGAAATGTAGTTGTTATGTAATTAAAACAATCTCTCACTTAACACTTAGAAATTTGAATGTATATATTTATAATTATTTCAGAATTATTTTATTTAAGTGCATTTTTAAAATTGAATCTCTGTGAGATAATGCAGTTATAAAGTTGTTCACGACTGAGTTTTGAGTTTCAGTTATGCAATGTTCCAATACCTGACCCTTCACCAGTGCACATTTTCTGCCATCAGTGTCCTCAGTTTCTCTCGCACCCCCAACCCCAACCCCTGTCCTGTTCCTGCAGCCTTTCTCTATAACAGCTCTAACATTTATTTTTCTTGTCTCTCTCTCTCTCTCTCTGTCTCTCTCTCGTCTCTCTCACTCTCTCTAAGTTGCAATGCTATCACTGAAAGGGTATGTGCATATCGCTTACTTTTAGCTCTCACTTTTTGTCCAATATAAGCACTTTTATTTTACTGAATCATATGTGTTGTTCGTTTTAGGTGATATATTATTGGTTATTTTATTCACTGCATGTTATATTGGAAAATAACAACGTTGATGTTCTTCAACATTTTGGAAGAATAAACAAGAGGCCCGGCATCTTAGAGAATGCATTCCTCTTGAGACTTGGAGAAAATTTTATTCTTTTTCTTCCTTTTCTATCTGAAAGCTCTCACATTGTCTTTCTTCTGAAAGGAGGAAATAGTGCACCAATCATTTTCTTTTTTCTTTTTTGCAAGAATGGTAGTGGTCAATGCTGAAGGGGCTACTGTTGACTCAGTGCTCAGGAATGAATCCTGACAGTGCTCATGAGATCATATGTGTTTCAGAAATTCAAATCCTGTTTCAGGTTGCCATAGCACATGAAGTCAAATGCTTTACTTTGTGAATTTTCTCTCCACTCCCCACTTATTACTTTTTTTTGGCTAGAACTTTATGATGACAAGAAGAACATTCTTAGTTTCTTTTTGGTAGTTTTATAATTTACCTAGAGACAGTCACTTATTGTCTTATTACCATATTAATTTATTAACTTTAATAGTAAACATAGAAAATCAGTGATATTAATAAACTATCTGACTACAGCTATATGTGACTTCCTTTATTACTTTATTCAAGACCAGCATGATTTTCATCTGTTGCTCACTGAGCAAAATATGCTGTCTCCCTATGATTAGGAGAACATAATAGGATTATTTGGTAGGCATCAAAGTTTAGAGAAACAAAATACAGTATAAAAATCACATATGTTTTACTTCAGTTTCCACCTTCTGTTTCTATTTACTGTGTGAAATTTGATAAAATACTTAAAGTGAGTCATATCTTCTCTTTTGTGAAACTTTAATGACAATAGCAGAAATATGGGCATTCATTGAAAAGCCTGTTTGCATTGACAATGCAATGTTCTGCTTTTTTCCTATCTACCTCAAATTTAAGGTAGTCAGTAATAGTAGGTAATAGTAGGTATAGTGTAGTAGGTTAATCAAAGTTCATTATAATTTCATCATCATCATCATTTTTCTTCTTCTCCTATACTCATCTTCTTCCTCCTGTTCTTAATTTTGCCACTCCTATCTCTACTGTTATATATAAAATATAAAAGAAAATGTAGCAAAATCTTGACCCTTTCTTTTTAAATAAAATTTTAATAATTTTTTTAGTACTCTGTGTTAATGCCCCTGTGTATTTTAAGTCATGTTAAAAGCTAAAAACCTTATCTTTTACTTTGTAACCAATATATTTCATTTTTATACTAAGAAAGTATTTCCAAAAGCAAGATGGGGTTTGTGACTTGAAATGGAACAAACCTGTACTTTTCCATAATTCTCTATAAATTGTTACAGCAATGTTTTTGTGAGCTTATAAAATGAATATGCTGCTTACAATCTCTTATCCACTTATTTTAAGAATAGGTCAAGGATATATGGTCAGGATGGTCCTTCCTGGACCATTTTTCAAATTGAGGAATAAGAAAAAGTCTTACACTATTTTACTAATTTCATTACTTCCAACTTCCAGTAACATATCTCTTTGTATTCATTTCTACAACAAAACAAACCTACCTCTACTCAATATTCTAATATCAGAATACAGGCTCTTTCCCCTGGGTTACAAAGTCTCTTTTGAACTCCTATAAATAGACATCCATTCATTTTTGCAATGTCTGCATTCGTTAACTCATTAGTGATATTTCAATAACATAATTGCCCAGAAGTGGAAAATATAGAGCAGATATTGCTTCCATTATCACAGAGTGATTGTAGGGAGAACTGACAGTGGAGAATAATCCGTGATGCTACTTAGGTTGACTCCTCTGGAATTTATTATTTTATTGGACATAGACAAGAGATTTTTTTCTGGGCATTTAGTACTTAAATGGTTATCCTCATATTATGTCCAAAGTTACTAATGACTAGACCCTAGATTATAGGCTTCCCTTTAAAACCACACACAGGCCTGTGACAAAGATCTAATTTGAGATGATTCAACACCTTTTTTTTCTGAAAAAAAAAAAAACATTTCAGTAGCAGCTGTGCTTGCTGGCAGCAATCCTACCCATATGCTGACCTACCTTGACCCTCAGAATCCCTTTCTAAAACATTTTTTCCAGATAGTTTCTAGAAGATACATTTTATTAATTTTTTATGTTTTCAATTCAAATAAAGCATTTTTGAATTAAGTACTTTTTTTTTACTTTTGTTAACTTACTCAAAAGAGTGAAATAAGCTGTATTATAACAGGCAAAATATTAAGAATTTCACTATCACTATCACTATCACCCCGTTGTTCTTCAATTCGCTTGAATGGCCCCAGTAACGTCTCCATTCATCCCTGTTATGTGCAAGTGTAGCCCAATGACATATTGGGGTCTCCTTCAGGGTCAGGACAATAAGGACCGTTCATTGTTACTGTTTTTGAAGTATCCAGTACACCACGGGTAGCTTGTCAGGCTCTGCTGTGCGGGTGGGATACTCTCCCATAGCTTGTTGGGCTCTTCGAGACAGATGGAGGCTTTTGGGGCAGCCTCTAATCACCTTTATAGGTGTTCATAGTCAGGCACATAGGCGGGTATGATACTCTCAGTAGCCTCCCGGGTTCTCTAAGAGTGAACTAGAGAATAAGAGGTCTTGATTTTATAGTCTCTGGATGACTGTTGATGGGGTTACATGGCAGTTGGTGGGTGTAACTGTCTAGCTACTGGAAGGTGGGGGAGCTGGGTGGAGGAGGCCCAGTCCCAAAGGGAGCAGGCTTGGAGATCTCAGCCCCGGATCCCACACACCTGGGTCCCTCTGCTGTTTCCTTGTACAAGTGTGTGGAGAGTGGTCTCAGCATGGCTTTGGCTGAGTCCCGGAGGTCTTCAGCTGTCTGGGATCTGCTCGAGGCAGAGAGGGAAACTCAACCCAACCTCCTCCAAGGGGCCCTAATATTAAGATTAATAAATATTAAGAAATATTAAGAGATGAAGGTGTAATTTCTGCTAAGATTGATGAAAGTCTATTTATAGTATGATGGTTAAACAGATCATGAAGAGATAAAATCACTTCATATTTTGTCTGATTTGAGTGTTTGCTTATTTGTTTGTTTGGGGGCCACACTCAGTAATAACTAGGGATTATTCCTCGATGCACATTCAGTGATTACTCCTGGTAGTGTTCAGGTGACAATCTCTGATACCAGGGATTGAACCTGGGTTTGCAACAAGCAAGGCAAGCACCCTATCCACTGTACTATAGCTCAGGCCAGGGTCTGCTTTTTGTTTGTTTTAAAACTCTCTCCATTCTAACCACTACCCCACTACCTTTAATCTAGAATCCTGAGACCTGAACATCCAGGCTCAGTAGAATCCTGCTCCAAATATGTCTATTTTTTATTTTTTTGGGTGTAATTCTTAGTAGGCAACCTGAAAGTCTCGCTTTTCAAGGGCAGCTATTACCGTCTCTTCACCTTGACCCATTTTGACTAGTTATGACTTTTGAATACTTGTAGTAAGTAGTTCATCTCACTGATCAGTGTAAGCCCAGGTATAAGTATAGAAGAAGGAACCTTCCATGGAAGGGATGGCAACACCTCACAGAATAAATTCCCATTCCCATTTTGCAAACTCCACACACCCTGTCATATACCAACAAGCAACACTCCTTTACAGATACATTCTTATCACAATGAATGCAAAATAAAGCCACCAACTTGCTTTAGAGAGCCAGAAAGACTATCTTGCAATTATTATTTATTGATAAGAGACAAATCTAGCATTATCTGGAAACAAGAGTTTCTTGGAGAAAGGTTCGAATCACGACGAATTACGACCATCCTGTTATTCGTCAATTGCCTCGAGCAGGACCCAGTAACGTCTCCTTCGTCCTAGCCAGAGATTTTTTAAAAAGTGCCACATTCAAGGCTCTTTCAGAGTTAGGAGAATGAGACCCTTCATTGTTACTGGTATTTGGCATATTGGGTACACTACAGGGAGTTTGCCAGACTCTGCCGTTACATTTGGTAGCTTGCCAGTTTGTCCAAAGTAGGAATGAGATGATAAGCGGCCCCGCGCTTCCGGGAGCTGGGTTTTATAGTCTCTGAGTCTTGGCCGTTGATGGGATTACACGGCGCGAGGGATCTAGTTGGTGGGTGTGACCCCCGCCTACTGGAATTTGGAGGATCTGGGTGGAGGATGCTCAGCCCCGATCCGAGTAGGCCTGGAGATCTCAGCCCCGGGACCCGTGTGCCTTTCTTCCCCTGCCGGTACCTTCATGTGTGCGAAGAGTGGTCTCAGCATGGTGGTGGCTGGTCCTGGAGGTCTTCGGCTGCCGGAGCCCTTGTCGGGGCGGGGAGGAAAACTCAACCAGCTCCCCCTCCAAGGGACCCTGGTGAGGACAGCCAGGCGCGGGGGGCAGGAGACTCTGCACTGTTCTCTTCCAGGAGCTGGGTTTTATAGTCTCTGAGACTATAAAACCCAGGGCCAGGGACATAGCTCAAACAGTAGCCTATGCTGTTGACTATAATTTTTTAAGGTGCTTTTGATGTTTATTATTTTTTAATTCAGAAGGGATCAGAAATAACCATCAAGGATATAGGTATCAAATAGGTGAGAAGGTAGCTAGAAAGTATGATTTAGAAAGTTGAACTCTATTACCTTCTTTTAGTAGTTGTACTTACTATAAATAACTACTTTTGTATAGTCTCTGAGACTATAAAACCCAGCTGGAGAAAGATTATAAGCAGAAAAGCAGAAAAAAGTGTAAGTATCAAACAAAGATTTGGGGGTCCTGAGGTCTAGCGAGCACTTAGATTATGACACCATTTTTACCATAATTTGAACTTTATTAACATGAGAGTTTATTAAACCAACATAATTCTCATATATATTGGGAATTACAGATGAATTATGACTATGAAATATATTGCTTTTATAGTATTCAATCTAGGTTGTAAATAATTCTAAATGTATTTAACCAAAATAGTACTATAATTTTTACTATCATCTTTATTGTAGTGATGACATTGTAATAATATAAAATTTTAAGTGGAGTAATATTGCTTAATTACCTTCTATTTTCCTTTATAGGGATGGATAGATTTCTACCCTAGTATAATGAGAGTGAAAACACACACACTTTTTGATAATAGACAGATAAGGTTGATATCAGTTTATTAGTAACATATGCATAGATTTGGTAATAAGGACCCTATACATCATCCAGGAACTGACAGGTATTACAATCAAGATCAGTGTGCAGAAGAACTTTGGGAGGCAAGTTTTATAGAATTGAGAGTATGAATCAGCCCCAAGTTCATGCACAAGGATATGATTGACTGGTATGAATAACTCTTCACCTGACAGGGAATTGAACTCGACCTCGAAAATGTATGAAATATGTTTTGTTATTAGACCTTGCCATGAAATCAGGATGAAGAAGTTGTGGTTACATCATTCAAGGCCCTTTTGACTTTGCCAAATATTATGTTAGCAGATAAATTTGGTCCTTGGGGCCAGGGACATAGCTCAAACAGTAGCCTATGCTGTTGACTATAATTTTTAAGGTGCTTTTGATGTTTATTATTTTTTAATCCAGAAGGGATCAGAAATAACCATCAAGGATATAGGTATCAAATAGGTGAGAAGGTAGCTAGAAAGTATGATTTAGAAAGTTGAACTCTATTACCTTCTTTTAGTAGTTGTACTTACTATAAATAACTACTTTCATTTTCCGTTCTCTAGCTTCTTCTGTTCTCTGAATATAGCACACTGACTTGCTGTAAGATTCAGCTTAATAGTCCATGTATGTGCAGGCTGGCATGATAGTACTCAACTAGAAAAACTGCTCCACTTATGTGGTCTCCTCATTCCAGAACTTTACCGACCTAACTACAATGCTGTATGTGAGATGGTTTGAAAAAATGGCTACTTTGGAGGCTGGAGAGATAGCACAGTGGGTAGGGTGTTTGCCTTGCACTCAGCCAACCTGGGGTTGATTCACAGCATCCCATATGGTCTCCCAAACACCGCCAGGAGTAATTCCAGTGCATTGCTGGGTGTGACTAAAAGGGTAAAAATAAATAAATAATAAATAAATGAAAAAAATGGCTACTTCAACACAAAATAATGTTCGGCCTTTATGATGATCAATAATTCATGTTTCCTTTTTTAGATGAAACTTGTAAATGACATATTAGGATGAAACTGTGAATTTTGTAGAGGAAAGTATACCAAAAATTTAATACCAAAAATATATTTTTCTTCTGGAAAAAAAAGGAAATTATCGTCAGATTTTATAATTTGCTAGAACTGCTCGCAGAACTCAGTGAGAACTGTTATACTCATTGATAAAGTTTATTATCAAACAAGGAACTAGATTTAGATCAGAATAAGTGAGAGAGTCTTGGAGGGTTTCGAAACATGTCACTTCTGCTTTGCCTTTCTTTGTTAGAAAAAGTCCGCTTTCGCTCACTATTGATGGATGACCGTATGCACAGATTATTAACAATCAGAATATTTGACCTAAATTTTAGTTATCAGAGTTTGTATTAAGATTCTGGCATGTTGGTTTAATCAACTGTTTAATCACCCACATGACTGACTTCAGTTTCCAAATTGCAATGTGCCACATAAACCCAGATAAATCCAACCCTCCAACTGAAGTCACATTCTTAAGATTATTGAGTATGATCAAAGGAATTCAAGACATACCAGCTCTTACCTAAATTTCTAGGGCCAAGAGAATATTTCTTAGAAAGTGATGGTGAAGGATATAAGTCTCTTTGGACATAATATAATTCATATTGATAAAAATGTATTGTAAAAAAATACACCTACAGAGATGATTAGAGATTGCTTCAAAAACCCCCATCTCCTCACCGGAGAACCCGGTAAGCTACCGAGGGTCTCCAGCCTGCACGGCAGAGCCTGGCAAGCTATCCGTGACATACCAAATATGCCAACAACAGTAGCTTAAATGGGTTTAATTTCCTTAACCCTGAAGGAGTCTCCAGCTTAGTTGGGAAGAACAAGAGGGCGCCTATGAAGCAGACAGCCAGCAATTCAGCGAGTGGGAAGGCACCCCGCAAGCAGCTGGCCACCAAGGCGGCCCACAAGAGTGTGCCAGCCACGGGTGGCATGAATATCGTGCAGGACTTCAAGACCGACCGGTGCTCCCAGAGCTTGTCTGTCATGGTACTGCAGGAGGTGTGCAAGGCCTACCTGGCTCTTCTAGGACACTAACCTCTGTGCATTCCCCGCCAAAGACATCCAGCTGGCCTGCCGCATCTGTGGAGAAAGAACACAAAGTTTACGATGCTAAAATCTTAGGGCAGGGATGAATGAAGACGCTGATGCCAGCTCAAGTAAGTTAATGATTAAAGGGATGACAGTGACAGTGACAGTGATTGATAAAAATATGGCTCACCAAATTAAAACATATTTATTATGTAGCACTTAGTGTTAGAACTTAGATGTTATTTATTATGGATAATTTAGATTTTTTTTTAACATCACTTATTTACTTTTAAATAGTTTTGTTTTGGCTATTGGTTCAAAATTATCTTCAAGAATATGAAAAGGCATAATCTACCTCTTTGCATAATTCAAAACTCTGGGATGGTCTTTTATGAAACTCTTAGATCAATAATTGCTATTTTTACATTTTATGAAATAAATTCTTCTTGGATTTTCTAGTCTTCTTGCTTGATGTAACACCCCTGACATGACATGAGCTTCTGAGGCAGAGGTTGAAATATTCAGCCATAAAATCTTATTTTTTCTCCTTTGCAGTTCATGGAAAAAATAGTGGATGGATTTTTGTCACTTTTGCCATCAATTATAAGAGTTAAGTTTAAAAACTCATGACCTGAGCATCTGCTCATTTTCTCCAGGTTTTTCCTAAAATCAGTTTATTATGTTACCAACTAAAAAATTCTCACTTCTTTGAAAAAAAAAGTTTATAATTCAACAGTGAAACAGTTCCTCAGATGTACTGAGTGTGAAATTACTGTGAATTTAACTCCATTAAAGTAGTTTAATTTGGTTAACACATAAATTAGTCAAACAAGTTGAAATTAATATCACTTTCCAACTTTGAATCAGATCATTTTATGGTCAGATTACACCAGAAGATTCAGCATTCTTGCCACAGAAGCGGCATTATATAAGATTTCACGATGACCTTTCTCTTTGTGCTTTAGCAGGTGAAGCTGTGGTTATAACAGAAATGTCTTTGCAGAGTTTTTCATGCCTCAGAATTTAAGTTCTGTTTTTTTCTAGTTTTTACTAATAGAGACTTATTAAACAATTGAGACTCGATTGATTTTAATGAGGGTAAGGGTGTTATTGCTATCCTTATTAATATTTTGAAACAAAATTGGATTAAATTGCTATGTATACTTCCTGTGGCACTGTCCTCCCGGTTCATTGATTTGTTCGAGTGGGCACAGTAACGTCCATTGTGAGACCTGTTGCTACTGTATTTGGCATATTGAATACATCACGGGTAGCTTGCCAGGCTTTGCCATGCGGGCAAGGTACTCTCGGTTGCTTGCCGGGCTCTCCGAGAGGGGTAGAGGAATCGAACTTGGGTCGGCCAGGTCGGCCATGTGTAAGGCAAATGCCCTACCCTCTGTGCTATTGCTCCAGCCCTAAATTATTGCTTTTAATCTAGTATTAATCGACGAAGTTCTGAGGTGAATCAATAAAGTAGTCAGTGATTCATTAAAATGAGGCTTATTATTAGGGCATGTGAATGTGTAGGATTCACAGTAGAAGAAAATGAATGCTTGGAGCTTGCCGCCGTGTCAGACTGCAATTTAAATATTTATGCTTCTTAATATTATAAAACAAATTTAACGACAACTTAGTAAATTTTAAAGTATTTTTCTTGAATTCCCTGACAAGTTAATCCACACCAAATTGGTGAGTTTTATCTTAGACAGGGCCGAAGCTATAGCACAGCAGGTAGGGCGTTTCCCTTGCACGCAGCCAACAAGGCCTTACCCGAGTTCGATTCCTCTGTCCCTCTTGGAGAGCCCGGCAAGCTACTGAGAGTATCTCACCAGCACGGCAAAGCCCGGTAAGCTACCCGTGATATATTCGATATGCCAAACACAGTAACAACAAGTCTCATGATGGACATGTTATTGGGCCCGCTCAAGCAACTTGATGAACAATGGGAGAACAGTGACAGTGATATCTTAGAAAAATTTATTCTAAACAAGACGATGACCATTTTTTTTGCTTTAGTTTGTGGGTTCAGTCCTCCAGCAAGTGTCTATTTTATTTTGAAGTTTATTTTTTAATTTTTATTATTATCATCGCTTTGTGTTTTGAGATGTTTTGTTTTGAGCACCTGGTGATGCTCAGACTTAACTGAGCTCTGCCCTCAGGGATCATTCCTGGTGGGCTCAGAGGACCATATATTGTGCTGGGGATCAAACTCAGCAACTGGGGATCAACTTGGGTTGGCTGAGTGCAAAGCAGGATCAACACTGGATTATCATGCCAGTCCCAACAGGTATCTATTTTATTCGTCATCATAAAATGACATTTGACTATATTGATTTCGATTTTAAACTGCATGCACTAAAGTTACATTCACCTGAGGCAAAGCCCTTTTAATAATTGAGTGAATGTTTGCTAGAGCTTCTGACATGCACAAGTAAACACTAATTGTTTAGTCTCTGACTGGTTCCCTTCAGGCACTGAGAATACAAGATCTCCCCCTATTAACCTGCTATTTACCTTGACAATTCTACTTCTGGCAGAGAGCATGAAAATGTGAGCATGACTGTCTCAATTTGAAAACATCTATAAAACTCTATCAAATCCCCTTGCAAGAGCAGAGGCTGACATCTACATCGTAAAGAACAAAATCAATTATGGGCTATCAAGTGTTCTTCCCCCGCTGCTCTGTAGCATCAACTATTTCCAGAGCAGATGTTCCAGCACCTGGAAAGAAGCAAATACAAAAGACTCCAGGAACAGTAAAAACTGTGTAACCTGGCTCACTTTAATTGCTCTATCTGAGCTCTTGTTTTAATAGTGATCTCTGTAAGAGATAGACTTGCACTTTGTGACATAAATGCTAGTTCACCTTAGAGTTTACATACCACTAAATAAAGAAGCATCAGAACCAAAAGTTCAGTGTGAAAAAAACAAAATGTTTATTTGAATAATTTGGTTTCAAACTGAATCTGAATGCTTTTTCAAATTTCTTTTACAAAATATCTTGGGTTATTGCTTTCAAACACATGGTGAGGAGGAAGTTACAATAATTGTAGCTAATGTATCTTGAAGGCTAAATATTTAATAAAATCCATATCTATATCTTTCTAGTATCCATGGGAACAAAGGACTAGGTACATGAATAAATGCTAAGAGAATATCACTCGAAGACTTTAGTGTATTATTTTATCTATTAAATGCCATCTTCTGGGACATTTCTGGAAGTAAATTTACTGAACAGCTATTATTGGTTAAAATAAACTTTAAAGTAAGACTCTTTGGGGTTAAAGTGATAGTACAACTGGTTAGGTACTTGCCCTGCATGTGTCTAATTTGAGTTCGAGACCCAGCATCACATATAGTCCCCTGAAGCTGCCAGAAATATTCTTTGAGTGTAGAGTTGGGAGGCCCTGATCATTGCTCTCAAAACAGAAAAACAAAAATAAATAAAAAAATAAATAAATGTCTTTGCCAAGAGCACGTATCCCTCACAATCAGGGAGGGCTTAGTTCATGTGAATATTGAGGTTTTGCACTCCCAAATAAAATTATATCATTTTCTGATTATCATCAACAAATGAATAATTTATGTTCAACTAAATATGTTAATAACATTGAATTATTTAGGTATCAACCAAACTATGTTATTTTCCTCAAGAACTTTTAAATGCTCATTTGTGTATATAAGATATTACATAATGAAACTCATAATGAAACTAAAATATTTGGCAAGTTACACTATCTTAGTTTAAGATATATGTCGACTTCTGTTTGTATAGTCCTAATGAGAGTGATAAGTGGATACCAGTTTAAAGGGATTAATAGACGTTAAAAAATGCATGAAGTGCATCCTAAAGTACTACTTTAAAATCTAAGCACATAAGTGGAAAATATGCATATAAAAGCATGCCTATGAGAGTAGTGTTTTTTCTTCCAAGCATATATAATTTAACATCATGAAGAGTATGTCATAGTAAAAATCTTCGAAACAGTCTAAGTTGGTAGGGATATAGTCTAAAGTAGCCCTCCTTCACTATTAGTGGTAATGTTGTTTGTCTCTATGGAAAACAGTAAGGAGACTTCTCAAGAAAATAAAATAATGCCTCCATTTCACTCTGTGAGTTTTATTCCTTGCATCTATCTCCAAAACACAAAAATATTAACTTGAAAAGCTACATGCACATCTCTGTGCAAAGAATAATCATCATAAAATTGATTACTTAGTTTCAATCATTAAATTGAAACATTATAAACATCCAATTGATGAATGGATAAAGAAATTCTTACTATAATATATATCATATATATGTAAAAAGTAATTTTTAGCACTTATGAAAAAATGAAATATTGAATTATGTTGCAACTCAGATGAACCTGGAGGGCACTGTGTTAAGAGAAGTAAGTCAGAGAGCACAGAAACCAAATAAATATCAGGGGTTTTAGTCATTTGTGCTATATTAAGATACCAAATAAGGGGACAGGCAGTATTGAATGATGTCAAACTGTTACCCTTTGATTACAGAACTTAGTTTACTAAACAGTGGGGGAAGACAAGGAGGTAAGGTTAGACTGGAAATGACATAAAGACCAAGTCATGGATTGTCTTGGACATTCTAGTTGTGATGAAGGTGCAGTGAATAGTTACATGAAACCACAAACCTTAACACTATTTTAATCATATTATGTAAAGTATAATGAAAAATAAATATAAAATAGAAATTGCATGGTATTACAGTAGGAAAAAGAAAATAATTTGTCCTGAAGTCAAGAGCAATGTGCTCTTACAAGCTATTAAACCAGTTTTGTGTACATTTATGACATTCATAGATATATTTGGTGATGTAATTTTATGAACGTTTTGAATACTGACAAAAATTATTCATAATTAGTTGTTTTGATCTGCATCTCCCTGATGATTAGTGATGAAGAGCATTTTTTCATGTGCCTTTTTTGCCGATTGTATTTCTTCCTTGAGAAAGTTTCTGTTCATTTCATCGCCCCATTTTTCTGATGGGGTTGGATGTTTTATCTTGTATAGTTCAACCAGTGCCTTGTATGTCCTTAATATCAACCCCTTATCAGATGGGTATTGGTTGAATATCCTTTCACATTCTGTAGATTGCCTTTCTATTTTGGTCACTGTATCTTTTGTGGTGCAGAAGCTTCTCAGTTTAATATAGTCCCATTTGTTTATCTCTGTTTCCACTTGATTGGTCAGTGGCATGTCATCTTTGAAGATACTGTTGTCCTCAATATCGTGGAGGGTTTTGCAGACCTTGTCTTCAATGTACATTATGGATTCTGGTCTGATATCGAAATCTTTAATCCATTTTGATCTGACTTTTGTACATGCTGATAGGTTGTAGTCTAAGCCCATTTTTTAAAATGTGGTTGTCCAGTTATGCCAGCACCATTTGTTAAAGAGGCTTTCCTTGCTCCACTTCACATTTCTTGCTTCCTTATTAAAGATTAGATGTTCATACATTTGGGGTTGTGTGTAGGGATATTTGACCCTGTGCCATTGGTCTGCAGCTCTGCCTTTGTTCCAGTAACGTCCTGTTTCAATTGTTACCACTTTGCAGTAGAGTTTGAGGTTGGGTAGGGTGATGCTTCCCGTTGTCTTTTTACCAAGATTTGCTTTAGTTATTATGGGCATTTGTTGTTCCATATGAATTTCAGGAGTGCTTGATCTATTTCTTTGAGGAGTTTCATGGGTATCCTTATAGGTATCACATTGAATCTTTATAGTACTTTGGGAAGTATTGCCATTTTGACAACGTTAATTCTTCCTATCCATGAGCAAGGGATATGTTTCCATTTCCTCATGTCCTCTTATTTCTTGGAGTACCGTTCCGTAGTTTTCTTTGTAGAGGTCCTTTACTCCTTAGTTAGGCTGATTCCAAGGTATTTTATTTTCTGGGGCATTATTGTGAATGGGATTGCTTTTATTATGTCATTTTCCTCTGTCTCATTATCTGCATATGGGAAGGCCATGGATTTTTGGGTATTGATTTTATAGCCTGCGACTTCACTGTGCAATTCTATTGTTTCTAGGAGTTTCTTGGTAAAGGCTTTAGGATTCTCTAGATATAGTATCATAACATCTGTGAATAGTGAGATACCACCTCACACCACAGGCAGGCGTACATCCAAAAGAACAAAAGCAACCGCATTGGTGCAGATGTTGAGAGAAAGGGACCCTCCTACACTGCCGGTGGGAATGCTGACTGGTTCAGCCCTCTCAGAAAACAGCATGGGCGCTTCTCGAAAAATTAGAAATTGAACTCCCATTTGAGCCAGCAATACCATTCCTGGTAATATATTCTGGAGAGGCAAAAAAGTATAGTCAAAATGACATCTGCACTCATATGTTCATTGCAGCACTGTTTACAATAGTTAGAATCTAAAAAAAACTGAGTGTGCAAGGACAAATGACTGGTTAAAGAAACTTTGGTACATCTACACAATGGAATACTATGCAGCTGTTAGAAAAGATGAAGTCATGAAATTTGCATATCTGTGGATCAACATGGAAAGTATCATGCTAAGTGAAATGAGTCGAAAAGAGACAGACATATAGGGCTGGAGTGATAGCACAGCTGGTAGGGTGTTTGCCTTGCACGTGGCCGACCCTGGTTCTATTCCCAGCATTCCATATGGTCCCCTGAGCACCGCCAGGGAAAATTCTGAGTGCAGAGCCAGGAATGACCCCTGTGCATCACTGGGTGTGACCCAAAAAGCAAACATAGAGAGAGAAAGATTGCCACTCATCTGTGGAATATAAAGTAACAGAATGGGAGACTAGGACCCAAGAATAGTAGAGATAAGTACTAGGAGGTTTGCTTCACAGCCTAGAAGCTGACCTCACATGCTGGGGGAAAAGGCAGCTCAGATAGAGAAGGGAACACCAAGTTAATTGTGGTTAGAGGACCCACTTGGGATGGGAGATGTGTCCTGAAAGAAGACTATAGATTGAACACTTTGGCCACTCAATATCTCTATTGCAAATCACAACACCCAAAAGGAGAGAGGGATCAAAAGGGAATGCCCTACCACAGAGGCGAGGTGAGGGGTGGGATTGCATGGGGGAGGGAGGGATACTGGGACAATGGGTTGTGGAGAATGGGCACTGTTGGAGGGATGGCAACTTGAGCATTGTATGACTGAAACAAGCATAAAAATTTGCAAGTATATAACTGTACCTCATAGTGATTCACTAATAAACATTATTAAAAATTATTCATAATTATGTAGAAGGCAAAATATAGTTAATACAAAAGTAAATACTTTATATATTTTCTTCCATACACTCTATAACTAATTTGATATGATGTTTCCAAAGTTGAGAGGTATGAAAAGCTATTGACAATCACATTCTATGAAACTTTACAATTTTATACTATTTTGGATGAAAAACTAGAGTCCAATCCAGGTAAAAGATCCAGGTTTGCTATCTCAAAATATCTTATATGATAGTAAGAAATAAGATGACTATAACCTTTTCATGTTATGTTAATCTTAATTATTTACAGTCTAGGATTATTTAAAAAGAGAATTTTTAATTAATCCAGAAGACTGCGTTAAGTTCCAAAGAAAAACTAAAAAAACAAAACTTACAAGTCCACAAAAATATGAGTAAATTTTAAAAAAGTAAAACAACTCAAAGATAAATCATATATGTCTGTTTACATTTATTGATATAATATTGTACTGTAGCACTGTCTTCCCGCTGTTCATCTATTTGCTCGAGCGGGCCCAGTGATGTCTCCATTTTGAGACCTGTTGTTACCATTTTTGATATATCAAATAAATCACAGGTAGCTTGCCAAGCTTTGTCACTCTCGGTAGCTTGCCAGGCTCTCCAAGAGGGGCGGAGGAATCGAACACTGGTGGGCCAGGTCAGCCACCTGTAAGGCAAAGACCCTACTGCTACATATTCAAATTAGTTTGTATAACTCATTGTCTATTTTTATGTATATGTCCTATGCATATGTATGTATATCTTATCACTCTTTTAGCTATGGAATATCTACAAGTGATATCAAGCTAGAGTTAGTTGCTTTCTTAGTTCTTAAGTTAAAAGGTATGTTATATTTTCAGTAAGTGGCACTAGTTCAATTGTGAATAAAATCAGAGGTAGTCTGTATTTTTTTTTAATTTATGACTTTGGAGATTCTTTCCATACTGATAAACTACAAAGGAAAAAAAGCTGGAAGAAATTTCATAATCATTTTACTGATATGAAACTTTACAAACAATTTTGTAATTTTGTACTATTTTTTGAATGAGAAACTAAAGAAAGAGTCCAACCAAGGAAAAATATTCATATTATGTTTCCAGAGATCTTACACTGAGGTCTTCCTTGAGAGGTACTCTGGTTAGTAACTTAGCTTTTTTTCTACATAACGCAATGGGCTGGAGCGATAGCACAGCGGGTAGGGCGTTTGCCTTACACGCGGCCAACATGGCCGACCCGAGTTCGATTCCTCTGCCCCTCTCGGAGAGCCCGGCAAGCTCCCGAGAGTATCTCGCCCGCACGGCAGGGCCTGGCATGCTCCCCGTGACGTATTCGATATGCCAGACACAGTAACAACAAAGTCTCCAATGGAGACGTTACTGGGCCCGCTCGAGCAAATCGACGATCAACGGGAGGGCCTTTACTTTTTACTTTTAACACATGGGTATATCAATGAAAAATTTGGAAAATTAGATATTTAATATTTTGTTTTTGGAAGAGTTCTCAAGTATCTATGGAAGCTGAATAACACCTATAGAAATGTCACTGTCACTGTCACTGTCACTGTCCTCCCGTTGTTCATCAATTTGCTCCAGCGGGCCCAGTAACGTCTCCATTGGAGACTTTGTTGTTACTGTGTTTGGCATATCGAATATGTCACGGGGAGCTTGGCAGGCTCTGCCGTGCGGGCGAGATGCTCTCGATAGCTTGCCGGGCTCTCTGAGAGGGGCGGAGGAATTGAGTTCGGGTCAGCCATGTTGGCAGCATGCAAGGCAAATGCCCTACCGCTGTGCTATCACTCCAGCCCTATAGAAATGTATGCTAGTAATATTGGTATATCAGTTTCTGGTTCTTTGGACCTGCTATGGATTTATTCTTTCTATTTGTTTCTTTTCATCTGAGTATAGTGCCTTAGATAATTTTCTCTGTTTTTCAAGTCCCCCTTTGTTTTTGACTTGCTCTCAGCTTTGACCAACCTTGAAGTAATACTTATTTTAATGGCATATTTAATTCCCTCCCATCCCTAAACACACAGAATTGATTTAAAATGCAAATTTAATATTCCCCTACCGCTAGTCCAATAAAATGATACAAAATGGGGACATAAGATTTATAACAGATTTACCTATAAAAATGATAGGAAAAAAAGGTAAAAGTGCTTTGCAGACTTCTGCAAGTTTTGATCTCTTTGCCTTTTTGTGTCTATGGTCATACCCCTCTGAATGGACCAGTCTTGTCAATGCAAGATATTTTTGTCTGCAAAGCTACTGAGTAATTAAACTCTTGATATTTAATTTTGTCATGGAGTGAGGAAAACTCTCTCACATTGTTAACATCTTTCTTTTAATTATGTTTTGAGAATAGACTGTTAGGACTTCAATTCTTAGAATTGTTTCTACAGAGAGATGATCATCCTGTGATAGATCCTTCTTTCTAGTGAACACTGACTTCAAGTGACATCCCATTATATGTTTGGGAGACATTTCTTCTACACATAATTTAGATGCTGATTGTCTTAATTTTACCTTGTAACTAACCTTAAGGAAGTTTAATTATATGAGTTTATTTCAGAGATCTGCAGTATAAACCTGTAGTCAGTTAAATTGGTGAACCAAAGGGGAATTGAAGAATTGATCCTGTGCCTGGTTAATCTTCTTTGCTGGGCCTAAAATATATAGCTCCTTATGGATATCATCACATTCCTTAACTCAGCTTCCACTCACATCCAACTGCTTTTTCCTTTTCAGTCTTTCCTCTGGTCTAGGTTCTTACTGGCCCTGCTAATTTCTCTGGTGCAGAAAATCAAATCCCCCCCTTTTTTTTTAAGACACTTGAATCTCATTCTACCGTAAAGTAGCAGTCACAGAAGAGAGCACAGCAAAGAGTTCAACTGTTAAACATTTATGGAGAGTCTGAATATAGGAATCTCAGAGTCATTTGGAGTCATCGGTTTTCCACTTATGATTATAGTCTCTGTGAATTGAGATAAAGTCTGCATTTTATATCGCAAGTTTAGTGCATCCTGGATCTCATTTCATTGATACCAAGCTGCGAACACTTCAGCGGAGCACTATCTCTGTTGATAGTTGCCTGCAGCAACAGTAACTGCTGCAACAGCAATAGTTTCATAGACTACTGCTATGTTTATTTATTGCTACATGGCAATTTTCCCCCCAAACTTAGTGATGTTAAATAATTGTTTTACTATTCTTTGGAAGCAGTGGGTCAAAGATTTGGACAGATTCCAGCAGAACACCCTCAAATAACTGAATTACTATCATGTTGCATGCTTTTCTGGAAGGTAAACTTGATAAATTCCCATCAAGATGTGAAAACTAATGCTTACTATATGCATCTGGGCTTACCTTAGATATTCAAGGGAATGGGGGGTGAGAGGGTGAAGGGGAGGAGTGCAGTGATATCCTGCACATTTTGATACTAGATCACTGGAAGCAATACTATTTCAACTGGTTTGTATAGAACATTTGTGGACAGTCTTTTTAAGGAATTTTTAGGAGTCATTTCTAGGTGTAGTAAATCCAAAGAACACGAAGAGATCTATGCAAGAGCTCTGTTTGCTATTCACAGTTAAACTCATATATATATATATATATATATATATATATATATATATCAGCGGGTAGGGCGTCTGTCTTGCACGCAGCCAACATGGCCGACCCGAGTTCAATTCCTCCGCCCCTCTCGGAGAGCCTGGCAAGCTACCGAGAGTATTCGATATGCCAGACACAGTAACAACAAAAGTCTCCAATGGAGACGTTACTGGGCCCACTCGAGCAAATCGATGATCAACGAGGGGCCTTTAGAGATGGACTGGAGTGATAGCACAGCGGGTAGGGCACAGGTTCGATTCCTCTGTCCCTCTCAGACAGTCCGGCAAGCTACCAAAAGTATCACGCCTGCACAGCAGAGCCTGGCAAGCTCCCTGTGGCGTATTCGATATGCCAAACACAGTAAGAACAAGTCTCACAATGGAGACATTACTGGTGCCCGCTTGATCAAATCGATGAGCAATGGGAGGATAGTGCTACAGAGCTACTATGGTTAGAAACAGAATTAGATATTAGATTAAAACTAATTGAGCACAGAATTGTATGTTGTCATAGAAGAGCTTCTGTAATATAACTCATAAGAAAAGGGGAAAAAGTTTTTTACGAAATTAATTCAGGATTACTTCCTTCCACTATATTGAATTATTATGTTAATAAGATTTATCACTCACATCAATAAATAATGGAGTAAAATATTTTTCCTTAGATAATGAGGTATAAAATGTTTAAAGATAAACCCGATTGTGTGTGTTCTAATGTACTGTGTGTGCCTTCCCATCATATTTGGTCTTATCCCCCATTCTTCCAGTGACTGACGCTTATCTTTCTGACTACTATAAATTTCAGCATTTCTTCACTTCCACTAGGCGTGATTCTGTGTGTTTAGGGATGGGAACAAATTAAATATATCATCGTGTGGGCAATAATAACAACAAAAAGGGAAATGAAACAAGCAGGTAGTGAAGGAGGTCAGACTATATCCAGATCAAGTGATCCATCTGAAATGTGATAAAAACAAGTACTACTGCAAGGTTGGTCAAAGCTGAGAGCAAGTAAAAATAAAGGGTCTTGAAAACAGAGGAAAGTATCTAAGGCAGTACTGTCCACTGTCCTCCCGTTGTTCATTAATGTGCTCAAGTGGGCCCAGTAAAGTCTCCGTTGTGAGACTTGTTGTTACTGTGTTTGGCATATCGAATACGTCATGGTAGCTTGCCAGGCTTTGCCGTGAGGGTGAGATACACTTGGTAGCTTGCCAGGATCTCCAAGAGGGGCAGAGGAATCGAACCCGGGTCAGTGTAGTCAGCCTCATGCAAGGCAAACACCCTACCACTGTGCTATTTCTCCAGCCCTAAGGCACTACACTCAGATGATACTGAGATGAAAAGAAACAAATAGAAAGAATAAATGCATAGCAGGTCCGAAGAACCAGAAACAGATATACCAATATTACAAGCATTCCTTTCTATAGGTGTTACTCAGCTTCCATAGATACTTGAGAAATCTTTCAAAGACAAATTAGTAAATATCTAATTTTCCAGTTTTTTGTTTGATATCAATAAACATTAGAGCGGCATCTTGAACTCCTGAGAAATGTCAGTGAGCTTGGTTATCGTGTGGATATGGTTGATCATGCTGAATCCTTTGCAGAACCCGACTTGCTTGCATGGTTGTACTTCATCTAGGGTTCTGCCAATCCTATTCAGGATGACTCGAGTGAACAGCTTGTAGATGACAGTCAATAGGCAGATTATGTGATAGTTGCCAATGTTATGGTTGTCTTCCTTATATACAGTAGTACAGTCCTGCTGCTTTTATAATTGGGGCGGAATCTTGCATTCGCACAGGTAGTGTGTGAAGAGTTGAGCTAGTGTATTGATGAGTATTGATGGCAAGTTCTTCAGGTTTTCGGGTCTGACCTTGTCTGGACCGGGTGCTGTTTGTTTCTTTACTGAAGAAATGACATGTCGGATTTCGGAAGGAAAAATATTGGGAACGACATATACATCCTGCGAAATTTGGTATGTGGGCAGGTGGACATGGCTATCGAAGAGATCTGAGTAGAAGTCATGGATAATTTTCTCCATTATCCTTCAGGAAGATGAGATAGATCCATCAGGATGTCGGAGGGCAGTCATCTTGGTCTTGTAGTTGGCGAAGGACAGGCAGGAGTTCCGAATGCTTTTTCTGCCTTCTAACGCATCTACCAGCACTGCTGCTCTTCTCTCTTTGAGGTCTTACTTTATCGCTTTGCTGCACTACTTTGTGAGCTTGGATGTTCGCTTGAGGTTGCCTGAGGCATGCGCCAAACCACGTTGGCAAATAAGCTCAAGACTTTTCAAAGACAAGTTTTTTTTTTCCTGGCTATCTCTCTTTTGGCGTTCTTTGCACAATCATGGATGTGCTGAACCAGTCAATCATATTCTTTGTCACTGTTGTCGATGATGGCATCTTCCTATGTTGCCATAATAGTGCCAAAAAACTCCCAGTTGGTGGTCATTCTGGGAGTTCTCTTCTTAAACTGATCTTCTCGGTCCTATCTGGGCAGTAAATCACCTACAATGATCTTGTAGAAGGTGTGGTCTTCTTTATAGAACTTCTCCAGCTCCATGTAGAACTTCTCAATTTCTCCTTCATCAGAATTGGATGTTGGTGGCTAAACAATGAAGATAAAAAACTACCGGCAGTGAACCACATCTATTCAAGTGTAATCTTCCAATTTGGGTTGTTAGGCATTTGAATGAATCAATGCTCATGGTCAAGTTTGTGTTGACAAGGACACCAACACCTTCAACGCCTCCTTTGCACATGTTCTGAGTAATAGTTCTTCTCCAGTGTCGAAAAAGGCGTGATGTGATTGATGCCTTCTCGTCTCGGTCAGACCAATGATGTTGTACTTGATCTTTCACGCTTGTACCATCAGGTCCTCGATGGATGTATCCGATGCCAGCGTACATTCATTGAAAGTACAAACAGTCATTTTTGTCTTTCTTCATTTTGGCAGCCTAGTTCACTTTGACATTTTATCAGCCTCTGCTTCCTCATCCTTCTTAACGCTGCCGTATTGGTGGCTCTTTCAGGGTCAGGGGAATGAGACCCATTGTATTTATTGTTTTGGGCATATTGAATACACCACAGATAGCTTGCCAGGCTCTGTCGTGTGGGTGGGATACTCTCGGTAGCTTGCCATGCTCTCTGAGAGGGATAGAGGCTTTTAGGGCAGCCTCTAATCACTCAAACTGTATTTGAACCCTACCAAATATGGTGCAGCAATCCTGGAAGATATGTATTAAGTGTCTTATAATGTGTCTTCCCTCATGCATTATTCTCAGACTGAGTGTCTAGAAAGTGTCCTGAAGCATGGGGGTGGCTGGGTAGCAGCCTTTTATTCTGTTAAAAAACGCCTTTGATTCTGTTGAGACAGAAGCAGTCATCAAAGCTATAACCAATCAGGGCATTCAAACTCAATACATCAGGAACCTCTGAGAGCTGTACTACGGGTTCACTACCAGGATCTCATCATTCTACAAGGAAATGATCATCCACGTCAAGGGAGGGATCAGGCAGGGTGATACCATTTCACCAAAACTCTTCAGTGCCACCCTCAAAAATGTCATGTGACAACTGGAATAGGAAGGTATGGGAGTGAAGATAGACAGTCGGCAACTACACCACCTCTGCTTTGCTGGTGTAATCATTCTAATAACACCAAACATAGCCAAACAGCACAAATGCTGGCTGACTTTGACCGTTCATGTGGAAAGATCGGACTACAAAGACAATATTTATGAGAAAAAGTCTCATTCCTGACGTTCCATTTGCTCTCAACAGAATGACTATCTCCGAATGCAACAGTTATGTGTACCCAGGTCAAGAAGTCAGCATGACAAATGACCTGGCACCTGAGTTGTGCAGGAGAAAGAGAACGGCTTGTAACACCTTCAAGAACGTGGGAGAAATAGCGAAGAGGACGAAGAACCTCTGGTTCCAGGCACATCTCTTTGATTCCACTGTTCTTCCTGCATTAACATATGCCTCAGAGATCTGGGCCCTATGAAAACAGAATGAGAATGCTATTCGAGTCTCCCAAAGAGGAATCGAAAGAGCTATGCTTGGAGTATCATGTTTAACTCAAATGAGAGAAAGAATCCGGAGTCCCGACCTCTCTCGATGGTCAAGAATCAGGGACGCTGTCTTGTTTACCAAGGCGTCAAAGATCAGATGGGCCGGACACGTAATGAAATTTGGAGATTACCGCTGGACTAGAACCATTACTGACTGAATTCCATGGGAAATCAAAAGACTGTGTGTCTGCTCACTATGAGATGGTCAGACTTCTTCATCAAGACCCTGAACAATTGGTTTGAGGGTCTTTGTGTTCCTAGATCAAGCAGACACCATTGGGCTACACTAGCAGGCGACAGGTATGGATGCAAATGTTACTGGTTCGAGCACACTGGAGCAAATCAATAAGTAATGGGATGTCAAGTGATCAAGTGATTGATTGATATATCCATACATTCTGTAGGAAAAAAGCTAAGCTCATATTTGATCTTTACAATTGAAATATTATGTACAGTATTTGTCAACTGACAACCAGATAACAAAGGGATATAATAATCTATGTGATTTGATGAACAACAAATGACTTCTAAACCTCAGTGCTAAATTTCTTCAAGTTTTTGGGCAAGTGGGACAGCACTAATTCAGAACTATTTTATCATCACTGTCATCACTGTCATCCTGTTGGTCATTGATTTACTCAAGCGGGCACCAGTAATGTCTCTATTTGTCCCAGCCCTGAGATTTTCTTAGCCTCTCCTTACGGGTCTTTCCCACCGTAAGCTGATTGGAGGCTCTTTCAGGGTCAGAGAAATGAGACCTGTTATAGTTACTGGTCTTGGCATATCAAATACGCCATCTGGAGCTTGCCAGGCTCTGCCTGTGTGGGCAGCATACTCTCTGTAGCTTGCCAGGCTCTTGGAAAGATATATATATATATATATATATATATATATATATATATATATCGTTGTCTACTGTCTGAACTCCATCAAACATTGTGTGGTAATTATGAAAAATGGTAGAAAGTGTCTGATGATGTTCGCGGCCATGCAGTCCAGAAAGCAGCCTGGAGCGTGGTGGCGGCTGGGTAGTGGAGGTCGGCTGCCGGGGCTGGGTCCCTTGGGACAGGGAGGGCTCTCATATGCACCCCACTCTGGGGAGCCCCAAGTGAAAACAGGCTAGCGAGGAGTCTGGTGACATGGTTATGAGGGCCTCATTTTTTATTCCCATCTGGGAGGAGCAGACATGATTCGTGGAGGGTAATCGATGAAGAGATTATCTGGTGCTGGCGGGGTGTGGCTTATGGGTGTAACCCCTGGGTCACAGTAGACTGAGAGGAGCAAGCAGGGAATCTCTGTTCCCCGGTCCCATTGAGCACAGAGTCCAAGGTCACAAAGTTCTGCATTACCTGGGTTCTGTGGGACTTCACGCCGGCGTGAGGCTTGGTCCAAGCATCCAGAAAACGGCCTGCAGCATGGAGGTAGTTGGGTAGTGGAGGTCGGCTGTCAGGGCTGTGTCCCTTGGAATGGGGAGGGCTCTTGCCTGCCCCCTCTGGGGTGCCCCAAGTGAAAACAGCAGGGCACGGAGTCCCTAAGCATCCTAAAATGTATTAAAATATATACTATATGTTTTTACAAAAATTTATGAAGTTATTTAGTTATTTAATATGAGTATGGAATTTCACTGAGAAACATTTTAAATTATTTTTTAATTTACTTTTTATACCTTAATAATGTCTAAAAAGTCATCTATCTTAAAATACATTCTCATGTTTAACTTTAATAGCATCTATGATTGAAATTTTGGCTGAACTATTGAAATTACAAAAAAATAGTAATATGTCTTTATGATATAAAACTTATTTGTGTAATACCGCCATTATTAATAATATCAAACATTCCTTTTTATAACATAGAATTTTCTTTAATGAAACCCTGAATTATAAATTTACTTCAAAATCCCATGTTGAATTGTTCATTTTTTTTATTACTCACACCATTATTTACTTTAACAAATAGTTCATAAGTTTTTGCTTCATATAAAATTCATGTAAAATTTTCCACTATATGAATTTTTGTTTGCAACTTCAAAAATACAAGATTTAATTCTTAAGATGTCTCTATCTTGTGGTGATAAGCGCATCTTATTTTTCAAATTGGAGACATGATATCTTATGCCTAAATTAGACTTTGGGTTGTATAAATTACCAACTCTAGGACTTCAAACAAGTTATTATCTCTGAGTCATAATTTCTTAAGCTGTATAATCAGAAGAATAATCACTCAAATTCACATGTTCCTGTGATGAGGAGTCTGGGTCTAGGAGAATAGATAGAAGCGACTCGATGATCAAAGTCTTTGAGACTGTGTCAGCTGGGGAATGGTGCAAGGGCCAATTTAGGACAGGCTGGATTGTAGGCCCCAGTCAGTAGGAGAGCTCTCACTAGCAGTCTGTCTTTTTTCAAGGATACCTTAAGAGAAGTGGAGTTGCTAAATAGCAATAGTGTATTGAAGTGCGTGTGTGTGTGTGTGTGTGTGTGTGTGTGTGTGTGTGTGTGTGTGCCAGTCTAGAGAATGCTTGAGACATCTCCTGGTACAATGTGTCTTCATGTGTTCTCAGCAGGAGATGTGCGTTAAATTCATGGGACTGGAATTTTATTTTTTGGCTGGGATTGTTAAATAGCCCCTATAATATTGCTGTTATAGAGCCCTGGGAGGTACTTCTGCAGGGGCAGTTTTAAGGAAGGCCAGGGTCCCAACAGGCAAGTGGCAGAACACACAATATGAGGTTGACAGAAAGAACATGGGAAACTTGTTAGTGGGGTGTCCAGGCAGTGAGTCTCCTTGTAATCTCTGCACTGGGAAGTCTGGAGGGTGTTCCCTATCTGTAATATGTGTTTGCTCTCCAGGAGTTCAGATTGTGGGCTAGCAGGGATGAGGTCTGGTCTTCTCCAGTAAGCAAATAGATTTGTATTGTTTTACTTACTAGGGTGCCTGGAAAATTCTCAGAAATTTGTCCCCTAAGTCTATTACTATGCTTGATCTGGGCCTCCCCTTTTCTACCCAAGGCAAAGTTCAATACTTTAGAATTTCTCCTTGATCACAGCTCATTGCCTATAGGGAGATTTTTAGTTAGTTATGTGAGTGCTTTCTCTAATCCTTCTTGGCCCTGGTTGTATCGGCTTTGTTAGTACTGGTGTCAGGATAACTTCTGTGTACATTAATACAGGATTGGGTAGATTAGGTGGGGCCAAATAGGATAAATAGGTTGTCTTTATTTGTTCATATTTTTTTTACCTCTGTAGTTAGAATTTCAATTCAGATCTTGATGTTCTGATGCTCTCTGAGTCCAAAGCAAAATTTTGGACAAATAAATCATATTGTATACAATTTGTTTTGGAATGTTACAGAGAAAAGTAGTGTTGTTCAGTGTAACATTGCTTAAAACTTCAGAAAACAAAATCCAAATAAAATAACTATCACTATCACTATCACTGTCACCCTGTTGTTCAACAATTTGCTTGAGCGGGCGCCAGTAACATTTCCATTCGTCCATGTGACCTGCTAGTGTAGCCCAATGGCATATTGGGGGCTCTTTTGGGGTTAGGGGAATGAGTACCATCATTGTTACTGTTTTTGGCATATCAAGTATGCCACAGGTAGCTTGCCAAGCTCTGCCGTGCGGGCGGGATACTCCTGGTAGCTTGCTGGGCTCTCCGAGAGGGATGGAGGCTTTTGGGGCAGCCTCTGATCACCTTTACAGGTGTTCCCAGTCAGGCATATATGCGGGCAGGGTAATCTCAGTAGCCTGCTGGTTTCTCTGAGAGTGAGAACTAGAGAATAAGAGGTCGCACGGCCGCAAATGCGGCCGCGTGCTTCTGGGAGCAAATACAACAAAATAATTTGTGCAAATTAGGATTTTAAAAAATTTAAAATGAAAAATGTCCTTAATTTTATTCACATTGAACATTCATGTAGTTGAACCACATGAACATATGCATAACCAAACATTGTGTCCCACAAAATTGCCCAATTCCTTGCAGGTCGAGCTCAATGATATTTACTGTCTCCAGAAGTGATATTTACTGTTGCCAGAAGTTCACTTTGTGTTAATGTGCTCTTTTTCTCCCAATTCTTATTTTCATGAAACATTTAGTTAATATTTACAATTAAAAGTTACATGACACTTATTAGACCCAAAATTCTAAATAAAGCATATGTAGTGAAGGAAAATATAACAAGTGTATGGTAGTGTTCATTATAGCTGTAGCAAGTTGTTTCATAGTTATAAATAATTCACTAGTATTTTTCTTACAGATTTTTTATAATTTCACTGGGAGACAGGGGCAGCAAAGTAAAGCATTTCACAGCTCTTATGATTTCAGTTATATTGAAAAAGTTGTATAATTTATTGATCTCTGTCTTCTGATCTGTAATTACACTTTATTTATTTAAAATGGAAACAATAATACTTTCCTCATTCACTTTTTATTTTTTATATTTTTAAATGTACTGCTATTTATTCAGCCATTGATTAAGCTGATTGAATTGGGCATGAAATCCATTACTCATTTTTTTAAAATTTATTTTGAATACCATTCCCTCCACCAGTGCTCATTTCCCACCACCACGGATCCCAGTATCCCTCCCACCCCCCATCCCCCATCCCACCCTTCCTCTGTGGCAGGGCATTCCCTTTTGTTCTCTCTCTCCTTTTGGATGTTGTGGTTTGTGAAAGAGTTAAGCCTGATTTTCAGGGAGAAACGTTGGATGATTTACTTTCCATTGGTCACTTTGTATATAAGGAGATGTATATAAGGAGATGGTTTGGAAAAAATGTCCTGGTGCCCGCATGCCAGAGCTATGCTTTTAGAGGTTCATGGTCACCGGAGTTCCATCCAAAGAAGGCAGGATACAGCACCTACCCCATCAGGGACCTCCCGGTGATATCGGCTCTGTTTGGGACCTGGAGCATTCTCCGGGAGCTGTGGGGCCCTCCAGCTGGTTTTCTTCTTTGTTGCTGTGTGCTGTAAGATGGTACTGGGGGGCGGGTTGTGGGGAGCCCCAGTGACCATGAACCTCTACAAGCATAGCTCTGGCATGTGGGCACCAGAACATTTTTTCCAAACTGCAATGGGGCCGCCCCGGCTCCCAGGCAGCCTCCATTACTTATTTTTTAATTGAATCACTGTGAGATAGTTACAAAGATTTCATCTTCTAAATTCAGCCATACAATAATCGAACACCCACCCCTCTACCACCATGTCTTCAGAATATCCCCTCTCCCGCAAAACAGTCCTCACACTGTTTTGTCCTCACACATGGCAGGTAATTTCCCAAATACTCTCTATTTGGGGACATTATGTTTTGCTTGAATTTTCCCACCACCATTCAAGCCTGCCTGCCAGGGGCAGATGCTAGATCATTTATTGTCTGTGTAAACTCAAAAAAGACACCAGCGGAGGTGGCTCAATCTCTCCAGCTGCCAGCATTCAGTAGTCTCATGCTGCTTCCCCCTCGTTGGGACCCTGGGGAAGTCTATGGCGATTGGCAGGTGAAGGAAGGAAATGAGGGCCAGGCTGGTTGGTCTTAGTTGCAGTTTATTCCAATCCCATCTCCATTCTCCTCTGATTCTCCTCCTGCTTCTTCCTCCCCCATGGTACTTCATTCTCCTTCTCAATCCCCCTTTATCCTCCTTCTCTGGAGTCTTGATTCTGATCCCCCAGCCCACTCTTACAGTACAGTTAAATCTCAAAGCGTGAGGGATTGGGGTAACAATTATATATAGGTGTGGTCACAATCATTAGGGGTAGAATTATTTCCCTCGGGGAAAGCCGCTTCTAGGACAGACACTCTCTCAGCAGGACAACCAACACTAGAGCGGAATTCCATGGGTGTGTTTCTCCTCTCCTCGTCCAACAAACATATAGGCATTCATAATATAAAACATTTTGTATGGATACAGTAAGAAATACCTTAAACTTATAGAATTGCTCTCCTAGGGCCATCTCGATCTCAGCCTACAGTGCTCAGGCCAGATAGTCTTTCCTATCCCTAGCAGGGTCCTAGTCTCGTCGTTACCTTTGGATCATGACAGCATTTGTCTATGATCAAACTCTTAACTTACAGTTAAGAATCGTGGCACTTTGGCCTGGCCCATTTCGATGCCTGGGTCCATTCAGTCCTTCGTTGGGACCCTGCTTTTGGGGTGCTAGGAACTAAGGGCAACAGAGGTTTAAGTCGAGAAAGCAGATGCCCAGGAGTGAATAATATTCAAAGCCAATTAAATCCTTAGATACAAAGCATAATATTAACAGTCTTCTGTATCTATACAAAAAGGACATTGCTTTAAAGTAAACTATTCAAAGGACATAAGGAGAGGAGAAAGGCAATATTAACTTACAATACAATTTCAGTTTCCTAGGAGGATCTGACCTTACAAATTAACAGCTTCGGATTAGGGGAAAAGCTGATGAACTGGTTAGGGAGAAGAGCAGAGAGAAGTGGTTACAGATAAAGGAATGGGAGTGATTCGGGAGCACTGTGATGGGTGTAACCTGATAAACCTAAGTTCCTGGTGGAGAAAAGGAGAAAGGACAAAGCAATGCCATCCTACAATTGTCCATTGATCATTGTGAATATCTTGGGTGCTGCAGCCATGTACTTCTGGAATCCTAGATTGTAAACGGTTGGGTTCCACAGACATTTCTGTATAATCCATTTTGGGATTTAATTGGATGTTTCTGGACCAGGGCTGTAGGTGCATTAAGATGGCACCCGGAGGCACATTGTGGGTGTGACATCCAGGCCAATGCGTGGGTGGGTAGTTAGGGAGAAACAGCCCAGCATCTCTGCCACTATGTGGCATGGAGGTTTATTCCTGGAACCTGCATATCTGGGCCTTGCTTGTGGGAACTCTTGGTTGCTGGGATTCTATATGGAGTAGGCAGAGAGACTGCACCTGCTCCATCTGGGTGGCCCAGTGAAATTGGCTCGGCATGGGGCATGGAGAGATCTCTGGCTCTGGGGTGTCTTCCAGGACTCACTGCTGTTTCTCTGGCTATTGATCTCTTTCGAGATTTATTTTTGGGTCTCTGAAGCAAGGCCACTAATAGAGTTTACAGGGTGGCGCTGGAGTTGGCTTGTGGGGGTGACTGCCATTGTTTCTATATGTATAGGGAAGTGGGGAGAGGTAGCCCACCCCAATTCCATGAAAGCCTGGAGATTTCAATCACAAAATCTGCATACCAGAATTTTCAACACAGCGGGTAGGCCATTTGTTTTGTACGCAGCAGACCTGGGTTCGATTCCTCCACCCCTCTCAGAGAGCCTGGCAAGCTACTAAGAGTATCTCACCTGCACAGCAGAGCCTGGCAAGCTACCTATAATGTATTATATATGCCAAAAACAGTGACAAAAAGTCTCACAATTTGTTGTGAGACGTTACTGGTGCCCACTTGAGCAAATCTATGAACAACAGGTGAACAGTGCTACAGTGCTACATCTTGGTGACGTCCGTCCTGAGATGAGACGGTGGAGTCAGGCCAGGTGTATGACAGCAATTTTGGATTGTGGGAGCAAGCAGCTGCTGGGGACTCTGCTTGGGCAGGCATGGGCCAACCTGCCCCTCTCAGATTCACCCCAGTCTGTTCAGCCATGTGTGAGTCTGAAATTAACTGTGACTTTTGATCTATTTTGAGATTTATCCATGGGTCTCTGAGATAAGGCCAATAAATGAGCTTATATATAGCTGAGCCAGAGGTGGTTTCTAGGTATGATTCCCACATACCTAATTTTAGGCTCTTTAATTTTTTAGTAAACTTGGTCCCAAGTTGTTGGGGTCTGGCCAAAGGCACAGTGGCAATTTTGGGGTGTCAGGAAGCCTGAAGATACCATCAGGCTGCAGATGCACTCGCCCCGCAGGTACAGGTTGGCCTGTTGGCAGCATCATACCCCCTTGATCACTTTTTAAAGATTACAAAAATAATTTATACAAAAACTCAATATTTACTAATGTTATTTCCTCAAAATATGAGAGCATTCTTTAAGTATTATCATTAATGTTAGTATATAAATATTACTCTCTATTAGCATGTAAATGGAAAAGTATAATTCCATAAATTTCACTGGAAATTTTAAATTAGCAAACCAAGTAACAAGAACCAAATCTTGACACTTGGTTACGCTTTATCAGAAAACCATCCTGATGTTTTTTGAAAAAGGTATAATTCCTAGTTGTATTATCTTTTAAACAGTTTCTTAGCTGTGTCTAGAAGTTTTAACATTTCTACTATGTGTCTCCTTCAATTTAAAACACATTTGACTTGATAAAAACCTGAAGATGTATTTTTGAATTCGGGAGGTTTCTAAGTGGAAATTACCTATTGATTTTTAACACTTTGAGGAGAAGATATGAATAATGAGTTTAGACACAATATTTCTTTCCATGATCATTTTATGAGTTAGTTATCCAAGAGTATATGGCCTCTGTCAAGTATAAGACACACTTTAAAAGACTGGTCTGATGTTAGATAACACTGATATTATTGTGTCTGAATTTAGACAACTTGAGAACATAAATTTATCTCATCACAGATTACATATCTAAATTCATAAAGGTTATTCTAACAAAGCATAAAAATAATTGCTTAGTATAAATTTCCTAATATAAATTTGATAACATATCAAAAATAAAGATATCAAACTATTTACTGTTTTGTTTCTGATTATATTCTAAATCTATAAGTAAAGTAAATGTATATTAATACTCCATTTTACCTTTTGGGTTTATTTAGGCTTAATTCTATTACCAAAGCATAAAAACCAAGAAATTCATGATATCATCCTTACAGCTGTTTTTACTGTTTCCAACTCCATTTCCCTCGAATTTATCTTTGGCAACATTTTAATCTTCCTTAATTTTCTGTTAATAACATCTAAATTTTTCTATACCCCAAAATGTGGAAGATACTTGAAAATACGATTTTACCACTCTTATTCTCTAATATATTTCAGTGGCTTTTAAATCTAAACTGCATGAAATCTAATGTCCTCCCATCAATTTTCAAGGTTGCTCATTGTGCATTTTATTTTTACCTAATTGATTTTATTTTTAACCCCTTGCCATCTCTAGTGCCACTACTGTTTTGTTGCATGCAGGGATACAGGGAAGGACTGGTAATGTGCATTAGGGAAAGCAGTGTCTGATACCAACGTGAAGGCAAGAAAACATTTGAAGCTAGCGTTCCTTCAGGAGACAGGAAAACTATCGAGATGCAAATTTCCAGGTCTAAGCAGAGATGGATCCCTGAATGGAGAAAAGCCATAAATAAAGGGACAAAGGCTACAGTAAGAGGAATTTAGGAATAGAGTACCAGAAGTTCAGTACTTTTCCCCAGGAAAAGCCCCATTAATTCCTACTTGTGTAGACTTGGAGACAAAGGTCTATATAAAAAAATATCCACGGCGAATTCTCTCCAAAATGCTACTTTGGCCTTTCGCCATTCCAGAAAAACCAGTGGGAGTGTATCTTTATCTAACTCATTCCTTTCCCTGCTTTGTTTCCCAATAAACTTGTTCTACTTCACTATTCATCTCCTCTGGAAATTCTTTGCTGTGAGAGAAAAGCAACAGACTCAAAGCATCTTGAAAAAATTTAACACCGGTTTTCCTTGTCTGAAAAGAGCAATTCCTCACTCCAGCCTGAGTCCATGATTCCCCCAAGAAACTGGGTGTCAGGGACCATCTCCAGCACTGTGCAGAACAAGTGGGTTTTGAGTGCAGCTTGACTGCTGTCTTGTGAGACTTGCAGGATGTGAGCATCTGTGCGGTGCAGGGGTTCATTTGAGACTCTCATCAGTCATCAATTTCTCAGACTCTTGCTTCTGAGGTGAAGGAGGCTTGAGAGGGAGGGATGCAGCAGATTTCCTCTTCAAGGCTTATGCCTCTCTCATGCCACTTCATTTAAGACACCTGGGGTACCCTAATTCTCTGCTGGTGGGGCTGCATCTCCCACCAGCAACCCTTCCATTAATAGCTTCTCATTTTCAAACACAGTGCTAAGTCCTCTCTCCACCTGTTAACACTTGTCTCACAATGAAACCCTTCTGAGCTTTGACACAAATCACTATACCTTAAATCTTTTCTTTAGTTGGAGGAACAATGATGCAGAATATAATGGGTGACCCTGAGCAAAAGGGCCATTACAAATAGTCTTAGTTACACTTGGGAATCCATCTAGTCTGTTGTTTTACTCTAAAAGAAATGTTTCTCCAAAAGACATGAACTGGGGCTGGAGCCATAGCACAGCAGGTAGGGCAATTGCCTTGCACACGGCAGACAATTCCCAGCATCCCATATGGTCCCTTGAGCATCACCAGGAATGATTCTTGAATGCAAATCCTGAGCATCGCCAGGTGTTACTCAAAAAGCAAAAACAACAACAACAACAACAAAAAAACAAAAACAAAAACAAAAAAACAACGTAAAAGAGATAAACTTATGGACCTTTTCTGTCTATTTTCTTGTAACCTATCTCATTTTTAAGTATCGTCTAATGAAATATTAAACCAATTTAAGCTTAAAAAATCAGTGATTACTTATTATCACTTTCACTGTCACTGCACTGTAGCACTGTCCTCCTGTTCAACAATTTGCTCGATTGGGCACAGGAACGTCTCACAACAAATTGTTAGACTTGTTGTTACTGTTTTTGGCATACAGAATAAATCACAGGTAGCTTGACAGGCTTTGCCATGCAGGCGAGATACTTTCAGTAGCTTGCTGGGCTCTCTGAGAGGGGTGGAGGAATCAAACCAGGGCTGGCCATGTGCAAGGCAAATGCCCTACCCACTGCACTCTCGCTCCAGCCCATTATCACTTTAATTCAGATTATATCATAAATAGTTTAGAACTATTTTCTTTAAAAATTGGCTTGTTGTTGAAAAATAATGGGTTAAATTTTGCTTTTTATTTTAAGCTATAATTTGGCTTTTGGGGTGACACCCGGTGATGCACAGGTGTTATTCCTGGCTCTGCACTCAGGAATTACTCCTGGTGGTGTTCGGGGTACCCTATAAAATGCTGGGGATAGAACCCAGGTTGGCCATGTGCAAGGTCAATGCCCTCCCAACTGTACTATCACTGCAGCCCCTAAGCAATGTTCTTGATGCAGTAGTGGTGAGAGCAGTTCACTTCACAGTTCCAGGGTTGTTCAATATTCTCATGAATGATAATAAAGACGCCCAGTCAGTATCGGAATTAGAATATATAGAAGTTCATTGGGAAGTAGAAGACAAAGGAAAAGACATCCCCCTGAGGTGGGAGTAGGGGAACTTTGTAGAGAACTAAATTACATATGACTCTGTGTGTGTGTGTGTGTGTGTGTGTGTGTGTGTGTGTGTGTGTGTGGTGGCGGGGGGGTTATAGAAAAGCTAAGTCTTTGTATAACTTTTCAGGTGACAAGAATATTTTCGAGAATGCAAAGATCATACCAAGCAATCTAGCTGGTTTAAGTCTTTTGGACTTTCTCTTTGACCACTTGCCTTAGGATTGCCGTTTATCATTTAGTTTCCCTTGGGCCTAAATGCTGAGGTAGAATGTGTGGTCTTGGAAAATTGCTAACTCCTCTTCCTCAGTAAGAGCCCAAGAATTTGCGAGAATGTTTAAGTGTGGAATGAAAACAACTAACAGTAGCTCTCATAATAGCAGGCAAAGGGAAACTGAGACTTTCTCTTCTGCAATCAATATGTCAATTCTCTCATTCAACATATAATACAGGCATAATAATTTAAAATTAATTTTACTTTCATGCCAACTTATAATTAGCATTGTAGCTAGGAATACTGACAAATATGCACAGGCTGCTGCTAATTCTTGAACTGTCTACTATCTAGAATCTAAGAATCTTTATAGTAAGGACTGTCACTGTCACTGTACTCCCATTGTTCATGGATTTGCTCGAGCGGACCCAGTAACGTCTCCATTATGACACTTGTTTCTGCATTTGGCATATCGAATACATCACGGGTAGCTTGCCAGGCTTCACCGTGCGGGCGAAATACTCTCGGTAACTTGCCGGGCTCCTCGAGAGGGGCGCAGGAATCGAACTCAGGTTGGCCATGTTGGCCGCTTGCAAGGCAAATACCCTACCCACTGTGCTATCGCTCCAGCCCATAGTAAGGACAATTTTCTTAAAATGTTTCTATGATGTCCTTAAGATCAATGATATATATGAATGTCCATACTTCAAAAATAAACATGGGTAATTGATTGCATTCGGGATGAGTTGCTGACAGAAAATAAGATATCATAAAAATATTCAATGAAGCTTGGTGCCAGGAGCCTTACATTTAATTTTTGGCTTCTTACTTCGAGATGGACCTTTGTGGTTAACTAATGTTTTCATTTGAAAAAAAATAGAGCAACTGCTAATTAATCAGCTGGAGACAACAACATTAAATTATCTTTGTTAATGGGTACGTTTTCCTCCATTACTAGTGTGGGCATTCCAAAGGTCATAGCATCCCTGAAGAGAAACGACACGAAGCATATTCTTCCTTTTCCACCATCATTCCCTGTAATGCTGCTGCTTATCGTTACTCTTTCATCACATTCCTTGGGCCATTTAGTTTTTGCTCTTTATGTTCGTAAAAATACCATTTGAAGTAAATACATTTCAAAAACGAAAATCAATTTGTCTTCCTTGCTTTCAGATGAGCACGACTCTTCTAATTTCAGAAAGACAGCAGAACTTGTCAGTCCTTCAGGTTGTTATTCTAGATATATTTGCCTTTGATTTTATATCATCGATCAATTTAGAGTCATATATCAGGCTTCTATCAAATAATCCTTTGTTTATGATTGATTTACTCCTATTCTTTCCTTAACATTTTTGTTTTATCAAATAGTCTACATCTTCCTCTACATTTGTTTAGCTACTATGTACATAAATATTAATTTCATCCACAAAAAATGTCATTTGACATTAGATTCCTTGCACATTTCATCATAGAGTACTCAAAATTTTTTAAAGTCTTATACTAAAAGGCCCAAGTTCAATTATATTCACTCAGTTATTTGTTTTAATATAAGCATTGACCTCAATTACTCACTAGAAATATTATTACTAAATTTCTAATAATGAAATTCAGTGAGTTGCAGATTTTGGTTTTCTTGATTTTGTGACAAAATTGTCAGTGTTGTGCAGTTCTTCTTTTCCTCATGAAGCATGTTTTTCCCTTAATTTTTATATATATATTTTTTATTTTCCATGTTCATAATAAAGCCTGGCTACTTGTTCTCAATAGGTTGTGTATTTTTCATTTGTTATGCATAGTGTTAAAACTCTGAGGAATGTTACATTTTAAAGCTTTCTTATCATGTTGTCCCTGAGAATTTATCTATGTCCAAGGAGTATCTATATTTATAATAGCCAAATCAATTAATTTTTACTTACAAACACTCTTTTACATTTAAGAAAGAAAATTTTATTTTGTTTTGAGGTCACACCCAGTGGTGCTCAAGGTTACTCAGAGCTTTGCACTCAAGGTTATCCCTGGCAAGGCTTAGGGTCTATGTGGGCTGCTGAAGTTCAACCTGGGCCAACAATATGCCCCATTTACTATATCTTGGCCCCCCAAATAAAAACATTTTAATAACATATTTAAAAACAAATAAAAACATAATGAAAAAACTTAATTTTCTTCATTTTAGTTATTTTACACGTCAAAACATAGTCATAACTTCAAATTAATGCTCAAACTCTCAAATATTATCTATGATAACAATTTAAATACGTAGTATATATTAACTTTTAATAATTTTAGTCATATTCAATTTAATCTCTTCTGCATGTAGTCTAGCACTACTCTGTTGTCCATAATTCTTCCTAAATGTTGCCATTCCTATATCCTACTGTTCTTCATTATTAGTCAAAAAGTATTAGTGCTATGAACCATCATAAAATTAAACAAGGAAAATCATAATATATTTCATATTTATACGTCTGCATCAATCGTGAAATTATTTTAATTTTAGTCTTATACATAACAACTTGTAATATAGAAATATTATAAATAATTCTTCATAAGTTTTAATGGACAAATACTGAAAGTACAATACTTATAAGAAGTGCTCTCTATATTGTTTCAATTGTTAAAAATAAGTTCTCACTAGAAGAAATAAACCTGATTTGATAAATATGAAACTAAAAGGTCATATTACACCTACTCATTAACTTTGAAATGATTGTTTGAGCATAATATCAACCAGAACTATTTGATTATAAAAACACTAAAAGATTACTCAATTTTCATATTTTCAAGTATGCTTTATTCACTGAGGATTATGTATTTTTAAAATTAAAATGAATTACCTCTCATCAGTTTTACATAATTCTATCTATCACACTTTTAATATAAATATAAAGTGACAGACTTCTTGGATAACACGTATTTCATTTATAACAAAGAAAATGTCCAGTTCTGCCATTATTGTCTAAGTCTTCAAAAAGGTCAAAATAATAATCTTTAATATTCCGAATAATCTTTAATATTTTCTAACTTGATATTATCATTTTATATGCCATTCAATTTTCTACCCATCATGTTTTATAATTCAACTTTTATTCTGATTTTTTAAAAAAGGATTAAAGCATTAGTTAGCAGTTAGATACCATTTGATAGCATTTTTTTTTAATAATGTAGACTTCTTGTTACTGTGTTTGGCATATTGAATACTCTCAGTAGCTTCCCAGGCTTTCCAAGAGGGGCAGAAGAATTGAACCAGCCGGGCTGGTTGCGCACAAGGCAAATGCCCGACCGCTGAGCTATCACTCCGGGTACTGTTATCTGTTCAGCCATTAATTAAGCTGATTGGATTGGGCATGGACTCCACATTGCATTCTTTAAATTTTATTGTATTACCTTGAGATAGAATTACAACGCTTTCATGTTTGAGAGACAGCCATATAACGATGGAACAGCCAACCTTCCACCAGTGTACATTTTCCACTACCAATGTCTCCAGTATCCCCCCGCCCCCACACACACACACAAACACATATCTCAGTCCTCACCCTACCTCTATGGCAGATAATTTCCCCAATACTCTCTGCCTAATTTTGAACTTACGCTTTGCTCAAAATTTCCTACCACCATTCAAGCCTACCTGCCAGGGGCAGATGCTAGATACTTTATTTTCCATTGCTCATTTTAAATATCATGAGAGCTTGCGTGACTGTGATTGTAAATGTAAATTTCTAGATTGTAAATGATTGGTTTCCAGAGACATCTCTGTATGGCACTAATCCATTTTGGGATCCAATTGGGAGTCTCTGGGCCAAGGCTGTTTGTGCACTAAGATGGCACCCGCAGGCAAATTGTGGACGTGACAGTCAGTCTGCTGGGTGGTTGAGGACCTTGGGAGGGACAGCCCAGGGTCCTCTGCTGCCATGCGGCCTGGAGATTCAGTCCTGGCACCTTCATACCTGGGTTGTGGGTGCTTCTTGCTTGTGGAAGCTCTTTGTCATCAGGATTCCCCCTGGAGTAGACAGCAAGACTGTACCTGCTCCATCTGGGATGCCTTGCTGAAATTAGCTCAGTATGGGGCCTGGAGAAATCTCCAGCACTATAGTGTCTTCTGAAACTTGCTGCTGTATCTTTGGGCCAGTGTTGTTGGTGTTGTTGGTGCTCTAAGATACACATTACAAACTTTTCAGCAGATTATATCTTGGTGAGGTTCATCCTGAGACAGTGGAGTCAGTATGGGAGTATCACAGAGATTTTGAATTGTGAAACCAAGCAGCTGCCAGGATCTCCGCTTGGGAGGGCACAGGCCAACCCGCCCCCTCCAGTTTACCCTGATCTGTGCAGCCATGCACAGGTCCGAGCTTAACTGCAGCTTTTGATCTATTTCAAGATTTATTTAGAGGTCTCTGAAGCAAGGCTGGTAGTAGAGCTTACAGGGTGGTGCTGGACTTGATTTGTGGGGGTGACTGCCAGTGTTTCCATGTGTATTGGGAAGTGGGGGGAGGTAGCCCACCCCAACTCTGAGAAAGCCTGGAGATTTCAGTCATAAAACTCGCATATCGCAGTTTTCAGCAGATTATATCTTCGTGAGGTCGATCCTGAGATGGTGAAGTCAGGCCAGGAATATGCGGCAATTTTGGATTGTGAAAGCAAATGGCTGTTAGGGGTTGTCCTTGGGTGGGCCACCAGGCCAACCCACCCCACTCCAATTTACCCCAGTCTGAACATCAGTCACGCTGTTAATTTCTTTTCTTTTTTTCTTTTCTTTTCTTATCTTTTCTTTTCCTTTCTTTTCCTTTTATTTTTTCTTTTCTTTTCTTATCTTTTCTTTTCCTTTCTTTTATTTTTTCTTTTCTTTTTTTCTTTATGGGTCACACCTGGCAATGCACAGGGGTTGCTCCTGGCTCTACACTCAGGAGTTACTCCTGGCGGATGCTGGGATACGGGATACGGGATGCTGGGATACGGGATACGGGATGCTGGGAATCGAATCCGGGTCGGCTGCGTGCAAGGTAAATACTCTACCCACTGTGCTATCTCTCCAGGCCCCATGCTGTTAATTTCTTGGTAAACTGAATCCCAAATTGTTGGGTTCTGGCCAAAGGCACAGCAACAATTTGGGCGTGTCAGGAAGCATGAAAACACCATTAGGCTGCTGATGCACTTGCCCCGCAGGTACAGGTTGACCTGTTGGTGGCACTGTACCCCTTGATTGCATAGTTAAGAGAAATATTTACTGTGTTCCTCACATTTATAAAATATCAGCCATGAGTCTAATGATAGAATGATAGAAAATACAACAGAGTGGGGGAAAAGCGACTGAATAAATTGCACTTAAGTCTTGTGCTTTGCTACTTGTACTTTCGTTAGTAATTTTTCTAATAATCACTGGTATATATCTTGTCATCTTCCTATGTTTGATTTGCCATTAGAAAAAAATACCAATTTAAAAAAGCTGTAGTATAAAATCATTTGTTTGGGGCCTAAAATGTCTATGGGACATATCCTTCTGTTACTTATCATAGTTACACTGGATATAATTACATATGGAAACTTTAAAATTTCTCTCTACATGTTTTGGAAGTATTTCATGTTATATATTCTCTAATATCATATAAATACCTAATTCTAATTTCATATGCATGGTGTCCTTGGGAGTTTGATAGTGACTACAATAAATATATAGACAGAATTTGGCAATTTGAATATGTTAAGACTTAAAGTCATTATAGGAAGGCAAAAAGATACCACAGTACTTCCAGAGCTTATGCATCTGACACAATTAAAATCCTGACACCACATAGGACCTACCAAGCAATGCCAGACGTGGCCATCACACAAAACTAGGAGTAGACCCTGAACTCTATATTAGCCATGGGCCCTCATCCCCCATCCAAATTCTTCTAATAATAAACACAAAAGGCTTTTCCATTTATTATGTCTTTCTTATTTTTTATTATTATTCTATGTTTCAAGTGGGCTGGGGCAATAGCACAGCGGTAGGGCTTTTGCCTTGCACACAGCCAACATGGCCGACCCGAGTTCGATTCCTCCGCCCCTCTCAAGAGCCCGGCAAGCTACCGAGAGTATCTCGCCTGCACGGCAGAGCCTGGCAAGCCACCCGTGACGTATTCGATATGCCAAACGCAGTAACAACAAAATCTCCAATGGAGACGTTACTGGGCCCGCTCGAGCAAATCAATGAACAATGGGAGGATAGTGACAGTGGTGTTTCAAGTACAAATATTAAACTGTCTGATAAAGATTATTTTTAGGTAATTACTTATCTATTTTGGTGCTATTTTAAATGATACTGCTTTCAAAATATTTCTTCGAAGATATGATCTGTAGTTTTATTTTCTTGTGCATCAGTTGATATTTTCTCTTTCAGTTATTCTTGAATGAAATTTCATTCTTGATATAACTCACCCTTTGAAGCTATACCTTCATGTATTTTCTGTGCTGTCATATACAATCATTGTTTTTATTTCACTGATATCAAATAAAATTATTTTGGTTTGTTTGGGGGCCACAGTTGGCAGTGCTTAGGCATACTCTTATGTCTGTACTTAGGGGGCCACTCTTTGCCACTTGGACCACCATGTGTGGTACTGGGATAAAGTCCAGGTGGCCAGGTGCAAGGCCAGTTCCCTACTTGCTAAACTATCTCCTCTGTTCCTTGATTATTATATAAAAAAATTACTGAACTCTACAGACTTTCTGTTTTCTCATGATGCAGTATTGGTAGATGAAATACTAATAAGACATCCACTTCATTATTATTAACTTTATTTCGGAATAATTGTTTATAATTATAATTGTCCTTCAAAGTTTGAGGCATCTGCTGTAATGTTAATTCTACAATTTCAGAATTACTTAGTTGAATCTTTTCTTTTGTTCCTTAGTCTAGTTAAGGATTTTTAGACTTTATGTGTTTTGCAAAACTTAAACTGATCGTTTTGCTTACTTTTTAAATGATCTCCACTATTTATTTAAAATACTTATCACTATCAACATTTAACCAATATAATCTTTATTATGTGACCATTCCCTGACATTTGTGATTTTCCAAATTTCTGTAGGTGTAAATTTAACTTTAATTTCTTTTTCAAAATTGTATTATTATTGAATAAAAATGCTTAGTAATAGTTTTTATGCCTTTGATATAGAATATCACT
Source organism: Sorex fumeus (assembly GCF_029834395.1). NCBI lineage: Eukaryota > Metazoa > Chordata > Mammalia > Eulipotyphla > Soricidae > Sorex > Sorex fumeus. The sequence continues at coordinate 1,372,965 of NW_026606077.1, forward strand.
GCGCTTTCACCTCCACCAAACTGCCAACTATCCTGTGTCATTTATAATTACTGTCTGCCCCATCTCTCCAAATCTACCACCACCTTCCCCTAAATGTCTCCTAGTTTTTAGTATTGTTTCCTGGGCTTTTTTTTCTTGTTTTCATACCCTCTTTTTCCTTTATACTTTCCATTTGCTGATGTCAGCCTGTGTTCATGTTTCTACTAACTTATTTCATTTAACATGACACTATATAATTCTATTCAAAAGCAAAAGGTAACTTATCATCTTTTTTAAAATCTGAAAAGTATTCCACTGCGTGTGTATATAAGACAAGTTACCCGTTAATGTATTTTCGCAAATTGTGCTGTTTATAGATCTTTTCTATGGTAGAGAGTGTTGCGATTGATATAGATGTGCATATATGTTTCAGTTAATGTGTTTGTATTCTTAGGATAAATGCCAGGGAGTGGAATTACTTCGTCATGTGGCAGTTTCAGTTTTAACTTTTTGAGAAGTCACTATACACTTTCCCTTATAGAATGAAAATTTCTTTTTCACCTCATTTCTACAGCATGGGTTATTTCCACAACTTTTGGCATGAAACCAGCCTCATCATATGAAGAAATGCATTTGTTTGCATTTTCCTTATAATTAGTCATAATGATTTTTTTTCCGTTTTGCCATCTAAATGACTTTTTTAAGGAAGTATTTTGAAAATTGCTAAAAAAAAACTTTCTTCTTACTGCATTTGCTCTATCCCAAATGTTTTGATTTTTTTTTTTTAATCTTCTTGAATCACCATGAGACCGTTACAAGTTTTCATGTTTGGGTTAAAATCACACAATAAACAAACACCCATCCCTCCACCAGTGCACATTCTTCACCACCAATATCCCCAGTATACCCTCCCTTTCCCACCCTCTCCCTGCCTCCATGGCAGACAATATTCCCCATACTCTCTCTCTACTTTTGGACATTAGAGTTTGCAATATAGACACCGAGCGGTTATCATGTTTGGTCCTTTATCTACTTTCTGCACACATCTCCCATCCCGACTGATTCCTCCAGCCATCATTTTCTTAGTGATCCCTTCTTTATTCCTGCTGCCCCCTACCCTTTGCTCATGAGGCAGGCTTCCAGCTATGGAGCAATTTACCTGTCCCATGTATCTACTATCCTTAACTGTCAGCCTCATGTTATGTTGTTTTATACACCACAAATGAATGCAGTCCTTCTTTGTCTGTCCCTCTCTTTCTGACACATTTCATTTAGCCTGATACTCTCCATATCTATCCATATATAAACAAAGTTCATGAATTCATCTCTTCTGACAGCCTCATTGTGTAGATGGACCTAGGTTTCTTTAACCAGTCATCTGTTCTCGGGCACTTGGGTTGCTTCCAGATTTTGGCTATTGTGAACAGTGCTGCAATGAGCATATAGGTACAGATGTCATTTCTACTGTGCTTTTTTGCATATTTGGGATATACTCCCAAAAGTGGTATTCCGGGGTCATATGGAAGTTCAATTTCTAGTTTTTGAAGGACTGTCCATATTGTTTTCCAGAAAGGCTGGACTAGTGGGCATTCCCACCAACAGTGAGAGAGCATCCCTTTTCCCCCACATCCAGGTCAGCACTGGTTGCTTTTGTTCTTTTGGATGTGTGCCAGTCTCTGTGGTGTGAGATGATATCTCATTGTTGTTTTGATTTGCATCTCCCTGATGGCTAGCAATGTGGAGCTTTGTTTCATGTGCCTTTTGGCCATTTGTATTTATTTTTTGAGGAAATGTCTGTTCATTTCTTCTCCTCATTTTTTGATGGGGTTGGAGGATTTTGTCTTGTACAATTCTACTAGTGTCTTGTATATCCTGGATTTTAATCCCTTATCAGATGAGTATTGGGTAGATATTCTTTCCCATTCTGTGGGCTTTTTCTGTATTTTGGTCACTGTTTCTTTTGAAGTGCAGAAGTTTCTTATTTTGATGTAGTCCCATTTTTTGTTTGCTTCCACTTGCATGGTCAGTGCTATTTTAGCTTCATTGTTGTGAAGAGTTCTGCCTACGTTTTCCTCTATGTACCTTATGGATTCGTGTCTGATATTGAAGTCTTTAATCCACTTTTATCTGACTTTTGTGCCTGGCATTAGACAGAGGTCAGAGTTCTTCCTTTATTTATTTATTTATTTTTTTTTTGCAGGTAGCTATCCAGTTTTCCCAGCACCAGTTGTTGAAGAGGCATTCCTTATTCCACTTCACATTTATTGCTCCTTTGTTAAAGATTAAGTGGTCATATATTTGGGGGTCTGTAACAGAATATTCAACTCTGTTCCATTGGCCTGCAGGTCTGTTTCTAGACCAGTACCATGCTGCCTTAATTACTACTGCTTTTGTAGTACAGTTTGAAGTTAGGGTGGGTGATGCCACCCATCTTCTTTTTCCCAAGAATTGCTTTACCTATTTGAGGGGATTTATTGTTCCATATGAATTTCAAGAGTGTTTTGTCTATTTTTCAGAAAAATGTCATGGGCATCCTGATAGGAACCGCATTGAATTTGTATAGTTCTTTGGGCAGTATTGAAATTTTGATAATGTTGATCCTCCCTATCCATGAACAGGGGGTGTGTCTCCATTTCCTAGTGTCCTCTTTTATTTCTTGAACTACTGTTCTGTAGTCTTCTTTGTATAGGTCCTTCACCTCTTTGGTTAAACTGATTCAGAGGTACTTGATTTTCTGAGGTACTATTGTGAACAGGATTGTTTTTATAATGTCTATTTCTTCTCTTTTGTTATTTGTATATAAGAAAGTCATGGACTTTTGGGTGTTGATTTTGTAGGCTGCCAATTTACTAAACCGACCTATTGTTTCTAGGAACTTTTCTGTAGAGTCTTTAGGGTTTTCTCAGTATAGTATCATATCGTCAGCAAATAGTGATAGCTTGACCTCTTCCTTTCCTATCAGTATTCCCTTGATACCTTTCTCTTGCCTAACTGCAATGGCCAGGATTTTCAGTACAATATTGAATAGGAGTGGCAAAAGTGGGCAACCTTGTCTTGTGCTTGATCTTAGAGGGAAGGCTTTTAGTTTTTCCCCATTGAGAATGATACTTGCTGTGGGCTTGTGGTAGATGGCTTTGACTATATTGAGGAAAGTTCCTTCCGTGCCTATTTTGCTGAGAGTTTTCATCATAAACTGCTGCTGGATCTTGTCAAATGCTTTCTCTGTGTCTATTGATATGACCATATATTTTTAAAAATTTTTTTGTTGATATGATGGATTATTTTGATCGACTTCCAAATGTTAAACCATCCTTGCATCCCTGGGATGAATCCTACTTGATAATGGTGTATGATCTTTTTGATGAATCGTTGGATTCTATTTGCTAATAGTTTGTTGAGGATAACTGTGTCTGTATTCATCAGGGGTATTGGCCTATAATGTTCTTTCTTTGTGGTATCTCTGTCTGCTTTGGTATCAGGGTGATATTTGCTTCATAGAAACTGCTCAAAGATGTTTTTGAGACTTCAATTTCGTGGAAAAGCTTAGAGTAAGTCCACTTTAAATATTAGGAAGACTTCGCTAGTGAATCCATCTGGGCCAGGACTTCTGTGCTTGGGGAGACTTTTTATTACCGTTTCAATATCCTTGATGGTGATAGGTCTATTAAGGTATTCCGGGTCTTTGCTGATCCCTCATTAGGTACATATGCATTTAGTATTGTAAGTCTTTCCTATTGTACAATGGCATGATCAATAAGAAATGGCCTTCACTGTCTCTTTTGACCTTCTTCAGTCTGGAATCAATGTGGTCTGATACTAGGATGGTTACTACAGCTTTTTTATGAGAGTTGTTTGCCTGTAGGATTGTTTTCCAGCCCTTGACTTTGAGCCTGTGTTTACTCTAACTATTGAGATGTGTTTCTTGCAGGCAACAGAATGTTGGGTTCAATATTCTAATCCATCCTTCTATTCTGTGTCTTTTAATAGGTGTGTTTAGCCCATTGACATTGAGAGAGATTATTGTTATGGGGTTTTGTCCCATTTTTCTGTTGAAATTTGGTGTATTTACGGGGCCTGTCTTATATTAAAGCATCCCATTTAGTTGTTCTTGTAACCATGGTTTTTAGTTTATGAAGTTCCTGAGCTGTTGTTTTTTTCTGTGAAACTGTGTGTTGTTCCTTCAATTAGGAATGAGAGTCTCGCTGGGTAAAGTATTTTTGGTGTGGCATTTATTTCATTGAGTTTTTTTCAATATATCCCACCACTGTTTTGGAGTCTTGAGGGTTTCATCAGACAAATCAGCTGTGAATCTTCAGGATGCTCCTTTATAGGAAATTTCTTTCTTTGATCTTGCTGCTTTCAGAATTTTGTCTCTATTTAAGGTTTTGGTCATTTTGATCAGGATGTGTCTTGGGGTATTTTTATTCGGATTTCTTCTAGCTGGTAGCCTCTGGGTCTCCTGAATGTGCTCACACGTTTTCTTCATCTCTGGAAACGTCATAGCAATGATGTCTTTGACGGTTTCTTCTTCATCAGGTTTTTCTTCCTGTCTCTCTGGGACTCCAATAATTCTTATATTACTTCTCTTGGCTTCATCACAATCTTCTCTTGCCATCTGTCCCCTGATTGTGAGTCTCTTTTCCATTTTCTGCTGTTTTCATGAGAGTCTCTGGACTTCATCTTTGAGCTCACTGTTTCTGTCCATACCAGCTGTTACTCTGCTGCTGAGGCCTTCCATTGAGTTTTTCAATTTGCCTACCAGGTTTTTTAGGTTCAACATTTCCATTTGTAATTTTATTTTCATTTTCCTCATTTCTACCTTCAGATCCTTTTGTCTTTTATTGGCATTGCTTTCCATTGTTTCCTTTAGCTCCCTAAGCATCCTTAGTAGCTCCCTTCTAAATTCCTTGTCAGAGAGGTTGTTTATCACTTAATTATTGTTGGTGTCTTCTGGGCTAGCCTCTTCAATAAGTAAGGTTAGTGGGCTTCTGCATTGCTTTACCACTGTGACCTGTGTGGTTTAGACCTTCACGCTCACTGTTACTATTCCCCTTATGATGCAGAATTAATTGAGGTGGGCTTAATGAATTATTGTCTAATGTGTTTCTGGTGGCTAAGCTAACCTAGTGAAAGTTTCATCTAAGAGGGTAACTTATGGTTCCTATGGGATATGTAGGGGGAGAATAACTTATGACCGCTAATGCAGCCATGGCTCCGGGAAGGGGCCCTGCCACCGGGCAGATACCTGGGTGAGTGAGCAGAGGGTGCCCGCAATGGTTCAGCTTTGCTTGCACGCGGTGTGCCTAAATTCCTGTCCCCAACAGACCAAGGATGAAAAACAGCCACTCTCTGGGGGTTTTAGTTAGATGCACAACCCCGGGAAGGGGCCCTGCAGCCGGGCGGGTAACTGGGTGTTTTGGTATTTTGCGTCCTTGTTTTCTCAGTATACGTTTTGCTTATAGACTAGACTCTGTCATTTGTGCTTCACATACATATAAATGCCCTATTTTCTTATGTTTCTCACTGTTTTTATTAATACACTATGATTTACAAAGATATTATTAGTTGAGTTTTAATAATACAATATACAGCAGTGATCCCACCACCACTGTCAACTTCCCTCCACTGGTTTCCACACATACTCCCATAACTCCAGTCTACTCTCTTGGCAGGCACCTTTTTATGTTTGGTGGTTAAAGTTGTGTCTCATCTCTTGATTTCAGTGTTTGGGTATCTGGTTCTGTCATTCTTTAACACCACCTTTGTGCCTGACTCCTCTGACCTGGCCTCCTTTGCTTCTCATCTATCTTTTTCTCCCTCTCCTCCAATTTTTCTTTCTTATTTTTTATGATTTCAAGTTTCACTACCTGTGGTAAAAATATATTTATTGTAAGTTTTTTATGTCAACTCCTTGTCGGAAGGGTATTGGTTGAATATCCTTTCCCATACTGTAGGCTGTCTTTGTATTTTGGTCACTATTTCTTTTGAGGTGCATAAACTTCTTAGTTTAAGATAGTCCATTTGTCTATCTCTGTTTTCACTTGCTTGGCCAGTGGCATTTCATCTTTGAAGAAAATGTTTGCTTCGATATCGGGAAGGTTTTGTCAACCTTGTCGTCAATGTACCTTGTGGATACTGGTCTGATATTAAGGTCATTAATCCGTCTTGATCTTACTTTTGTATATGGTGTTAGGTAGAGATCTGAGCCCATTTATTTTTGCATGTAGCTGTCCAGTTTTGCCAGAACAATTTGTTGAAGAGGCTTTCCTTGCTCGACTTTATATTTCTTTCTCCCTTATCAAAGACTAAATGATCTATATTTGGGAGGAGGTGTCAGCATATTCAAACCCCTTCCATTGATTGGTCTGCGGCTCTGCCTTTGTTCCATTGCTATGCTATTTTAATTATTACTGCTTTGTAGTAGAGTTTGAGGTTGGGGAGGTTGATTCCTCCCATTTTCTTTTTCCCTAGAATTGCTTTAGCTCTTAGGGGGTGCTTATTGTTCCATATGAATTTCAGGAGTGTTTGTTCCATTTCTTTGAAGAATGTGATGGGTATCACTATAGGGAAGCACTGGTTGAAGTACACAAGAAGAAAACATCCACTCCATCAAAAAATGGAGTGACCAAATGAACAGAAACTTTCTCAAAAAAGAAATCAAAATGGCAAAAAAGCACATGAGAAAATTCTCTACATCATTAATCATCAAGGAGCTTCAGAACAAAACAACACTGAGACATCATCTCACAAGACAGAGACTGGCTGGCATCCAAAAGAACAAAAGCAATCAGTTTTGAAGCGCAAAAGGGACCAAAACCAACATAGCAAGGAAGGGACCCTCCTTCACTTCTGGTGGGAATGCCGACTGGTTCAGCCCTTTTGGAAAACAGTATGGACAATTCTCAAAAAATTATAAATTGAGCTCCCATTTGACCCAGCAATATCACTCCTGGGAATATATCCCAGAGAGGCAAAAAAAAGTATAGTTGAAATGACACCTGCACTTCTATGTTCATTGCTGCACTGTTCACAATAGCCAAAATTTGGAAAAAAACACCCGAGTTCCCGAGAACAGATGACCTGTTAAATAATCTTTGGTAAATCTACACAATGGAATACTACACAGATATTAGAAAAGATGAAGTCATGAAATTTACATAAAAGTAGTTCTACATGAAAATACCGTGCTAAGTGAAATGAGCCAGAAAGAGAGGGACAGACATAGAAAGACTACACTCATCTTGGGAATATAAAGTAATAGAATGGGTGTCGAACACCCAGGAATAATTGGGATACATACCAGGAGGTCTGCTCCACGGCTTGGAAGCTGGCAGCACATGCTGGGGAAAAAGGCAGCTCATATAGAAAAGGGAACACCAAGTAAAGGATGTTTGGAGGACTTGCTCGGAATGCGAGATGTGTGCTGAAAGTAGACTATAAACTGAAAGCGATGGCTACTCAATACCTCTATTGCAAACTGCAACACCCTAAAGGAAAGAGTAAGCAAAAGGGCATGCCCTTCCACAGAGGCAGGGTGGGGTGGGGTGGATGGGGTGGGGGTGGGAGGGCTTCTGGCATCATTGGTGGTGGAGAATGGACACTGGTGGAGGGATGGGTACGTGATCATTGTATAACTGAAACCCACGCATGAAAGTTTGTAAGTCTACAGCTGTACCTCATGGTGTTTCACTAATAAAAATAAATATATATATATATATAACATAAAAATTTAAATAAATGTATATAGTAGGATTATTTCAACTTTCCTGTGAAATTTTGTTATCTAACATGTGATCTATCCCAGAGAGTGTTGTTCTGTTTGCATTTGAAATGAATGCATTTTCTTCTGCCATTGGGAGGAAAGCTTAGATTGTTTTCAAGGTCTATATTGTCCCAAAGTATAAAGGTAATATTGAGAACTCTGAGAGAAGGCATATGATAATTATATAAATAGCAAGTGATTTCATTATCATCTCATCTAGAATGTTTAGATAGAAATCAATTACACAAAGATAATACAGGTCTACTTAGAAGGACATGACCCTCTCCATAAGCACTGTATCATTATGGCCTCATTACTTTCCTCCCTGATGCATTGTGGAGTGAGACTTTTAACATTAACCAACTTTATTTTTATTATTTTAATTATTTAAAAGTTTTTAAATACTATGATTTACAATGCTGTAAATAATAGGGTTTTGTTCATGCAATATTCTAACAGCACACCGTACTCCTTCAATGTTCATATTTCTTTATCATTGTCTCAGGGTCTCCTCCAATCTAATTCTGTTTCCTGTCCATAATATACTCAGTTTTATAGACAAGTTCTCAGGTTCTGTTGTCTTGGACTATTGTTTCTTCCCATATTATGTTTATTTATATTCATTTCACATTTTAGAGATTATTCTCTATCTATCCCTATTTCTCTGAATAACTTCATCCAGCAAGATACCCTCCAATTCTATCCACACAGCAGTAAATTGCACAAGTTCTTCTTTTTTAAAAGCTGAGCAGTATTCCACTGTGTTTTTATACCACGGTTTCTCTATCCAGTCATTTATTCTTGGAAATTTGGGCTGTTTTCAGAGTTTTGGGTTTTTGATATTGGTACAATAAGCATAGGCAGGAGCCATAGCACAGCGGGTAGGGCATTTGCCTTGCATGAGGCCGACCTGGCTGACCCAAGTTCAATTCATCCACCCCTCTTGGAGAGCCTGGCAAGCTACCGAGAGTCTCCCGCATGGCAAAGCCTGGCAAGCTACCTGTGATGTATTCGATATGGCAAACACAGTAACAACCAGTCGAAGGAGATGTTACTGGGATGGCTCAAGCAAACATAATAGCATAAAATATTGTTTTTTAGTCTTTGGTGGAAGTTATGATTTTAAGTACATAAACTTTCTAATTATACATTCATGTGTTCTCATATTATACATTCATGTGTTCCATAATGGTATTAATGATAAAAATATAAAATAATTAAAATGTATTTAAAATATAAGAGACAGGAGAATCCATCATTCTTTAAGATGGATTCTCCAAAGATACTTATAAATATTTTAGTTTAAATTTAATCATAACTAATAAAGTATGCATTTATATAAATATGGATGAATTTATTATATGACTGTTTTATTGTGAAAAGTTTAAGAAAAATATTTTTTATTATTCAGATTACAATTCTCAATTTGTTTGAATTAGAATCCAATCAACTTAGGATTGTTATTCTACCATGTAAAGTAAATTACAGTTAGTCATTTAAAATGTTTAATTAGCCCTTAGTTCAAAGAATGTAGAGAATGTCTTCAAATATTTATCATAATTTACATACTACGCAAAATACAGTATTCTAGCATTAAGTACTACATAATTATAAATCATAGAAATCATCATTTCAAATACACTGATGGAACTTAGCAATATATTGAAATTTGGTCATAGAAATTTACTGAGAGAATATTTATTAACTTTCAGTGATATCCTATATGTACATTGTGTGTGTGTGTGTGTTATGTGTGTGTGTGGGGGGGTGAGGAGGGGAGTTAAGAGACCCACTCCATGGGCAAAACATTTCATTGTACTTATGTTATCTTTAAAATTAGCTTAGGTACTTTCTAAGTACTTTTTCATTTATAAAATTGATATTCAATGTTGCTCCTGTGATACTTCTGTCAATTTGAAAGTGAACATTGAAAGCTCTAATTAAAAGAAACATAATTAGTATCAAATTAAGATAATTTCTCTATAAATTCCCTAAGGTCATATTCCATATGACAATATAAAACTGGTTTAACTTTTGATTTCTCAAAATTTCTCTAAAACTTGTGTTACTTTTAAAGCAATGTTTGGAGCCAAAAGGAGACACAGACTTCTCTTTGTACAATCTACTTCAGTGGGAGATAAGGCAAAAGTAAAATAATTGTTTCTGAGCAGACTGTGTAGAAACGAAATCTAACCTGACTTCATCTTTATTTAGACCATCCTTATGGTTTGTATTTTAGTGTTGTCACATAAAAATTAAAATCCAAGTCAATTCAGAGAATGAATTTAGAAAAATAAGTTTTTCCTTCATGATAACATAGCCTGACCATGATGGTTGGCTTTAAATTTTCCCCAGCTTGATGAAACTTTAGGTAGCTCTTTTTCTAATTTGGATTAGAAATGTGGATTTCTACTTGAACTTTCATTAGAGCATTTTCTTTAAAAATTTTGCAAACTAAATTGTTCCTATGTCACTTTGAGGTATATTTGCCCATCCTTGACCAGTTTTAAAATCTAAAAATATCTTCCTCAGAGAACAAGAGTATATATCCTGTTATTTATATAGCAATATATTTTATGTTACATATCAGATATTATTATAAATATGGCAACAAGAGCAATTTTTATTTACCCAAGTTTTTTTTCTTACTTCATAGGAAAATAATGTTTTAAGCTTTCTGACTGTCTTTAATTGTGCTAGTGCAATTAGCTTAGCAAACTCACTGTGAAGTCTCTTCAAATTTTGAAGCAAATCAGTAAGTTATAGCTTTGAGCTCTTCAAAGTACTTTGTAAAGTGCAGGAGAAAACTGTAAAAGAGAGGAGAAAAATAAAAATAAAAGGAACAGATGGCAGATAGGAATGCTTTTTTGCAAGACTTGAGTGAGTAAAATCTTGAAGCAAGCAACTTTGATGTTTTAGATGTTTTAGTAGTTTTGCTAGGGAGACTGGCACTTTGACATGTATGTAGTTATTCTGGATACTTTAGAGCTATAACTCTAAGGGATGCTCTGGTATAACATCATGTGGACAGTCATGAAGTCTTTGAATTACTTTACGGCCCACTCTCTGATTTATAGTACATATTCCCAGTCTCAGCAAAACATGGAATGGTAACAGCACTATCTAAAAGCATGAATAACCATTGCCCATGTTGAACTCAAAGTGTGTTCATTAAACTTTCCTTCTAGATTATGTCTGTTATTGTAGATCTTAATACAATAAATGACATTTGAGGATGTGAACTATGTTGTTTAGGTTTCACATACATTTTTTTCACTTAATGAAAAAACTGTTTTTTATGGTTGCTATCTTATTTTTGTTTTTCAGTTCATTAATGAGTTCGTGAGTTCTGGTAACATGGATAAGAGTCATTAAGCATTATGTACTTCACCCTGGTTTAAAAAAAATATTTAAAACTGTCCCACAGTAGATAGGCCACTCCTTGGCTGGATGAATCACACAGTAATCATTTGTTTCAAGAAATGACTTGTCATCAAGTACCTATTACACTTTGAGTTGGGGGAATAACAGATTAATTTTTTACAGCAAAGAAATTAGATATAGTACATAATACTCTGAGAAATGTATGAACTCTGTCTCCAGCTTTTCTTTGAAGAATTGCACTTAGGAACTCCTAATTATACAGTATATCAGCTAAGAGACATGGAATGACAACTTAAAGACTTTCTTTCAAATTATGATTGCCATTTATTTTTACATAATATTACACATTGTAGAAGAGTAGACAGTCATAGTACTTTGCACTTTCAAAATCAAAGGAATGTTTCTTAACATCCATGAATTTTGAGTGCATTGTGTATTAAATGGGCACGTAAATAAATTTTCGTAGGTGAAGAAATGGTATAAAAAGGAGACAAATTAGTAAATAGTAACTTAATTATCCAGGGAACAAGGATAATTTAAAATATGTGAAAAGCAATATTAAATGAGTTTTAAGGCTTGAGACAGAAATCTTTTTCTTAGTAAAGAAAGTTATGTGGTAGATAGCAAATGCAATAGGCAGAAATTAGATTTTAGAAAACTATGAATAAGGAGACTTTGAAGGTTATATTTCAAGGATTATGAGTTTCTGATTATAGAGTTTGAAAACTTTGCCTTTTAGAATTTGTGCTTTATTTGCCGCCATTTGAGTTGGTTACATGTGTTTTTGTAAATGTGTCACTGACACTGTCACTGTCCTCCCGTTGTTCATCGATTTTCTCAAGCAGGTCCAGTAATGTCTCCATCGTGAGACATGTTGTTACTGTATTTGGCCTATTGAATATGTCACGGGTAGCTAGCTAGGATTTGCCGTGCGGGCAAGATACTCTCGGTAGCTTGCCTGGATCTCCAAGAGGCAAGGAGGAATCGAACTCGGTTGGGCCATCTCAGCCGCGTGCAATAAAAATGCCATGCCCATTGTGCTATCGCTCCAGCCCGTAATCGTCTTTATTTAGTATTTCTAGATTTTTTTTCTTATTCTAAAATCTGAATGCCACAAAGATGTTAAATAACCTGAACATAATGTATGATTAACTACAAAAGTTTAACAAAATTTGTTAAAGTAGCTGAAGTATATGTATTGGTATCAAGCATATTTTTCTCTACGTGAAGACAGAATGAAACATCAGCTTTAGAATCAGATCGACCTGGATTTCTCATTCCTCAGAATTCTAGCCTCATTGATATGATTGGGTTAATTAATCTCTTTGGATTTCTAAATTCAGTTTCTACATTTCTACATTCAGTTTTTAAATATAAATGCTAAAGTCAATGCATAAATATTCATTAGGATGATTCATATTCCTACTACAGAAAAGTGATCAATAAATTAAAGTTTAAGCTGCCCCTTTTCTTCTGTAAGATAATAGGACTAGTAATGCTGAGGTAGGCTGGTAAATAGGAAACCATGGCAAAGGAATTTCTAGAAAATAATAGAAGTAATAGCCCCAAGGCTTCAAAAAGCTCACCTTGAGGACACAAGAACTAAGACCTAATAATCCTTTACCTGGTACCCACAGATCCAGAGAGGGCTAATCCCCTCCCACCCGGAGAAAAGCTCCAGCAGGAAAAATGTTCCAATGTGGGGCAGCTTCTTCACATGAGAAAGCCCTTTAAAAGCTAACTTGGACAAAGAAAGAGCTGAATAACACCTATAGAAATGTCACTGTCACTGTCACTGTCACTGTCCTCCCGTTGTTCATCAATTTGCTCGAGCGGGCCCAGTAACGTCTCCATTGGAGACTTTGTTGTTACTGTGTTTGGCATATCGAATACTCTCGGTAGCTTGCCGGGCTCTCCGAGAGGGGCGGATGAATCGAACTCGGGTTGGCCATGTTGGCCGCTTGTAAGGCGAACGCCCTACCACTGTTCTATTGCTCCAGCCCGTGCACTAGGCGCACTAGGGCAGTCTCTGCTTTTAGTCATAATGAGATTCCTTTGGAAGGAATTTATTTTAATTCAGTTTACAATAGTATGGAGCCCGTCTCATAATTTATTTAAAAGAAAGGACAATTTAATTTAAATTATCATTTAAAACTTGATAAAAATGGCTCTTTTTTTTTTGAAGGGGATTAACGGGGACACAACTAGTGGTGCTCAAATGTCAGGGGCTACTCCCGGCTCTGGGCTCAGGAGTGACTCTAGCAATGACCAGGGTCCCATGTGGTTTTGGGAATGAAACTGGTTTTAAGCACATGCAAGGCAAGAGTCTTAACCATTGTTACATCTTTCTGGCTCAAAGAATGTGTAAATTTAGATTCTTCTGATCTGTGCGTGGGCAAATTCTTTAACATTGACATTTAGGTAAAAACATTTGACTTAGTATTATCTGTTCTGTGTCTATCAATTATTGCATCACCGGCTAGAAACTGGACTGTATTTTTCCAGGAAAAAATATATGTATATACTTAATTTATAGTATATATTACTGATAAGCTGCTCCAGTATATATTTTCAATAGAAGTTGCATCAGTCCAGATGTACAGCTTCAATTTCCACAATTCTATTTCCACCATCAGCAAAAAATAACACAGATGTTTGACTATCCCAGCAGCAAGCTAGACTCAAGCAAAGGGTTGGTTGGCCTTTTTGTTTAATACTGCATCACCTTCCTTCAGGCTCCCACCATGCGGTCCATTCTTTCTGAGTTAATAAATATTGAGTGAACACAGATAAGAACAAAAGCTGGAATATTTATATAGGTGTGGCCTTTGAGCAATAAACAATCATCAAATACCTTTAATGTGTATTTTTGAAGTTATGGTAACCTCCTGTTAAGTCGAAAGGGCATGTTTCCTTCTAAACTAGGTTAAACTTGTAATCAGGAAACTGGTCTTGCCTTCTTGGGATTTTATTAGTTTGATGATTTTCCATAATTCTCAAATCTATTTCCTCAACTTTATTATGACTACCTGTGTATACTACTGACCAACTGCCCAAAACATGGTAGGTAGGAGGCTACTTCTGTGTTCTGTCTGTCTGTCTGTCTGTCTGTCTCTCTTTAAAAAAAATACAGAACTACTATGAATTCTCGTTCATTTTTCCTGCCAGAAATAATTGAATTATCTGAGAAGTCAGTGTACTTGCATATACCCAATGGTTGAATTGCTCTATATCTAATGTTACCTGAGCAAAGGTATCCTATTTGTTTATGTTTATACAAATGGACTTCCATTATCAGCAGCTAAATATACTTAATTCTGGGGCTTGGTTTGTCGTTCAGAGTAAGGGACTTCTTTTGCATGTGGGAAGTCATAGGTTCTCTTTCGAGTAGTGCTAAAACAAAACAAAATAACAAAACATTTCTAGTATATATGGTTATGTCATATTTCCTTCTAGCCATGAATCCCCTCCAATTAAATATGATCGTTACTAAATTTAAGTGTCAACTTAAATAAGTTTTAGCTTACCCACATAGTCCATAAAACATTACTCTCTATAAACACATATACACACATACATACACACACATATATACATGCACACATACATATATATGTTTGTATATATATATATATATATATACATATGGGATAGTTCTTCTGGATGACATCAACATTTCAATATTTGGAAAGTAAATCATCATCCCTAATGTAGATGTTATTATCCAATCTAAGGAACTGAATAGGACAAAAGGCAGATGAGGAAGAATTTCATTCCCTTTATTCTTGTTTGCCTATTTGAGCTGAGAATTGGGTATTAGACCATCAAATTGAGATTTTTACCATTTTACATTAATGGAATTCCTGAATTTCCAGATTGCACATAACATATTATGAGACTTCTCAGCCTCCATAATTACAACCTACTAGTTCTATCTCTCTAGTATACTCTAATACAACTAAGAATTAGGTAATGGAATAGATACAGGCTATTTATTCCCAGATATTTTACTCTCTATAATGTTTATGATTAAGTTATGAAGACTAACAGGGAATTGATAAAATATGCTAACTGCAAAATAAATTATCATCTCCCACTTTCCAATAGCACTCCTCTCCAATCCATTTGTGCTCAGTAATTAATTAAAAATTATTATTTTTGAATTGTGAGTTACCATAAATATCTTACAGAAGAAGGGGGATATTAGTTAAATTTAAACAATCAAAACATAAAAATAATAGAAAGAAAACTCTAGTATCTATTTTCTTCCACTGCTCTTAGAAGTGGATAATTTATCTTTTCTAGTTAAACTTCAAAACAAGTTTTAGGTTGGTTGGAAAGATAGTACAGCGGTTAGGGTTCTTCCCTTGCACACAGCTGTCCCAGATATGTTAATTACTGGCACAAGATATGTTCCTTTCAGCATTTTCAAGGAGTTATCAATTAGTGTAGAGCAATTGGTAAGCACTGACACCGCTGAGTGTGGTCCAAAATGAATCCCAGAGCTTTAAAAAAATAATTATTTTAAGCTCATAGTATTAACCTCATTCTGGCTTTGAAAATGAGTTTCCTTTTTTCATTTACTAAAATTTACAAAGAGGTCACCTGGAAATGGAGAAATATTCCATTTTCATTAATTAGTTGAACTAACATTGTCAAAATGAATATTCTACCCACCCCCAAATTTATAAGCATTTACTACAATCCCATCAAAACACTTAATATTCTTGAAGGATTTTGGAAAAACATTAATAGTTTTATTATAATCACAAAAAATCCTTAATAGCCAAAGCTATTCTTAAAAAATAACTTGGATATCACAATTTTATTTTTATTTATTTTTTCTAGCTTTTCATCCATACCTGCTGGTGCTCAGGGCTTACTCGTCATGACTGCATTCAGGGATAATTTTTTTTAGACCCACAAACGGCCTCTCTGGCTCCTAACCAAGCTGTTTAACAGCCATGATCCAAGAGACTCAGAAACAAATCTCGGAACCCAGTGACTTTTGACAGAGATGCGTCTGGTCCCCACAGTAGGTTACTGGTGCCAGCCCACTCCAGGGGGGAGAGGGTGCTATCCCCTCCTCGTGATCCCCCTTGGTGGCTCAGTGGCCGCCATCCTCCAGAGGCACTGGACAGTCAGGTTTGGCCCCACGGTGATGAGACACGAGGGGTCTCATGGGATGGGGGTGGATCCGGCCCTTTTCTCCCCACCCCAACAAGACCCCAAGTTGCCACCCACGAATAGCCTCTGGCTCCTGATGAAGCTGCTCATAGTTCACTCTTGACATGGCTCAAGAAATCATATGCGAAGTCAGGATTTCATCCTGGTAAGTTATATGCAATGCAAGTGCCCTTTCTGCTGTGCTGTTGCTCAAGCGTCTCTGGTATCATATATCTTCTAATATAAGTAATATAATATAATAATATAATATAATAAGTATAATAAGTAATATAATACAATACTTAATATTATAAGTATATTATAAGTATAATAAGTAACATTATATTATATTATTATAAGTATATTATAAGTATAATACGTAATATAATATAATATATTATATTACAAAGCTATATTTATTTATATAAATATAATATAATATTTAATATTATATAAATATTAATATCATATTTATATTATATTACAAAGCTACAGTAAGTAATACAGCATTACACCAGGATACAGATAGATTGTATGACCAATGGATTAGAACTGGGAGCCCTAAGGTAAACTTCAAATATAGGTACAATTCGTCTATGATAAAAGGGCTGAATGGATTAAGCAGATCAGGAATGCCTCTGCAAAATTTTATTGTGGAAAAACTGGATAACGATGCACAATAAAATGAAATTTTACTGTATCTCACAGCATATACTAAAGTTAACTGAAAGTGAACTAAATATCTTAGGTTAGACCAGAATTCATGAAATACATCTGGGAAAAAGCCACCCTACTAATACAATTGCACACATTTCCTCAGAAAAGTGATTAATGTTCAGAATATAAAAATCACTCATGGCACCCAGAAACAACAACAAACAATAACTCATTCAAAATATCTGGAAAGGAGGTAGACAGCCACGTCAATGAAGAAGACATATGAATGTCCAATAGTTCATAGTCACCTATCATAAGAGAAATCCAAATCAAGATGACCATGAGGTATCATCTTACACCAGTGATAATGCCATATGCAAAGATCACAGGGAACAACCAATATTGGTAGGAATGATTAGAATTGTCAAGATGTGAGGAATGAAACAAAGCATCAGAAAATACAGTGACTTTTTCAAAAGACAGATGTATAAATCAAAAGTAAAATATATTAAACGTTCACGGTCCTCCGGTTGTTCATCGATTTGCTCGAGCGGGCCCAGTAACGTCTCCATTGTGACACTTGTTACTGTGTTTGGCATATAGAATACGTCACGGGTAACTTGCCAGGCTTTGCCGTGCAGGCGAGATACTCTCAGTAGCTTGCTGGGCTCTCCAAGAGGGGCAGAGGAATCGAACTCGGGTTGGCCATATTGGCTGCGTGCAAGGCAAATATCCTACCGCTGTGCTATCGCTCCAGCCCCAAATATATTAAAAATGTTACAAAAATAATAATGGGCCTAAATGATTAACATAGCCCAACATATCCACCTCCCTGAAGATAAAGGCTGAACCACTCAAACTTCTGACAAAAATGTAGCAACAAGAAAATTTGTAACTTGATCCATTCTAGAAGGCCCTCCCATTGATCGTCGATTTGCTCGAGCGGGCCCAGTAACATCTCCATTGGAGACTTTGTTGTTACTGTGTCTGGCATATCGAATACTCTCGGTAGCTTGCCGGGCTCTCCGAGAGGGGCAGAGGAATCGAACTCGGGTCGGCCATGTTGGCTGCTTGTAAGGCGAACGCCCTACCCGCTGTGCTATCGCTCCAGCCCTATATGTACTATACTTGTTTAAAACAAGTCTGATGCAGTCCATATTGTTTCCCCTCATAATCCTTCTCTGAAGTCTTCAGTGAATCTGGAAATGGTTGAAATACTCACTCTTGGGCCAGAGTCAGGTCTAGAGTACTTTGATGACAGACTTATTCTTTAAACTATAGTTTTGAACCCTTTATTGTAATCATATTTCAAGTAGTTGAATATCAAGACCATAACTGTCTCACTTAGTATATCTCCTTGAATATCTAGAATTTTTCTGTAGTTATGAATTATTTTGGTTAAAAGTGCCTGCCAAAGAGGAAACTTGTTCCCCCTTTGGTGAAAGTACCTCCCCCCGCCCCCGGCACGCAGGCCAAAGGCGACCCCAAGAAAGAAGTGGAACTTCAATCCAGCTCAGACAACGGCATGACCAACTTCCCCACAGTGGTGGTGGTGGGTGTGGCCTTATGCCCAGAAAACTGACACAGGGAACTGCAAAACTCTTCCCGCCCTTGGCCAAGGTGCCCCCCACCAAGTACCCAGGCCAGAGGCAACCTCCGGCAAAGTTTAGGACCACACGCAGCCACAGTTATTTTCCCTCAAGCACGGTTACTTAATGCTGAGGAGGACAGCCTGGTTGTCACAAACACATCATACCAATAGTCCACTAGCCTATTCCAATCCAACAAAACTAAATGTGAACACAAGAAACTGAACAAGCTTAATATTAAAGAACACATCCTCTGAAGCTGCACTAGAGAACTCTCAAAAGTCACAGAGGAGCACCAAAGAGGAAGTTAGTATTCTAGAAGGGGGAAATGGTGACCACCATTGATCGAGCACATCCAGAACTCCCCCCCTTCCTTGCAATGAGAGGGGAACATTGATAAGTGAACTGGAGGGTCCCACCTTCATACTACCTGAGCAATATGAAGAAATAGTACAAATCCCCACTACGAGGAATGAATGAAGAAAAGAGCCCAGAAGCCTCAGTAGGGAATAACAACAAATGCAATCACTCCTATAAAGAATTCAGAAATGAAATTTTGAGGATTTTTAATGAACTCAGAGAAAGGGTGGAGCAGGCATTCAGTAAATTAAAGGAGGACATGAGAGAAAGAGCCAATAAAATACAGGAAGAAATGAAAGCAGAAAAAAGAAAGCTACAAACAGAAATGTCACTAATAAAGGGTTCAGTAGGTAAAATTACAAACTCCGTGGGCACCCTCAGCAATAGAGTGACAAGAGCCGAGGACAGAATCAGTGAGCTTGAAGATGAGCTGCAGAAAACATACAGGGAACAGCATAAAATGGGAAAAGACCTCAAAATAGCTCTAGGGCGAATCAGAGACCTAGGGGATGAAGTCAAGTGGAAGAACATAGGAATTATCCGAGTACCAGAAGGACAGGGAGGCAACCCCAGTGAAGCAGCAACAGTTAAAAATATCATTGCTGACAAGTTCCAAGAGCTGGAGACTTCAGGCTTCCAGATCCCAGGAGCCTGAAGGGTACTAGCTAAAAGAGACCTTAATAAAAAGACTTCAAGGTATATCGTAATCAGAATGATGAATACCACAGATAGAGACACAATGCTGAAAGCAGCACGATCAAAGAAAGAAATCACATACAAAAGAGCACCGCTTAGATTTACAGCAGACTAAATCAGAGAAAACGGTCCAAGCCCGAAGACAATGGTGGGATATAGTGAAAAGAAACTTGTACTGGAAATGTGAGTGTGTGTGTATGTGTGTGCGCATGTGTGTGTGTGGTGATATGTTTGAAATTTGAGAAATTCAGAGAAACTCACTAGACTGATACAATTCAATTATATCAAGTAAGATGGTGGTAAGCAGAAACACTCTATTTGTGTTATAAAAATTGCTTCATCACAATGGTAATTCCTTTTCTTTGCTTTCTTCCCCTCTCTGGGTGAGGCAGGGCTCAGGGAAGACATTCTAAGAGACAGTCTCACTGTGTGGGCCTGGCAATTCAATGTTCCACCAAGCAATGTGCTGCCGCTTGGAACCAGTTAGATTAGGGCCATCAGAGCCACATCTCACAGTGCTCAGGACGCCATGTGGTTCTTGGCATTGTATTTCAGGCCAGGCATGTGCTTCAGCCCTTTCAGCTATCTCCCCAGGCCCTGATTTAGGTCTTAATTAAAATGGCATTTCCATTTAATTGTGGTGCACTTGTATTATCTGTGATAGTTCCTAACTTCTTTACCCCCCAGACATCCTTACAGTGTTTCCCTAAATATATTAGCTTGATTTCATTTTTGCAAGCTTAAAAGCATGAATAAATGCAGTGTAGAAGTATACATCCTATTTTAACCTGGGGGCAAAATTTTGCTGGCTGTTAAATTATATTGAGGTCAAATTCAGAAAAAATAAAGCTTTGCCAAGACTAGAAACAGAGATTGTTATTCTTTTTTTCATTTTGCTTGGTTGCTAAAATGTTTGTTTTTCATCTTTTAACAAATGTTCTGTTTGAAGCTCTAAGCATATCCACAATATTTTTATCCCATATAAAACAGAAAATTTAATCCAGCCTTGATAAGTATCACAGCTCCGATCTCTTGGTTGATATGCCAATCATTACATGAAAATTCAAAAACAGTGTGACTACATAGCAAACAGTATACTGTCCTTCTGGTCTGTCATATTATATCTTCTTCTAAATGCGAGTCACTTCTATCATCTGTCTTTCTTTCACTTTCACCCCTATGTTGTTCTGTCCTCTGATTTAATCTCCTCAAACATACTTGCCAAACATTCCACTATGCCATCTGGAACACCAGCATTGTTAAAAAAAAAAAAAAAGCAAAGCAACACAAAATCACATAGCATCAACATATTCACTGAATGTTCCCAAATCCGTATCTTAAATACAATCTTTATCTCCCTGAAGTATATCAGGATCTTGTAAACACTGAATGATTTGAGAAGATTTATTAAAAATTTCTCCTTGCCTATATAAAATATAAAGATTAAGGATAAAGGGAAAACAAAGAGAAATTGGAAGTTTCAACTTTGTTGCTCATTACTTAAATGTGTTCTTTTTAAAATTACCACAAAGACAAAAGACACTCTCTATAGGGTTACCAACCACCAGTGCTCACCTGGAGCTATTCTAGTCATTGACTTGTTGTTCTTGCTCACATGTGTCTGTTTCTCTGTGTGTATGTGTTTGTGTTTGTTTGTGTGTGTGTGTGTGTGTGTGTGTGTGTGTGTGCGTGTTTGTGTGTGTGTGGGGGGGGGGGGTAGGTTCCCTGGAGTTCTCTCTGGGAAATACTCAGGAGAAATATCAGGATATTCAGTCAACTGAGTTTGCAGAGTTACTGCTTCAGGGCATTGGGGATTAAGTTTCTCAGTTCCTGCTCATGCAAAACAGGTAGTCCTGACCCCTGAGCTAGCTGCTTGGCTTCCTTGTTTTGAATTTACCACCGAAAATCCTGCACCTTAAGAAACTTCTCTTCCACAGTCAAACTTTGATTACTGTTGATCTTCCCATTATATCACCTCAATTCTCTCCTACAATTCTGTCATTAAACTACGTAACTATGGTAAACTTTTTATGATTTTACTAAAATTGCTGAAAATTTGTAACAATTTCTGTCTACACATGTGAGAAAATGCATTTCAGATTTTTTTTTATTTCTGGAAATTTTCCAAGATTTCTTAGACTTCATTTATGTTTAAATGTTGGCATATCTTTGTTCTTCATTATTTATTTTTCTTACTCTATAATTTCCCCTATATTTATTTATTAGATTTATTAGATTTAATTACTGATTATATTCAAAGACTTAAATCTACGCCTTATTTGGTGGGTTCCACAATACATTAATATGCACTAAACCATATCCTAGTCTTTCTCTTACTATGTTTCCTCTTTTGACATTGCAGGCTAATATTTTCTTTTGTTGATTGCTTGTTATGTTATACTTTGGTTTGTTTTTGAGGACATAACTGCAAATGCTCGGGGGTTACTTCTAACTCTGCATTAGGAATCACCTTTGGAGGTGCTCAGAGAACTACATGGGTTCCGGGAATCAAACCAAGACTGTCTACACATGTAGGGCAAACTCCTTACTTGCTGTCCTCTTTCTCTGGTCCCTGAAGGCTAAACTTTACTCAGACTTAAGTAAGAACAATGATTCCATGCATTGCCATTATAATACCAATCTTAAACTCTCTCTTCAGAGATAGGTCTAGTCTAAAATATTTCTCCTTATTATTGTATTTTTATATCTCATCTTTACTTATATATTTTGTTAACCAAAGTAAGTTATACTTGAGAACAAAGGAGAATGCTAATTAGGCAAAATATTGGAACAAGCTTATCAGCTGAAACCCAATCTTTATGCTCTTTGTGCTAGTGTTTACCAAATGAACAAAAACTCTAGGGTGTGTGTGTGTGTGTGTGTGTATCTTAGTGTGTGTGTGTGTGTGAGTGTGTGTGTGTGTGTGTGTGTGTACATGCAAGCAACATCACATGCCTATATCTGAAAAAGAGGAAGAACGATAGACAAGGATATATGTAAGGAATGAGAAAGATGGAATAAATGTCTCCAACCACATAGAAAGAGAATTTCTTTTAGTACATTCTGCTTCATGCTCAGGTGATAAAATATAGTTTATCACTGATTTGTAGGAAACTATGAAATGATTCCAAGATTCACTTTCTCTCCATCTGCTAATGAAAATAGTGACCACCATGTATAAAACTATACTTCACCAAAGACTAGAAGGAAAAAAATATGTTAACTTTCAATATTTACATAGAAAACTTTCTTTTTGTAATACTTGCAGGCAGTAGATGTCATTTATATCTAACAATAAGAGAAAATGTTCCCAATATTAGAGGTTATTTTCTAAGTTAGTTGTGGCATTCAGTTCTCTGAAGTCCATCTATCTGTTTCCTAATGGAGCTGTTTTTTGACACTTTTAGACAGGTGGATCTATACTCGACCTCTGGGGACATTTCACTGACATTACCAACAGCTTTTAGGGCTAAGGAGATAGTACAACATGTAGGATGCTTGCCTTGGCTACAACTGATCTGGATTTGATCCCTGGTATTACATGTGATCTCCCTGAGTACCACTGGGGTGATATCTGATCTCAGAGGCAGGAAAAAGATCTAGGTACAGCCAGATAGGACCAAAAATCCAAACTAAACAAACAAACAGAATTAACTCTCATACAACGTTACCTAAGTTCTCAAGTGTAAGTATTGCAGGTTGGCCTCAGTTTATTGAAATAGTTTTATTCCAATTGTTCTACTAAAAATAAGAGAAAAAAACCTTTTCCAGCTGTGACATTTGGTGAGAAAATTGAGCAGTGTAAGACTAAAATCAAGTTCTATATTTTGTTTTTGATTTCATTTTTTTAAACTGGGAGGGGGAGTTTAACCTACTTTTTTATATTCAAAGTTTTCTAAATTCTATAAGTACATAAATTAAACTATGAATGCCCATTTCCTCATCATATATTTTTATTTTGTTTTTTGGGGGCCATACCTGCCTTAGGTGGCCTGTCACTCACTGAGAGGAGAAGAAAAAATATTGTCTATTTTTGTAATACTTTTAGAAGTTTTACAAATGAAAAACTGAGAAAAAATAAATGTTATAATTTGAAATAAAAAACACTGTCCAAAACAAACACTGTTCTCCCGTTATTCATCAATTTCCTTGAGCAGGCCCAGTAACGTCCCATTGTGAGACTTGTTATTACTGTGTTTGGCATATCGAGCACGTCACGGGTAGCTTGCCAGGCTTTGCTGTGCAGGCGAGGTACTCTCCGTATCTTGCTGGGCTCACTGAGAGGGATGGAGGAATTGAAGGCAGAGGAATCGAACTCAGGTCAGCCGGGTTGGCCCCGTGCAAGGCAAACGCCCTACCCGCTGTGCTATGGCTCCAGTGAAAATGACAAAGAGGAAGGAAATCCCACCCTGACAGAAACTTGAAGAACACCTTTAACCATGCCATTTCTCATCTAGCATATTCAGTTACTCTCCTTGACTTGTAATTTATTTTTCACAATAACCTTGCACCTTCCTAATTTTTACATGCATGTCATGCTTTTTGCAACATGCAAATCTGTCCCATTCCCCATGTTAGTTCAAAACTTTGAAAATGACTCTCTTATCTTAGCTTCAAGACAAAGTATGTTGAATGCATCTACAGTTTTTCTGCAGACAGTACAAAGCTTTTCTCTCCATTAGAACAGCATCAGCAATGCATTTTGCCTTTTCTGGTTGCAGTTGACTTCTATTGCCTCTGCGAATTGTTTTTTCATTTACAAGTTAAAAACATTTTGTGATTGATAACTATGTAGATCTATCATTTATTATGTTACTAGGGCATATAATGCCTTTTGTAAAAAAAATAGTCTGAGAGTTAGTGCAGTACAGTATAAAAATTCAAGATACATTATTTGAGCACATCAATGTATTGATGTCTTATAGAGAAAAGTGGAAGTCTCTGGAAACAAATCTGTAGTCTTGCTGAGACATAATTTTAAATTTCTAATACTTTACTAATGTTTTTTTGAGATGAAATGAGACCCATTCACAACTCTTCATTAAACATATTATTACATACTTTGCAAATTATAAAAGAAATTAGAAATGTATATTATACTAAGAGAAGTTGGTAGACTGTAAGGAATAAATTACAGTGGAAAGGAATAGTAGGTAACATTGAAGGAAATATTAGAGATTTGTAATAATAAAAAATAGATAGATGAGGACCAGAGAAATAGTAGTGGGGTTAAGATGCTTACTTTGCAAGGGGCCAACATCAGTTTGATCCCTGACACAGCATATGGTCCAATGAGCACCACCAAGAGTGATCTCAGCCGGGAAAAAGAAAAGGGCACTGCTGGGTGTGGCCAAACCCTTCACCAAAAATTGATTTTAATGGAAGTATATAAGAAAGGGGCTGGAGATATAGTACAGTGGTTAGGGCCCTTGCCTTGCACATGGTCAACATGGGTTAGATTCTTGGCATCACATCATCCCTTGTGCATAGCCAGGAGTAATTCCTGAGTGCAGAGCCAGGAGTAACCCCTGAGTATGACTAGGTGTGGACCCCAAAATAAATCAAATAAAAATAATAATATAAAGCCTAAGTATATAACCATTAAAAGAAGATAAATTTGCATACCTGTTTCCTTCCATGCCATATCAGAAATGGCTCAGTTGTTAGCAATATAATTATTTTCCATATACAAGTGTAAATTTGAACACATATCCGCACACTTAGATATGAACATATATGTACATTTATATCATTTAATTCACATAGAGAAATCTGTATCAATATGTACAATGATACAAATCTCTCTTCTATATATATATAAACATAAATTGAACCATTAAGAAATAGAAGGGAAAGATTCCAATACAATTTAATTAATCTAAGAAAATTTTGAGATATTTCATATACAAATTTCATTTTGATTTAGCATAGTTATAACTATGGGAGCTCCGGAATGAGGAGACTTTATGTCAGTCTAGAGCAATGGATGCTCAAATACTTGTGTGTGTGTAGCATGTCCAAGATAAATCCACCCACATCGACCATAGACTCGTAGTCATGACTAAATTCATTTTAATAACACAGTGGTTAAATAGAGGCTGAGTGAAAATACCTATGTGCACTAACACGCAGGTGGTGGAGGAAGGGATAATGTTGTTATAACTAGGAAGAAGTGTCTATAGCAGTATCCTTGATGTCTAAGGTAGAGTGAAGGTTACTGACACCCAAAGGTGTCTGTTTCCCACATCTCAAACCACTGGCCCCCAGCAAATCGAGGACATTTTATCTATGTTTTACTTAGAAATATCAGGTTCCTCTGACAAGAGCTGAGTTCTGAAAGAAGTCGGGACTGGGGTACTCCCTACAGGACCAGCAATCTCCAGTGGTCAAGGGATTGCGCCAGGGAGAACTGCAGCAGTTTAGGGTGACAACATTAAAAATACTGATTCATTTCTGTTCAGCTGTTCAGCATATCTATAATACAAGTTTCACTGAGTTGACAACTGGGCCTGGATTTTTTGAGTATGTATTTTTCCTCTAAGGCTAATGTTTTGTTGGTTTCAAGGAAGTATATTTGATAACTGTACTTACAACACCTGGCAAGCTCCCCATGGCGTATTCGATATGCCAAAAACAGTAACAAGTCTCACAGTGGAGATGTTACTGGTGCCCTATCGAGCAAATCGATGAACAACGGGAGGACAGTACTACAGTGCAGTGTTACAGTACTTACAACAAGGGTCAATGATTGAGAACTTCCATTAAATACTATATCCTCCAATTGTGAGAACAGATCCACACAGCTGAGTTGGCGGTAAAAAAAAGGGTCCTTGGGAGTAACAAGTAAAGGGTCCTTGGGAGAGGATTAGGGTTATACTGATTAATGGTGTGGAGTTGGACTCATGTGCATGAGAATACATTATAAATTGTATAACAAAACACAGATTTATTGTGGTTTTATTTATTTGTTGCAATCAATAAAATGGTTTAAACAAATAATAAGATAAATGAACACTAATATTCTAAATATTTCCACAAAATATCATTGATTTTTTTTGCAGTAGCAGGAAACAGAGGCTAAATATCTTTCTTGCAATCATGTGGTTAAAGAAGAATTGATAGTAAGAAGTGGAAGTTTAGTTTTCTGATGTTATTTAAGATAGAGCACGTAGAAAACTGTGTTTTAGAATTTGATATTAAATGTGACCCTCCCTGCTCTTACTGGTTTTATGTTCATAAGAACCAGGTTGAATATCTTCAAAATGCATAACAAAGCACATTATATCTCAAAATAAAAGATTACAGCCTCACCACACAATACAATAAAATAATTAAGTTTCTTGAGGTAGAGTAGAACATATTTTGAGTTTAAGAAACAGAAAATGGTATTTTCCAATAAAATCACAAGATAGAGATAAAATGAACTTAGTGAAAGGAAATTTAAGGATAATTAGTTGTAGGCTTAGAAATAGATTCATGCATGCTAGTTCTGAAAGATATTCTTACAAATAAATGCACTTGAGCAGTGTCATACTAGTTGGGTCATCATTTTGTAAAAGTTGATGAAATATTGATATATTCGCAGATTTATTAGAAGCCAAATGCCAACTGACAGGAAAGTAGTAGAGATAAGTGAAAGTTCATGTAGGTAATAAGATTGAATAGCTGCCATTTACCCTATGTTATTATTCTTAAACACCATTCAGCAAAACCTTGTTATTGGATCATTGATTGTATTGGCTATTTTATGCTGTATAAGACCACCTCAAAACTTACCAGTTTAATACAGTTATCTTTTCCCAAAATTTTGTAGGTTGACTATGAAAACTTCTGCTTGCCATATATTTAAGATGATGAGGAAAAGTTACCATAGTAAGAATCAGAATCAGCCAATAGCTGGGAGGTCAGTTAAAGCTCAGTTTATTTTCACTGGTTTTCACATGCTTTTCCACGTGACTGTGCGGCATCTTTGCAAACATGGTGGCTAAGTTTGAAGAAGAAATTTTTCAAAAGGCGAAAGTGGACACTTCAATTGTCTTAATGCCAAAACATTAGTGCTACACAAAATTATTTTCAGATTATTCAGTGTCAAAGTGAATCACAGAGCCAGTCCAGATTCAATATGTGAGGAAAATGCAAGAGGGCTTAAATATCTGGAGGAAAGATAATTAAAGACCATATCAGAGAATGGTTTTTTCCAGTGAAAGTATTAGCTTCTTAATGAAGAATAAGATAGTAACAAACACAATTTTAAGTAGAAATCTTGAAAGGCAAGAAAGAGCAGAATTATTGAATTTAGTAAAAAATATTACAAGCTAAATTAAAACATGACTATTAGAACTTCAATGTATTGATGTTCAGATTTTAATAAGATATAAGATGTGCATGAAGCAATTTACTCCAACTTAACAATAATGATAATTCACTAGCAACAACAGAGTTAATAAAAACAAACTGTCAAACAAACACTGTCCTCCCGTTGTTCATCAATTTGCTCGAGCGGGCCCAGTAACATCTCCATTGTGAGACTTCTTGTTACTGTGTTTGGAATATTGAATACTCTCGATAGCTTGCCAGGCTCTCCAAGAGGGGTGAAAGAATCGAACCTGGCTCAGCCAGGTTGGCTGCACGCAAGGCAAACGCCCTACCACTGTGTTATCACTCCAGCCTGCAGAGACAATAATTAGAGTAAAAATTGTGCATTGCATAATTTTTACACTTCAAGAATATAAGACTAGTCGGAATGCAAACTAGATATAGGTAATCATGATTCAATCTAAATATTAATAAAAGAAAATTTGACAGGAAGACAACTCCTAGAGTCCATAAAAATGTATGGTGGGTTACTAGAGGGAGAATGTAGTAGACGAGAGGTCAGAGCAATGTTGCAGCCGATAGGGTGCTTGCCTTACACACAGCAGACCTGGGTTCAATCTGTCGTATTCCATATGGTCCCTAAGTCTGCCCAGGAGTGATCTCTCATGGCAGAGCCAGAATAAACCTTGAGCACCTCCAGGAGAGGCCCTCCAAACACAAACAAAATTAAGTAGCTGGGAGGTATGAGTAAGGGGTCATTTTGATAGTGTGGTGTGTTAGCGTTTTGATGGTGGTTATAGTTAGACTTCTATACACATGAAGCCATAGAGAATTTTTTAAATGAGTGACATTTTATTAATATGTCTGTTTTCCAAGTGCTATGATAGATGGAATATTATTAATTATTAATTTATTAATATGTCTGTTTTCTAAGTGATATGATAGATGGAATATTCCCACTAACCACTTTGCTTTTAAAAGTATTTCTTTTGAGGAAAGATGATAATGACCATTTTATAAAACCAAGAAGCAGATGGTGAAAGAGCTCAAATAACTCACCCAAAGTAAACTTTTAAAGGGACTCTGGAATGAAAAATCCATATCATGCTTATCTCATACAACTAGAAAATAGTAAAATAACCAAATAAGTATTGACTTGGGACAAGCACAGTGAATTTGAATTATTATACGAAAGCTTACTACCCCTACTGTGAACTCAGCTGGGCAGATATGACAAAAACAAAATGAAACACACATAGCAGCTTCTACATATAATCTCTAGAATTTCTTAGATCACCTCCCTTGTGCCTTTATAATAAAACCTTGAGAAAGGCTAGGCTATTACTGACTGGGATGCTTTCATCAGATAAAAATGTTCACTAGGAGAAAGATGGGAAAACTCAATATTGAAATGTAGGTTAAAGATAAAAATTAAAAATACTAAGAATTAGCTAATGTTACTAATAGAAAATGTAGAAATAGCAGCAGCGATGTACTTATTATAAAGATATAACGTTCATATATGTATTCTGATATATATAAGTACCATATATAAATAATATTGTATGTAATATAAAGAAATGTAATATTCCTAATGTTATAGTAGCATTGTAAATACTATTCTGCAGCTCTGATATTCTATTATTATTATTGAATAAAATAGAATATAATCATTTGTTAAAGTAAATACTGAACTACTTATAAAGAATATCCATACCTAATTTTTCTAGTCTATGTGTAATTCTCTTATAATCCCCATAAACATAACATTTCCCTTATTATACCACTTATACTTCATTTGTGTGACTATTTGATTTATTATTATAAAACTTTCAAAATTAAAATCTCAGTGTGGCACACATAGCACAAAGTCTTGAGACAGTTGCCATGCATGTGGCAAATATTGGCAAACATTGGTTCAATCCCTGGCACCATATACGATCCCCCAAGTATTACCACTAGTGATCCTTGAATAGAGCCAGAAATAATCCCATAGCCAGGTGTGCCCCTTATCATAAAAAAACACAAATGAGGGCATCTATAAAGTAATAAAAATCATTCTCTTTTGTATTTTATAATAAAATAAATATAAAATAAAAGGCCCTCCCGTTGATCAACGATTTGTTCGAGTGGGCCCAGTAACGTCTCCGTTGGAGACTTTGTTGTTACTGTGTCTGGCATATCGAATACTCTCGGTAGCTTGCCGGGCTCTCCGAGAGGGGCGGAGGAATCGAACTCGGGTCGACCATGTTGGCTGCGTGCAAGGCAAACGCCCTACTGCTGTTGCTATCGCTTTTTATGTCCCTTTTGTATTCAGTGGAAACTTATAGAATTAAGAAAGTGATAAATAAATGTTTAATCCTTACGCCTGCAACATGTGACAAAATTGCTGGACAGTAACACCTATTGGGGGTGGAGGACTCCCAAATGTACTCGGTAGGGACAGGAGCTGCGTCAGCGTTCAATGCTGAGGCTGAAGCAAATACTGAGGTCACCTGATCATGCACAGGAGACCATGTGGTACCTAGAACCAAACCCAGGCAGGGTGCGTGGAAGGCACAGTCCTAATCACTGGACGATCTCTCGGCTCAGCAACGTAATTTTTAATTAGAAATTTGAGATAGAGAGCTACTAGATAGAACAGAGTGACAAAACACCTGCTATCACATTTCAGCAGCCTTTTACAAAAATATATCACTATTATGTATCCATATTTTCATGTTTATCAGTAGCGATAGCACAGCGGTAGGGTGTTCGCCTTACAAGCGGCCAACATGGCTGACCCGAGTTCGATTCCTCCGCCCCTCTCAGAGAGCCCCGCAAGCTACCAAGAGTATTCCATATGCCAGACACAGTAACAACAAAGTCTCCAATGGAGACGTTACTGGGCCTGCTCGAACAAATCAACGATCAACAGGAGGGCCTTTACCTTTATCTTTACCTAAACTTCTCTTAATGGCTAAGTCATGTCAACACAAACCTGAGCACAAGTCTGTTTTACAATTGCCAATAAAATCTTGGGCTGGAGCGATAGCACAGAAGGTAGGGCGTTTGCCTTGCACATGGCTGACCCGGGCTGACACCTCTTCAATTCCTCCGCCCCTCTCGGAGACCCTAGCAAACTACCGAGAGTATTGCGCCTGCACAGCAAAGCCTAGCAAGCTATATGTGACATCTTGAATATGCCAAAACCAGTAACAACCAAGTCTCACAATAGATACGTTACTCGAGCAAATTGATGAACAATGGGAAGACAGTGACAGTGACAGTGAATAAAATCTAAAGTACATTTTGCCATCAACACAAGTTGATAAGAAAAAGGATGGAGTATAATAAAAGTATTTCATCGAAGAAATAGGCACTATTTGAGAGGATTAAGTTTACTTCATTACAGATGAAATTAACATTTTTAATAAAATGAAATTAACATTTTTAATAAAATGCTGGAGCAAGAGCACAGCGGGTAGGGCATTTGCCTTGCAAGCAGCCAACATGGATGACCTGAGTTCGGGTCCTCCGCCCTCTCAGAGAGCCCAGCAAGCTACCAAGAGTATCTTGCCCGCACAACAAAGCCTGGCAACCTACCCGTGACGTATTTGATATGCCAAACACAGTAACAATTGTCACAATGGAGATGTTACTGGGCCTGCTCAAGCAAATCGATGAGCAACAGAAGGAGACTGACAGTGACAGTGATTAAAATGTGAAGTAATGTGGTAAGGAGAAAATGAAGTTGTTAAGATCCATGCTATTCCTCTCACCCATGTTCTATTTCTGGTCCCATGTCCCACAGCATTCCCAAACACAGCTCTGGTGATCGCCAGTACCACCTGGATGTCACAGTGGTATATAGTGTCCTATAATCTCAGGTCCTGAGCAGCACTGTATCTTCATTCTTACATAGAACCACAAACATGGTTGACAGAGAATCGTTATGGGGCCTTCAGGCATCCTAACCATAGCTTTGGAAATTCTCTATATCAAAAATATAAGGTTTATTATTATTATTATTATTATTATTATTATTGAAACACCCTGAGGTACAGTTATAGACTTACAAATTTTGGGCTTGGGTTTCAGTTATACAATGATCAAGTACCCATCCCTCCACCAATACCCATCCTCCACCACCACGGGTCCCGGCACCCCTCTCACCACCCGCCCCCCCCCATCCCACCCTGCCTCTATGGCAGGGCATTCCCTTTTGTTCTCTATCTCTCTTTTTGGGTCCTGTGGTTTGCAATAGATGCATTGAGTGGCAGTCATGTTTGGTCTATAGTCTACTTTCAGCATGCCTCTCCCATCCTGGGAGGATCCTCCCAACACCCTTTATTTGGTGCTCCCTTCTCTATATGAGCTTCCTTTCCCCCTAGCACATGTGGCTGGCCTCCAAGTCATGGAGCAAAATTCCTGGTACTAATCTCGGCCACTCCTGGGTTTTAGTCTCCCATTTTGTTACTTTATGTTCCCCAGAAGAATGCAATCTTTCTGTGGCTATCCTGTTCTTTCTGACTCATTTCGCTTAACATGATACTTTCCATGTAGTACCACTTGTATGTAAATTTCATGACTTCATCTTTTCTAACAGCTACATAGTACTCCATTGTGTAAATGTACCAGAGTTTCTTTAACCAGTCATCTGTTCTTGGGCACTCAGGTTTTTTCCATATTCTGGCTATTGTAAAGAGTGCTGCAATGAACAAACAAGTGCAGATGTCACTTCGACTATACTTTTTTGCCTCTCTGGGATATATTCCCAGGAGTGGAATTGCTGGGTCAAATGGGAGATCAAATTCTAATTTTTTGAGAATCGTCCATACTGTTTTCCAAAAGGACTGAACCAGTCGGCATTCCCACCAGCAGTAAAGGAGGGTCCATTTCTCGCCACATCCGTGCCAGCACCGGTAGCTTTTGTTCTTTTGGATGTGGGCCAGTATCTGTGGTGTGAAATGATATCTCATTGTTGGTTTGATCTGCATCTCCCTGATAATTAGTGATGCAGAGCATTTTCTCATGTGCCTTTTTGCCATTCGGATTTCTTCTTTGCAAAAGTTTCTGTTCATTTCCTCGTCCCATTTTTGAAGTGGTTGGGTGTTTTCTTCTTGTGGAGTTCAACTAGTACCTTGTATATCCTTATTATCAATCCCTTGTCGGATGTGTATTTGGCGAATATCTTTTCCCATTCTGTAGACTGTCTTTGTATTTTGGTCACTGTTTCTTTTGAGGTGAAGAGCTTCTTACTTTAAGATAGTATCATTTGTCTATTTCTGTTTTCATTTGCTTGGTCAGTGGCATCTTTAAAGATATCACTAGCTTCAATATCATGGAGGTTTTTGCCAACTTTGTCTTCAATGAACTTTATGGATTCTGGTCTGATGTTGAGGTCATTAATCCATTTTGATCTTACTTTTGTGCATGGCGTTAGGCAGAGATCTGAGCCCACTTTTTTGCATATGGCCGTCCAGTTTTGCCAGCACAATTTATTAAAGAGGCTTTCCCTGCTCCACTTCACTTTTTTGCCCCCTTATCGAAGATTAGATGATCATATGCTTGGGAGGAGATGTCAGTATATTCACTCTGTTCTATTGGTCTACAGTTCTGCCTTTGTTCCAGTACCATGCTTTTTAAATTATTATTGCTTTGTAGTAGAGCTTGAAGATAGGTAGGTTGATTCCTCCCATTTTCTTTTTCCCAAGAATTTCTTTAGCTATTCGTGGGGACTTATTGTTCCATATAAATTTCAGGAGACTTTGCTCTATTTCTCTGAAGAATGTCATGGCTATCCTTTTAGAGATCGCATTGAATTTGTACAGTGCTTTGGGAAGTATTGCCATTTTGACAATGTTAATTCTTCCCATCCATGAGCAGGGGATGTCTTTCCATTTCCTCATGTCCTCTTTTATTTCCTGAAGTAGCGTTTTGTAGTTTTCTTTCTACAGGTCCTTTAGTTCATTAGTTAAGCCAATTCCTAGGTACTTGATTTTCTGGGGCACAAATGTGAATGGGATTGTTTTCTTCATGTCACTTTCTTCTCTTTCACTATTTGCGTATATAGGAAAGCCATGGATATTGGGGTATTGATTTTATAGCCTGCACTTTACTATAGAAGTCTATTGTTTCTAGGTGTTTCTTTTTTTTTTTTCCCTTTATTGTATTTTATTTTTTTTTAAAGTTGTAGATTTACAATTTTTTGTGCTTTGGTTTCAATTATACAATGATCAGATACCCATCCCTCCACCAGTGCCCATTTTCCACCACCATGGATAATATCCCTCCCACCCCCATCCCCCCATCCCCCCGTCTCTGTGGCAGGGCAATCCCCTGTGTTCTCTCTCTCCTTTTGGGTGTTTTGGTCTGCAAAAGAGGCATTGAGTGGCAAACATGTTCAGTCCATAGTCTATTTTCGACATGCATCTCCCCTCCTGGGAGGATCCTCCAAACATCCTTTATTTGGTGCTCCCTTCTCTATCTGAATAGCCCTTTCCTCTAGGATACCCGGCTGGCCTCTAAGTTATGGAGTAATCCTCCTGGTGCTGATCTCAGCTATTCTTGGGTATTAATCTCATACTTTGTTACTTTATATCCCCCAGATGAATGCAATCTTTCTATGTCTATCCCTCTCTTTCTGACTCATTTCGCTTAGCATGATACTTTCCATATTGTACCACTTGTATGTAAATTTCATGACTTCATCTTTTCTAAGAGCTACATAGTACTCCATTGTGTAGATGTACCAAAGTTTCTTTAACCAGTCATCTGTTCTTGGGCATTCAGGTTTCTTCCAGTTTCTGGCTATTGTAAAGAGGGCTGCAATGAACAAACAAGTGCAGATGTCACTTCGACTATACATTTTTGCCTCTCTGGGATATATTCCCAGGAGTGGTATTGCTGGGTCAAATGGGAGCTCAATTTCTAATTTTTTGAGAATCGTCCATACTGTTTTCCAGAAGGGCTGAACCAGTGGACATTCCCACCAACAGTGAAGGAGTGTCCCTTTCTCGCCACATCCACGCCAGCATCGGTTGCTTTTGTTCTTTTTGATGTGGGCCAGTCTCTGAGGTGTGAGATGGTATCTCATTGTGGTTTTGATCTGCATCTCCCTGATGATTAATGATGTAGAGCATTTTCTCATGTGCTTTTTTGCCATTCGGATTTCTTCTTTGAGAAAGTTTCTGTTCATTTCATTGCCCCATTTTTGGATGGGGTTGGATGTTTTCTTCTTGTGGAGTTTAACCAGTATTTTGTATATCCTGGATATCAACCCCTTGTCAGATGTGTATTCGGTGAATATCCTTTCCCATTCTGTAGACTGTCTTTGTATTTTGGTCACTGTTTCTTTGGAGGTGCAGAAGCTTCTTAGTTTAAGATAGTCCCATTTATCTATCTCTGTTTTCACTTGCTCGGCCAGTGGCGTGGCATCTTTGAAGATACCATTAGCTTCAATGTCATGGAGGGTTTTGCCAACTTTATCTTCAATGTACCTTATGGTTTCTGGTCTGATGTTGAGGTCTTTAATCCATTTTGATCTTACTTTTGTACATGGTGTTAGGCAGAGTTCTGAGCCTATTTTTTTGCATGTAGCCGTCCAGTGATGCCAACACAATTTATTAAAGAGGCTTTCCTTACTCCACTTCACATTACTTGCAACTTTATCAAAGATTAGATGAGCATATGATTGAGGAGAGATGTCAGTGTATTCAACCCTGTTCCATTGGTCTGCAGTTCTGCCTTTGTTCCAGTACCATGCTGTTTTAATTATTACTACTTTGTAGTACAGTTTGAAGTTCGGGAGGTTGATTCCTCCCATTTTCTTTTTCCCAAGAATTGCTTTAGCTATTCGTGGGGGCTTATTGTTCCATATAAATTTCAGGAGTGTTTGCTCCATTTCTTTGAAGAATGTCATGGGTATCCTTATAGGGATTGCATTGAATTTATACAATGCTTTTGGTAGTATTGCCATTTTGACAATGTTAAGTCTCCCGACCCGTGAGCAGGGGATATCTTTCCATTTCCTCATGTCCTCTTTTATTTCCTGAAGTAGCGTTTTGTAGTTTTCTTTGTACAGGTCCTTTACTTCCTTAGTTAAGCTGATTCCTAGGTACTTGATTTTCTGGGGCACAATTGTGAACGGGATTGTTTTTTTCATGTTGCTTTCTTCTCTCTCACTGTTTGCGTATAGGAAAGCCATGGACTTTTGGGTATTGATTTTATAACCTGCAACTTTACTATACGAGTCTATTGTTTCTAGGAGTTTTTTGGTGGAAGTTATTGGGTTCTCTAAGTAGAGTATCATATCATCTGCGAATAGTGAGAGCTTGATTTCTTCCTTTCCTACCTGAATGCCCTTAATATCTTTTTCCTGCCTAATCGCTATTGCAAGTACTTCCAGTACTATATTGAACAGCAGTGGAGAGAGTGGGCATCCCTGTCTCGTCCCTGATCTTAGAGGGAAGGCTCTCAGTTTTTCCCCATTGAGGATGATGCTTGCTGTAGGCTTGTGGTAGATGGCTTTAATTATGTTGAGGAAGGTCCCCTCTATACCCATTTTGGCTAGGGTTTTCATCATAAAGGGGTGCTGGATCTTATCAAATGCTTTCTCTGCATCTATTGAGATGATCATATGCTTTTTATCTTTTCTTTTGTTGATATGGTGGATTATGTTGATTGATTTCCGAATGTTGAACCATCCTTGCATCCCTGGGATGAATCCTACTTGGTCATGGTGTATGATCTTTTTGATGAGTAGTTGGATTCTATTTGCTAGTAGTTTGTTGAGGATCTTTGCATCTGTGTTCATCAGGGATATCGGCCTGTAATTCTCTTTCTTTGTGGTATCTCTGTCTGCTTTTGGTATCAGTGTGATATTTGCTTCGTAGAAACTGTTCGGAAGTGTTTTTGATATTTCAATTTCGTGGAAAAGCTTAAAGAGCATCGGGAGTAAGTCCTCTTTAAAGATTTGGAAGAATTCACTAGTGAATCCATCCGGGCCAGGACTTTTGTGCTTGGGGAGACTTTTTATTACCATTTCAATTTCCTTGATGGTGATAGGTCTGTTCAGGTATTCCAGGTCTTCTTGGTTCAGCCTTGGGAGTCTGTAGGAGTCTAGGAATTTATCCATTTCCTCGAGGTTTTGATGTTCCGTGGCATAAAGCTTCTCAAAGTACTCCCTGAGGATCCTCTGAATTTCTGTGGTTTCTGTTGTAATGACCCCCTTTTCATTTCTGATTCGGTTTATTAGGGTTTTCTCTCTCCCTTTCTTTGTGAGTTTTGCTAGAGGCTTATCGATCTTGTTAATTTTCTCGAAGAACCAGCTCTTGGTTTCATTGATCTTTCGGATTGTTTTTTGGGTTTCCATCTCGTTAATCTCTGCTCTGAGTTTTATTATTTCCTTTCTCCTGTTCGGGTTGTGCTCCTTTTTTTGGTCCTTCTCCAAGCTCTTAAGCTGTGAAGTTAGGTTACTTATGTGTGCTCGCTCCTCCTTCCTGAGGAATGCTTGTAGAGCTATAAACTTTCCTCTTAACACAGCCTTTGCTGTGTCCCATAAGTTTTGGTAACTCGTGTTCTCATTTTCATTCGTTTCTAGGAATCTTTTGATTTCCTCTTTGATTTCCTGTCTAATCCACTCATTGTTCAATAGTGCACTGTTTAATTTCCAAGTGTTTGATTTAGTTTTATGTTTTTGTGTGTGATTTACTTCTAATTTCAGCGCATTATGGTCTGAGAAGATTGTTGATACAATCTCTACCTTCTTCATTTTATGGAGGCATGTTTTGTGGCTCAGCATGTGGTCTATCTTGGAGAATGTTCCATGGACGCTTGAGAAGAATGTGTATTCAGCTTTTTGTGGATGAAGTGTCCTGTATATATCTACTAAGTCCCTTTCTTCCATTGTTTCCCTCAAATGAAGTATGTCCTTGCTAAGCTTGAGTCTGGTTGATCTATCAAGAGGTGACAAAGCAGTGTTGAAGTCTCCCACTAGTATTGTGTTGCTATTGATGTCTTTTTCCAAATCTATGAGTAGTTGTTTTAAGTACTTTGCTGGTCTCTCATTAGGTGCATATACATTTATTATTGTAAGTTCTTCCTGTTGTACAGATCCTCTGATCAATAAGAAATGGCCTTCACTGTCTCTTATGACCTTCCTCACTCTGAAATCGATGTGGTCTGATATAAGGATGGCTACCCCAGCTTTTTTATGGGAGCTGTTTGCCTGTAGGATTGTTTTCCAGCCTTTGACTCTGAGTCTGTGTTTGCTTTGGCTATTGAGATGCGTTTCTTGCAGGCAGCAGAATGTTGGGTTCAATTTTCTAATCCATCCTGCCACTCTATGTCTTTTAATTGGTGCGTTTAGCCCATTGACATTGAGAGAGATTATTGTTATGGGATTTTGTCCCATTGTTATGTTAAAATTTGGTGTATTTGAGGGGCCTTTCTTGCCTTAAAGTAGCCCATTTAGTTGTTCTTGTAACCATGGTTTTGAGTCTATGAAGTTCCTGAGCTGTTGTTTGTCTGTGAAACTGTGTGTTGTTCCTTCTATTATGAATGAGAGTCTTGCTGGGAAAAGTATTTTGGGGGAGGCATTTATTTCATTGAGTTTTTTTACTATGTCCCACCACTGTTTTCGGGCCATGAGGGTTTCATCAGAAAAATCAGCTGTGAATTTTAAGGATGCTCCTTTGTAAGAGATTTCTTTCTTCGATCTTGCTGCTTTCAGAATTTTGTCTCTGTCTAAGGTTTTGGTCATTTTGATCAGAATGTGTCTTGGGGTATTTTTATTCGGATTTCTTCTAGCTGGTACCCTTCGGGCCTCCTGAATGTGGTCACAAGTTTTCTTCAGCTCTGGAAATGTTGTAGCAATGATGTCTTTGACAGTTTCTTCTTCATCGAGGTTTTCTTCCTGTCCCTCTGGGACTCCAATAATTCTTATGTTACCCATCTTGGCTTCATCACGATCTTCTCTTGCCATTTGTTCCCGAATTGTGAGTCTCTTTTCCATTTTCTGCTCTTTTCTGGATAGTCTCTGAACTTCATCTTCGAGCTCACTGATTCTGTTCTCAGCCGCTCTTACTCTGCTGCTGAGGCCTTCCACTGAGCTCTTCAATTCGCCTACGAGATTTTTCAGGTCTGACATTTCTGATTGCATTTTCCTCATTTCTGCCTTCAGATCCTCTTGTCTTCTATTGGCATTGCTTTCCATTGTTTCTTTTAATTCCCTAAGCATGCTAAGTAACTCCCTTCTGAATTCCTTGTCAGAGAGGTTGTCTAACACTACAGTACTGTTGGTGTCATCTGGGCTAGACTCTTCAATATGAATGTTTGGTGGGCTTTTGCGTTGCTTTACCATTGTGAGAGGTGTGGTTTAGTCCTTCACGTTCAGTGTTACTATTCTGCTTGATATGCAGTGCGAGTTAAGATAGGCTTATGAGTTATTGGCAACTGTGTTTCTAGTGGCTGAGCTAAAATAGAGAAGTTTCCATCTAAGAAGTTAGCTTATGGTTCCTATGGCATATGTAGCGAGAAAATATTTCGCGGCCGCGTTAGCGGCCGCAGCTCCGGAAAGACTCCTTGGCACTGGCGAGGAGTTGGGAATGTCTCCTGTTTGGAATTGGAGCCGTTCAGCTTTGTTGCCCAGAGCTGGGCCTCTGTGCCCGTCCCACGCAGATCAGGGGTTGAAAACCGGCTGTCTAGGGGCTGTTTCTAGCTGCGCGTGCCCAGAGAGGAAC
The DNA here is from genome assembly GCF_029834395.1 of Sorex fumeus. Lineage (NCBI taxonomy): Eukaryota > Metazoa > Chordata > Mammalia > Eulipotyphla > Soricidae > Sorex > Sorex fumeus. The sequence continues at coordinate 1,412,597 of NW_026606077.1, forward strand.
CCAGGCCCTTGGGGGCGGGCTGTACCTGTTGGAATTGGAGCCGTTCAGCTTTGTTGCCCAGAGCTGGGCCTCTGTGCCCGTCCCACGCAGATCAGGGGTTGAAAACCGTCTGTCTAGGGGCTGTTTCTAGCTGTGCGTGCCCAGAGAGGAACCCAGGCCCTTGGGGGCGGGCTGTACCTGTTGGAATTGGAGCCGTTCAGCTTTGTTGCCCAGAGCTGGGCCTCTGTGCCCATCCCACGCGGATCAGGGGTTGAAAACCGGCTGTCTAGGGGCTGTTTCTAGCTGCGCGTGCCCAGAGAGGAACCCAGGCCCTTGGGGGCGGGCTGTACCTGTTGGAATTGGAGCCGTTCAGCTTTGTTGCCCAGAGCTGGGCCTCTGTGCCCGTCCCACGCGGATCAGGGGTTGAAAACCGGCTGTCTAGGGGCTGTTTCTAGCTACGCGTCCTAGGTGTTTCTTGATAGAGGTTTTAGGGTTCTCTAGGTATAGTATCATATCATCTGTGAACAGTGAGAGCTTGATTTATTCCTTCCCTACCTGGTTATTCCTTCCCTACCTGGATGTCCTTAATATACTTTTCTTGCATAATCGCTATTGCAAGTACTTCCAGTACTATATTGAACAGTAGTGAAGAGAGTGGGCATTCCTTTCTCATCCCTGATCTTAGCGGGGAGGATCTCAGTTTTTCCCCCATTGAGATTGATGTTTGCTGTAGGCTTGTGGTAGATGGCTTTAACTATATTGAGGAAAGTCCCCTCTATCCCCATTTTGGAGAGGGTTTTCATCATAAATGGGTGCTGGATCTTGTCAAATGCTTTCTCTGCATCTATTGATATGACCATATGGTTTTTATCTTTTATTGATATGATGGATTATGTTGATTGATTTCCGAATGTTGAACCATCCTTACATCCCCGGGATAAATCCTACTTTTTCATGGTGTATGATCTTTTTGATGAGTTGCTGAATTTTATTTGCTAGTATTTTGTTGAGAATCTTCGCATCTGCGTTCATCAGGGATATCGGCCTGTAGTTTTCTTTTCTTGTGGTGTCTTTGTTTCCTTTTGGTATTAGAGAGATTTGGGCTTCATATCCACTGTTTGGGAGAGTTTATGTTCTTTCATTTTCCTGAAAAAGTTTGAGAAGAACTGGCAGTAGGTCCTCTTTAAATGTTTGGAAAAATTCGCTAGTGCATCCATCTGGACCTGGGCTTTTGTTTTTGGGAAGACTTTTGACTACAGTTTCAATTTCCTAGACGTGAATAGGTCTATTCAGGTACTCTATATATTCTTGATTCAGCTTTGGGAGATGATAGAATCCAGGAGTTTATCCATTTCTTCTATGTTCTCTTGTTTTGTGGCATACAGACTTTCAAAGTAGTCTCTGATGATCATTTGAATTTCCTTGGTTGCTGTTGTGATATTCCCATTCTTATTTCTGATTCGATTTATTAGGGTTCTCTGTCTCTGTTTCTTTGTGAGTGTTGCTAGTGGTTTATCTATCTTATTTATTTTCTCAAAGAACCAGCTCTTGGTTTCATTGATCTTTCGAATTGTTTCTTTGGTTTCCATGTCGTTGATTTCTGCTCTAAGTTTTATGATCTCTTTCCTTCTGCCCAATTTGGGCTCTTTCTGTTGATCCTTTTCTAAGGTCTTGAGCTGTGAGGTCAAGTTGTTTGTGTGCATCGTTTCTACAGCCTAAGATATGCTTGCAGAGCTATAAATTTTCCCCTTAATATGGCTTTCGCTGCATCCCATAGGTTCTGATAGCTTCTGTCTTCATTCTCATTTTTTTCCAAGTATCTTTTGATTTCGTCTTTGATTTCCTTCCGAATCCACTCGTTGTTCAGCATTGAGTTGTTTAATTTCCAGGTGTTTGATTTGGTTCTCCGTGTCTGTGTGTGATTCACTTCTATTCTCAGTGCATCATGGTCTGAATAGATGGTTGATACTATTTCTATCTTCCTTATTCTATTTTGGTATGTTTTGTGGCCTAGGACATAATCTATTTTGGAAAATGTTCCGTGTGCACTGGAGAAGAATGTGTACTCTTTCTTTTTGGGGTGTAAAGCCCTGTATAGGTCTATAAACCCTTTCTCTTCCATTTCTTCTTTCAAAGTCAATGTTTCCTTGCTGAGTTTTGTTCTGGTTGATCTATGCAGAGGTGATAATGTGATGTTGAAGTCTTCAAGTTCTATTGTGTTGCTAGCAATGTCCTCCTTAAAATCTGTTAGCAGTTGTTTTAAATATTTAGCTGTTCTTTCATTAGGTGCATATACATTTAAGAGTGTTATTTCTTCCTGTTGTACGTATCCATTGATGAAGAGAAAATAGCCTTCACTGTCCCTTCTAATCTTTTTCAACGTGGAAATTAATGCTGTCAGATACTAGTATGGCCACCCCATCTTTTCTCAGGGAGCTGTTTGCTTGCAGGATTGTTTTCCATCTTTTGACTTTGAATCTGTGTTTCCTCTGGCTATTGAGATGGGTTTCTTGTAGGCAGCAGAATGTTGGGTTCTGTCTCTGAATCCATTTTGCCACTCTGTTTCTCTTAATTGGTGAATTTAGACCATTGACATTGAGAGAGATCATTGTTATGGGGTTTTCTGTCATCTTTCTGTAAGGATCTGTTGTGGTTGTAGGGTTTGTCTTGTCTTATAGTAGCCCCTTTAGCCCTTCTTTTAGGTTTGGTTTTGAATCAATGAAGTTCCTGAGCTGCTGTCTAGAAACTAGTGTACTGTTCCTTCGATTTTGAGTGAGAGTTTAGCTGGATAGAGTATTCTTGGTGAAGCATTCATTTCACTGAGTTTTTTCACTATATTTCGCCACTGCCTTCAAGCTTGGAGGGTTTCCTCTGCTAGTTCTGCTGTGAATATAAGGGGTGCTCCTTTGTATGTGATTTCCTTCTTTGCCCTTGCTGCTTGCAGTATTATCTCTATTGGCAGCATCAATCATTCTAACTATGATATGTCTTGGAGTATTTTTGTTAGGGTCTCTTTTAGCTGGTACCTTTTGGGCTCCTTGAACCTGAATGGCTGCATTGTGTAGCTCTGGGAATTTTTCAGCAATGATTTGTTTGACCGTGTTTTTTTCATTGGGATTGTTTCCCTGAGCTTCCGGTAGTCCAATGATTCTAATGTTGTTCGTCTTGGAATCATCTCCTAGGACTCTGATTCTCTGTAGAGCTATTTTGAGGTCCCTAGCCACTGCTTGTTGTTGACTGTTGGCTTGGTGCAGCTGATCTTCCAGCTCACTGATTCTCTCTTCAGCTGCGGTCATTCTATTGTTGAGAGAAGAGACTGAGTTTTTCATTTCATCTACGGATTCTTTTAATCGTGACATTTCTGCTCTCATTTCTTTGCATAATTTGTCTATTTTTTCTGTCATGTTACTGGAAATCTGTCTGACTGTTTCGCTGAGTTGACTGAACATCTTCATGATTTCGTATCTGAATTCTATGTCAGAGAGGTCCATTAGGTGAGCAGTATCGACAGAGAATTCTGGATTCTTTGTGTTGTCCTCACGATGTGGTGGGGATTTGCGTTGTTTTTTCATATTGCTGTGTAGGTTTGGGACTATGTGCCTTAGTACCTGCGTCTGGAGCAGCCTCCAGTTGAAAAATAGGCCACACCCACTTCCACAGAAGCCACGCCCACTGCTGAAGAGGCCACGCCCCCATGGGAACCTGGGTTTGGGAGGAGATCAGCTCAGCGTGAGGAGTGAAGAGAGGAGGCAGATGCTCAGAGCTGCTTTTCTCCAGGCGTCTCCAAAGACGCAGGGAGAGATCCAAGTCCCGGGTTCAAGTACCGGTGGATGAACTGACCTGGGTTTGGGACGAGATCAGTGCAGCGTGAGGAGTGAAGAGAGGAGGCAGATGCTCAGAGCTGCTTTTCTCCAGCCGTCTCAGTTTTTTTTTTTTAAATAAGTTTAAAACTGTAGAAGTTTTGACGGTTGATAGAGTCATCTTGGAGGAAGATGTTGTATGTTGTCAGCATTAAAATTGTTGAATTATTTTTAAAAATGATCACAACACATAGTAAGTTGCAACTTATTTAGTCAGTTGTCCATATATAGAGAACCAAAATATTGCCTCTTAACAGGAGAAAATTTTCCATTAGATTGCCAATTTTCCTGAAATTCTAGCCCAGACTGGAACTATACCATTGACTCTACAGGAACTCCAACTTGCTGACCCACACTAGATGTTTGAAAGTGAGCTTCGATATATGAATTCAATATTCAATGTAATTATGGAATTCACACACACAAACACATTCACACACAATTGTTTCATCTCTCTTGATGACTGACAGATATATATGTGAAGTGAATCATAAGTATGATTCTAGAGGAACAGTATCTTGAGGATAAATTATTTGAGTAAATTCTGGAATGCCTGTAATTTTCTCTCTAATCTTATTTAATGTAAAATTTCTGACAATTTTTCAGTTTTATAAAGAATGCTGATAGTTAATTGCATGATCGAGTAAGAGAGGTAATAGCAATTTTTTAAAAAAAAGCTCAAATGGATACTCCTAACCAATCATTTAGAAAAGCTTAGGATTGAATGACAGTGTGTTTGAGACTCCACAAATACTTTTGTGAAAATAATAAATATGACATATTATTGCTCCTGATATTGCTGGGGAAGTAAGATAACAAAAAAAAAGTAGAAGTAGTTTAGGAATTCAAATTCCCAATTCAAGAACATATAAATAACCAAGAGCTTTCTAAGTTGAGCTCTTATCTTCCAGAGCTACATAACAAGATAGCTGAAAACCAGTCAGAATCTCATTCTATAAGTGCATAACTCACAAAGATACCCAGTATCAAAAGAGGTCTAGTGTCAAAAGAGGTTTAATTGAGAAAGAAGGGGGTCCTGGAATTTGGATCAGAACTGTGTGTACAGATGCTGAAGAGCTGGAAAATTTGAAGGTTTTTAATTTAACTGAGGAAATTGCAATGGCTTTCTTCTTTTATATTTTGTTTTGGGGGTGAGGGGATTTGGGGCCACACCTTGCAGTGCTCTGGGGTTATTCCTGGCTCTGTTCTCAAGGATAACTCCTGGTTGTGCTTATTGAACTATATGTGATGTCAGGGAATGAATCAGAGTGAGCCACGGTTATGGAAAGTGCCTTAAACCCTGTACTACCTCTCCATCTTTATCATGACACCTTCTAAGGCAGCTTTGTAACAATACTTCCTTCTTAGGAATCACCCCTCTTAGATCTTAGAGTCATAAATAGACACACATTGTCATAGGCTAACATGCACAAATCCACTGAACTCCAAAACGACTACTGGAATTTTCTAACCTAAAGACAGAAATCCAGAAAATATACATTAGAATGAATATTAGAATATAGGATAATGTTGGAGAGTATAAAGATTGGATAAGGCTTAATTTGTGAATATTAAAATATAATGAATTTAATGTTGTAGTTTGGGTTCTTAGGTTTTTAACATTTTTGTTGTAGTTGTTATTGGCTGATATAATAACAAAAAAATGACCCTCAAATAGTGGGTGAGTATTTTCCTTGGTCTTCTATGGAATATTTTTGGAAATTAGAACATTAGTGTGGGTTTGTCTTTAAAGAATTATTCATCTACGAGAAGAAGTTATGGAAGATTGTCTAACAGCCTTGCCTGTGAGAAAACATCCATAGAAATGGATCCAGAATTCTTGAACTCAGGATCTCTCTGCAGATCAGAAGTAACAATGGGAGCCACATCACTGAATTGAGAAACATACTGCAAAGGCAGTAATTTGCTCCAGGCCAGCAGATATCAAGAGGTGACATTCAACTGCCAAGTTTGAGTCAACCCGCAATCAGTATAATCTGATTCGCACAGACCCATGCTAGATGATAAAAGTATTTCTATTTCTTTGATGTTAATAGGTCTGGAGGGATGGGTATTTGATCATTGTATAATTGAAACCCAAGCGCAAAAATTTGTAAGTCCACAACTGTACCTCATAGTGTCTCACTAATAAAAATTTTAAAAAAATAATAAAATTAAATAAAAACATTTTTAAAAAGTATTTCTAGAAGTAAAGAGATAAGAAGTCTATTAAATGCTTATTTTATCTTTATGATCGAACATTTTTCAGCTACTGAAACAGAATTTTAACTTGAATCAAAAACCAGACCTACAACTACATTTAGTTGTAGTTTACACTAGTAAATTCCATATTTAATTCAGTTTTCATTTCATTTCATTTCATTTCATTTCATTTCATTTCATTTCACAAACCCTACTGTTCCTAGTGACCCACCATCACAAATTTCTATTCCCAAAACTTGTTTTCTGATGCCCTAGATGTCTCCGTTTAAAATGGAGTAATATTTCATAGAATTATTTCTATACATATTCACGATGAATTCAACTATAAGTTAGACAACCGCTAGTCATTTTGAATTCCATATTCTTTAATTCTTTAATACTTTACCAGGATCTCACCATCCTACAAAGAAGTAATCATCCATGTCAAGAGAGGGGTTTGGCAGGGTGATACCATTTCACCAAAACTCTTCAGTGCCACCCTCAAGAACATCATGCGATGACTGGAATGGGAAAGAATGTGAGTGAAGATAGATGGTCGGCAACTACACCACCTCCGCTTTGCTGATGACATCGTTCTAATAACACCAAACATCAGCCAAGCAGCACAAATGCAAAACGACTTTGACCATGAGTGTGGAAAGGTCGGACTACAGCTGAATCTTTCGAAGACAATGTTTATGAGAAGCAGCCTCATTCCTGATGCTCCATTCGCTCTCAACGGAACCACCATCTCCGAATGCAACAGTTATATATACTGTTAAAAAAGAATATAGAATGGTTAGTGGAGGTAAGTAGTTTTAAATACCAGCTATAGATGTGTGATTAACTATACAAATGAGGATGAAAATTATTATGAGCATTTTCATTTTGTGAATGTATTGAGATTATTTTATAGTACGTTTTTTAAATTTGTTTTTGTTGTTTTTATTTTCTTTTTATTTTCATGTTTTCCAGTTCTGGGAATCAAATCTGAGGTTTTACATACATAGGTCATATATGTTACCATTTTGTAACATCTCTAATGCCTGGATAGGCTATTTTATAGATAGATGAATGAATAGTGGATGAGTGGATAGATTGATAGATTAATTGATTGATAATGTATTTGATTTTTTTGTCTTTGATTTTTTTCCCTTCTCTTATATCTTTATTATATACAATGCAATGCATTGACTTTGTAGAATAGTATTTAAGAGTTTAACTTGGCATTTTATCATTTAGGGTACATACTCAGGATACCAAGAGTATGTATCAACAAAAGACTGCAATCTTTTCTTTATGGAGGATTTTTATGCTTTCATTTGTACATATAATAGTTGATAATATTAGGTGGAAGTATGACCTTTTAATTTTTTATGGTTATTTAAGTATGCTTGAGCGGGCCCAGTAACGTCTCCATGGGAGACTTTGTTGTTACTATGTCTGGCATATCAAATACTCTTGGTAGCTTGCCGGGCTCTCCGAGAGGGGCGGAGGAATCGAACTTGGGTCGGCCATGTTGGCCAGGTGTAAGGTGAATGCCCTACCCGATGATTTAAGGAGATATGCAGTCACCATTTTTAAAAGGTGTGAACTTATGAAATTTAATTTAATTTTCATGGAGGATATTTTAAACATCAAACCACTGAACTTATTTGTGGTAAAATATTACTTACAATGTGGTAAAACAAGCTGACCGTTGAAGTACTGAATAGAACTAAATATGGTTTATGGTTTATCTTAATCACTTAATCACTTAACTTCCCATTAGTCGTCGATTTGCTCGAGCGGGCGCCAGTCATGGCTCCATTTGTCCCTGTCGCGTGCTAGTGTACCCAATGGCATCTGTTCGCTCTGGGATCATGAAGAGCCTCAAACCTATCATTCATGATCTTCACGAAGAAGTCTGACCATCTGGTAGGTGGGCAGCCACGCGGTCTTTTGACATCCCGTGGAATCCAATCAGTAACAGCTCTAGTCCAGCGGTCATCTTTAAATCTCATTACGTGACCAAACCATCTGATTTTTGACACCTTGGCAAATGAGACAGCGTCCCTTATTCTTGATCGTCAACAGATGTCGGAACTCCGGATTTTTTCTCTCATTTGAGTGAAACGTGATATTCCAAGCATAGCTCTTTCTATTCTTCTTTGGGAGACCTGAATAGTGTTCTCATCCTGTTTGCGTAGGGCCCAGGTCTCTGAGGTATATGTTAATGCAGGAAGAACAGTGGAATCAAAGAGATGTGCCCAGAGCCGGAGGTTCTTCGTCCTCTTAGCTATTTCTTCAACGTTCTTGAAGGCGTTCCAAGCCACTCTCTTCCTCCTGCACAGCTCGGGTGCCAGGTCATTGGTCATGTTGACTTCTCGACCTAGGTACACATAGCTGTTGCATTCAGAGATAGTCGTTCCGTTGAGAGCGAATGGGACATCAGGAACGAGGCTGTTTCTCATAAACATTGTCTTCGTAAGATTCAGCTGTAGTCCTACCTTTCCACACTCACGGTCAAAGTCAGCCAGCATTTGTGCCGCTTGGCTGATGTTTGGTGTTATTAAAACAATGTCATCAGCAAAGCGGAGGTGGTGTAATTGCCGACCATCTAAATTCACTCCAATTCCTTCCCATTCCAGTTGTTGCATGATGTTCTCGAGGGTGGCACTGAAGAGTTTCGGTGAAATGGTATCACCGTGCCGCACCCCTCTCTTGACATCAACGATCACTTCTTTGTAGAATGGTGAGATCCTGGTAGTGAATCCGCAATACAGCTCGCGGAGGATCTTGATGTATTGGGCTTGAATGCCCTGATTGGCTAGGGCTTCAATGACCGCTTCTGTCTCAACAGAATCAAAGGCCTTCTTTAAATCAATGAACTTTAAATAGAGCAGCATCTTGAACTCCCGAGAAACCTCAATGAGCTTGGTTATCATGTGGATATGGTCGATGGTGCTGAATCCTTTGTGGAACCCGGCTTGCTCGCATGGTTGTCCTTCATCTAGTGTTCTGCCAATCCTATTTAGGATGACTCGAGTGAACAACTTGTAGATGACAGACAATAGGCAGATCGGGCGATAGTTGCCAATGTCTTGGATGTCTCCCTTCTTGAACAGTAGTACGGTCCTGCTAGTTTTCCATTGGAACGGAACCTTGCATTCAGACAGGTAGCGAGTGAAGAGCCGAGCCATTGTATTGATGAGTACTGACGGCAGGTTCTTCAGGTGTTCAGGTCTGACCTTGTCTGGGCTGAGTGCTGTTTGTTTCTTTTCCGACGAAATGGCGTGTCGGATTTCGGAAGGGAGGACGTTGGCAACGACATATCCATCCTGTGGAATTTGGTAGGTCGGCAAGTGGACATGGCTGTCGAAGAGATTTGAGTAGAAGTCATGGATAATCTTCTCCATTGCCGTTCTGGAGGATGTGATGGATCCATCAGGACGTCGGAGGGCAGTCATCTTGGTCTTATAGTTGGCGAAAGACAGGCGGGCCTTACGGATACTTTTCCCGGGTTCTGCCGCATCTACCAGTACTTCTGCTCTTCTCTCTTTGAGGTCTTCCTTGATCGCATCTCTGCACTGCTTTGCGAGCTCGGACGTTAGTTTGCGGTTGCCTGAGGCATGCGCCAAACCAGGCTGGCGAATTAGCTGAAGAGTTTTCAAAGACAGGCGATTTTTTGTGGCTTTCTCTCTCTTGGCGTTCCTCGCACATTCATGGAGGTGCTGAACCAGTCGATTTTATTCCTCGTTAGTGTTGTCAACAATGGCATCCTCCCATTTTGCCGCAATAGTGCCAAAGAGTTCCCAGTTGCTGGTCGTTCTGGGAGTTCTCTTTTTGAACTTTGCAGCCCTTTCTCCCCACTCTGTGAAGTAGAATTTTGCATGAAGGAGACGGTGGTCCGATCCCATTCGAAATTTTGGGACAACAGCGACATTGGTCAGGCAAAACCATCGATTGAATATGATGTGGTCTATTTCATTGTGGAATCGTCCACCGGGAGACTCCCATGTCCATCGTTTAGATTCTGCCTTCTGGAACTGTGAGTTACCATGAATGGTCTTGATCGACATGATGAACTCAGAGTCTCTCACCCTGTTCGTTCCATTCTAGGCCATGGGTCCCGATGTGAAGTTCTTCAGCTGATTTTCTCGGTCCTATCTTGGCATTAAAATCACCCACAATGATCTTGTAGAAGGTGTGGTCTTCTTTATAGAACTTCTCCAGCTCCATGTAGAACTTCTCGATTTCTCTTTCATCATAATGAGATGTTGGTGCGTAGACAACGAAGATAGAAACTGCAGGCAGTGAGCCACATCTATTCAAATGTAAACGTCCGATTCGGGTTATTAGGCATTCGAATGAATCAATGCTCTTGGCCAACTTTGTGTTGACAAGGACACCGACGCCTCCAACACCTCTTTTATCGCATGTTCCGAGGAACAATTCTTCTCCAGTGTCGAAAACGGCATGGTGAGATACGTGCCTTCTTGTCTCGGTCAGACCAATGATGTCGTACTTGATCATTCGCGCTTGTACCATCAGGTCCTTTATGGATGCATCTGATGCTAGCGTACGTGCATTGAAAGTACAGATGATCATTTTTGTCTTCCTTTGTTGTGTCAGCCTAGTTCGGCCTTGAGATTTTGTCGGCCTCTCCTTTCTCATCCTTCTCAGTGCTGCCATGTCGGTGAAGCCTTCAGGGGCAGGTGAATGAGTCCAGTTGTAGTTACTGGTTTTGGCATATCGAATCCGTTGTGTGGTTTATCTTAGCAAGAGAGAATTCTCCAACACACAGTTTTCAATCTTTTTCCTCACTATAATCACATCAGGACCTCCAGGTCACTTGTGTTTGAACTGGAATCACAACCTTGGCTCTCTTGAATCTCAGGCTTGTCAAAATATATACTAAAAAATTTAAGTCTCCAGCTTCAGAATTTGATAACTAATTCCTAATAATATATAACATATTCTGTTGATACATAATCCACCTAAAAATTTAGGAAACAAAATCAAGTACCTTGGAATCAATTTACTAAAGAGGGTGAGGACCTGTACAAAGAAAATACAAAACGCTATTTCAAGAAATAAAAGAAGACATGAAACAATGGAAGCACACATACCCTGTTCAAGGATTAGGAAGATTCAGGATGTCAAAATGGCCATACTGCCAAAGCATTATACGGATTCAGTACAGTTCCTATAAGGATACCAATGTTATTCTTCAAAGAAATAGATCAAGCACTCTTGAAATTCATATGGAACAACAATCCCCCAAGAATATCTAAAGCAATCCTTGGGCAAAGAAGATGGAAGCAATGCCTTCCCAATCTTTAACTATACTACAAAGCAGTAGTAATTAAAATAGCATGGTATTAGAATAAAGACAGACTAGCAGATTAACTAGAGTTGAATATCCTGATACCAACCCTCAAATATATGATTGCCAAATCTTTGATAAAGGAACAAGAAATATAAAGTGGAGCAAAGCTTTGCTTGGGTAAATTCGGCAGCTACATGCAAAAAAAAAATGAACTGAAATCTCTTTCTACTTCAGGCACAAAAGTCAGATCAAAATGGATTAAAGACCTCAATATCTGACCTGAATTCATCATGTACATCGAGGAAACTGTGGGCAGAACCCTCCATGACATTGAAACTAAAGGCAACTTCAAAGACGGAACACCACTGACCAAGTAAAGATAAACAAATGGGACTACATTAAACTCAGAAGCTTCTGCAGCTCAAAAGAAACAGTGATTAAGACACAAAGACAATGAAAAAAAATATTTACCCAATACCCATCTGGTAATGGGCTAATATCCAAGATATATGGGACAATGGTAGAAGAAAAAGATATCCAATCTCATTATAAGATGGGGAGAAGAAATGATCAGAAAATTTCTCAAAGAAGCAATACAAATAGCCAAAAGACACATGACAAAACGTCTACATCTCTAATTAGGCACACTCAAATAAAAACAACGTAATATCATCTTATACCAGAGATACAGGCACACATCAAAAAGAATAAGATCAACCAGTGCTGGCATGGATGATGAGAGAGAGGGACTCTTTTTCACTGTTGGTGGGAATGCCAACTAGTCCAGCATTTTTGGAAAACAATATGGTTGTCCCTCAAAAAGCTAGAAATTGAGCTTCCATACGACACAGCAAAACCACTTCTGGGAATATACCTCAGGGGCCAAAAACACACCACGCAAATGCCATCAGCACTTCAATGTTTATTGCAGCACTAGTCACAGTAGCCAGAATCTAGAAACAATCCTAGTGCCAGAGAACTGAAGACTGGTTAAAGAAACCATTGTATCTACATAATGGAATACTATGCAGCTGTTAGGAAAAAGAACTCATGAAATTTGCTTATAAATGGATGGACATGGAGAGTATCACGTTGAATGAAATGAATCAGAAGAAGAGGGACAGGCATAGAATGATTTGTGAGATGTAAAAAGCCTTAAAATGAGATTGATAACCAAGGACAGTAAAATCAAGAGCCAGAATTGGCCCATGTTTGGAAGCCTGTTTCAAGTGATTGGGGAAAAGGCAGTTGGGATGGAGAAGGAACCGCCATGATGAAGATAGTTGGAAATGATCACTCTGGATAATAATCGTGTGCTTGGGGCCAGAGCAATAGTACAGTGGGTAGGGCATTTGCCTTGCATGCAGCCAACCTGGGTTCAATAACTGGCATTTCATATGGTACCTTAAGCACTACCAGGAGTGAATCCTGGGCACAGAGCCAGGAGTAACCCCTAAGCATTGCTGTGTGTGACTCAAAGAGAAAAAAAAGTGTGCTGAAACTGGGTAAAGGAACAAATATGATAATCCCTCAGTATCTATCTCAAAAACACAAACCATAATGCCCAAAAGTAGAGAGAGAGTGAGGAAAGGGAAGCAGAAAGAGAAAGAGAGACAGAGACAGAGAGAGACAGAGAGAGAGTGAGAGAGGGAGAGAGAAGAAAAGTGCCAAGTGCCGTCCATAGAGGAAGTCTAGGGGTGGAGGGTTTGCGGGAGGGAAACTGGGGTCATTGGTGGTAGGGAATGCATACTGGTAGGTCGATATGTATTGGAACATTCTATGACAGAAACCCAATCATGAACAGCTTTGTAACTGTGTATCTCATGGCAATTCAATTATATTTTTTAAAAAAATTCAATCTGTACTTTTTTTCAAATTAAGGGATACTCAATTTGATGGGACTTGTTAGAAATCCAAGAGCCCAATGTAGAAGTAAGAGTTTTCTGTTTTAATAAAAAGGAAAAAAAGATAATGTTGTGAATGTTTAAATAGTGTATTATAATAAAACTATTTTGGCATATATTGATACTTAAATCACCAAAAAGTTTAACATATGCATATCCAAATAGAGATACATATGAAGTGGATATATATATAATTGATAATATATTTGCTTTTTTCTTTCTTTATATATTTATTCTATAGAATAGAATGCACTGACTTTGTCAAATTGTATTTATATATAAAATATATGGGCTATATATATATTTACTTATTCAGTACATTAGCAAATATATCAATAATCATATGAATACTAATCCAAGTGTTACTCAAGCAGTTTTTTGATTTATCGTTTTTTAAAACAATTGCTTTTGGCCAGTACAGAGAAAGGTCTTTGGACTGTATCACACTACACTGATAATGCAGCTTGTCTATTATGACTGTCCAATTCCATTTAAAATTGACAACACCATGTTAGATATCTTGCAATACATATTCTTTCACTTCTGTTTATCTGCAGAAGTCTGAGAACTAGATATTTACTTTTTGTGTAGTCACCAAACAGGAGAAAACGGGGAACAAATGGAGGCGTGAAGCTTGGTTTACATGTCCGGGTGAAATTGTGATGGACCCATTTGAATTTTGACTCCAAATACTCAGCAATAGGTTAAGGTTAGGTTAAGGCCCTCCCGTTGTTCATTGATTTGCTCGAGTGGGCCCAGTAACGTCTCCATTGGAGACTTTGTTGTTACTGTGTCTGGCATATCGAATACATCACGGGTGGCTTGCCAGGCTCTGCCGTGTGGGCGAGAAACTCTCGGTAGCTTGCCGGGCTCTCCGAGAGGGGTGGAGGAATCGAACTCGGGTCGGCCATGTTGGCTGTGTGCAAGGCAAACGCTCTACCGCTGCAATATTTTTTTAAATTTGGAAATTCAAGGAATCTGGATCTTCTCTTCTCATTCTACAGTCATTTTCTTTTTGGTGAGTAAGATAGTTTTAATTAAAACTTACTTAGAAAGATGTGAGCGGGAACGAAGGAGAGGAAGTGTAAATACAGAAGTCGACATAGGCTTCTCCAGAATGGAAAGGGCAAGCAAAGAGACATAAACACAAGCAAGCAAGTGAGATGCATGTTCAAGGGAGGAGCTGGGCTTGAAGAGCAAACCTCAAGTTGATTTTTTGAAACTAAGATGAAAAATGGAAGCTTGAAGGATAAGAAGCCTCACTGGAACATTATTCTGATATATTATTCCAGAAAGCAAAAAGAGTGAGAATTTCATAGCCCATTTCGGGAGAAGAGGTTTCTATAGAGTGTGGTAATTCTTGCCAAATGTTGCCCTAATTAAATCTGGGAAAGCCCATTTCTCTGCAAGCCTGGAGTTGCTGGGTAAAGACAGGCAGTGCTGCAGCTTTCTGAGACTTCATTATTCTGTTGGCAAGAATCCTTTATTAGCAGTAGTTCAGAGGACACCTGGCTAGCTGGGGTTTACAGGATATATGATTTCCACAACACCGCAGCTAGAATGTTAAACAACATAATGAATTTCTGGAGGACAATGGTGGTCAGTTGCCAAGACTCTTAGTATTTCATAAGGATGCCCAAATCAATAACCTTCTTATTCGTGCCAAAAATGTTCTGCAAAGCAAATGAAGCATTTGAGGTGGTGAAAATGGTCAGAGTCTTCAAGTTAGTTATAACAGAAGTTAACAGTATAAGGTCATCATACTAACCTTACAGGACCCATTTCCATAGATAATGTATACAATTTTATCATACTCTAAGGATCTAGGATCAGAAAATCCTTTCTCTCTACTCCTATTTGCAATTTAAATGTGTACTCTTTTCAGTTTAAGCCTCTAAACTAGTTACACTTATCTCTGTTTATAAAAATTATGTTTTTGCTTCAACATTCTGTAATACGATATCATTAACCTTGCTCCTGTATTATGTGATTATTTACAAAGAGTTTCATATATACTATGCAAATTATCTGGTACAGTTTTGAAAAAAAATTCTCAGAAGGAAATTTAGCAACTCATAAGTATATAAACGTATAAAGATATTCAGTATAGTCACCATCAGATCATAATTTTATATATTTTGAATCCCTTCATATATTGTAAACTCCCTTCATACAGTGTAAACTTATTCTTCTTATCTCAGGCATCTGGTAATGGGTGTGAATTAGACTTACTATGTTGATCTTTCCACAATAACTTCTAATATTTAGCTATTTTGTAAACTAATAGTGGTATATGTAAATTATGCATCAATACATAGTAATCCAGTATATAAAATTAATTTTTATAATAGCACAGTGGTAGGGCATTTGCCTTGTGTGCAGCCATCCTGGCCAAGCCTGGTTCGATTCCTCCGCCCCTCTTGGAGAGCCTGGCAAGCTACCGAGAGTATCTCGCCCACATGGCAAAGCCTGGCAAGCTACCAGTGTTGTATCTGATATGCCAAACACAGTAACAACAAGTCTCACGATGGAGATTTACTGGGCCCGCTCGATCAAATCGATGAATAACGAGAGGACCATGGCCGTGACCGTAAAAATTTTTAAGAAATAAATTCTAAGATTATTATTATGCTAGAACGAGAGTCATCAAACTTATGCTAAATCTCAGCAGTTTTAAACACATGAAATGAAAGTCTCCAAGATATCTAATGGCAATCCAGACTGGAGAGTTGAAATTTCTCAGATCTTCTCTTCCTCTCTATAAATTCTAGCATGTTCTCTTACAATTTTAGATCAAAGGACATTTTTTAATGATTGTATTTTATGGCTTGTGCTGTGAATTTGCCACAATATGAAGCCCACTAGAGTTATGAAGAAGAGTTACTTGAACTGTTCTGTAAGGGATAATTTTTACTTAGAGTTTGTACATCAACGCCAATCTTTGTTTCCTGTTCATCATCCCAGTTTAAATTTTTTATGTTTCAATTTGATGTGCTTTCTTAAGTCGGACAAGAAGAGGAGTATATTACTATTCTATTCATAATATGAAAATTTTTGTGGGAACCCAGTGTTATATGGGATCTCAAGATATTATATATTGTTAAATTATTAAAAATAAATCAACACTTATATGTATATGTATATCTAAAATGCATCCAAATAAAATTTAATACATTACTCCTATTCATACTTTTTAAAATCCATACATATAAACATGATGTATTTATATTATTGTTTCAATATATATTTTTATTCTAAATATATATTATATTATTCAAATATAATTATGATATATTACCTTTTATAAAATATACATTTAAGAAAATATCATCAGTTACTTGTAAACTGACCTTATGACTTCTTTCCTTCTTCATTATTCTTTTTTGGCTCATCAATCACAGTTTTCTTTCTACGTCTCGTCCCTGAAAATAGTAGTGCTGTGGGTACAAATAATGAATCATGAATAAGCCTTTGCCATTTATATAATAAATATGGCCTGCAGTGCCTGGAGAGTATTATTTCTGGTGTGTATTCCTGGACATTGAGGTCAATAAAATTGCTACAAGTCATAAAGCATAGACATGAGACATACTTGTGTGCTCTGTGAATCTTCCAACTGGAGAATGAATTACTGTTTGAGGATCACAGAATTCGGTATACAGGGTCTCCTGGTAGAAATCTGACTGCGCTATATTTTGAGCTTATTTTTGGTTGTTGTTTTATTTTTTTGGTCATGCTCAAATTAGTACCCAGGAATCCTTCACAGTGGTACTTGGGGACCCTTCAGTACTGAAGCATGAATACAGGAAAACAGCATGCAAAGCACAAAACCGATCAAGGCATCATTCTGGCATCTTGAATCTATTCTTGGTACATGTTCTTCATGATTTGCTACGAATTCCTAGGATGAGATCTTTACTTCTTTATCACTGCAAAAATATTGCCTAAATTTTCTACTTTCCATAAGGTACATGGTTATATGTTTGAGTCACTATTCATTTTCACCACTCTCACAAGCCCAGTACTCTTAAGTATGGCTGTGTACTTTTAAAAACCCAGTAATTAGGACTGATAAAGAGCTTTCAAATTCCTCTCAGACTTTTCCTAACTGTCTTCTCATTTAGGCTTTGATAGTTTTGCTTGCATCTCTGAATTGAACAATTTAAGCAAGATTCCTTAAAATCCAGCTCCCAGAAGAGAACAGCACAGAGTCTCCTGCCCCTGCGCCTGGCTGTCCTTGCCGAGACTCCTTGGAGGGGAGCGGGTTGAGTTTCCCTCCCAGCCCCAACTAGGGCTCCGGCAGCCGAAGACCTCCAGAACCAGCCATCACCATGCTGAGACCACTCTCCACATGGATGAAGGTACCGGCAGAGGAACAAAGGCAGGTGGGTCCCGGGGCTGAGATCTCCAAGCCTGCTCGGTTCGGGGCTGAGCATCCTCCACCCAGATCCTCCATCTTCCAGTAGGCAGGGGTCACATGCACCAACTGGCCCCCTGGCGCCGTGTAATCCCATCAATGGCCAAGACTCAGAGACTATAAAACCCAGCTCCAGGAAGCGTGCGGCAGCATTTGCAGCCGCGTGACATCTTATTATCTCATTCCTACTTTGGACAAATTGGCAGGCTACCAAATGTAAACTGCCCACACGGCAGAGTCTGGCAAACTCCCTGTGGCGTACCCAATATGCCAAATACCAGTAACAATGATGGGTCTCATTCTCCTAAAGAGCCTTGAATATAATCTCAGGGCTAGGATGAAGGAGACGTTACTGGGGCCTGCTTGAGGCAATCGACAAACAACAGGATGGTCGTGATCGTGATTGTGATCCTTAAAGTCTTAGTTTAGCCTGAAACTCTGTCATCAGTATCTGACCACCCTTGATATTTGATTCAATTCCTATCCCCCATAATCTTCCAAATGGAATATTTACACCAAGGCGTGTCTTCTGCAAAAGACTGCCTTATGTCAAGAGGAAGAAGGTGGGCCAGTCCTTGAGTTTGATCCCCATCATCACACATTCCTTTTACATTGTAGGCCTCATTTCTTTTGCTATACAGAGCTATTTAGTTTGAAGTTATTCATTTTTTTTCTGCTGCTTTTATTTTCTTTGCCAATGAGAGTGTCTCATTGAAGATTCCACTGAGGTCAGTATATCATTTGAGGGATTATATTTGGGCCATGCTTAGCAGTGGTCTGATCCTACTCCAAGATCTTGGGCTCAGGAGTTGGTCCCAGCTGTGTTCAGAGGACTACGTGCAGCAAAAGATCTAACCTGACCTCCTGCATATAAATCATGCACTTAGCCCACAGAGCTACCTCACCTGCCCAAAAATTGGAGAGTTCTGCCTATGTTTTTCTCAATAAATTTAATACAGGTGTTATTTAAAAATCTTTAATGAATTTCAGTGTGACCTCTTATTGTGTAGTTCTCACTCTCAGAGAACCCAGTAGGCTACTGAGTGTATCCTGCCCACATATATGCCTGACTGGGAACACCTGTAAAGGTGATTAGAGGCTGCCCCAAAAGCTTCTATCCCTCTCGGAGTGCCCAGCAAGCTACCGGGAGTATTCCGCCCTCACGGCAGGGCCTGGCAAGCTATCCGTGGTGTACTCAATATGTCAAAAACAGTAACAATGATGGTCCTCATTCCCCTGATTCTGAAAGAGCCCTCAATATTCCATCGGGCTACACTAGCATGTGACAGGGATGGATGGAGACGTTTCTGTGCCCGCTTGAGCAAATCAATGAACAACAAGGTAATAGTGATAGAGATAGTAAATGAATTTTTGGATTACTAGTTGTGTGTGGTGTGAAATAAGGATGCAATTTCATTGTTTTACATAAGATTAATCAGTTTTCCTACCACCATTTGTTGAAAAGGCTTTCATGCTCTTTGATATAATGGTGTTCTATAATTCTCCTTCATTCGATTTGAGTGAGCACAAAAAGATGGCAAAGAATTTGTCCTACATATATAAGATTCATAGGCCTATAAAAGTGAGGCAGCCAACTATCATGCAGTTTTTAAGTAAGGTTTAAAGTTAGTTAATACAATGTCTCCCAGCTTTGTTTCACCATAAGTTTCTTGTTTATTTCGTGCATTTTGTGATCTATATAGATTTTATATGTATTTATTCTAAGGCCTTAAGGAATGCCATTAACAATTATGATGATATTACATTATATTTGTAACAATGTTGGTCAATTAGGTAACACCGATTATTCTCATCCACGAACATGGAATATGCTTCCTTCTTTGTTATTCCTTTTATGTTTTATAGTAGTGATTTTTCTGGTTCTCACTAAAGAAATCTTTCACCTTCTTTGTTGAGTTTATTGGTATTTTGGGGAGAGGTGGAGGGTTTTTTGGAGACACACTTGGAAGTACTCTAGGCCTCTAACTCTGTGCTGAGGTGTCACCTCTGGCAGGGCTCAATGGACCATGAGGATTTAAACCTAGATTGACCATATTCAAGGCAATTTCCCAACCTGCTATTCTGTCTCTCTAGTAGTATTTTGTTGATTTTATTTCTAGATATGTGAGGATTTTATATATGTATATATAAAATATAAATTAAAATGAATATAGTGCATTAAATTACTAAATATAAATTAAATTTAATAGACATAAAATAAAAATTAATTCAAATATAGATTAAATCCCATATATGGAGATATATTTATAAATATATACATATTTTATATATTTATATATAAATATATATTTATATATATACATTTATATATATATATCCAAGGCCGTGCTGGGACCACTCTCCACACACTTGGATGAGCCTCATGCATAAAAGAACTGGCAGAGGAACCCAGGTGTGTGGGACCCGGGGCTGCGATCTCCAAGCCTGCACATTCGAGGCTCTTTCAGGGTCAGGAGAATGAGACCCATCATTGTTACTGGTGTTTGGCATATTGAATACATCACGGGTAGCTTTCTTTTAAAATTTTTTTCCTGTATCTCCACATGCTTTGATGAGCCTTATGCATAAAGGAACTGGCAGAGGAACCCAGGTGTGCGGAACCCGGGACTGAGATCTCCAAGCCTGCATGGTTTGGGACTGGACCTGCCAGTGGCTAGACAGTTACACCCACCAACTGCCGTGTAACCCCAACAATGACAAGGATCCAGAAATTATCACACTCAGATCCCGGAAGCTTTTGCGGCCACGCGACATCTTATCATCTCATTTCTTCTTTGGACAAACTGGCAGGCTACCGAATGTAACCTGCCCACACGGCAGAGTCTGGCAAACTCCCCGTGGCGTACCCGATATGCCAAATACCAGTAACAATGATGGGTCTCATTCTCCTAACCCTAAAAGAGCCTTGAATATGGCACTTTTTAAAAAATCTCAGGGCTAGGACGAGGGAGACGTTACTGGGGCCTGCTCGAGGCAATCGACGAATAACAGGATGGTCGTGATCGTGATTGTGATACATATGTCCCATGTATGCAGATATATCTATATATTCCTCGTAATACTATACAGATTATACATATATATTACCATATATGGGATTTTTATATAGATATCTTTCTCTCTCTCTCTCTCTATATATATATATATTTATATATATATATATATCCATACATGGAATCGTGGAATATAATTATTTTTCTCTTCTACACCATTGTTTACATATAAAAAGAATGAATTTTGATGCATTGATGTTGTGGTGAACTACTTTCCAATTAGTTTTTTGTTTCTGGTAGTATTAGGAGGAATCCTTAGTATTTAGTGATCTGCAAATAGTGATAGTGGGTCTTCTGTATCAATTTGAATCCCTTTTATATATGTATCTCTTTTTCTCTCTTCTGTTTTACTTTTGGTTTTGGGGCCCAACTCAACTGGGCCTACTCCTACTCCTGCTGGGCTTACTCCTGGATTTGGGCTCAGGGATCACTCCTGAAAGGTCTCAGAGGTGCCAGGGATAGAATCCAGGGTGTATGGAATTAAACCCAGGTTGGCCATGGAAAGGCAAAGACCTTAACCTTTGCACTATCCCTCTAGCCCTGATTTCGATTTCTAGCCTAATTTCAATGAGTAAGACTCCCAATGCTATATAAACTAATGTTTATGAGCCTGTTTTTGTAAGGAAAATGTGATTTTTTTGTTCCTCATTAAAAAGGATGTAACAGTGGGTTTCTTTCATGTGACATTTATGATACTGAGATAAATTTCTTTAATCCTCATTTGGTTGACTGTTTTTTCTTTTTTTTTTATCAGAAATGAGTGTTGAAAATTGTTGAATGCTTTATCTACTTCAACAGAAATGGTAACATGGTCTTTATTTTCGTTTTATTAATGTTGTATATCATATGATTTGCATATGTACAATCCTTGATTCTTGGGATAAATTCCACTTGATTGTGGTATATGATCCATTCTATCTGTTATTGTGTTAGATACACTCGGATATTTTTTTCACCAGGAATATCGGTCTTTAACTTATTTTGTTAATGACCTCTCCCTGCTTTTCATATCATCTATTTCCTGCTAGAACCCACTCAAATATGTGAATTGATTCTTTTCCTACTTTGACCCCTTCATGTAATTAAATCTTATTTATTTATTCTAGCCCAATTAATCACTTTCTCAGGAAAGTTTTTTTTTTCACCTCTCAGGCTAAATATCTGAACTACTAATCTTCCCATTACAATAACTTTATTTCAGAAGTTAAAATATTATATTCCATTACATAATTCATATCTACCTTATTTTACTTCATTCTCTATTTAATCTGGATCCAAGTGTTCTTTCTTATCATTTTAATGCCATGCTTTCTGGCATATTAAGGTTACTTAATAACTAAGTGCAAAAAAGAACTGGATAAGCAAATGAATTACTTTTCTGATTCCAGCCAGTGCGCACTGTCTCGCTCATACCAGCAACTTTGTAGTTATCATTCATTTTTCTAAATTAGCAAAGTTGGCCCATGAGTAACTTTTTTATAATTAGCCATGACTTTTCTATTATTGCATTTCAGTAAATATACATTTCATACATAAAATGACCAGGTTAGCTTCTAGAAATATCCAACACAGATTGATCTGACTTCCAGAGTCCTTAACCTTTCCAATACTTATAAATGTTGGATACCTATAAATCCCCTTGTAGCGCTGTCTCAGCTCTGTTCGACAAAAGCCTTTATCTTTGTGTATATTTTTTTCAGAATAATGTTCTCTTCTCGGGCTGGAGTGATAGCACAGTGGGTAGAGCGTTTGCTTTGCATCTGGCCGACCAGGGTTCGATTCCCAGCATCCCATATGATCCTTCCAGCAGGAGTAATTACCAGGAGTAATTCCTGAGTGCATGAGCCAGGAGTAACCCCTATGCATCACCGGGTATGACCCCAAAAGAAAAAAAAGTGCTCTCGTCTTTTACATCCATTACTATTATTTCTGATTAGTTTAGGTCATCTAGTAGATATTTTCAGTAATATCACTGTATTTTAGTGATCTACCTGCTTAATACAAATGAATTTATAGAATTTCTTAGTTCCACAAGCAATTTATTATTTATTCCGAGTACAGTAAGAATGCAGTCGCTCTTCTGAAATTTTCTTTACCTTATTTAGTGGCTCAGTTTTTGTGATAAAAGAAAATATTTTGTCTTGGCAGCTGTTTGATAAAAATGTTTAAATTAAGTATGTTTATGAATAATTATTGGCATTTATTGCTAATATAGAAAACTTCTACTGGGAAAATTAGTTGCGAATACAAAGAATCTGTGAATGAAATATGTAATATTGCATTATTCATTATTTCAGCTGCAGTTATGGTCCTTATACTTTATTTCAGTTCCAAAGAATAATCCCTACATCAATTTTTATCAGAATTAATATAGAATAATGTCTATAATAGGGCTGGAGCGATAGCACAGTGGTAGGGCGTTCGCCTTACAAGCAGCCAACATGGCCCACCCGAGTTCGATTCCTCCGCCCCTCTCGGAGAGCCCGGCAAGCTACCGAGAGTATTCGATATGCCAGACACAGTAACAACAAAGTCTCCAATGGAGACGTTACTGGGCCCGCTCGAGCAAATCGACGATCAACGGGAGGGCCTTTATCTTTTTATCTTTATCTATAATAGTTACATATTAATATTGAAATAATATATATTATTAAGAATAGTAGTAAGTTCTGAGACCGGTTTTTGATCCTTTTCTAAACTATTTGACAGAAAAATATTTAATTAACTTGCATATAACCAACATTACTTCTAGAAAACTCACGGTCACGGTCCTCCCGTTGTTCGTCGATTTGCTCGATTGGGCCCAGTAACGTCTCCATCATGAGACTCGTTGTTACTGTATTTGGCATATCGAATACATCACGGGTAGCATGCCAGGCTTTGCCGAGCGGGTGAGATCCTCTCGGTAGCTTGCCAGGCTCTCCAAGAGGGGTGGTGGAATCGAACTCCGGTCAGCCATGTTGGCTGCGTGCAAGGCAAACGCCCTATCGCTGTGCTATCGCTCCAGCCCTCTAGAAAACTAATCTCTAAAATAGATATCATTCATATTTTAATAAAAACAATATAAATATGAAATAATGTTGATATTTTTTCACAATTTGAGAAATTATTTGTATCTTCATTCTTTGTTATGTTTTAAATGTTTTTAAATTTTTTTAAAATTTTTTTAATTTTTTAATTTAAAAATTAATTTTAATTTTTTTTCAATTTTAATTTTTGTAAAATTAGCACTTTAACAAATTTAACAAATTTTAAAAAGTAGAAAAAATTGACATGTAGATTGTCCTTCATCTCTGGTTTCTTTCTCATTTTGTCTGAGTCATAAAGAACACAAGCTGGCAGGTTACTATTCTGTACAGCAATAATATCTCTATCAATGCTTCTTAGTCTGTATTTCTATACGTTACTGAATTTATCTAAGTCTCAGCTTCTGTTAATGTTAAGTGGACACAATATAAAATGTTCCTGTAAGGTGACGGAGAGTACAGCAGGCAAGATGCATGCTTTTCATGTAGCTGACCTGTGTTCATTTCCCAGCACCACATATGCTGCCCCAAGCTCTGCAGGAGTAATTGAGTCAGAGACAGAAGTCAGATTTGTCTGGTGTGATAACCAAATAAATTATTTTTCTCTAGTGTATATCATGAAAAACATTTAAAGAAGAATGTACTGTTAAAATAAGACTTCAAGATACTTATTATTATTGTCTATTAGGATTTACTGATACATCAGTTTGGTGGGGAGTGGGCCACACCTGGCGATGCTCAGATGTTACTCTGACTATGAATACTTCTGGCAGTTCTCAGAGACAATGTAGGATGCTGGGGACTGAACCCAAGTCAGCCATATACAAGGCAAGTGGCTGTCCACAGCGCTCGCCCCAGAATGATAAATATTTTTACACTAGAAACAATATTATTGTTTTTTAATGGACAGTGCTGCTATTCCGTTTCCACCATGAGTATTCCTGGGGCCTTTCATGATTATTTCAGGATTCCCTCCCCCAACTTTCCCCAGCACCTTCAGATGCAAATTCTATTGAACATATCTCAAGGTTGCTTTCATTGGGGATTGTATAATCCCTTGCTTTGTTTCCATATACTCCACATCTGTATGAGGTCATCAGGTATTTATATTTTTATTTTTGACTCACTTTACTTATCATGGTTCACTATACTTCCACCTTAGTTATAGCGGAAAAGTAGTTTCTTTATTCCTTATAGCTGAGCAGTACTCCGTTATGTATTTGTATAACAGTTTCTTTATTCGTCTTGCATTATTAAATATGTTTGTTGTTTCTAGATCTTGGCAACTGTAAATAATGCTTCAATGAACATGGGTATGCATGTGTTCCTTCAGATTAATGATTTTTGTTTTGTTTTGGGGGTAGACGCCCAGAAGTAGAATTGCAGGTTCAGGGAAAATGCTACTCCTTTTTTTTAGACATCTCCAAACCATGTTCCACTTGGTTAGACCTTTTGCTATCAAGTAAGTCAAGACAATTATAAGAATGTCCCCAAGAAAAAAATTCCTGAATCATATAGGTTCACTACTGAGTTTCTTCAAACCTATAAAAAAGGACTTTCTGCCCACCCTTTAAGTTCTTTCAGGAAATGGAGGAAAGAGAAATCTTGGTTTTATAAGGACAATATTAGTTTAATAACAAAAGCTAACAAGTACAGTTCTAAAAAACTTAGATCAATATTGCTGATGCAGATGCAAATATTCTCACAAAAATCCAGGGAAGTTAATTTGATTGCCAGTATACTACAGTTTGCCGAATACAAAACCAAGTTTCAGACTTAATCATGTGGAATTTAGAGTTCATGATCTTATCTACTACAGCAGATAGAGGAAGTTCTCAAGGGATTGATGCAGTTAAATTGCAATTGACATCAATGTGATCTCATATATATTAAATGATGCTCTCAGCCAAGTTACAGTTTCTATAAAATGAGAAGTTGAACTGCTATACAATTGATGGCTTTATGGCTATTCTCTTTACTTCTACATGATGCTATTTACTTTAACTGGATCAAACATATCTTCTGAACAGATTCACAATATACAAAGCTTGCATACTTTATCACGTAAGTGAGTTTTCTTCAAGATCAAAAGCATGAAAAGGTACATCTGACTGTCCCTCAATCTTTCTAGCACCTTAGTGATTAGAAAAAAACCCACATACATGTATATATAAATATACACATATAAATATATATATGTATACACAAACATCTAATCTATACACAGAGAAAGCACATGCATAAAACATAAATAAGTGCATACAAATGACACAAACTAAATCTATTTGCAGACATTTTCTATAGATAAGAGAATAATATCAGTATAGGCTTTTATTATTGTTGTTCATGATGCCTTAGAGATATTTTAGAGGAAGACCTTACACTAGAAGTTACCATGTATGTTGAGTGAGGTCAGTCGGTAAAGGGACCAGTTTAGAATGATCTCTTACATGTGAGATAGAAAGACTCATAGTTGCTCACTCTGGACAAGAACTTAGTGCTGAAAGTAGGCAAATTGGATATTCTTATAATCTGTCACTATCTGTATTGCAAATCATAATTCCCAAAAAGGAGGGAGGGAGGGAGAGAGAGAGTGAGAGAGTGAGAGAGAGAGAGAGAAATATCTGCGATGAAGAGAGGTGGGGGTTGGGAACGAAACTGGGGACACTGGTGGTAGTAAATGTACACTGGCAAAAGGATGAGTGTTAGAACATTATATGACTGAACCACGGTCATGAACAGCTTTATAACTGTGTATCTCATGGGAATTTACTTAAAAAATAAGATATGTACTAGGGAATAAAAAATGGCCAAGGCAATAGTACTGGGCTTATCACAGGAATAGGAATCCTCAGACAATGCTGGAGGAAAGTTCACACTCTGGTGGAGGGATTGGTATTGAACTGTTGTGTACATAATCAGAACCCTATAATAAAAAAGTAAAAATCACTGGGCTGAAGCTATTACCTGAACAGTAGGTAGGGTGTTTGCCTTGCATGAGGCAGACCCAGCCGAGCCAGGTTCAATTCCTCCGCCCCTCTTGGAGAGCAGAACAAGCTATCGAGAGTATCTTGCCCACACGGCAAAGCCTGGCAAGCTACTTGTGACGTATTCAATATGCCAAACACAGTAACAAGTCTCAAAATAAAGATGTTTCTGGTCCCGCTCAAGCAAATAGATGAACAATGGGAGGACAGTGACACTGACTTTAAATCATTGTGCCTCAATTTTAAAAAGTTGTAATTGAAACATATGATTTAAAACATCACTTTATATAGAAAGCTTAGTTGAATAGAAATGATAATATCAGTTGTGTAAGAATGAAAAAATAAAACCAAGTTCACCTTCAGAAAAATTAGAAAAATAGATGATTCTATCTTAGAATCACTTCAAAATATGGCTCATGGGTGGCTAATAGAAGGTGATTGACATTTTTTGTCCTATGTCCCCTCGGTCAAGTACCTTTGCCCAGGGCAAATACCGTACAGCCATATATGACAGCTCTAATTAAGATTAAAGATCAGGCCCAATATCAGATTGTTTCACTTTTTTCTATAATTTCAAAAATGAATCGAGTACAATCAAATGGGTATCCACCTGTGACTTCAATCAATAGACACTAATTTCCGTGGCACACTTGGCAAGGCAAAGGTCAGGTAAGTGCTGTCGGTCAATTTCCTGTAAAACACTCAAGTCAAGTAGTACCAGGACCTGAGCCATTTATAATCCATTTATAATTTGAAAATGATTCTAGAATGCTAGAAAGTTTTTAGAGATGGTCATACATACATCTTTGTTATATAGATAAAAGCAATTGAACCTTTATATGCTTGGTGACTTTTCTAAGATCAGGATGCCACCAAGACCTTGCAAGTCATTGAGCTAATTTATTAGCTTTATTGTTATTATTATTGTTGTTATTGGAATATAAATACTAAAGATACAAGTAAATTTATTTAGCAGTTTTTAATATTTCTGCTTTTGTAGCAGCAGTAGTAATTTTCCAGCATTTAAAAAGAATATAAATATAACTGGCTATTGAATTTATTGATATA
This sequence comes from Sorex fumeus, assembly GCF_029834395.1. NCBI lineage: Eukaryota > Metazoa > Chordata > Mammalia > Eulipotyphla > Soricidae > Sorex > Sorex fumeus. The sequence continues at coordinate 1,440,425 of NW_026606077.1, forward strand.
TTCATTCTGTATATCTGTAAGTAAGTACTTATTAGCACGTTTAACCTGTTTTTAATGCTAATAGAAATCACTTTAAAATGTAGACCTCACCAGTTAAAAACTGTCCATTCTTATTGTTCAGTTCAGTTTTGTGCCAAGAAAATGCAGTTTACTTATTGATATATGACTGATAATTAGTATATGTATTGCAGTGGGTTAATGGTTTTGGGGGCGAGACCCAGTGTTGCTTAGGGATTACATCTGGCTCTAAACTCAGAGATAAGAGCAAGGGATCAAATCAGGGTCAGCTACTTGCAAGGTGAGGGGTCTCCCTGCTGCTCAACCCTCTGGTGAGTTTACTATGTAATTTATTCATCTCATTTTCACAAGCAAATTTCTCTTCACAGTGAAGAATATCTGGTTTGCATATTTTCTTTTTTCGTGAATCTCATACTCTCCATTTTGTCCTTCACAATAAAAAATTAATCACAATTTTGCTTCACTTAGACCCAGGAAACTTTAATAGTTCTTTAGCTACACCATAGCACAATATCCAAAGCATCAAAGCACTACTACTACAATTTCACTATTTCTAGAGTTTATGGTAATCTACGAATGCTTGAATAAAGACTCAAAGGGAAAAGGTACTTTATACAAGATGTTTCTCTTCACTCAGGCTTGGTGATCAAGAGATCCTTACTTAATATCCTATTTACAGATACTAAAAACGCTTAATTTGAACTGCGGATAGCTAATCTTTAGCATATGGTCTCACCACAGATTATGATAGTGTTTTCTCAATGCCAACCAAGGCTCAGTAATTAATCATGCCAATAGTTTGATTATCTCTATAGAGTTAGAGTGAATGGAAATTTGAAATTTGAATAGACATCGTTAAGTGGTAGTAGAGTGATCAGAATCTTTAGCTTCTTCAAAGATTATCCCTTAGTCCAATATTCTCTCATTGGTTTTTACGTGTTCAAGCAAGTTCAATCATGCTGAATCCTTTTTGGAACCCAGCTTGCTCGCATGGTTGTCGTTCATCTAGTGTTCTGCCAATCCTATTCAGAATGACTCGAATGAACATTGTAGATGACAGACAACAGGCAGATGGGGCAATAGTTGTCAATATCGTGGATGTCTCCCTTCTTGTACAGTAGTACAGTCCTGCTGGTTTTCCATTGGGAAGGAAACTTGCATTCAGACAGGTAGTGTGTGAAGATCTAAGCCAGTGTATTGATGAATACTGGCAGCAGGTTCTTCAGGGGTTCAGGTGTGATTATGTCTGAGCCGGGGGCTGTTCACTTCTTTACCGACAAAATGGCATGTTGGATCTCTGAAGGGAGAATGTTTGGAACAACATGTCCATCCTGCGCAATTTGGTATGTGGGCAAGTGGACATGACTATCAAAGAGATCCCAAGTAGAAGTCATGCATAATCTTCTCCATTGCCTTCTGGAAGATGTGATAGATCCATTAGGACATTGGAGGGCAATCATCTTGGTCTTGTGGTTGGCAAAGGATAGATGGGCGTTGCAAATGCTATTCCCTGCTTCTGCAATATCTGACAGCACTGCTGCTCTTCTCTCTTTGATGTCTTCCTTTATCTCTTTTCTGCACTGCTTTGCAAGCTCAGACATTCTATTGCAGTTCCCTGAGGCTTGTGCCAAGCCACGATGGTGACTGAGGTCAAGAGTTTTCGAGACAGGAGTGTTTTTGTGGCTATCTCTCTCTAGGTGTTCCTCGCACAATTATGGAGGTGCTGAACCAGTCGATCGTGTTCTCGTCAATGTTGTCAATGACAGCATCTTCTCATGTTGCTGCAATAGTGCCAAAAAACTTCCAGTTGATGGTCATTCTGGGAATTCTCTTCTTAAACTTTGCAGACCTGTCTCTCTGCTTGGTGAAGAAGAATTTTACAAGAAGGAGGTCGAAGGAGATGGGGGTCCAATACCATTTGGAATTTTGGGACAACAGCGACATTGGTCGGGCAAAACCATCGATTGAATATGATGTGGTCAATTTCACTGTGGAACCATCCACCAGGAGACTCCCTTGTCCAACGTATAGATTTGGCCTTCTGGAATTGTGAGCTACCATTGATGGTCTTGTCAACATGATGAACTCAGTCTGTCACCCTGTTCGTTCCATTCAAGGCCATGGGTCCCGATGTGGAGTTCTTCCGTTGATCTTCTCAGTCCTATCTTGGCATTAAAATCACCAACAATGATCTTGTAGAAGGAGTGGTTTTCTTTATAGAATTTCTCCAGCTCCATGTAGAACTTCTCAATTTCTTCTTCATCATAGATGGATGTTGGTGCGTAGACAATGAAGATAGAAACTGCTGGCAGTGACCCACATCTATTCAAGTGAAATCATCTGATTCAGGTTGTTAGGCATTCGAATGAATCAACACTCATGGCCATGTTCATTTTGACAAGGACACTGACACCACCAATGCCTCTTTTGTTGCATGTTCCGGAGAACAGTTCTTCTCCAGTGTCAAAAATGGTGTGATGTGATCAATACCTTCTCATCTCGGTCAGAACAATTATGTCATACTTGATGTTTTGTGTTTGCACCATCAGGTCCTCGATGGATGCTTCCAATGTGTTGAAAGTACAGTCCTTTTAGTCCTTCTTCATTTTGGAAGCCTAGTTAGGCCCTGAGAGTTTTTCAGCATCTCCTTTCTCATCCTTCTTTACATTGCCATATTGGTGGCTCTTTCAAGGTCAGGGGAATGAGACCCATTGTATTTACTAGTTTTGGCATATCGAATATGCCATGGATAGCTTACCAGGCTCTACTGTGAGGGCAGGATATTCTTAGCAGCTTGCCAGGCTCTCTGAGAGGGATAGAGGCTTTTAGGGTGGCCTCTAATCACCCTTGCAGGTTTTCCCACGATTCAAACCATTTTCGAACCCTATCAAATACGGTGCAGTAATCTTGTATTAAGTGTCATCCTAATGTGTCCTGCGGCCGCTTTATACATTTCCTAGAGTGAGGTGGCAGCTGGATAGTGGAGGTAGTGGAGGTAGTGAAGGTCTCCCAAATACGTATTTATCTGGTAAAGGTAGGGCGGGTCTTCTGTGTGTAATCCCTGGGCGGTGGAAGCAGACAGGACAGGGTAGGGTGGGGTTTCTTGTTTTAATCCCTTGGTCGCTGGAGATTGGTAGGAGCAGGCAGTGGATCTGTATTCCCAGGTCTGTTGAGCCTGGAGTCCAAGGTACAGATTTCAGTTTACCTGGTTCTGTGGGGCTTCACTCATGAGTGAGTCTCGGCCCGAGCATCTGGAAAGCATCCTCGAGCCTGGCGGTAGTTGGGCACTGGAGGTAATGGAGGATTCAGCACAATGACCATATCCACACAATAACCAAGCTCATTGAGGTTTTTCTGGAGTTCAAGATGCCACTCTGTCTAATGTTCATTGATTTAAAGAAGGCCTTTGATTCTATTGAGACTGAAGTGGTCATCGAAGCCCTAGACAAACAGAGCATCCAAACTCAATACATCAGGATCCATGAGCTGTATTATGGATTCACTACCAGGAGCTCACCATTCTTCAAGGAAGTGATCATCTATGTCAAGAGAGGGGGTGGGCTGGTGATACCATTTCACCAAAATTCTTCAGTGCCACCCTTGAGAATGTCATGCATCGACTGGAATGGGAAGGAATGGAAGTGAAAATAGACATTGGGCAACTACACTACCTCTGCTTCGCTCATGACATCATTTCATTTCATTTCATTTCATCATCCTGTTATTCGTCGATTGCCTCGAGCAGGCCCCAGTAACGTCTCTTTCATCCTAGCCCTGAGATTATATTCAAGGCTCTTTAGGAGAATGAGACCCATCATTGTTACTGGTATTTGGCATATTTGGTACGCCACGGGGAGTTTGCCAGACTCTGCCCTGTGGGCAGGCTACATTCCATAGCCTGCGAGTTTGTCCAAAGTAGGAATGAGATAATAAGATGTCATAAAAAGATGTCCTGATAAGATGTCGCCCAGCCGCGAATGCGGCCTTCATGTGTGCGGAGAGTGGTCTCAGCATGGTGGTGGCTGGTCCTGGAGGTCTCCGGCTGCTGGAGCCCTGGTCCGGGTGGGGAGGAAAGCTCAACCCGCTCCCCTCCAAGGGACTTCGGCAAGGAACAGCCAGGCGCGGGGGCAGAAGACTGCACTGTTCTCGTCCGGGATCTGGATTTTATAGTCTCTGAGTCTTGGCCGTTGATGGGATTACACGGTGCCAGGGGGCCATGTGGTGGGTGTGACCCCCGCCTACTGGAATTTGGAGGATCTGGGTGGAAGATGCTCAACTCCAATCCGAGTAGGCTTGGAGATCTCGGCCCCGGAACCCGCGTGGCTTTTTCCCTCTGCCAGTACCTTCATGTGTGCGGAGAGTGGTCTCAGCATAGTGGTGGCTAGTCCTGGAGGTCTTCGGCTGCCGAATGCCATCATTCTAATAATATTAAACATTAGCCAAACAGCACAAATGCTGGTCAACTTCGACCGTGAGTATAGAAAGGTCAGACTACAGCTGGATGTCACGAAGACAATGTTTATGAGAAATGGTTTTGCTCCTGACATTCCATTTGCTCTCAATGGAATGAACATCTCCGAATGCAACAGTTATGTATATCTAGGTCGAGAAGTTAACATGACGAGTGATCTGGCACTTGAGTTGCGTAGAAGGAAGAGAGCATCTTGGAACACCTTCAAGAGCATCAAAGAAATAGCTAAGAGGACAAAGAACCTCCAGCTCCAGGCACATCTCTTCGATTCCACTGTTCTTCCTGCATTAACATATGCCTCAGAGACCTGGGCTCTACGAAAACAGAATGAGAACGCTATTCGAATCAAAATAGCTGTGCTTGGAGTGAAGCTGTGCTTCACTCAAATGATAGAAAGAATTCAGAGTTCCAAACTTCATCGACTATCAAGAATCAGGGACGCTGTCTTGTTCACCAAGGCATCGAAAATCAGATGGGCTGGACATGTAATGAGATTTGGAGACGACTGCTGGACTAGAGCCATTACTGACTGGATTCCACGGGACATCAAAAGATTGTGTGGCCACCCACCTACGAGATGGTCAGATTTCTTTGTCAAGACCCTGAACGATTGCTGTGAGGCTCCTTGTGTTCCTAAAACGAGCAGACGCCATTGGGCTACACTAGAACGTGACAGGGACAAATGGAGATGTTACTGGAGCCCATTCGAGCAAATCGATGAGTAAGGGGATGTCAAGGGATCAAGTGATCAAGCAAGTTCAGGAAACTTCTGAGAGCTAGAATGACATTCCTATAAAATTTGTCTCTAGCATATTCAAATGCCTGTTTTTATTGTGTGGAGACGTCTCATAAATGATTGCTGAGGAAGTATTTACAAGTGCACATCGTCCTCTTTATAAATCTGCCATTCCATATAAAGTGATTAACAAAACATATCCACTTTCCAAAAATATGTGGACAAATATCTATTGAAAGTATAATTTTATGGATATACTAGACACAAGCTTCACGATGAAATCAAATCTTATTTGTTATCTAAGCATTAAAGAAAAGGAAGTTGTTTAGCTGATTCAGAACCAGAGGAATTAGTAGGACTATCTAAATGAAGTGAAACATCTCGAATTTTATCAGAGACTGTAATAGCAGATGATAATATAGGAGAGTGGAGAACATACAAAAGGTTCTTAATTCATGGGAATTTTTTTTAAACTTCTGAATAAAAGGTAAAGGTAAAGGCCCTCCCGTTGATCGTCGATTTGCTCGAGCGGGCCCAGTAACGTCTCCATTGGAGACTTTGTTGTTACTGTGTCTGGCATATCGAATACTCTCGGTAGCTTGCCGGGCTCTCCGAGAGGGGCGGAGTAATCGAACTCGGGTCGGCCATGTTGGCTGCTTGTAAGGCGAACGCCCTACCCGCTGTGCTATCGCTCCAGCCCAAACTTCTGAATAAGTCATCCTAAATATAATCAGAAACTATTTTGTCCTGGCTGATATGTCTTATAAATCTCAGAAATTATAATAATAAAACTCAATATTTAGATATCTAAATGTTATCATATACAATTCAATATCTCAATATATCTATACTTACAGTCTTTCTATAATCAAAATGGAAAAATGAGAATACAAACACTCAAATTCATAACATTTAGGACAGTTTCCCAAATATTTTCTTAAGCTTGTCCAAGTTTCTTTTTCTTTTCTTTTTCTTTTTTTCCAACTCTGCCCTTTCAGCAGCTTCTATTTTGCTCTTGGTAATTTGGAAAGGGTTACAAAAGAATTTTATTACCAGCTACAGACCATTTACCAGACTTCTGTGAAATTGGTAGCGTTTCCAACTGTTGGCCTTTTTGTATTTACTTTAAACTCCAACCCATTTTTTTCCATCTGTCACTCTTTATACTAAACTATTTTATTATCAGCATACAGTAGTTACATACTTTCTAGCCATTTCTGTCTTCGTTTATTCTTCCTCTAATTAAGAAAAAAAAAGGTGTTTGTCTTCTCCATAAACAGAAGTAGGAGCTGTTTTTTCCCCTTTTACATGTTTTTGTTTTGTTTTGTTTTTGTTTTTTGTTTTGCTTTTTGCGTCACAATCAGCTATGTTTAGGGGTGAAATCCTGGTTCTGCACTCAGGAATCACTTCTGGCGGTGCTCGGGGGGATCATATGAGATGCCGGGGATGGAACCCAGTCCACTACACGCTATACTACTGCACCGGTCCCACATGTTTATGTTTTTAACTTTTTCTGTTTAGATTTGTTTTTGTGGGTGAAGCTCCCAAACAGTGGTCAGTGGCTCTGAAAGCTATTCAACAGAAAATCTTACCTGACTTACCTGGCTTATGGATCAAGACTCTGGTTTATCAATATAATGTGCTGATTGGGCTCAGTGGTGCTGGTGGCCGACAAGCCACACTGAGCTTTGTTCTGAAAGTGAGGGATCAAAGCTGCATGCCAGACACGCACTCAAACCCTTTGATCTATCTCTTGGCCTAGGTTTATCTTCCTATAATGTATTTTCCCCAATGACTACCAAATTTATATGATCTACTTTATCCTGTGAAATGTCAAAGAATTTTTAGATTAAAAGTAATCTCCTTACTTTCATTGTTATCTAACTTGATGTACAATATATCATGCATTTTTTTGTATAACACTCTATGTCCATAATTTTTCCTCACCTTGTACAGAATATTATACCTTCTATGCTTTCTTTATATTGTTTGTTCTTTATATTCTTTATATTGTTTCTTTATATATATTAATGGTATTTAACACACTTATTTGTATTTATATATATATATATATTCGATCTAAGTGCCGAGCAGTTTAGGACTAAATTCTGACATAATTTCAATTTTTGTGAGAATGAAGCAGAAATTTATGAATGCTAAAAAGACAGAGTGAAAAGACTTTGCAAGCATTAAGCAAATAATTCCTGTCTATTACTTGTACTTACTCATTGTCATGGGCTGGAGCAATAGCACAGTGGGTAAGGCATTTGCCTTGTAAGCAGCCGACCCAGGTTTGATTCCTCTGCCCCTCTTAGAGAGCCCAGCAAGTTACTGAGAGTATCAGTTGGCCATGTGCAAGGCAAACACCCTACCCACTGTGCTATCACTCCGGCCTATATAAAGATAGCACAGCGGGTAGGGCGTTCGCCTTACACGCAGCCAACATGGCCGACCCGAGTTTGATTCCTCTGCCCCTCTCGGAGAGCCCGGCAAGCTACCGAGAGTATTTGATATGCCAGACACAGTAACAACAAAGTCTCCAATGGAGATGTTACTGGGCCCGCTCGAGCAAATCGACGATCAACGGGAGGGCCTTTACCTTTACCTTTATATAAAGATATATATATATATATATATATATATATATATGTATATATATGAAATCATAAATAAGAATAGTTTAACAATTCAGTTAATGGGTTCCTTTACATCCTCAGTTCAGTCATGAAAGGACACAAAGAATTTGACTAAATTTGATATCAGTGTCTTTTTTGGTGAGAACCAATGCCTAAAGCTTATTTCTAAAAACTCTCAAAGCCCTTTGTGAATGTTCTCAAGATCTCCAGTATTAAGTAATGATTCTAATACCTACCAGTTTAACTGCAAACTTAATGGATCTGGATAAATCTAATATATATACATATTTAAAAAATGAGTTGCTTTGTATGTAAGACTCCAAGGTTTCATCCCCAGTAACAGATTGTCCCCTGAATACTACTGGGACAGACCTCTGGTCACCTACTCCCTCATCCTTTCTTGATTGTGTGGTCTCTTGTCGTGCATTCAACATCACTTGAGTCAACACTGAGAATTCCAAAATTGTTTGCAAAATAGTTTCTCATTTATTTAAGTACTACATAAAGTACTCTGTGCTTATTTATGCAATTTAGCAAATTCAACTTCTATGATTGATCATTGATTTTGTTGTTTTTATTATTATTATTGTTTTGGCGTCACATCAGGTGATGCTCAGGGGTTGTGATGACCGCTTAGAAATTATTCCTGACTGACTTGGGGGACCATATGGAATGTCAAGGGTGGAACCGGGGTTGGCCACGTGCAATCTAAGCACCCGAATGCACTATACTAGCTCTCCTACCCCAATGATCGTTTAGTTTTATTTGATACTACTAAAGTGATTGCATACCTTTACATAATTCTTATAGCATAATGTGTTTTGTGTCAGGGAAATATTGGCTTCAAAGTATGAGTTAGAAAATATTGTTTCTGCTTTGATCTTCCAAAGAGATTGTAGAAAATCACTCACATTTATGAAGGCACTTATTTTATAAACTTTACCAGTGAAACCATACGGACTTTGTATTAAAGGCTATTATTTTAAAATTTAATTCATTAAATCAGATGTTCCTTTTCTGGTCATATAGTTATTCTTAAGTAATTTTATTTGGTTGTATTTTTATCTATTATTTACAGGCTATCAAATTTGTGATCAGGGAATTAGTCATAGTATTCTTTTATTATCCTTTTTTAACTTTCAGAGCATTTGTTGTAATCACTCTTATTTTAGTTCTGACAATAATGTAAGCTCTCTTTTTTCTAGTTAGTCTGGCTAGAAATTTCTGATATTTTTTGTTTTATCTTTTAGAAACACAGCTATTAATTTTTATAATGATGCACATTATTTTATTTCTTCTGCTTATTTTACGTTTAATTTGCCCTTCTCGAGTGGAAAATTAACAAATTGATTTTATATGTCATCTTTTCAAATACATATATTTAATGTTATCAATTTTACTATAAGCATTATTTTGATAGTTTTATTGTATATCACAGTATTGATACACTTCTTTTATCTTAATTTAGTTCAGAATATTTAAAATTTCCTTTAAGATTTCTTCTTTAGCAGAGTGGGGGGTGGGGGGTTATGGGAGGGAACCTGGGGACACTGGTGCTGGGAAATGTATACTGGTGGAGCAGTGGGTGTTGCAACACTATGACTGAGATCCAATAATGAATGGCTTTATCTATCCCACAGTGATTCAATAAAAAAATTTAAAAACAAAGATTTATTATTTGGCTCTAATAGTACTTAGACATTTGTGGCTTAGCCCAGGTAATTTGGAATTTATTAACTTATATGTGCACTTTTGAGTGTAAATTTAATTCAGTTATGGTCTGAGAGCATTATATCACTTATATTCTTTTAAACTTATTATCGAGTATAACATGGCCCAGGAGTTGTACTAGACAATGTGATATTAGTGAATGAGGTCACACTCTGAGGTCATGCTATGTGTGATGTTGGTGAATGTTCCATATGAGTTTGAGAAAAATGTTTGTTCTTTTGTTGTTGACTTTATATGTAGGTGCAAGCTACATTAAGTTGATACTTGTGTCACTAATAGTGTTGCTTTCCTCTATGTCCTTATTGATTTTCTGGGCATGTTTTATATCCCCAACACTTCAAATATTTCAATCCACTTGTTTCTTGCTTACACTGTGTTAGGTAAATCAAATACAATACTTGCTCGACATAGTTTTCTCTTTGTTTTTTATATTTTGTAGCTTAAAAATAATTTGTTGGGGTAGTTTTTGTCTTGAATTTGTTGCCATTTATACTGTCTATAGCTTTTGGATTTTACTGAATATATGGTTTTATGTATGGCATTAATTTGAGAAAATTCTGTTGCTTCTATTTTAAATAAGTATTGGATTCCTTTTTATTCTTCTAGTTTCTTATAACATGTAAAACGTGTATTTTTTCCCACAAATTCGACTATATTCTCTATAGCTTGTCTTTTCTACCTCTTAAAATTATAGTGTTTTATTTTTGTCTTATGTTATGCTTTATGAATTTTATTGCCAGCCAAAGATGATGTACTAGGTGAAACAAGGGGTAATAAAAGGTATTATGTAATATGATGATCAAGTGTAGAGAATTGTCTTGTACTTCTTTGACTACTATTGATCTTATATTGAACATGTGTCTATGGCCTGTTAATACTGCGAGTGCTTCTAAGTATGTTCCTCCTTTCTTGAGTTTATGAGGGTGATTAGCTGGAACTAGAGTTAGCTATTTCCTCTAGAGCACGTGATAATTCTATAGCAGATTATATTTTGATTGATGCATTTATTCAATTTATTTATTTTAAAAAGACGAATAAGGGAGATTTAAAAAAGATTATTTTCTTTTTTCCCCTAAGTGACATAGGTGAGCATTTGTCTATGATTTATTTTTTTTTTTTTAGAATTTTTCACTAACTCCTAGAGGTAAAGCTCACAAAATTAAAGAGATTCCTATGACTGGTCTTTCTCAAGTTTTCAGCTTTGACAGTTGTCAGCATCGAGTCTTTGGCAATTAGTCAATCACGATTCAAACTGTTCTACCTTCGGATTGGTTTATATGCGAGTTAAAATTCCTAAGATTCTTAGCTAAGCTATGATTTATTTGTGTATTTATTTCTCTAGTTTTGGAAAGAATGATTTTCCCTTTGTGATCTCCTTTTTTAAGGCATCCAAGTGAATCTGATTTTTGAGTCATTTCAGTGTTTGACTTGTTATAATGAAGTAGTATCTTCCAACTTCCTTAAAAATCAGAAAATGAAAGCTGGTTCTGAAGAGATAATACAGCAGGAAGATTGCTGGCCTTGTAAGGGGGCCAACCTGGGCTTTGCCCTTGGCACTTCCAGGTGGTCTTTTGTGTACCAAAGAAACTGAAAGTTATTGCCATTTTAATTCAATTTTGAATTTCTAAAAGAATACTTCTATCAAAGTATTTTTATTGGGTTGTACCTTATGAGCAACACTATTTGCAGGTGTATAGAATTTTTATAGATATAAACAAATTCCTTTATGACGATATTTACTTTTGTTCTTTAGACTAAGGAGCTTCCTAAACTATCAGTAAAATTGAAAGAAACCATATATTTTTTTCATTTCAATGAAGAATTTGTATTTTGATGCTTGGAAGGTCCAGTTGAATTGCAAAGAATTCTATAAAAATCAACTGCCCTTAATTTCCTTTTCCTATAATTTAGAAAATAAGATTTTTAATTATAACATTATTAAAATAATACCATTATCGATGATACTATGATCAAAAGTAAGCAATCACAAAATCATAGTTCCTATCCCTATATTAAAAAAAGGTTCAATATTCCTCACACACATTTTGCTCTCTAATTTAACAGTAAAAAATGTTACTGCCCTCTCTGAGTACTTCATTAATGTTGGATTCTTCCTTTCCTTGTGATCACAGTGACTGTCATTGAGAGTACCATAAATGTATGTAACTGACAACTTTAGACCAAAGGCCAAGGCAACATTGTGGCCTCAAGTGTGAAACTGTCATCTCTATAATATGACAAACAGGCGAAAAGATTTGAAGAGTATTTACTCAGATCAAGAAATGAGAAAAGAAAACTACAGCCACAATAATATAAGTGATTCCATCATTCATGAAATAATGCACATATGTAAATGGCTTTTTTAATTTTCATGACAACAGTGACATAGATATGGCACTGTCACTGAAGCACTGTCTTTCTGTTGTTCATCGATTTGCTCGAGCGGGCACCAGTAAGGTCTCACAATAAGTTGTGAGCCCTGTTGTTACTGTTTTAGGCATATTGAATATGTCACAGGGAGCTTGCCAGGCTTTGCCATGTGGGCGAGATACTCTCGGTAGCTTGCTGGACTCTCCAAGCGGGATGGAGGAATTGAACCAGGGTAAGCCATATAGGCCGTGTGCAAACGACTCACCCACTGTGCTATCACTCCAGCCCAACATAGATACAATAATGAGAAAACATAGTGGAAAGCGAGATTTCTCAAGCAACTGGATAATATAGACAGCAAGATTCAGGCAGTAATATCAGCTTTTCTGATAGTTTTGTTTGTTTAATTTTTGTTAATTTTGGCTGTTCCTGGGGCTGACTCCTGCCTCTACACTAAGACATCACTCTTGGTAGTATTTAGGGGCACTTATGGAATGCCTGGGATTGAACCCAGATAAGCTGCAGCCAAGAAATGTCCTTAACTTGACTGTTCTCACTTTAGGACTTTGATTAAGGTGCCACTTAGCAAGAAAATCTTTCTGAAATATTTCATTGTTAGCAATTTTACATAATAATAGTAATTTCCTTACCTACAGTAAAAAGAAATATGAAACAATTTTATTATTCAGGTAATGTGGCTGATTATTGATTTTATGCTTTTGGTATACTAAGTTACATACCTCCACCACTACCAAAATATTAATAACTTCATCATGGTCTTTATGTCATTTCTACTTCAACCTATTCTTCTCATCCAGTTTGGTAACCTCTATTTTGTTATCAGAACCTATGGTGTAGTTTTCATAAGACATTGTCTGGTCCCTCTTTTTTGTATTGTATATATGGTATATATACTATATATACAATATATATGATAACATGACATTTTGCCCTTCTTTCAACTTTTTTAGCTTAATACAATTATATCTTGTATATAGCTGTATGTAAGTTGTGACACAAGATAGGATTTTATTTTATTAGTGAATCATATTTCTGAATAGCATTTAATTTATATATATGTGTATATAAGCATTTAATTTATATGTGTGTATATATACATATATAAATGTATATGTTTATATACTCATATATAAAAGCACTCCCATATTACTATTTCTTTATCTAGGTATCTGTTGTTGAGTATTTGAATTGTTTTCAGATTGCTCTTTAGTATTTCCCATAGTGCTGCAATTAATATGCGTGCTGATATATTTTCAACTTAATTTTATTACACCTGGTTCTGTGGGGCTTCACTCATGCATGAGGTTCAGCCCGAGCGGTCGGGAAAGCGACCTGGAGTGTCTGGGTAGTGTCTGGGTAGTGGAGTTAGTGGAGGTCGGCCAATGAGGTATTTATCTTGCTCCGGCAGAGAGAGGAACTTTGTGACCAGGCTCAATGGGACTGGAAACAGAGATCCTCTGCCTGCTTCTACCAATCTCTGTTGACCCAGAGATTACACCCAGAAGACCCACCCTGCCGGAGCCAGAGAAATACCTCATCGGCTGACCTGAACTACATCCACTACCCAGCTGATGCCATGCTCCGGGCTGCTTTCCTCATTGCAGCCGTGCGACACATCATAAGACACTTCATATCCATTTCTCACTATTACTGCACCGTATTTGATGGAATTCAAATATGGTTTGAACCATGGAAAGAACTGCAAGGGTGAATAGAGGCCGCGTTAAAAGCCTCTATACCTCTCAGAGAGCCCAGCAAGCTACCGAGAGTATCCTGCCCGCAAAGCAGAGCCTGGCAAGCTCCCAGTTGCATATTCTATGTGCCAAGAACAGTAACAAAGGGTCTCATTACTCTGACCCTGAAAGAGCCACCAATACGGCAGTGTTATGAAGGATGAGCAAGGAGATGCTGAAAAACTCTCAGGGCTAGGCTTCCAAAATGAAGAAGGACTAAAATGACTGTACTTTCCACACACGTATGCTGGCATTGGAAGCATCCATCGAGGACCTGAGGGTGCAAGCACGGAGGATCAAGTATGACATTACTGTTCTGACTGAGACAAGAAGGCATCAATCACATAATGCCATTTTTGACACTGGAGAAGAACTGTTTCTGAGAACATGCAACAAAAGAGGCAGGCATCAATTGTGTCGGGGTCCTTGTCAACACGAACATGGCCATGAGCATTGATTCATTCAAATGTCTAACAACCCGAATCAGATGATTTCACTTGAATAGGTGTGGCTCACTGCCGGTAGTTTCTATCTTTGTTGTCTACGCACCAATATCCATCTATGATGAAGAAGAAATTGAGAGGCTCTACATGAAGCTGGAGAAGTTCTATAAAGAAGATCCAACCAACTACAAGACCATAGTCGGTGTTTTTATTTATTTATTTAATTATTTATTTCCTTTTTTAAAAATTTTATTTTTATAAATCTGTTCACAATAATTTATTACATTTAATATTCCAACAACAATCACACCACGACTATCCTTACCCTCCACCAGTTTGAATGTTCCAATCCTGCCCCTAAAGCGTGATCTAAATAATTTATTTTGCATTCTTTGTTATAAATAACACACTAAAAATGATCCAAAAAATTTTCTTAGAGGAAAATATGCAAAGATTATTGTATTTCACTCTGGAGCCATTAAGCCCTTATATAAGAATGAGATATTGCGTGGCCACATTTGCTGTGGGAATTCTAAAATTTTAGATACTGAGGTTAACTTAATTTTTTTTAACTGATGGTGACTTTGGGGTCCTAGAGAGATTTATTTTTGATTCTCTGGATCATGGCTATTAACGAGCTTGTATGGCACCAGAGGCAGTTCCTGGGCATGACAGTCAAGCTACCAGAAGCATAGGGAGGTGGGGGGAGGTCACAAAAACCTGAGTGCCCAGAACAGAAGACTGGTTAAAGAAACTTTGGTACATTTACACAATGGAGTACTATGTAGCGGTTAAAAAAGATAAAGTCATGAAACTTACATACAAGTGGTGCTACATCGAAAGTATCATGTTAAGCTAAATGAGTAAGAAAGAGAGGGATAGACATAGAAAGATTGCATTCATCTGGGGAACGTAAAGTAACAAAATAGGAGACTAACACCCAAGAGTGGCCGAGACTAGTACCAGGAATTTTGCTCCATGGCTTGGAGGCCAGCCATACATGCTAGGAGAAAAGACAGCTCAGATAGAGAAGGGAGCACCAAATAAAGGGTGTTGGAAGGATCCTCCCAGGATGGGAGAAGCATGATGAAAGTAGACTATAGACCAAACATAATTGCTACTTAATGCCTCTTTTGCAAAACACAACCAACCCAAAAGTAGAGAGAGAAAAAAGGGGAATGCCCTATCACGGAGGCAGGGTGGAATGGGGGGGTAGGGGTTGGGAGGGATACTGGAATCCGTGGTGGTGGGAAATGGGCACTGGTGGAGGGATGGTATTTGATCATTGTATAATTGAAACCCAAGCACAAAATTTGTAAGACTACAACTGTATCTCATGGTGTCTCACTAATAAAAATAAAAAATAATTAAAAAAACAGTAATGCAGAAGTTGTGCCCGAAATCTCTAGACACACAGGGAGTAAGGAATCTGTGACCTCCCTCCACCTCCCTGTGTTTCTGGTAGCTTGACTGTTATTTATTTATTTATTTATTTATTTATTTTTTAATTGATCACGTTTTCTTCTTTTTTTCTTTTTTTAAAATGTTTATTAGTGAAATCCCATGAAGTACAGTTGTAGACTTATGAGTTTTTGTGCTTGGGTTTCAGTTATACAATGATCGAGTACCCATCCCTCCACCAGTGCCCTTTTTCCACCACCAATGATCCTATCTCCCCCATCACATCCTGCCTCAGTGGCAGGGCATTCCCTTTTGTTTTCTCTCTCCTTTTGGGTGCTGAGGTTTGCAAAAGAGGAATAGAGTGGCAATCATGTTCGGTCTATAGTCTAATTTCAGCATGCATCTCCCATCCAGGGAGGATCCTGGCAACACCCTTTACTTGGTGGTCCCTTCTCTATCTGAGCTGCCTTTTCCCCTACCGTGGGTGGCTGGCCTTCAACCCATTGAGTGAACCTCCTGGTACTCATCTCGACTATTCTTGGATGCTAGTCTCCTATTTTCTTACTTTGTATTCCGCAGATGAATGTCTATGTCTGTTCCTCTCTTTCTGACGCATTTCACTTAGCATGATACTTTCCATGTAGTACCACTTGTACATAAATTTCATGGCTTCATCTTTTCTAATAGCTGCATAGTACTCCCTTGCATAGATGTACCAAAGTTTCTTTAACCAGTCATCTGTTCTCGAGCACTAAGGTGTTTTTCAGATTTTAGCTATTGTGAACAGTACAGCAATGAACATAGAAGTGCAGATGTCACTTCAACTGTACTTTTTTGCTTCTCCGGGATATATTCCCAGGAGTGGTATTGCTGGGTCAAATGAGAATTCAATTTCTACTTTTTTGAGAATCGTCCATACTGTTTTCCAAAAGGACTGCACCAGTCAGCATTCCCACCAGCAGTGAAGGAGGGTCTCTTTCTTGCCACATCCGCGCTAACACCAGTTGGTTTTGTTCTTTTGGATGTGAGACAGTCTCTGTGGTGTGAGATGATATCTCATTGTTCTTTTGATCTGCATCTCCCTGATGATTAATGATGTAGAGCATTTTCTCATGTAGCTTTTAGCAATTTGGATTTCTTCTTTGAGAAAATTTCTGTTCATTTTGTTGCTTCATTTTTTATGAGGTTGGATGCATTCTTCTTGTGGAGTTCAACCAGTACTTCGTATATCCTTGATATCAACCCCTTGTCAGACGGGTATTGGGCAAATATCCTTTCCCATTCTGTAGACTCTCTTTGTATTTTGGTCACTGTATCTTTTGAGATGCTGAAGTTTATTAGTTTAAGATAGTACCATATGTCTATCTCTGTTTTCACATGCTAGGCCAGTGCCATGTCATCTTTGAAAATACAGTTAGCTTCAATGTCAAGTACCTAATGGATTCCGGTCTGATGTTGAGGTCTTTAACCCATTTTGATATTACTTTTGTAAATGGTGTTAGGTAGCGTTATGAGCCCTTTTTTGCATGTAGCTGTCCAGCTTTGCCAGAACAATCTGTTAAAGAGGATTTCCTTGCTCCACGTCACATTTCTTGCTCCCTTATCAAAGATTAAATGATCACTTGTTTGGGAGAGATGTCAGTATATTCACTCCTGCAGACTAATGGGTCTGCAGCTCTGCCTTTGTTCCAGTACCATGCTGTTTTAATTATTACTGCTTTATAGTAGAGTTTGAATTTAGGGAGGTTAATTCCTCCCATTTTCTTTTCCCCAGGATTTTCTTTAACTATTCGTGGAGGATTATCGATCCATATGAATTTCAGGAGTGTTTGCTCCATTTCTTTGAATTATGTCATGGGTATTCTGATAGCAATCACATGAATTTGTACAATACTTTGGGGAGTATTGCCATTTTGACAATGTTAATTCTCCAGATCCATGAGCAGGGGATGTCTTTCCATTTCCTCGTGTCCTCTTTTATTTCCAAAGGTAATGTTTTGTAGTTTTCTTTGTACAGGTCTTTTACGTCCTTAGTTAAGCTGATTCCTAGGTACTTAATTTTCTGGGGCACAATTGTGAACGGGATTGTTTTTTTCATGTCACTTTCCTCTCTCTCATTATTTGCGTATAGGAAAGCCACGGACTTTTGTGTATTGATTTTATACCTACAACTTTACTATACAAGTCTACTGTTTCTTGGAGTTTCTTGGTAGAGGTTTTAGGGTTCTCTACACATAGTATCATATCATCTGCGAATAGTGAGAGCATGATTTCTTATTTTCCTACCTGAATGCCCTTAATATCTTTTTCTTGCCTAACCACTACTGCAAGTACTTCTAGTAATATATTGAACAGCAGTGGAGAGAGTGGGCATACTTGTCTTGTCTGATCTTAGAAGGAAAGCTCTCAGTTATTCCCCATATGATGCTTGCCATAGGCTTGTGGTAGATGGCTTTAACTATATTAACTATATTTAACTATATTGAGGAACGTCCTTTCTATGCTCATTTGGTGAGGGTTTTCATCATAAATGGGTGGTGGATCTTGTCAAATGCTTTTCTGCATCTATTGATATGATCATATGGTTTTTTTTTCTTTTGTTGATATGATGGATTATGTTGATTGATTTTCGAATGTTAAACTATCCTTTCATCCCCTGGATGAATCCACTTGGTCATGGTGTATGATCTTTTTGACGAGTTGTTGAATTCTATTTGCTAGTATTTTGTTGAGAATCTTCACATCCATGTTCATCAGGGATACCGGCCTGTAGTTTACTTTTCTTGTTCTTTCTTTGTTTCCTTTTGTTATTAAAGTGATATGAGCTTCATAGAAAATGTTTGGGATAGTTTCTGTTTCTTCAATTTCCTGTAAAAGCTTGAGAATAACTGGCAATATGTCCTCTAAGTTTTGGAAAGAATAGCTAGTGAATCATCTGAACCTGGGCTTTTGTTTTGGGGGAAGACCTTTGATTACACTTTCAATTTCCTTGATATTAATTGGACTATTCTGGTATTCTAGATCTTGTATCAGCCTTGGGAGATTACAGGAATGCGGGAATTTATTCATTTCTTCTATGTTCTCTTGTTTTGTGGCATATAGACTTTCAAAGTAGTTTCTGATGATCTTTTCAATTTCTTTGGTTTCTGTTGTTATATCTCCTTTCTCATTTGTGATTCAGTTTTTTAGGATTCTCACTCTCTTTCTTTGTGAGTCTTGCTAGGGGATTATCTATATTGTTTGTTTTGAAGAACCAGCTCTTGGTTTCATTGATCTTTCGTATTGTTTTTTGGGTGACTATGTCGTTGATTTCTATTTTAAGCTTTATGATCTCTTTCCTCATGCTTGATTTGGGCTCCTTTTGTTCCTCCTTTTCTAAGACCTTGATCTGTGAAGTCAAGTTGTTTATGTTGACCCATTTTTCCTTCCTGAGAAATGCTTGCAGAGCTATACATTTTCCCTTAGCCTGGCTTTAGCTGAGTCCCATAGTTTCTGGTAGCTCATGTCTTCATTCTCATTTGTTTCCAGGTGTCTTGATTTATTCCTTGACTTATTTCCTGACCCATTTATTGTTCAACATTGAGTTGTTTAATTTCCAGGTGTTTGATTTGGTTTTTTGCATCTGTACATGATTAACCTCTATCTTCAGTGCATCAGGATCTGAGAAGATAGTTGATACAATGTCTATCTTCCTGATTCTGTTGAGGTATGTTTTGTGGCCTAACACATGGTCTATTTTGAAAAATTTTCCATGTGCACTGACGAAGAATGTGTATTCTTTCTTTTGGGGGGTGTAAAACCCTGTATAGGTCTATAAGCCCTCTCTCTTCTATTTCTTCCTTCAAAGCCAATGTTTCCTTGCTGAGTTTGTTCTTGTTGATCTATCCAGAGATGATAAGGCGACGTTGAACTCTGCAGCTAATATTGTATTTGTTAGGAATGTCCTTCTTAAAATTTGTTAGCAGTTGTTTTAAATATTTAGCTGTTCCCCCATTAGGTGCATATGAATTAAAGAGTGTTATTTCTTCCTGATGTATGTATCCCTTGATAAATAGCATATGGTCTTTATCACAAAAAGACTCCTGTCTTCAGAAACTTTGAGCTCATTTGCCAACGTGGCTTGGCGCGAGCCTCAGGAAGCCACAAACTAACTTCCGAGCTCGCAAAGCAGTACAGAGAAACGATAAAGGAAGACCTCAAAGAGAGAAGAGCAACATGTGTTAGAAGCCAGGAAAAGCATTCACAATGCCTGCCTGTCATTTGCCAAATACAAGACCAAGATAACTGCCCTGGGAAATCCTGATGGATCCATTACATCTTCCAGAGGGCAATGGAGATTATCCATGACTTCTACTCAGATCTCTTTGATAACCATGTCCACCTGCCTACATACCAAATTCCGCAGGATGGATATGTCATTCCCAATGTCCTACCTCTGAAATCCAACATGCCATGTCATCAGTAAAGAAATGAGCACTTCTGCTTAACTATTTAACTGTTTCTCACAGATTTCTTTAATTGTATAAAAACACTGTGTCATAATAGCAATAACTCTTGGTCATCAAGAACACTATCAACACTGTATTGTATAAACACTATCAACAAAAATGTATTGTATAAACCTGTACATAATTTTCAAACTAAGGCTTATCTCTACAAATTTAAAAACTAGTAACATATTTCATTAATAGGGGTGGGGCTGGAGCGATAGCACAGCAGGTAGAGTGTTTGCCTTGCATACTGTTGACCCAGGTCCCTCTCAGGGAGCCCAGAAATCTACCCAGGTATCTTTCCTGCATGTCAGAGCCTAGCAAACTCCCTGTGAGGTATTTGATATGTTAAAAACAGTAACAACAAGTCTCACAATGGAGACATTACTGGTGCCTGCTTGAGCAAATTGATGAACAATGGGAGGACAGTGTTACAGTATAATATTACAGTGCATTAATATGGGCTAACCCCTCCCAGAATTGCTGAGGATTATGGCGCTTAGGAGTTTAGTGTTCAGGATTCACACCCCTTAGTGCTCAGGGGATCATGCAGTGGCAGGAATTTAACCCAAGACATGCAGTGCTAATCCTGTAACACAAAGTCCCACCTCTGCTTCATTTCACGTTATTTTTAATGTAATTCTTACATAGCACAGAGGCCAACCCGAGTTCTATTCCTCCACCCCTCAGCGAACCCAGCAAGCTATCAAGACTATCTCTCCAGCATGGCAAAACCTGGCAAGTTAACTGTGACATATTTGATATGCCAAACACAGAAACAACAAGTCTCACAATGGAGATGTTACTGGGCTTGCTGGAGCAAATCTATGAACAACGTGAGGACAGTGCATCTTTTTAACTAACTACAATTTTCAAAGGGCACATTTCTTTTTTTCCCTCTATTTCCCAGTCACATGAGTTTGCTAAGACCACTGAGCTATAATTTACTGGCAGGTGGTTGTCTAAAAACACATGAAATGAGACTCAAATCAAGTGTAGTAATGAGAGGGTTCTAAAGTTAGAGTAAGTATAGTACAGTGAACGCACACACAAACATTGTGTCCATATGTACGATAATAAAAGCTGAGATAAGGTGGTAGAAAACTGATAAGGAAAAGATTATGTCCACATTCTAAGCTTTAATACAACAAAACCCAACTTGTAAACAGAAATCACTTTATGCAAGAAATAGCACGTGGCACGTTTTTAACTATTTAATCCAGCATTTAGAAAATCAGGTCAGAAACAGTCTTGTAATTCATCAGAATGAAAAAGAGAATATAAAAAGGTTTTTTTTTCTGATTGTTTTATTACCTTTACAATATAAAGTGTTCTCATATAAAGTGTTCACAAATGTCACAAGACTGGAAACTGCTGAACTAGCATATAAAATACCATTATTATAGTATGGAAAGAGTAACCCAATGTAAAATTTAAAATGTTAATTTCACTTAGCCCTAAAAAGCTTTTCAAACTTCCAAAAGAAATTATTTTAAAGCACGATTATATAGATCTTTGTTTCTAATGAACTAACTTCAAATATTTTATGACATTAACACAGAGATCTTGAACATGAGAGAGGAGATAAACTCGGTGTGAAACCTAAAATCCAATCACAAAAAAAGCAGGTTGAGATGTGATTTTTTGTATCCTCATCAACGCATCATGGGTCTTTCAACTTTGAAAAAGAAGACACACTGTCATTGTTTCACAGTGTGCCACCATCCCACGGTGATCTGGTGTTCCCTGGTGCATTTGGGGCTGATCTCCGACCTCCACCCGGATGACAGCAAATGAACAAAGGAATGGGAGCCTCCAGGCTGGTTGGTAATCAGTGGCTATTTATTCGTCTTACAGCATTAGTAATAAAGACATCATGAAGGATTAGGGGGTAGCAATTACCCATAGGTATGGTTGAACATTATCATAAACAATGACCGTAAACAATTCCCTTCCTTCAGGGAATTTTTTTCTAGGAGATCCTCAGATCTAGGGGCTCATCTAGGGGTTCAGCACTCTAGGTTCCTGCTGGGGGATCCAACCCAGGGTAAAATTCCATCTAAGTGCATATTGCTTTCTCCTTTCCTTATCTAGTCAATCCATTTAAACAGTAATATGAAATTCACATCTTAATAATATTTTTAGTCATTTTGTATGGATACAGTAAGAGATGTGTTAAGCTTAAAAGATGGCTCTTCCTGGGAACATCTCACTATATAACCCAGACTACAGTCCTAAACCAGTTTAGTGTTTCCTAACTTAAACAGGGTCCTTTTTCAGTCACTTCTTTTTTTTGGATCATGTGAGTTTGTTACATGTCCATGCTCTTCATTTACTGTACTTCTTATGGTGCTTAGCCTGTCCTTTTTGATGCCAGGGTAGGTTATGGCTAACCCTGGGTCCATCCTTGTCTCTTGCGAGGACTACTTTTTGGGGTTTTATAAGCTAAAGACAACTGAGGCTTAAGACAAGTAAATATGATGATGTCCAGGAGTAAATATTATTTGTAGTCAATTAACTCCCAACTTACAAAAGTATAGCATTAACTGTCTTCATTGCGGATATCTGTGATTAATAGATGGGAGAAAAAGAGCACAAAGGAAAGGTTAAAGATAAACACAGAGGATCAGGAGTGCCCAGTGGAATTAGATGTGCCTTGGGAGATTGTGGTGGGCGTAACTCAATAAACCTAAGCTCCCTGCAGGAGAAAAGACAACCCAAAGTAAAACCTAAAATGCTTAGAATTGTAATCCAACAACCGACTTTTCAGTAAAATGTTTATTTAACTATCTGTTTTTCCTTGTGAATATCTGCCTTATAATGCATCCAAAGAAATATGTAAATGTTTAGATATCTGTGAGTATGTGAAACTTAAGGACAAATATCAAGAATGCTAACTCTTGGAGCCTCTTCCCATTCGTCTCCAATGCTCTGCCTGGTCTTCTTCCCCTCCCAGGTCAGTCCATATTCAAATCCGGGATTCTGCCCGACCGTGCATGTGCTACAGATATCCTCTGGGACCCTGGGCCGCCCACCATCCATGGGCCTCTTCCCATTCGTCCCCAATGTCATGGCCAGTGTTGTTCCCCCTATCAGGTTGTACCCTCCATATACACCACGTACCCGTAGGGGGCGTGACCTTTTCAGAAGTAGGCGTAGCCACTTCAAAAGTGGGCATGGCCTAATTCTGGGCAACTTCAGATAAATTACTCATACCCAGCAATCTTTTGTAACGTCTCAGTCTCCATACCACAATATCAAGATGAAGAAATAACGCATATCCCCACCATGAGGAGAGGATGATGAAAAGAGTCCAGAAACTTCATTAGGTATTACTCACTTAAGGGAGCTCTCTGAGAAAGAATTCATATATGTAGTAATGAAGATGTTCGGTGAACTCAATAAAACAGTGAGACAGATATCCAGTAAATTAAAGGAGGACATGAAAGAAACCTTCGAGAAAATACGGGAAGACATGAGAGCAGAAATTGGAAAGCTATGCACAAAAATGTCACGAATAAAAGATTTGGTAGATGAAATAAAAAACTCAATGTCCGCCTTCAACAGTAGAATGGCCACAGCTGAAGACAGAATCAGTGAGCTGGAAGATCAGCTGCACCAAGCCAACAGACAACAACAAACAATGACAAGAGACCTCAAATTAGCTCTAGAGTGAATCAGAGTCCTAGAGGATGATTCCAAGAGGAATGACATTAGAATAATTGGAGTACCAGAAGCTCAGGGAAACAATTACAATGAATAAAACCACAATTAATCAAATCATTGCCGAAAAATTCCCAGAGCTGAACAGTGCAGCCATTCAGATTCAAGGACCCAGAAAGGTGCCAGCTAGAAGAGACCCTAACAAAAACACTCCAAGACATATCATAGTTAGAATGATCAATGCCACTGATAGAGACACAATACTGCAAGCAGCAAGGGCAAAGAAGGAAATCACATACAAAGGAGCACCCCTTAGATTCAGAGCAGACCTATAAGAGGAAACTCTACAAGCCTGAAGGCAATGGTGGGCTATAGTGAAAAAACTCATTGAAATGAATGCTTCACCAAGATTATTCTATACAGCTAAACTCTCACTCAAACTCGAAGGAACGGGATAGTATTTTTTGGATAAACAGCAGATCAGGAACTTCATAGACTCTAAACCAAATCTAAAAGAAGGAGTAAAGGGGCTACTATAAGACAAGACAAACCCTACAAGCACAACACACCCTTACAGAAAGATGACACAAAACCACATAACAATAATCTCAACGTCAATGATCTAAATTTGCCAATTAAGAGACACAGAGTGGTAAAACGGATTCAGAGACAGAACCCAACATTATTCTGTCTACAAGAAACTCATCTGAACAGTCAGAGCAAACACAGACTCTAAGTTAAAGGATGGAAAACAATCCTTAAAGCAAACAGCTCCATCAAAAAAGCTGCAGTGGCCATACTAGTATCCGACAACATCAATTTCACGTTGAAAAAAGATTAGAAAGGACAGCAAAGGGTATTTTCTATCCATCAAAGGATACATAAAGCAGGAAGAAATCACACTATTAAATGTATACGCACCTAATGAGGGAACAGCTAAATATTTAAAACAACTGCTAACAGATTTTAAGGAGGACATTGCTAGCAACACAACAGTACTTGGAGACTACAACATCGCCTAATCACCTCTGGATAGATCAATAAGAACAAAACCGAGCAAGGAATCATTGGTTTTGAAAGAAGAAATAGAAGAGAAAGGGCTTATAGACCTACACAGGGCTTTACACCCCAAAAAGAAAGAATACACATTCTTCTCCAGTGCGCACAGAACATTTTCCAAAATAGACCTAGGCCACAAAACATACCTCAACAGAATCAGGAAGAAAGAAATAGTATCAACCATCTTTTCAGACCATGATGCACTGAGAATAGAAGTGAATCACACACAGACACGGAGAACCAAATCAAACACCTGGAAATTAAACAACTCAATGCTGAACAATGAGTGGGTCAGGAACGAAGTCAAGAACGAAATCAAAAGATACCTGGAAACAAATGAGAATGAAGACACGAGCTACCAGAACCTATGCGATGCAGCGGAAGCTGCGTTAAGGGTACAATTTATATCTCTGCAAGCATTTCTCGGGAAGGAAGAAAGGGCACACATAAACAACTTGAACTCACTGCTCAAGATCATAGAAAAGGATCAATAAAAGGAGTCTAAATCAGGCAGAAGGAAAGAGATCATAAAAATTAGAGCAGAAATCAATGATATGGAAATCAAAGAAACAATCTGAAAGGTCAATGAAACCAAGAGCTGGTTCTTTGAGAAAATAAATAAGATAGATAAACAACTAGCAATACTCACAAAGAAACAAGAGAGAGAGATAGAACCCTAAAAAACTGCATCAGAAAGGAGAAGGGGAATATCACAACAGAAACCAAAGATATTCAAAAGATCATCAGAAAATACTTTGAAAGTCTGTATGCAACAAAACAAGAGAACCTAGAAGAAATGGATAAATTCCTGGATTCGTAAAATCTCCCAAGGCTGAATCAAGAAGATCTAGAGTACTTGAATAGACATATTGACATCAAAGAAATTGAAAATATAATCAAAAGTCTTCCTAAAAACAAAAGCCTAGGTCCAGATGGATTCACTAGCAAATTTTTCCAAACATTTAAATAGGAACTTTTGCCAGTTCTTCTCAAGCTTTTCCAGAAAATTGAAGAAACAAAAACTCTCCCAAACAGTGTCTATGAAACCCATATCTCTCTCATACCAAAAGAAAACAAAGAAAGCAAAAAAAAAGAAAACTACATGCCAGTATCCCTGATGAACGCGGATGCAAAGATTCAAAACAAAATACTAGCAAATAGGATTCAACAACTCATCAAATAGATTATACACCATGAACAATTGGGATTCATCCCAGAGATGCAAGGATGGTTTACATTCGGAAATCAGTCCACATAATCCATCATATCAACAAATGAAAAGATAAAAAACATATGATCATATCAACAGATGCAGAGAAAGCATTTGACAAGATTAGCACCCATTTATGACGAAAACCCTCACAAAAATTGAGAAAGAGGGGACTTTACTCAATATAGTTAAAGCCATCGACCACAAACCTACAGCAAGAATCATCCTCAATGGGGAAAAACTGAGAGCCTTCCCCCTAATATCAGGGTCGAGAAAGGGTGCCCACTCTCTCCACTGCTGTTCAATATAGTACTGGAAGTACTTGTGATAGCGAATAGGCAAGAAAAAGATATTAAGGAGCATCCAGGTAGGAAAGGAAGAAATCAAGCTTTCACTATTCGCAGATTATATGGTACTATACTTATAGAACCCTAAAACCTCTACCAAGAAAATTCTAGAAACAACAGACTTGTACAGTAAAGTTGCAGGCTATATAATCAATACCCAAAAATCCATGGATTTTGATACTCAAATAGTGAGAGAGAAGAAAGTGACATGAAAAAACAATCCCATTTACAATTGTGCCCCAGAAAATCAACTACTTAGGAATTAGCTTAACCAAGAAATTAAAGGACCTATACAAAAAATATACAAAACGCTACTTCATAAAATAAAAGAGGAAATGAGGAAATGGAAAAGATATCCCCTGCTCATGGATCGGGAGAATTAACATTGTCAAAATGGCAATACTTCCTAAAGCATTGTACAAATTAAATGCGATCCCGATAACTATACCCATGACATTCTTCAAAGAAATGGAGCAAACACTCCTGAAATTCATATGGAACAATGAACACCCACGAATAGCTAAAGCAATTCTTGGGAAAAAGAAATTGGGAGGAATCAACCTCTCCAACTTCAAACTCTACTACAAAGCAGTAATCATTTAAACAGCATGGTACTGGAACAAAGGCAGAGCTGCAGACCATTGGAACAGGTTTGAATATACTGATATATTCCCCCAAGCATATGGTCATCTAATCTTTGATAAGGGAGCAAGAAATGTCAAGTGGAACAAGGAAGCCTCTTTAACAAATTGTGCTGAAAAACTGGACTGCTACATTAAAAAAACTGGGCTCAGAACCCTGCCTAACACCGTGTACAAAAGTAAGATCAAAATGGATTAAAGACCTCAACATCAGACCGGATTCCATAAGGTACATTGAAGACAAAGTTGGAAAAACCCTCCATGACACTGAAGCTAATGGTATCTTGAAAGATGTCACACCACTGGACGAGTAAGTGAAGACATAGATAGACAAATGGTACCATCTCAAACTAAGAAGCTTCTGCACCTCAAAAGAAATAATGACCAAAATGCAAAGACAGTCTACAGAATGGGAAAGGATATTAGCCCCATACACATCCGACAAGGGGTTGATATCACGGATATACAAAGTACTGGTTGAACTCCACAAGAAGAAAACATCCAACCCCATCAAGAAATGGGGCAATTAAATGAACAGAAACTTTCTTAAAGAAGAAATCCAAATGGGAAAAAAGCACATGAGAAAATGCTCTACATCATTGATCATCAGGGAGATGCCGATCAAAACAACAATGAGATACCATTTCACACCACAGTGACTGGCCCACATCCAAAAGCACAAAAGCAACCTGTGTTGGCACAGATGTGGCAAGAAAGGGACCCTCCTAATCTGCTGGTGGGAATGCCGACTGTTTCGGCCCTTTTGGAAAACATTATGGACGCTTCTCAAAAAATTATAATTGAGCTCCCATTTGACCCAGCAATACCACTCCTGGGAATATATTCCTGAGAGGCAAAAAAGCATAGTCGAAATGACATCTGAACGTCTATGTTCATTGCTGCACTGTTCACAATAGCCAACATTTGGAAAAAACCCAAGTGCCCGAGTACAGAGAACTGGTTAAAGAAACTCTTGGTACCTCTACACAATGGAGTACTTTGCAGCTGTTATAAAAGATGAAGTCATGAAATTTACATACAAGTGGTTCTAAATGGAAAATGTCATGCTAAGTGAAATGATTTGGAAAGATAGGGAAAGACATAGAAAGATTGCACTCATCGGGGGAATATAAAGTAACAGAATGAGAGTCAAACACCCAAGAATAGTTGAGATAAGACCCAGGAAGTCTGCTCCATGGCTTGGAAGTTGGCAGTTCATGGTGGGGTAAAAAGCAGCTCAGATAGAGAAAGGAACACCAATTAAAGGATGTTTGGAGGACTTTTTTGGGGGATGCGAGATGCATGCTGAAAGTAGACTATAAACCAAAAACGATGTCCACTCAATGCCTTTACAACACTCTACAGGAAATAGTGAGCAAAAAGAAATGCCCTGCCACAGTATTGGGGTGGGGAGGGGATGGGGTGGAGGGTGGGAGGGCTACTGGGATCATTGGTGGTGGGAAATGGACACTCGTGCAGGGATGGGTACTTGATTATTGTATAACTGAAACCCAAGCATGCAAATTTTAAGTCTACCACTGTACCTCATGGTTTTTTACTAATTAAAAAAATAAAAATGGAAGAAAAAGAATACTAAACTCTTCAAATTGAAGCATTCATTTTGTGATTCAAGCCAAAGTATGTAATAAGAAAATGACTCTACTCTACTTAGGGAAGTCCAGCGTACATTAATACAGACACACAGTTCAATTAGTAGTGAGGGTGGAAGAAGGAACACAAACCACTTACCACGAAGGCTGTAGTGATAGACTAGCTGAAAAATAGACTAGCAGAGATGTTTCAGAGTATTCCTTTGCTCCTGTGCATTTGCAGGAAAAGATGGGTCCTATTACCTAAGCAAGAATCACTGACAGTCTTCATTAGAAGGCTTTAGTACACACAATTTAAATTCAGAGATAACTCTTACCTACACAAATTTATATCATATTATCGAGATGTATTTTGGAACTAACTATAGTTGGAATTTAGATGGAGCCTATAAATTCAGCCTGATCTTTGTCTGTTATCACATTTCTTGTTTTTTGATAATATATTGCATTCTGTATATTGTCTCCACTTTTGCCTTCAGAAGGTGCCAAACCAACTCACTGATCTCCATTTTATTTTTATTTTTATTTTTTTTATTAGTGAAACACCATGAGGTACAGTTATAGACTTATAAATTTTTGTTCTTGGGTTTCAGTTATATAATGATCAAGTACCCATCCCTCCACTGGTGCCCATCCTCCAACACCACGGGTCCCAGCATCCCTCCCACTCACCATTCCCCGCGTCCCACCCTGCCTCTGTGGCAGGGCATTCCCCCTTGTTCCCTCTCTCTCTTCTTTTGGGTACTGTGGTTTGCAAGAGAGGCATTGAGTGGCAATCATGTTTGGTTTATACACTACTTTTAGCATGCTTCTTGCACCCTGGGAAGGTCCTCACAACACCCTTTATTTGGTGCTCTCTTCTCTATCTGAGCTTCCTTTTCACCTAGCACGTGTGGCTGGCCTTCAAGTCATGGAACAAAATTCCTGGTACTAATCTCAGCCATTCCTGGGTGTTAGTCTCCCGTTTTGTTGCTTTATGCTCCCCAGATAAATGCAATCTTTCTGTGTCTATCCCGCTCTTTCTGACTCATTTTGCTTAACATGATACTTTCCATGTAGTACCACTTGTATGTAAATTTCAAAACTTTATCTTTTCTAACAGCTACATAGTAGTCCATTGCCAGTTCTTCTCAAGCTTTTCCAGGAAATTGAAAAAACAGAAACTCTCCCAAACAGTTTCTATGAAGCCCATATCTCTCTAATACCAAAAGGAAACAAAGACACCACAAGAAAAGAAAACTACAGGCCGATATCCCTGATGAACATGGATGCGAAGATTCTCAGAAAAATACTAGCCAATAGAATTCAACAACTCATCAAAAAGATCATACATCATGACCAAGTGGGATTCATCCCAGGGATGCAAGGATGGTTCAACATTCGGAAATCAATCAACATAATCCATCATATCAACAAAAGAAAAGATAAAAATCATATGATCATATCAACAGATGCAGAGAAAGCATTTGACAAGATCCAGCACCTATTCATGTTGAAAACCCTTGCCAAAATGGGGATAGAGGGGACTTTCCTCAATATAGTTAAAGCCATCTACCACAAAACTACAGCAAACATCATCCTCAATGGGGAAAAACTGAGAGTCTTCCCTCTAAGGTCAGGGATGAGACAAAGATGTCCAGTCTCTCCACTACTGTACAATATGGTACTGGAAGTACTTGCAATAGCGATTAGGCAAGAAAAAGATATTAACGGCATTCAGATAGGGAAATAAGAAATTAAGCTCTCACTACTCGCAGATGATATGATACTATACTTAGAGAACCCTAAAACCTCTACCAATAAACTCCTAGAAACAATAGGCTTGTATAGTAAAGTGGCAGGCTATAAAATCAACACCCAAAAATCCATGGCTTTCCTATACGCAAATAGTGAAAGAGAAAAAAGTGTCATGAAGAAAACAATCCCATTCACAATTGTGCCCCAGAAAATCAAGCACCTGGGAATCAGCTTAACTAAGGAAGTAAAGGACCTGTACAAAGAAAACTATGAAATGCTGCTTCAGGAAATAAAAGAAGACTCAAGGAAATGGAAAAATATCCCCTACTCATGAGGGGGAGAATCAACATTGTCAAAATGGCAATATTTCCCAAAGCACTGTACAAATTCAATGCAATCCCTATAAGGATACCCATGACATTCTTCAAAGAAATGGAGCAAACACTCCTGAAATTTATATGGAACAATAAGCCCCCACGAATAGCTAAAGCAATTCTTGGGAAAAAGAAAATGGGAGGAATCAATGTACCTAACTTCAAGCTCTACTACAAAGTAGCAATAATTAAAACAGCATGGTACTGGAACAAAGGCAGAGCTGCAGACCAATGGAACAGAGTTGAATATACTGACATCTCCTCCCAAGCATATGATCATCTAATCTTTGATAAGGGGGCAAGAAAAGTGAAATGGAGCAGGGAAAGCCTCTTTAATAAATTGTGCTGGCAAAACTGGACGGCTGCATACTAAAAAGTGGGCTCAGATCTCTGTCTAACGCCATGCACAAAAGTAAGATCAAAATGGATTTATGATCTCAACATCAGACCGGAATCCATAATGTTCATTGAAGACAAAGTTGGCAGAACTCTCCATGATATTGAAGATAATGGTATCTTAAAAGATGTCACGCCACTGGCCAAGCAATTGAAAACAGAGATAGACAAATGGGACTATCTTAAACTAAGAAGCTTCTGCACCTCAAAAGAAACAGACCAAAATACAAAGACAGCCTACAGAATGGGAAAGGATATTCACCAAATACACATCAGACAAGGGGTTGATATCAAGGATATACAAGGTACTGGTTGAACTCCACAAGAAGAAATCACCCAACCCCGTCAAAAAATGGGGCGAGGAAATGAACAGAAACTTTCACAAAGAAGAAATCCGAATGGCAAAAAGGCACATGAGAAAATGCTCTACATCACTAATCATCAGAGAGATGCAGATCAAAACAACAATGAGATATCATTTCACACCACAGAGACTGGCCCACATCCAAAAGAACAAAAGCAACTGGTGCTGGTGCGGATGTGGCGAGAAAGGGACCCTCCTTCACTGCTGGTGGGAATGATGGCTGGTCCAACCCTTTTGGAAAACAGTATGGACGATTCTCAAAAAATCAGAATTTGACCTCCCATTTGACCCAGCTATAGCACTCCTGGGAATATACCCCAGAGAGGCAAAAAGGTATAGTCGAAGTGACATCTGCAATTGTTTGTTCATTGTAGCATTCTTTACAATAGCCAGAATCTGGAAAAAACCTGAGTGCCCAAGAACAGATGACTGGTTAAAGAAACTTTGGGTACATTTACACAATGATATCCATTTTTTAATTAGCAATTATAATTACAGTGTCTTTTACCTAATATTTTGACCCTTTATGACTATTTTATATGTATATGTATTTCATGTATAAAACTAATGCTTATATGATGATGTATATGAATTGTCCAAAAGAAATAGCTAAAATTTCTAAAAAAAGGAGAAAAAATTTTACAGCTAAACATGCATGACAAGTCTCTATATAACAAATTATTTTATAGAGAAATAAATGTAAAATATAACAAAAATGTTTTAATGATAACCACAATAATATAGAACATCTTTTTAAAATTAAAAAAATAATGTGAATTAATTCTGTATAAAACACAAAGTTTTGCTAAAACAAATTTAGATCATCAATAATCATATACAATATATTTACTGGAGAGGAAGGACTCACTGTTGATTAGATACCCCTTCACAAATAAAGTAGATTTCAAACACAACACGATTTATTTTCCATTCAAAGTGGCATATAAGTATGTAATTATGTATTTAACTGCTAAAGGTATTTTAGCTTGTGGATGAAGACTTTGACCTGTACTTCCAGAAAAGGGACCTTCCCATTGGAGATGAAAGTTTTAGAAGCTCTTTTAAAGAACACAAATTTCCATACCCAAGCAGTCAAAGACACTACCACAAGACAGTTTAGCAATTGGGAAAATTACATCCATTCAAATTTTAGTTTCGGGAACACACCTAGTGTTTTCATGACTTGCTACCAGCTCTTTGCTTTGGGACACACTTGTCCATGCTTGAAGGACCACATGGTGCTAAGGATTAAACTCTAGTCTGCAACAAATAAAGAATGTGCTCATCTTCTTTATCTCTCTGACCCAGAATTTCCTCATGAGGCCTCCTGTCAAAGAATGCCTTCCCAAATTCCTTGTTATAAATATCATATTAGAGGGCTGGAGCGATAGCACAGCGGGTAGGGCGTTCGCCTTACAAGCGGCCAACATGGCCGACCCGAGTTCGATTCCTCCGCCCCTCTCGGAGAGCCCGGCAAGCTACCGAGAGTATTTGATATGCCAGACACAGTAACAACAAAAGTCTCCAATGGAGACGTTACTGGGCCCGCTCGAGCAATTCGACGATCAACGGGAGGGCCTTTACCTTTACCTTATTAGAGAGTTGATAGGTATATTGAAATATCACAATTAGCTCCAAGTAAAATAATAGTTAAAACTCTGGTTTCTTCCTCTTGATGGGACCATATGATTCATAATTATAGATGGGGTAATTAGAACTGATTTGGGTTGTTGTATTGAGTCTCATTGTCACTAAGTGCCTATCACTATCTGAAGATGGAGTGTATTCTAGTGATATCAAAACAAAAGAGACTGTAATGTTTGTATGAACCAGATAACTCCAGAAACATGTCATCCTGAGATGAAAAGTTATTGTGACCAAATTAGCTGGTGTAGTACTTTGTGAAAAATGTACAAACCATTATCTTCTAACTAGAAGTGCTGAGGGCCTGGAAAGATAGTACAATAAGCAGGGTACTTGTCATAAAAAAAATGCTGACCTACGTTCAATTCTTGGTACCCCACGTGGTACCACAAGCACCACCAGAGTGATCTTTGAGCACAGAGTCTGTGAAGGAGACTTAATACAGTGAGCCCTGAGAATTGTATGGCCTCAAAATAAAAATAACAAAAACAAAAGCGCTTGAAGATTATATCCCATTGCCATCTGCAGTACTATCTCATTCAGTGATGATATTTTACAGTATTTATATTGGACTTTATCTGAAATCAATAAAGGATTCTTTGCTGAGCTTTATTTATTATATTCAAATTCTTCTGCATGGATTTTAATAGCAAAAATGTATCCTCCAAATTGGCACCCATTACAGATTCTATTTTTTTTAAATAATGTGTCTTTATTAGTGAGATCTTGGGATTTTCTGGATGGCCAGTATATTCACCCTTAGAAAATTTATTGCTGAACTGTGGTCACAAAATCAACAGATTCTTATTTTTCATTTTCCTATTTTAATGTATACTTTTTGCTGAGTTTGATATATCTTTAAAAGTCACCTTAAATTCTTTAGTGTTTCAATCAAAAGAGACAAAACACTGACATTAATTTTTGTTCTCACCTAATATTCCATCAAATTAATAGTTTTAAAAATAGAGCACTTCTTGCCTGTTTTTTTTTTATCATTGTCATCAGATAAATGTGATTTTTCAAAGGACTGGGAATTAAATACATACATTCAATTTGTTTCATTAGAGATCCTCACAAACTTTTAAAATAATAGGCCCTAAATTATTAATTGAACCTTAACTATGAAAAGGAAATTATCATGTACAATTTAAAATAACAACTAATGATAGTAATTTCATTAACTGTCTCCTAAATACAAGCACTCTGTATTTTAACACACATTGCCTCCATTCTTCATAACAACACTGTATATATAGGTACTAGTACTCTTTAATTATTTGTGTTTAATCGTCAGAAAACAGTCATTTATGAACATATTTTTATAGGAAAATTGCACTATGATACAAATACACAGAAAAGCACTTGGAGATTACTCTATTTTTTCCTTTTCTTTTTTTTAATGTAGGGGTACTGCTATTTATTCAGCCACTGATTAGTTGATTCAATTGGGCATGAACTCTAC
Organism: Sorex fumeus; assembly: GCF_029834395.1. Lineage (NCBI taxonomy): Eukaryota > Metazoa > Chordata > Mammalia > Eulipotyphla > Soricidae > Sorex > Sorex fumeus. The sequence continues at coordinate 1,474,982 of NW_026606077.1, forward strand.
ATTACTTTTCTTTTTCATTTTTTAGATTTTTATTGATTGAATCACCGTGAGAGCAGTTACAAAGCTTTCGGGTTTAAGTCTCAGTTATACAATGAAACACCCATACCTTCACCAGTGTCCAAACTCCACCACCAAAAACCCCAGTATACCCCCATCCCACTCCCTCCCCCTACCTGTGGGGCAGATGATTTCCATATTACTCTCTCTCTACTTCGATCACATTCAATATTTTGACACCAGACCCACTATTATTAATTTGGGATTTTACCCCAACACTCAGATCTGCTGAAAAGAAAACAATTTGTTTTCTATTACTGATTATGAATAACATATGATTTCTCACGGCTGCAGTAATGGCAGCGCGATTTTGAAATTCCAAAATTTTAACAATTAAATCTGGAGGGATTTCTGCCCAAACCTGCTGGATTCCGAGATTTGTTCCTGAGTCTCTTGGATCATGGCTATTAAACAACTTGATCAGGAGCCAGAAAGGCCGCTTGTGGGTGGTGACTTGAGGTCCCGTTGCGGTGGGGAGGAAAGGACCGGCTCCACCCCCATCCCGTGAGGCCCTGTATGTCTCATCACTGTGGGCCCAAACCTGACTGTCCAATGGGCTCTGGTGGATGGTGGCCACCAAGCCTCCTACGGGGAGCAGGCAGAGGGACAGCACCCTTTCCCCCCTGGGGTGGCCTGTCGACAGTTACCTACTGCATGGTCTGGATGCATTTCTCCCAAAGGTCGCTAGGTTTCAAGATTTGTTTCTGAGTCTCTGGGATCATGGCCATTAAGCAGCTTGATCAGGAACCAGACAGGCTATTTGTGGGCGGTGACTCGAGGTTTCGAGGTTTCGTTGGGACAGGGAGGAAAGGGCCGGCTCCACCCCCATCCCATGAAGCTCCACGTGTCTCATCACTGTGGGCCCAAACCTGACTGTCTAGGTGGCCTTCTGGAGGACGGCGACCACTGGGTCGCCAGAGGAAACAGACCAAGGCATGAAACCTATTCCTACCTGGAGTAGGGGTGGCCCAGCACCTGTAACCTACTGCAGGGACTGGACGCATTTCTGCCAAAAGTCATTGGTTTTGGAGATTTGTTTCTGAGTCTCTGGGATCATGTCCATTAAGCAGTTCGATCAGGAACCAAAGAGGCCTTGTCTCCAATTATATAGCTGAGCCGGAGGTGGTTTGTGGGTGTGTCTCCCTCATACCTAACTTTTGGCTGTTTACTTTCTTGGTAAACTTGGCCCCAAGTTTTTGGGGGTCTGGCCAAAGGCACAGCAGCAATTTGGGGGTAACTGGAAGTCTGAAGGTGCCTTCAGGCTGCTGATGCACTCGCCTCTCAGATACAGATTGACATGCTGGCAGCACCATACCCCTAGAGATTACTCTATTTTTTAAAAACTTTTAATCTTTTCACTAAAGATGGTAACTTCCTTAAGAAAGAGAATAAAGAAATAGCTTATTATTGATTATAATGATTCATATATACATGGGTTGGACCAGATATACCCTAAGGGATTAAACTGGATACACCCTAGGGGATTAAACTGGAGTTGCTTGCATGAAAGGTTAACTCCAGTATTATTTCCTGGCCTCTACTTTTAAGACAATTGATCTGTATTTTATAAGTAATTTATTGAACCACGATTGCATTATAAGTTTTAAGTCTATGGAATTTTAACTTTTGAAGTCATATCAGTTAATGAAAAGAAAGTTCAACTGATGAATAAAAATTGACCAAAAGGATGGCTTTTAAAATAAACCATTGGTTCATTTGGAGTTTTAAATTTGCTTTTGTTATTTCTTATTTTCCCTTTAATTATAAAGAAGACAGGATATATACATAGCATTTCCTATTGACTACACAAAACGCACATCCACGTGCATAAGAGAGAAAATGAGTTAGAGAACAGAAATTACCCCTACTGAATGCTTACACATGACTAAGTATTGTACATTCAGATAAATGATTGCACATGAAAATTGGTGCTTGCCTGTCCTGGAGACTGTGTGAGAACATAATTATCTATTGGAAACTCTTGGTTGTGTTTTTCACAACTAAGACATTGGTAAATGCATATTTTCCACTTCGTAAGCTTAGTTAACAGTCTGGCTTTAGCACCTGCAACTGAAAACATTTTTGTTCATGCAAACTCTAATTTGTCAGAACTTTCTCTTAAGGCTTAAAAGTGCAAGGGATTATTTGATTATGTTTCTTTTATATAACCTTGTTCCAAGAAGCACTAATATCAGGTTTTCATCGCAATGAAGGCAATAAAATATGTAAATATAAGAGGCTAGAGAGATTAGGAAGTAAAGCACTTGTTTCACATGCCCTGTAGCACTGTCCTCCAGTTGTTCAGCAATTTGCTCCAGCGGGCACCAGTAATGTCTCCATTGTGAGACTTGTTACTGTTTTTGGCATATTAAATACCTCACAGGGAGCTTGCAAGACATGCACTAGACCCCATTAAATGTCCAGAATCTAGGAAGCTCTGAAATACCACCAGGAGTAACCTTGGATCACAAAATCAGTATTTGCCCCAGAATAACGTCAGGTGTTCCCCTAAAAGAAAAACCCCAAGAATTTTATAGTACATGTTGTTAAACTAGACCCTTCTACAATAGAATCACATATTTCAAGAATAGACCGATTTCTATGCCATTTAAATGCACATTTCCCTACTATTTATTGAACAAATTTTTCTACAATATAGTTTCTTTTAGTAGTTATTAAAATAGTGCATTATCTGCTACCTTTTACAAAAGACCACACACTGCAGCTTCCTGTCTGAAATCTTGTTGGATAATGGTCAGGATAAAGAACAGCTTAGAAAAAATACACGCTGGACTGGGTCAAAGCAATAAGACAACAAGTACAACCCTTGCCTTTCATGTGACCAATCTGGGATTCAATCCCTGGCATTCCATATGGATCCCTGATCCTGGCAGGAGTGATCCCTAAGTACGGTACCACATAAACTCCTGGGTGTGGTGTGAAAATAAAACCAAAATCAATTTAACTTCTTTTGAAAAAAACAAGCATGTTGGACTCCAAGATCCCAAAGATAAAGGACAAATTTTACTGATTTTTGAAATCACTGTCCAAACAAATTGGCAATTTTTAAAGCAACTTTTTCCATTCTAAACTTTCCAGTTTAAACTGAATGAGATAAGGAGCAAGCTGGATAAAAGTTACCATCTCGATACTTCTGGTTTGTGTTTTATAATGCAGACTTTTTCAGCAGGTTGCTAATGACATAGTTTTGTGACTAATTCAAAATTATTTGAAAAATATCCCTATGTATTAAATCTAAAGCAGGATTTAAACAAAACTTCTTCAATTTGTGGTCTAAAAAAGTAAATTATTACAAAAAAGAGAGACAAAAGGGAATTTTGGGGTTTTAAGATATAAAAAGAATTGAGTTCACCATTACCTTAACAGGCAAATTGTAGTTACTAGGTGCTACTTGTGGTCACTAATTCTTACAGGAAGGTAATAATATAAACACATTACAGTACACACACACACACACACACACACACACAAGCTTCAGAAAAAGTGTTTACCTACATTTAGCATGACCATTAGTATGTTCTATAGTACACGTTAGTGTAATTGAGTTCAAAATAACCAATAGATATTCCATTTTGAATCTTGATTTTGAAATATATGTTTATGTTTGGGGGGAGGAGTTGTTTCAGGACTATTAAAATAGTCCTCGTTCAATTGCAGTGGTCTTTACTGAAAAATAAAATTGTTTGTTTTGCTTAAGTAAAGTTGAGGTCTCTTCAAGTTTTTTTTTAAAGATAGAAATAATCTCAAATCAGTCAGAACTCTCTTTTCATTATATATTAAAAAAATTAAGTTGAGTGTCTATGACATTAAATGAATTTAATTATATATTTTTAAATGTGCTTTAATTTATATTAAAATAGCTTAAGGTTATGATGTGTAATAGAAAGAAATGTTTCTTTTGTAGGATATATATACATGTATTTGTGTATGTAAATATCTAGGCTATATATATGTACATGGTAGTTTTGTGACTAAGTTAAAACTTATTTGAAAAATATTCCTATGTTTTAAAAGTAAAGCATATATATGTGCAATGTTCATATGCATATATATATTTGTTTATGCATATTCATTGGGGGTGGAAGCTTCCCAAGCTATGCTGCTTCTCAGGCATGGAGATCACTCTTTTAGGATATCTGGACCAGAGATTCAATGCATGGGTGGAGGATGTGATGCTTCTAAGACCCTGTGGTACCAAGGATCACACACACCCTGGACATGTCCAGGGTTTTCAAGAATATTCCTGGTGATCCTTGGGGTGTTATGTGGTGTTGAAAATCAAATCCAGATTGGGCATATGCCTTTATATTCCTCTTATACATAACCCCCAATTCCATATATGTTTGTGTGTATGTGTGATATATACACACACACGATGATGGAGTAACACACCGTTACTAATATATAGTGTATATATACATATAATTTGTGTATATATATTCATGAAGATTTAAGGTATACACAAATACTGTTACTAGTGAATACACACGTATATCTTATATAGATATATAGATATACATCTATATAAGATGCATATATATATATATATATTAGTAAAAGTACCCTCATGCATTGGAGTACATCTTTATTGAAAGATTTTTTGAAATTGCAGAATTTCTGAATGCATTAACCTTATCTTCTTACATAATGTCCACAAACTTCTTTAAATTTATTAAAATCTAGAATGCAAAATAACCTCACATAAAAATATCTTTTTAGACATACATGAAAGTTTGAGTTTAGATGTTGTAAACACTGAAAATTTTAAGTTCTAGAATTAAATGGCAGTGTGATCTTAGAAAATTTTTGTTAAATCAGAATTACTCCTTGACATATAAAAAATGAGTGATCAAATTAGCTTTGCTTTATTCAATTTATTTATTTATTTATTTATTTAGTCTATGAAACAGGATAGGTTTTTTTAAAAAGAAATTTATTTCAAGAAATGTAAGGGAAAAAAGAGAAAGAGATATGTGTTCAAGAGAGAACATACTTTTTTATTTTTCACATTTGAAAAAAGCTGCTTTTTATTCCTGGTTCACTTTTATTCCTGGTTCTTTTGGATAAATCTAGTCACCAAATGCCACATTCAATTCGAAATTTTGAAAAATATGTTACAGATTATCCAGGACAGACTTGAAAATACTATATACTAATTGGACCAACTGACCTCTTGCATATTCTAGTAGTGCCTTAAACAATTCTGTTACTGATGGAAAATTCGTTATTTACTCAATACCCATCAGGTATATATTTGGGTTTAAAAATTCCTTCATGAGGTTCGTGGTAGGCGGGGGGGATGTGTTCCTTTCCCACACCCTGTGAGCCATCCCTTTCCCTGCCCCAGGCCCTCACCACTGAGTGGGGCAGCCGGATGAAACTTTGGGGAATACCTGCCTGAGTTCTGACCCTGCCCACCTCGTCTTGGAACTGCCCTCCTCTGTAGGTTCCTAGGTCAGCGGGTCCCTGGGACTGACGGGGGGTGTGTCCTCCGTGGTAGGGGCGTGGCCTCCTCAAAAGTGGGCGTGGGCTTCTATGTCCTGACCACAGTTATATTTCCCAATCCCGGCATTCTTGACTCATATTATAGCCTCTATCACCTAATTCTGTGGAAAAAGTCCTTGCTGCCTCAACCACAATACGACAATAATCCACTGACCTATTCCAATTCCAACAAAAGACCAGTACACAAAGAAGCTCTACAAGCCCAGTATAAAGGAACACCTCCTCCAACACTTCACTAGATGACTGTCATAACCCACGGAATAAGGCCTGAGAAGAAGGAATATTCTAGAAGGGGAGAAGGGTGACCACCATTGGATCAACCTTATTCAGAATCCTTTCCCTGAATAAGAGGGAACAGTGCTAGTGAACTCCAAGGTTTTACCTCTCAACAACCACAACAACATGGGGAAACAGCGCAAGTCTCCACTACGAGGAGTGGACAAAGAAAAGAGTCCTGAATCCGCAACAGGGGTTACCCACAAATACGTTCTCTCTGATAAAGAATTACGAGAAGAAATGCTGAGGGTGTTCAAGGAACTACTCAAAGAATTAATGGAGCAGACATCCTGAAAATTAAAGGAAGAAATGAAAGAAACAGTGAAACGAATAGTCGAAAAAATACAGGAAGAAGTTAGAGCAGACATTAAAAAGCTACAAAAACAAGTGTCACAAATAAAAGATTTGGTAGATGAAATTAAAAACTCAGTGGGTTCCCTCAGCAATAGAATGACTACAGTCTAATACTGGATCAGTGAGCTTCGAGATGAGCAACAGAAATCGCATAGGGAAAAACAAACAAAGGGAAAAGACCTAAAAATTGCTCTAAGTCGAATCAGAGATCCAGGGGATGACACCAAGAGGAGCAAAATTAGAATCGCCAGAGTACCAGAAGGACAGGTAGGCTAACCCAATGAAAAAGCCACAGTGAAAGAAATCATTGCTGAAAAGTTCCCAGAGTTAAAGAATGCAGACATCCAAATCCAAGGAACCAGAAAGGTGCCAGCTAAAAGAGACCATGATAAAAACACTTCAGGGCACATAATAGTCAGAATGATGGATGCCATGGATAGAGACACAATACTGCAAGCAGCAAGGTCAAAGAAGGAAAGCACATACAAGGAGCACGCCTTAGATTTATAGCTGACCTATCAGAGAACCTAGAAGAAATGGATAAATTCCTGGATTCCTATAATCTCCCAAGATTGAACCAAGAAGACTTGGGATGCCTGAATAGACCCATTCATATCAAGGAAATTGAAACTGTTATCAAAAGTCTTCCCAAAAAACAATAGGCCAGGCCCAGATGGATTCACTAGTGAATTCTTCCAAACATTTAAACAAGACCTGTTGCCAGTTCTTCTGAAACTTTTCCAGGAAATTGAAAAAACAGGAACTCTCCCAAACAGCTTCTATGAGGCACATATCTCCATAATACCAAAAGCCAACAAAGACACCACCAATAAAGAAAACTATAGGCCTATACCCCTGATGAACATGGATGTGAAGATCCTCAACAAAATATTAGCAAATAGAATCCAACAACTCATCAAAAAGATCGTACACCACGACCAAGTGGGATTCATCTTAGGGATGCAAGAATGGTTTAACATTCAGAAATCAATCAACATAATCCTTTATATCAACAAAAGTAAAGATAAACACCATATGATCATGTCAATAGAGGCAGAGAAAGCTTTTAACAAGATCCAGCACATGTTTATGATGAAAACTCTCACGAAAATGGGTTTTGAAGGTACCTTCCTCAAAATACTCAAAGCCATCTACAACAAACCCATGGCAAGCATTATGCTCAATGGGTAAAAACTAAGGGCCTTTCCTCTAAGATCAGGGACAAGACAAGGATGCCCACTATCACCACTTCTGTTCAATAGAGTACTGAAAGTACTTGCAATAGCGATTAGGAAAGAAAAAGTAACAAAAACATCCAGATAGAAAGGAAGAAAACAAGCTCTACTATTCTCAGATGACATGATACTATTTATCGATAATCCAAAATCCTCTACCAAGAAACTCCTAGAAACAATAGGCTTGTACAGTAAAGTTGCAAGGCTATAAAATTAATGCCCCAAAATCCATGGCCTTCCTATCCACAAAAAATGAAACATAGGGAAGTGACATGAAAAAAAATCCTATTCACAATCGTGCCCCAGAAAATCAAATACGTCAGAATCAGCCTAACTAAAGAGGTAAAGGACCTCTACAATGAAAACTACAAAACTCTACTCCATGAAAGAAAAGAGGACACGAAGAAAAGAAAATATATTCCCTGCTCATGGATAGGAAGAATTAACATTGTCAAAATGGCAATACTCCCCAAAGCATTATACAGATTCAATGTGATTTCTATAAAGATAACAATGAAATTCTTCAAAGACATCGGTCAAGCACTACAGAAATTCACATGAAACAACCAACGCCCACGAAGAGCTAAAGCAATTCTTGGGAAAAAGATTTGGGGAGGCATTACTCTCCCCAAACTCAAACTCTACTACAAAGCTGTAATAATTAAAACAGCATGATACTGGAAAAAAGGCAGGGCCACCGACCAATGGGAACAGGGTGGAATATCCTACACACAACCCCAAATGGATGAACATCTAATCTTTGATAAGGGAGCAATAAATGTGAAGTGGAGCAAGGAAAGCCTCTTCAATAGATATTGCTGGCATAACTGGACAACCACATGCCAAAAATGGGCTTAGATCTCAACTTAACACCATGGACAAAATGTCAGATCCAAATGAATTAAAGATCTCAACATCAGGCCAAAATCCATAAGGTCATTGAAAACAAGGTCGGCAAAATCCTCCACAATATTGAGACTAATGGTATCTTCAAAGAAGGCACTTCACTGACTGACCAAGTGGAAACAGAGATAAACAAATGGGACTATCTTAAATGAAGAAGATTCTGTACCTCAAAAAATATGGTGACCTGAATACAAAGACAATCTACAGAATGTGAAAGGTTATTTACTCAATACCCACCTGATAAAGGTTTGATATCAAGGATATACAAAGCACTGGTTGAACTCCACAAGAAGAAAACATTCAAAACTATCAAAAAATGGGGTGATGAAATGAACAGAAATTTTCTCAAAGAAGAAATCCGAATGGCTAAAAGGCACATGAGAAGAGGTTCTACATCACCAATCATCAGGGAGATGCAGTTCAAAACAAAAATGAGATATCATCTCACACCACAGAGACTGGCCCATATCCAAAAGAACAAAAGCAACTGGTGTTGGCACAGATGTGGCGAGAAAGGAACTCCGCCAACTGGATCAGCCCTTTTGGAAAACAGTATGGTCGATTCTCAAAAAATTAGAAATTGAACTCCCATTGGAGCCAGAAATACCACTCCTGGGAATATATCCCGTAGAGGCAAAAAAGTATAGTCAAAATGACATCTATAATTCTAAGTTCATTGCTGCACTGTTCACAATAGCTAAAATATGGGGAAAAAAAACAGAATGGCCAAGTACAGATGATTGGTTAAAGAAACTTTGGTACATCTACACAATGGAGTACTAGGCAGCTGTTAGAAAATATGAAGTCATAAAATTTACATACAAGTGGTACTACAAGAAATTATGCTAAGTGAAATGAGTCAGAAAAGAGGGACAGACATAGAAAGATTGCATTCATCTGCAGAATATAAAGTAACAAAATAGGAGACCACCATCCAAGAATAGTCGAGATAAATGCCAGGAGGTTCACTCCATAGCTTGAAGGCCAGCCACAATGCTCGGAGAAAAGGCAGCTCAGATACAAAAGGGACCACCAAGTAAAGGGAGTTGGGAGGATCCTCCCAGGATGGGAGATTCATGGTGAAAGTAGACTATAGACCGAACATGATTGTCACTCAATGCCTCTTTTGCAAACCACAGCACCCAAATGGTGAGAGATAACAAAGGGAATGCCCTGTCACAGAAGCGGTGTGGGATGCGGGCAAGGGGGCTTGGGAGGGATACTGAGATCATTGGTGGTGGAGCATGAGCACTGGTGGAAGGATGGTTACTCGATCATTGTATAACTGAAACCCAAGCACAAAAATTTGTAAGTCAACAACTGTACCTCATGGTGTTTCACTAATAAAAATTAAAAAAATAAATAAAAACTCTTTTACTTGTATCACTTGTCAACCTGTTGATCTTAGATTTGCTCAAGTGGGCACCAGTAACATCTCCATTTGTCCCTGTGGAATGCTAGTGTAGCCCAATGGCATCTGCTTGTTCCAAGAACACAAAGAGCCTCAAACCATTTGTTCAGGGTTTTTATGAAGAAGTCTGACCATCTCATAGGTGGGTGGCCATGTGGAATCCAGTTGTTAACAGCTCTAGTTCAGTGGTCGTCTTTAAATCTCACTGTATGTCTGGGCCATCTGATTCTGATGCATTGAAAACGAGACAGTGTCCCTAATTCTTGATCATCAATGGAGGTCCAAACTCCGTATTCCTTTCTACCTTGAGTAAAATTCAATATTCCAAGAATAGAAATTTTGATTCCTCTTTGGGATACCCGAATAGCGTTCTCATCTTGTTTCCATAGGGCTTAGGTCTCTGAGGTGTATGTTAGTGCAGAAAGAACAGTGGAGTCCAAAACATATTCCAGGAGCCGGAGATTCTTCGACCTCTTAACAACTTCTTCGAGACTCTTGAAGGTGTTCCATGCCACTCTCTTCTTCCTGCGCAGTTCTGGCACCAAGTCATTCCTCATATTGAGTTCTTGACCTTGATACACATAGCTGCTGTATTAGGAGATGTTAGTTCCATTGAGAACAAATAGAACATCAGGGACTAGTTCATTTTTCATAAACATTGTCTTCATGAAATTCAGCTGTATTCCAACGTTTCCACATTCATTGATGAAGTCAGCCAGCATTTGTGCAGGTGTTTGAGTCTGACCTTGTCTGGACCGGATGCTGTATGCCACTTTATCGATGAAATGGTGTGTCGGATTTTGAAAGGGAGAACATTTGGGAACGACATATCCATCCCGCGAAATTTGGTATGTGGGCAAGTGGACATGGCTATCAAAGAGATCTGAGTAGAAGTCATGAATAATCTTCTCCATTGTCCTTCTGGAAGATGTGATAGATCCATCAGGATGTCTTAGGCAGTCAAATTGGTCCTGTAGTTGGCGAAGGACAGCTGAGCATCGTGAATACTTTTCCCAGCTTCTGCCACATCAGCCAACACTGCTGCTCTTCTCTCTTTAAGGTATTCTTTTATTGCTTCTCTGCCCAGCTTTGCGAGCTTGTACGTTAGCCTTGTTTTCCTAAGGCTCATGCCAAACCACATTGCTGAATGAGCTCGAGAGTTTCCAAAGACAGGCATCTGTTTGTGGCTTTCCCATCTCGGAATTCCTCAAGCAGTCATGGAGGTGCTGAACCAGTAGGATCATATTCCTTGTTGATGTTGACAATGATGGCATCATCCCACATAGCCGCAATAGTGCCAAAGAGCTCCCAGTAGGTGGTTATTCTGGGAGTTCTCTTCTTAAACTTTACAGCCTTTTCTCCCCGCTCTGTGAAGTAGAATTTTGCACAAAATATACGGTGGTCCGATCCCGTTTGGAATTTTGGGACAACAGTGACATAGGTCAGGCAAAACTCTTTTGCATATGATGTGGTCAATTTCGTTGTGAAACTGTCCACCAGGAAACTCCCATGTTCAACATTTAGATAGGCCTTCTGAAACTGTGAGTTACCATGGATGGTCTTCTTCAACATGATTAACTCAGATAGTCTCTCAGCCTGTCCATTCCATTCTAGGCCATGAGTCCCAATATGGAGTTCTTCAGCTGATCTTCTCGGTCCTATCTTGGCATTAAAATCACCAACAATGATCTTGTAGAAGGTGCGGTGTTCTTTATAGAACTTCTCCAGCTCCATGTAGAATGTCTCAATTTCTCCTTCATCATAATGGGGCTGGAGCGATAGCACAGCCGTAGGGCGTTTTTGCCTTGCACGCAGCCAGCTTGGCTGACCCGAGTTCGATTCCTCCGCACCTCTCGGAGAGCCCAGCAAGCTAACAAGAGTATCTCGCCCGCATGGCAGAGGCTGGCAAGCTCCCCGCGATGTATTCGATATGCCAAACACAGTAACAACAAAATATCCAGTGGATATGTTACTGGGCCTGCTCGAGCAAACCGATGAACAACGGGAGGACAGCTACTCATAATTGGATATTGGTGCATAGACAACGAAGATAGAAACTTCCGGCAGTGAGCCACATCTATTCAAGTGCAATCATCCAATTTAGGTTGTTAGGCATTTGAATGAATCAATGCTCTTGGCCAAGTTCGTGTAGACAAGGACACCAAAACCACTGATGCCTGTATTGTCACATGTTTCAAGTAACAGTTCTTCTCCAGTGTCGAAAATGGTGTTATGTGATCGATGCCTTCTCATCTCAGTCAGACCAATGACATCGTACTTGATCTTCTGCATTTGCCCCAACCATTGACGGATGCTTCCGATGCCAGCGTACATGCATTAAAAGTACAGACAGTCATTTTAGTCCTTTTTTGTTTTGGCAACCTAGTTTGGCCCTGAGATTTCATCAGACTTTCCTTGCTCATCCTTCTGTTAAGCAGTATTGGGGGCTCTTTCAGGGTCAGGGGAATGAGGCTCATTGTTTTTACATTTTTTGTCATATCGAACAGGCCATGAGTAGCTTGCCAGGTTTGCTGTGCGGGTAGAATACTCTCGGTAGTTTTCCAGGGTTTCCAAACCTCTTTAATGCAACTTTTTTATTGGCATACAGTGATTTAATAGATATATTTAATTTTTAAATCATTTTAAGTATACCATGCATATCAAATTAAAAAAAAAACAAATTGCAAGTGTAAAACTACCCATTTTTTCCTTTGTAATACTGCAGAAGTGTATTTTCCTTAGGTAATAAAAGTTATGAAAACCAGGATTGTTAGATGCATGATATTCATCTAGTCATTAGGATAAATAAGAAATTCAAAACTTATGAGATAGGAAATTCGTATGGATTTTAAAGTAAATTCAGTGAGAAGGGGAAAAACAAAATATTTGAATATTTCATTTATATTTATATAAATGAAAAAAATCAGACTTTATCTCTGTTACACTACATCATATCTCAATTATATCACTTCCCTTCTATATTACTTAATAGCAGTTTAGAAACATGTGAAGAGGTCAAACATACCTGAACATTCATTCTTTATTTACATTAAATATTGTATAAATGATGCCATTCTGCAAAACCACCTTTTTACAGTCATGCATTTTTTTACTGCCTAGAGGATTATAAGATATTTTTGACTAAAATCTATAAATAGAATTTAGTAATATTTTAAAATGTGTAGCCTGGAAAACACATTAAAGTCACTATTATCTAGAAAGCTTCATTTCATCTAGAAAGTTCCTAAAATACATCATTCTTTAACTTTTCACAGCAGCATATGAGGATGGAAGACTGGGAGATAATTTTTTTTTCTGTTCTGTTCCTAACATACCACACACTTATTTGTGTGTGTATTTCTAGGTTGAACAAAGATCAACACACTCTTATGTTTCCATTATTATTATCTAACAGTACTAACAAAGGATTTAAAAAAATGAATAATTCACATGTAATTCCCTCGTGTCCCAAATGATTAACTGAGGTCCACGGAAGTTAATGCACATTTATTTAGGGCCAAGACCAGACCTAAAGCTCAGCTCAATTAATAATTTCATTTCCGTATCAAGTTGCTGCCAGCATGCAAGTAATCAGGCAACACATTTTGCATAAAATTCATTGATAGCAATTTTGCGCACTGTCTGAAGACCATCACACCATTATGAAGATTTCTTCGCAAGATCTACTTGGCATTTTATAATAGTATAAAGTTATCCTCTAATTAAGTTCATAAAAGTATGCATTTATGATTTTAACAGGTCATTAAAATATACATAAGTATTAGTCTTTGAAAGTGCTGAGTCTTAGATACTCCGAGAATCATGTATTTTTGTAAAGCATCTTCAAAAATTTGCATTTGTGCTGCCAATCTTTATTGCACACTTCACTGCATAGGCCAAAGGCATTATACTCACTGTCATACTCCTAAAACTAGTATTATGCTTTATTCATTTTATGACAATTGCTCCTCTCTGAAAGTTTGTATCTTGTTGCCCCTGTCAGAATGGATTCTCAATTATGACAGAAACATCCCTCTACTATTTTTTCAAAATAGAACTGGTAAAAATGAATGAACCAGTAATGAAAGCATGAACAGGTGTGAGAAATGAATACATCCAATTTAATATATTTTTTACAAGCCTTTTGCAAGGATTTTGGACTTTTTATATAAATATAAGAATGAATTGTTGCACATGTGCATGGTGTGTGTGTGTGTGTGTGTGTGTGTGTGTGTGTGTGTCTGTGTGTTGGTCTGTCTCTCAAAGGAAAAAATCACAAAGTCTGTCATACCTTTGCTGAATTTTTACATATATTTGGGAAAGCTGATTAAGTTTCCTTGAGTTAAACTTGGAAAGATTTGTTTTCATCCTTTTATCTCTATGAATTTAATAGGACAACAAGATATATTATGCATATAAGTGATAATAAAAAACATTTACATTAAGTGTTTTTCGACCTTTTTTTGTTGGGTGAAGCTGTTTGAATAAAAATGTACCATCTCTTTGTAGCACAACTTGATATCTATTAAAATAGTATGACAGCATATCCTCTATTTAGAAATCCTAAAAGCAGTTAATAAACCCTAGCATATATTAGGATAACAAAAAAGTCTGTGGAAAAGATCATCACTACAGGGTTGATATAATAAAAAATAGAAGCAAGTAAAATATTTTTATTGATTTTAGTGTTTGAACAAAATTTAAAAATATATATATAACAGTACATGTCAGCTCTTTATAATATATGTCAATATTAAGTCTGGTTCAACGTCTTATTTGTGGAATTTCTTGGGATTTACAAATGTAGAATTGTAGGGGAGCAAAATATGCCACCAAAAAAAGACCATTTTCCAGTTTTCAGAGCCTCTCCTATCAAAGATATCTCAGAGGTTCTGAAAATTGATAAAAATCTCCATTTGTTAGAGTATTCAGTGATCGGTTCCAGGAAAACTGTCCTTTGACAAACAAATCAAAGTTTATCAATGAAAAAGTTAGTATCTTAAATCTGTTTATTGTGTCTTACATGGTAGACTTCCATTAAAAACTAACAAACAAAAATCTCCCTTCCTACCCTTTCTCCTATTATTCTTTAGCTTAAGTTTTTCAAGAAGTCTATGTTAGTAAGTTATTCACTTTTTATTATCTTTTCCTTACATGTAAAATGTACTGTGTGATTATTTTTTCCCGGAGGATTTGGTGAGATTTTGATCAATATATGCAAAGTGGGCCTTGTTTTCTATTGAATGTGGCGTTGGTATGGGAAATGAAGGTCAATTAAGATTCTGGCAGCTAAATTCACAACCTAGATCTTCCCAGGCCAGCTCACACTTGGCCCACAAGCACCTTTGAGCTCGTGGGACTGCACATACCTGGGCTCTAAACGGGTCTTGCACAGTCTAAATGCCCCCAGAAATTTGTGATGGTTTTCTAGTCACTGCCCAAGACTAGTGTGTGTTAGCGAGACTCTATTTCCTGCAGTCTCCTGAATATATGATTCATGTTTCCACCCAGACCAATCCTAAGGTGAATTCCTCGTCACCGAGATTTCCGGGGTCATGACGCCTTAGTATGGGCTGTTGGGTTGGGATGGGGCTGGGCAATTGATGACTATGCACCCTCTGATTTTAGCCCAGGTCTGCTTTGCTTTGAGACAACATCTGGGACCAGGCATGAGAAATTATTGGTTCCCCGGTGGTTTCCCAGGTATCCCTTGATTTGTTTTATTCCTATCGCAAACAATACAAGGTTACAGTAGAAAATATTGAGTTTCATATACCCAGTGAATATTGGAATGCCTATAAATGATCTACCATGGAAATATCCTTCTGCTATCTAAGAAGCTAACTAGGTCAGCACTTCGCAATTTTAGTATAGAAGGAAAATGGTATGTTCTGTGTGAATCTCCTTTTTAATTGCTTTTATGCCACATGCTGAGGCTAAAAATCTATTTCTTTTTATTGTCATGCTAATATTACTTTAAAATATTCTGCTATTACTTTTCTTTAAAGCCATAGCAACTAAAAGTCTGTCTTGCAGATCCCATTGGGGCACTATTTTATGAGTTTAAAAAAGAATTTTTTTCATTTGGCTAGATTCTTTAGATAAATACCCTCTAGAATTTTTGTCACTCTCTTTAAGAATACCTACTTCTGAGCACACAGCCACAGAGAACAAAGGCCACGGGGGAGGGCCTCCACAGCTCCCAAGAATGCTCCCGGTCCCGAAGAGAGCAGAGATCACTGGGAAGTCCCAGACCGGGTAGGTGCCGTATCCCGCCTCCTCCAGTGGGAACCCCGGTGACCATGAGCCTCTACAAGCATAGCTGGCTTATGCAGGAACCAGGACTCTTACTCCAAACCATGCAGTCACTTACGCGGCAGCGAGACATCTTCTTATATATAAAGTGGTCAATGGAAAGTAAATTCTCCAACGTTTCTCCCTAAAAATCAGGCTTAACTCTTTTACAAACCACAACACTGAATAGGAAAGAGAGAACAAAAGGGAATGCCCTGCCACAGAGGCAGGGTGGGTTGGGGATGGAATGGGGAGTGGGAGGATTACTGGGATCCGTGGTGTTGGGAAATTGTTACTGGTGGAGGGATGGGTATTC
This sequence comes from Sorex fumeus, assembly GCF_029834395.1. NCBI lineage: Eukaryota > Metazoa > Chordata > Mammalia > Eulipotyphla > Soricidae > Sorex > Sorex fumeus. The sequence goes on from NW_026606077.1 coordinate 1,491,357, forward strand.
AAAATAAATAAATTAATTTAATTAAAAAAAAAGAATACCTACTTCTAAAACAACAGAAGTTTTGATTTAGAAGTTTTGTCTTGACCTTGTTTTATTTATCTTTACCTTAAACTCTAATCATTAAAATAAATAAATAAGGACACACTTGCTTCCTTACATTTTATTTGGATTTTAAATATACATGGTACTAAAGTTATTAAATATTATAAACCATATGTTGTTATGACATTATAAACACTTGTTATTTTATTAAGAGGTTATCAAGATCAGTAGAAAAAATTGGGATACTGCAGATAAACCCCCACATATATAAACAGATAAACTACAAATGTAGACTAAGTGCAAAAGTGGAGTGAGGATAGATTATTCAATGAAGGATGCTAGGAAATCTGGTGAGCGAGTCTCTTGCAGAAACATGAAACAAAATGATATTATGAATTAAAGTTAAATAATAAATTCATCTTTAATTTTAACAAAGTAAGTCACTCCTGTGGTAGGACATGGAGCGATAGCACAGTGGTAGGGCGTTTGCCTTGCATGCAGCCAACATGGCTGACCTGAGTTCGATTCCTCCACCCCTCTTGGAGAGCCCGGCAAGCTACCGAGAGTATCTCGCCCCCACGGCAGAGCCTGGCAAGCTCCCCGTGACGCATTCAATACGCCAAACACAGTAACAACAAGTCTCATGATGGAGACGTTACTGAGCCCGCTCGAGCAAATCAATGAACAACGGGAGGACCATGACCATGACAGGACTGTGAAGTCACTCCTGTATATAATAATTAATCTGATTTTGACACTATTGTATCTGTGGAAGATAAAATATACCTTCATTTCAAAAGGGAGGCAATTAAGAGATAGTTAGAGTTTATTGCGCTTCTATATATTTTTTTGTGAAATACCAAAGAATATGGTAGCATCAACATATTTACCTTGATAAAGGATAGCATTGTAGAGAATGCTCAAAGGGAATAATAGGGTGAAAGAAGCGCTGAAATAATGCTGTATATTGACATATTGAGCATTGAAGTTAGAACTGAACTTAAATTCATTCTCTGTACTTTCAGGAAAATATTTTAACCCTTTCTTGAAAATAAGAGTAAAGGCATTAGCCTAATAAGTATTTACTTTAGTGATTATGAATCCAAAAGTCTGGAAAGGTCTTCGTCTTTCTTAAGAAAGATGTTCATCAAAGAACTATACAAATAGACCCATAGATTAATAGGAAGGTGTGCAGAAATATTCTGTGGTACTAAATAATCTGCAGGTACATACATTTAAAAAATATATCACCCAATATACTAAATGATTAACTTTATAAGTTAGTGAAAATATGCTATACTTTCTCAAAGTTTTAACTTCTTTAATTCCATCAGTTTAATTAATTGAATTATATCATTCCATGAACATTTATTAAAGTTATTATCTTCTGATATTTAATGAAATGTATCAATTTTTATAGTACTTCAATTGCACTACGGTTCTTAACTTTATTTTCCATGTTTTAACTCATTTTTACCTTTTAAAAATTATCAAAGACATTTACAGACAAGGACACAAAGATGTTGCAAAGTCACATAATAATTCAATGCCAGAGTCAGGATTTGAACCCACTCAGGCAACTGTGTTCATCAAATAACTTTAATATTTTCAAATCCCAGATTTTTCCTTCTATGTGAAATAGATTTTCCATATGAAAGTCATATAAATGTGACACCACCGATAATTTCATGTGTATGGGTGGTTTGGGAGGAGAGGTTTTGAACCACACCTGGTGGCTTACTCCTGGCACTGTGCATATGGATCACTCCAGGCGGTGCTTGGAGGATCATAAGCAGAACAGGAGACTGAACAGGGATTGACTTCAGACAAGAAAACACCTTACCCCACTTCACCCTAATTGCCTGTGCTATCTCTCAGCTGAAGACATTTTTTTAATTTTTTTTTTTATTAGTGAAACACCATGAGGTACAGTTGTAGATTTACAATTTTTTGTGCTGGGTTTGATTATACAACGATCAGATACCCATCCCTCCACCAGTGCCCATTTTCCACCACCATGGATAATATCCCCCCCACCCCCATCCCCCCATTGAAGACATTTTAATGTGTGAAATTAATGAAATTTCTGTTCAGCGCTCTCTGCTAACTCTTCAGTGTTAGTTCTTATTACATGTTAAAAGATTCAGCTGTCTCCTAGGTCTAAGGTCTCCTTAATCACATCTTCATATCTTTCTATTATTTCTACCTCTGTACTCATTCAGTTAATTGCACAATTCCTTCTTTGTTATCAATTACATCACCAATTTCACTCATTAGGAATATTTCTGCCTTGTTAATTTATTCGTCTGCTTCTAATATCAGATTTAGGTTTATCTACATGGAAATTATTTCTTAGCTTCCCTAATTAGCTTTCAAAAACTCATACAACTCTTCTTTAGGTGATTTACCACAGTTTTAAATTTTAATCTGCAGGATTATTTGATAATTATTTGTTATTGCTTGGATACTTACAGCAAATCTCTCTATTTCAGGGAAATTTTTTCTAATGTACATTTTCAGAAGTTGATTTATTAATTCAAGGGCATCCATATTGTATTAGATATTTAAATAGGTATATTCTGATCAAACTTGTATTAATTTCATTCCAGCAGCAGAATATGAATTACCTTTTATACTGAATGGATAACTTTTTTTCTCACTATTTAAATTATGAACACCACTGGAAAACTGTTCTGGATGAATAATACAAATTTCAGCCTTGATGCTGATGCAAACATGTTATCTCCATGGGCAGGAGACATTTTATAATATTGAATAATAACTATTTCATAAAAATAATTTTTTCGTGAAAAATAATTTGTTTTCATCTTATAAATTGATGAGAAACTGGTATAACTTACTATGCCAATATTTGACAGTAACTAGCTTTAAGCGTAGTTTTAAAATTTTTAAAATTAATTTTTAATTGAATCACACCAGAAGATACAGTTACAAAGCTTTCAGGATTTCCAGTCATACATGCACCTTACGGATACAATTCTGGTATTGAGGTCTTTAATCCATTTTGATCCAATTTTGTACCTGGCATTTGGCAGAGGTTTGAGTTCTTTTTCTTTTTTTTTTTTATTTTTTGCCAGTATCACTTGTTGAAGAGGCTTTTCTTGTTCCACTTCACATTTCTTGTTCTTTTGTCAAAGATTAAGTCGTCATATATTTTAAGGTCTGTGTCAGGAAGTTCAACTCTATCCTGTTTATTCAAAAATAACGTGGGTTCCTTCACCGCAGTGCATGCGTTTGGTGGCCAGTCCACTTTCCCACCCTGGATGATTGACGACAATGGATGGAAGAAGGAGGACACAGGCGCAGGCTGATTGGTGATCAATTGCCATGTATTACAATCTAGTCTTCCTCTGCCTCTTTCTCGTCTCACTCACTGCACATTTTCCGTCTCCTGTGCCATACTCTTCATCCTTCTGCCCCATCTCACAGCCTTAGTTACAAAGAACAATCACCAAGAGTTGGGGGTAGCAATTACACATAGGTGAGATAGCACAATCAACATACCTAAAGCCCTTTCTGCCAGGGAAATCCTTCTAAGACAAAGATCTCCTTTTGCTAGGAGATCCACTAAAGGGCCGAATTTCACCTAAGAGTAGCATCCTTCTTTCCTTAAATCCATAAGCAATCGTCTTAGATTTTCTTCTTAATAATCCTTCTAGTCATTTTGTATGAGCACAGTAAGAGATAAGTTAAGCTTACAGGGTGGTTCTCCTGGGGACATCTCACTATATATCCCAGAATACAGTCCTCAGGTCAGATTAGTCTTTCCTAACCCTAGCAGGGTTCTTATCTGGTCACTTCTCTTTGGGTCATGATAGAATTTGTCCATAACCATGCACTTAACTTATTAAAAATTTTATGGCACTCAATCTGTCCCCTTTCAATGCCAGGGAACCTTACGTTTTGCCCTGGGTCCATCCAGTCCCTTCTTTGGGATCCTGCTTTTGTGCTGCTAGGAACTAAGGGCAACTGGGGGTTAAGTTGAGTAAATAAGACAGATGCTCAAGAGTAAATATTATTTGGAGTCAAGTAACTCCCAAGTTATAGAAGCATAGCGTGAACTGTCTTCCTGTGCCTATACAAAAAGGACATTGCATGTAAAACATACAAAGGACATAAAGGAAAGAGAAAAGCAATATTTCACTTACAAATACAAATTCAATAGCACAGCAGGCAGGGCGTTTGCCTTGCACGTGGCCGGCCCAGTTTTGATTCCTCCGACCCTCTCAGAGAGCCTGGCAAGCTCCCCATGGTGTATTCAATATGCCAAAAATAGTAACAAGTCTCACAATAGAGACGTTACTGGTGCCCGCTCGAGCAAATTGATGAACAATGGGAGAACAGTGCTACAGTGCTACAAATACAAATTCAGAGATCTCTGAAGAACTTGGCTTGATAAGTCACAGGTTCTAGTTAGGGGGAATGAGCGATTAACAGGTAGAGGAAACAGAGCACAAAGGAGAAGTTAAAGATGAATACTGAGGAAATGAAAGTGTTTCAGGAGCATTGTGATGGGTATTATCCAGCAAACCTAATCTCCTTGCAGCAAAGGAGAAAGAAAAAAAAATGTTATTCTACATATTCCACTGATTTGTGAATGTCTCTAGTACAATACCACGCTGTTTTAATTACTACTGCTTTGTAGTTTAGTTTGAAGTTGTGAAAGGTGATGCCTCCCATCTTATACAGGATTGCTGTAGCTATTTGTGGGGTGTTATTTTTCCTTGTGGATTTCAGTAATGTTTTGTATATTTCTTTGGAAAAATGTCACAAATATCTGTGGAGCAGGGTGAGAGACACTGGTGCAGATAAGACCTGATCTTGGAAAGCAGCTCAGAAGCAAAGGATCGCAAGAGGGTGTATCTGGTCAAAGTTGACAAAAACTGGGTGTCAGCCAACACCAGGTGTTTGGCCTTGAGCCTCACTCGGCCTCCCAGTCTCATGATCCCTAGACACAGCAACGGTTACTTACTCTTAGCAAGTTATCCTTACTGCAGCATCTAACATTGACTGGGATTGGACCGGGAGAGAGCAGAGTAGGAACACTGATAGGCCAATAATGCTGAACTTCATGTGGTTGGACTTTCTTGTAAAGACAAGACCCTCTATCAAATATGTGTGTATTTGGCAATAAAGTGAACAGCCATCAACTGCTCCCGGAGGGTGTTTCTCCGCATGCCTGTTCTCCTTCACCTCACGTCTGCCCGGCCCTGGTGCACAACATGTCCGGGCACCATAAGGCGAAAACTCTTCCCCAACAAATACGTTGATAGGGACTGTATTGAATCTATACAATGCTTTGAGGAGTATTGCCATTTTCACAATATTAATTCTTTCAATCCATGAGCAGGGGATGCATATCCATTTCCTCATGTCCTCTTTTATTTTCTGAAGTAGTATTTTGTAGTTTTCTTTGTACAGGTCCTTTACCTCTTTAGTTAAGTTAATTTGGAGATACTAGACTTTCTGATGTACAATTGTGAATGGGATTGTTTTTCTAATATCTCTCTTTACTCTTTCATTATTCGTATATAGGAAAGCCATATATTTTGGGGTGCTGATTTTGTAACCTGCCACTTTACTGTAAAAGGCTAATGTTTTTAGGAGCTTTTTGTAGATTCTTGGGGAGATTTCAAGTATAGTATCATGTCATCTGCAAGCAGTGATAGCTTGGCTTCTTCCTTTCTTATTTGGGTGCCCTTAGTATCTTTTTCTTACTTAACTGTTGCAGTAAGTACTTCCAGTACTTTAGTGAATAGAAGTGGTCAGTGTGGGCAACATTGTCTTGTCCTGGATCTTATAGGGAAGACTTTTATTTTTTCCATTAAGAATAATACTTGCCATGGACTTGGGATAGATGGCTTTGACTATATTAAGAAAAGTTTCTTCAACTCCTATTTTGTTTAGAGTTTTTATCATAAATGGATGCTGAATCTTGTCAAATGCCTTTTCTGCATCTATTGATATGATCATATGGTTTTTATCGTTCCTTTTATTGATATGGTGTATTATGTTTACTGATTTGTGAGTGTTAAACTATCTATTCATCCCAGAATGAATCCTACTTGGTCGTGGTGTAAGGGTGAGTTGTTGGATTCTATTTGCTAGTATTTTTTTGAGGATCTCTGTGTCTGTGTTCATCAGTGATATCAACCTGAAATTATTTTTTATTTTTGTAGTGTCTCTGTCTGCTTTTGATATGAGGTTGATATTTGCCTCATATAAACTGTTCTAAAGTATTTCTGTTTCTTATACTTCCTGGAAGATCTTAAACAGGATTCATAGTAGGTCCTCTAAAAAGCTTTGGAAGAATTCACTAGTGAATCCATCCAGTTCAGGGCTTATTTTTTTTTTTTGAGAGAGAGAGACTTTTGATTACTATTTCAATTTCCTTGATAAAAGTGGTAGGTCTATTCAGGTATTCCAAATCTTCTTGTGTCAGCATTAGGAGATTATTGGAGTTCAGGAATTTATCCATTTCTTCGAGTTTCTCTTTTTTCATGGCAAAAAAAATCTCAAAGTAATCTCTGATTATCCTTTGACTATCTGTAATTTCTGTTGTGAGTTTTTCCCCAATTTTAATTTTCTTTTCATTTCTGATTCAGTTTATTAATGTTCTCTCTCCTCTTATTTGTGAATCTTGCTAGTGTTTTATTGATCTTGTCTATTTTCAAAGTTCCTTGTTTCATTGAACTTTCAGTTTGTTAGCACAGCGGGTAGGGCGTTTGCTTTGCATGAAGCCAACATGGCCGATCCGAGTTCGATTCCTCCGCCCCTCTCGGAGAGCCCGGCAAGCTACCGAGAGTATTCGATATGCCAGACACAGTAACAACAAAGTCTCCAATGGAGACGTTACTGGGCCCGCTCGAGCAAATCGATGATCAACGGGAGGGCCTTTGTTTCTGCTCTAAGTTTCATTATTTCCTTCATCCTGCCTGGGTTGGGCTCCTTTTGTTGGTCATTTTCCAAGATCTTAAGCTGTGAGGTTAAGAGTGAGCCCACATAAGTAAGCTCACTCTTCCTTCCTGAGAAATGTTTGTAGAACTACAAACTTTCCTCTTAACGTTGCTTTTGCCATGTCCCATAAGTTCCAGTAACTCACATCTTCATTCTCTTTGGTTTCCATGAATCTTTTAATTTCCTCTCTAAGTCACTGACTGCTCAGTAGTGAGCTATTTAATTTCCAGGTGTTTGATTTGATTTTCTGTTTTTGTCTGTGATTCACTTCTATTTTCAGTGTATTATGGTCTGAAAAGACCATTGATACACACTCTCTACCTATCATAATTTTATGGAGGTTTGTTCTGTGGCCCAGAATGTGGTCTATCTTGGAAAATTTTCCATAAGCACTTGAGAAGAATGTGTATTCAACTTTTGGAGAACAGAATGCACATATATATATAATATATATAATGTATGTACATATATATATATATATTAAACCCCTTTCTTCCATTTCTTCCTTCAGATAAAGTCCATGCTGAGTTTGAGTCTGGTTAATCTATCCAGAGATGATAAAACAGTGCTAAAATCTCCAACTATTATTGCGTTATCAATATCTTTCTTCAAATCTCTGAGCAGTTGTTTTAAGTATCTTGCTGTATGATCCAGCAATACCACTTCTAGGAATATATCCCAGTGGTGCAAAAAATCACAGTAGAAATGGTATCTGCACCTTTATGTTCATTGCAGCACTGTTCACAATAGCCAGAATCTGGAAACAACCTGAGTGCCTGAGAACAGATGACTGGTTAAAGAAACTTTGGGACATCTTCACAATGGAATACAACGCAGCTGTTAGGAAAGATGAACTTATGAAATTTACTTGTAAGTGTATGGACATGGATAGTATCATGCTAAGTAAAATGAGTCAGAAAGACAGGGATAGACATAGAATGACCCAAGGGCAGTAGAGACAAGGGCCAGAGGGATTGCTCCATGGTTGGAAGTCTGTCTCATGAGCTGTGGGAGAAGGCAGCTGGGATAGAGAAAGGATCACTAAATCATGATGGTTGCAGGGATCACTCAGGATGAAAGATGTGTGCTGAAAGTAGATAAAGGACCAAACATGATGACCTCAAAGTAGCTGTATTGCAAACCATAAGGCCCAAAAGCAGAGGGAAAGAGTAAGAAGGAAACTGTCTACCATAGAGACATTGGGTGGGGTGGGGTGTGGGTGGCATGAGGAATACTGGGGACATTGTTGGTGAAAAATGTACACTGGCAGAAGAGTGGTTGTTAGATCATTGTGTGACTGAAACTCAATCATTAAAGCATTGGAACTATTTCTCATGGTGATTCAATAATAATAATTTTAAAAAAGAAAAAGAGTATTTTGTTGGTCCCTTATTAAGTGCATATACATTAAGGAGTGTGAATCCTTCCTGGTGTACAGATTCCTTGATCATTAAGAAATGACCTTCACCATCTCTTGTAACTTCAATCTGAAATTTACGTGGTCTGATACTAGTATGGTCAGCTCACCTTTGTTGAGAGAATTGTTTTTATTTAAGCATAGTTTTAGGATGAATTCTAGGCAGTTTTAAAAAAGAAAATATATATATATACTCAGTTGATTTTAGCAAAGTAGTATAGGACTGGAGTGATAGCACAGCAGGTAGGGCGTCTGCCTTGCAGCCAACTACGGCTGACCCGAGTTCGATTCCTCTGCCCCTCTCGGAGAGTCCGGCAAGCTACTGAGAGTATTTGATATGCCAGACACAGTAACAACAAAGTCTTCAATGGAGACGTTACTGGGCCCGCTCGAGCAAATCGATGATCAACGGGAGGGCCTTAGTCAAATTATGAAAGAGCTCACATATCAGTTTTTGGAAACATAATTGTACTACTAATAATAATGATCTTCAGTTTTGGTGTCCCCCAGAAGTGATTATGGGGCTTAGTATCCACACTTGGCAATTCCAAACCAACCAACGTAGAATATTCAATACTTGGGTATTGAGAGCCCAATGATGTGCTACAACTTTGACCACCCATTCAGAGAGGAACCGGATTAATACTCAGTGAGGTTGGAGGGGGCAGGGTCTGTATGAATGTGACCTACAGTGCAGGACAAAATCTGGGTCCCTGGTTATGTATGATGTGTGCCCCTGATCACTGAGCTACCTCATTGTGCCCAGAATCATAATCTTACAATTGTTGCTGGTAAAAATTTTAATAAAGTTGTCATGCCATTTAATTTTAATTCCATTTATATGTACCTAAATTAATGGGGTAATAAATGTCCAATAACTTTCATTAGAGTTCAAGAAAAACAGGAGAGATTATAACTGCAAAGCTCTAGAGTAATGAATTATCAGGCTTTTATTAGTCTTTTCAATCTGAAAGATACAGCAAATTACAAAGATATTGATTTGTAGAACTGCATGTGTCAATTTGAATAAGATTGGTAACTGAATATAAAAGAGTATTTGAATTTCCAACTTATACTGCTAATTTAGCAAGCTCAATTGATTTATATTTACCTTTCCAACTATATTGTATTGTGATGCAGAAGCTTATAAACTGTTACTCTTATTTCTCAATAGACTTATAATATCAGTTAAATTAATTTCTATGTCATTCTAAAACCATTGAGCATGTTTAATTCACTTCTATTTGGGGAAATAGACTTCTGTTTTACTGATGCTGATTGTAATAAAAAAAATCTATAAATGTTAAGGTTAGAAGACACTCACATGGCATTTGGCATACTGGAATATATCACAATGTCCCTGGTGTTGACAACAGGTTTTGTACAATTTACATCTTTTGAGTGACAGTTAAGATCTATATGTTTACTTGGCTATGAATAAGAAAAGGGGAAAATGTGTTCCAAATGTGAAAAGCAATAAAATAAATTACTTTTTTATGAAAGAGTATATAAAATTTGCTACTGATGATAGATTTATAGTAAACTAATTTGTGGAATAAATGAAGAGCAGAGATTGAAATGCACTTGAAATATTAAAACTTACCTTGTGATTACTGATAATGCTTAGTGTTCATAAATGGTTGAAAATGACTTTGCTATGAAAGTACTGAAGTTGCAAGATTTAATTTCATTTTGAGAACTTCATCCATTCATTCAAACTGTTTGCTATGTTAATGCCTTAACGAAGATTCTGTTTCCCTGAAACACAGATTTTTCTCAGAAATATATTTAGAAAAATAATAAAACTAGATTTGTAGAGATCCATTCTAGAGTTTAATAAGGAACATATTATAAGTGTTTTAATCATTTACATCAAGTTAATATATAGTTGAAACTGTTAAAATATATCTGTGGGAATTATCATTTTGCTCCAGATAAAACCATGTTTGGGGACACAGCAAAGAGATTTAGAAAAGAAGAAATAGGATTCTTTCAGGAAAAAATAGTTCTGATGATAACTTAGCGAAAGAGTTAGGAAAAAGACGTGGATCCCAAGCCCCATCAAGAATGACCTAGTGATGTAGTAGCACATTCTTGCACAACAAAGATTATCTGAGATTATTTTAGACCTCTCCTTTACCATGTAAATCTAGAGCAAATATAAATACACTTCCTGTGGTTATTGAGGATGGGGTGGGAGAGGATGCTTTAAAAAAGATACTTCGATTTTCCTGACCAGCTTCACCTAGCTACCCTCTAAATTTGCCCAGTCCACTGTTAGCTGCTAGCTAGCAGTACTTAAACAATTAATATGCGACCAGACTGTATTCAGATATGTTATATGTGTAGACTATAGATATAATAATTCAAAAAGAGTGTAACAAAAAATTGTAAAATATGTTAAAAGCTTACAAATGAATCACATATTGGAATAATATTTTTCGTATGTAGAAAAATGAACGATTGAGATTCATTTTTCTTTTTAGCAGGGCTCCTAGAATATCTGTCATCACTTATCTAGGCAAAGTTATATGAGAAATAGGTAAGTACCAAATTAGACAAAAATGAATACTGCAGGATTATTCTTCGTGCCTATGTGAAATTTTAGTGTGTGTGAGAGTAAGAGGAAAGATAAAACATTATAGTATAAAAGGCGGAGTGTTCATAATGATTGTTTACAAAGACTAGAATGCCAGTCAGCCATCTAAAAGAGGTACAAATATGAATGCATGGAGTTTCGAGGAGGATCATTTGGGTAGAAAAGGGGAAGTGTCAAATGGCAGAAGGACAAGAGAACGATGGAAACAAATGACATTTTTTTGTTGCTTTAGAAATTGTGACATCATCTACTTTCAACGAGAACCCAACAGCCAGTAGCTACATAGGATGCTATTCCCAGTGAGGAACTGCAGATCTAGTCATGTCTTCCATGATTTAAAAACATGTTACATATTTTTAAAAGTGATTTATAAACATATTCTCAGTAAGCTGTTCATCTGAGGATTTCTTTATTAGGACATGGAAATACTTTCAAAATTGTTTTAGCAACACTTTATTAAAATCTCTGTTTTTCTCAAAATAAAACATTTTTGGGGGGTCACATCCGGCAATTACATACAGGGGTTACTCCTGGCTTTGCACTCAGGAATTACTCCTGGAGGTGCTCGGGGGACCATACGGGATGCTGGGAATCCAACCCAGGTTGACCACATGCAAGGTAAATGCCCTACCTGCTGTGCTATCACTCCAGTCCCCTATAAAAGTTATTTTTCAAGTAAATAGCAGCAGGAAAGTAAAGCTATGCATTCAACTGGAAGAAAGACCAATACATCATCATTGTCTTTACATAAAGATTGTTTTGCAAATATCAACAATGATTTATTCTTTATCTTTAAGCTGTAGGAGGTTTTTAATAACAAGCCTAAGACCCAGCACTTGTACACATACACACCCGTGCACGCACACACACACACATATCATCATCATCATCATCATCGTCATCATCACATCATAGCTCTTCCCTGCCCTTCAGAAGCTGCTGAATCAGAATCATGGCCTCCTAAAATCCAAATCCTAAAAGATAGAGGATACATGTCATCTGTAGAACAACAATGTCCCTTGCTTAGTCGTTTTGTTAGAAAAGTCAAGCTTTTCCCAAGAACTTAGTCACCAAGAGAATTCCATGGTAGTTTTTCTCAAGTCAAATATTTCTTTTGAATATACCAGACATAAAGATAGCTTTATTTTCCCTTTTGTATAAATTTTCATAAAAATTGAGGTGATTTTCAGCCAGCAAAGATCTTAATCTTTTATCACAACCTTTAATTTCATAAAAAAAATAAATTGGCTGCATAATAATGACATGTCTTTTGGTATTTTTCAAAGAAGTTTTGGCTGTATTTATTTATAGATGTCTAATTCTTCATGTGTATGGTTCATTATATAATGAACTTTTGAAAAAATTTTCTTACAGTATGCAGATAAAATTTTTCTAACTTGAAATATTGGCAAAATATCTGTTTTTTTCTCTGTCAAATAAAAAATGAACTTTCTCACATATTTATTACGACAGTTTATTTTATCTTGGACTGAGATCTATGAAAAGGTGATGAGAACTCTGCTGCCAAATATCTCGATTTAAAACTGACTATATAGCATGATACAATAAAATTATTTTATATTGCACAATGTTAAGAAATACAGCACTGCCAAGTTTTAGAATTTCTGAAGTGCTCATTTCCAGACAGAATAATTTATTCCAGCCCATGGTTTTATCCTCAGATTCCATTGTCTGTGCATCCAGGACCAAGTGCTTTCTTCTTTGCTGGGAAATAAACTTACTATCCAACAAAAGAACTCTTCTTTAAATAATAGGGTTTTTTTTCATGAATATTAACATTGTGTACTTGCTTTCTTGATTGATTAGGGAAGGTTAGAAGCTATTCCACCATTGATTTCTGTCCTACTTAACCAATAATAGTCTCAAAGATGTATTTATTTTATGAGATGACCAGCAGAGCCTCTAATGCCAGTTTTAGTTTAAATATATCAATCTCTGTCAATTCCTCTCTCTCTCTCTCTTTTTTTCAAAGTCCAATTTATATAACTCCTATAGCCAATTGGAACTAGGGGAATTAGGTTCACTCCTGTTACCTGTCTAAATATCCAATAATATATATTGTACACAGTAGGAAATAGAAGGAAAGAAGAAAGGAAAAAATTGAAAGAAAAGAGAGAGGAAACTGATAAAACCATATTTTTGTTATTATATAACAAAATATTCTATTCAAGAATCTTGTCTTTAAAGAGGATTTTCAGCTCTCTGGAAAGAAAGATGGCGGCCGCACAGGAGCCTTGTGGACAGCAGGTTTGAGCCGGGGGTGGGGGGCAGCAGGGGCCTCATGGGAAGGGGGGCGTTCTGGGCCGTCCTTCACGCCCGACCAAGGCCACCAGCTGCCCCCCACGAGCGGCTCTCCGGCACGGCCACGGCCCCAGAGGCACAAGGACTTAGCACAGAGAGCCAGCCGCCTGGAGCAGAAAAGCAAATGGACTATGTGTTAAACCGCGCCACCAAGCCTGCCCGGAGGGGAAAGGGTGTTGTCCCGCTCGCCCGCTCCTCTCTGGAAAGAAAGATGGTGGCTGCACGGGAGCCTTGTGGACGGCAGGTTTGAGCCGGGGGCGGGGGGCGACAGGGGCCTCATGGGAAGGGGGGCGTTCTGGGCCGTTCTTCACGCCCGACCGAGGTCACCAGCTGCCCCCCACGAGCGGCTCGACTCCAGAGCACAGAAACAAATCCCTTAACTATCTAACTTTTAATAGAAATACTTCCAGGGTTAATAAGTGAAACAGCAGAAATCCAAAACCGCGTGGCTGCAATAGCGGCCGTGCGACATCATTTTATTCTTAAACAAAGCTGTAGAAAGCTAATCATTTCACAACGCTGTTTCAGCATATCTGATGGGGGGGGGTCGTAAACTCTAAACAATAATTGTGCATCTTCTATCGAAACAATGTATCTAGTCAAAGTAGATAGAGTATTAACTAGAACTCATCTGCCTCACAGGAATTGGGAGGGGTGGGAGGTGGGGTTCTATTGGGGTTCACGGTTAAAAATAAGTATTGGTAAAGGGAAATGTGTTTGATACTTACATGACTGAGACCTAAACCCGAAAGCTCTGTAACTTTTCCCACAGTGATTCAATAAAGAAATAAACTATTAAAAAAAATAAATAAAAAAAATATCTCTATTTATCACTGACATTCTGATGAATTAAAAACTTAGATAAGCTTTCTTAACGTTATGTGGCAACATTGAAGTTCTTAGAATTTCAGAAATCAAATATTGGGCAAACACTGATACTTATTTTTTCAGATGAGTATTGATCATACTCCCATTGTATAAAGTGTATCAGGTCATGCTCTCACTGCATAATCAATATACATCAGAAGCATAAATATTTTGCTTCCATAAGAAATTAAGTTGAATTGTTTAAATAGTATAGAATTTATAAATACATATTACAAAAATTTTCTATAGTTAAAGTACAGATGTTAAAGACATTTCAAATTGAAGTAAATCAAAATCACACTAAAATATGAAAATTCAAATATTAGTGACCATTTCTGACCAAGGTCTGGAGCAATAGCACAGCAGTAGGGCGTTTGCTTGCCCGCAGCTGTCCAGGCCAAGCTGGTTTCGATTCCTCTGCCCCTCTCAGAGAGCCCCCCAAGCTACCGAGACTAATCTCGCCTGCTCAGCAGAGCCTGGCAAGTTACCCGTGTTGTATTCGATATGCCAAACACAGTGACAACAAGTCTCACAATGGAGACGTTACTGGGCCAGCCCGAGCAAATCGATGAACAACGGGAGGACAGTGCACAGTGCAGTGCATTTCTGTCTAACCAAAAATAAATATGTAGGTTGCTATAATCTGCATCTTGCATGACTACAAACATTTTTAAAGCAATCCTTAGGAACTTCGTATTATAGCAAGATGATCTCTTCTCTATTACATATGTTGCTATTAAAATGATCCTGATCCCCATAAAATGAGAAAATGTAGGTAGAATTGAATTTAGTATACAAATTAAAAGGTGAACGTTCACTTACTTATGAGGGCATTAATAGAAATGAGACAATAATAGATTAAAAACTAGCTTTTCGTGTAGACGGCACCCCTCAAAATTAGCAGATGACAATGATACTATATTTGTGAAGTAGAATAGAGTAGGAAATAAAATGCTTGAATCTGAGATATTTCAAACTTTTCTCCCTGATGGTGCTTTCAGACTTTGAGATCCTAAAATTGCCACTGTGGCTTTGGCCAAACTCCAACAACTTAGGGCCAAGAAATTAATGGACCAAAAGGTAGGTATGTGGGAGCCACAGCCACAAACCAACTCCAGCTCAGCTATACAAGCTCATTTATTGGCCTTATTTCAGAGACCCATAAATCTTGAAAGAGATCAAAAGCTGCAGTTAGGGCCAGCACAGCACACTGCAGGTGAGTGGGCACTCACTACAGGGCAGATGCCAATAGTTTGTTTCTCTGGAAAAGATGGAAACAAGGGCCATGATCCAGACACACACAAAAGAATTTCTGAACCAAGCAGCTTGCCGCAGAGAAGCCTCTGGAGTCTTAGCTGGGCCGACTTCATTGGGCTCCTGTCCCTCAACCTGGCCCCTAAAAAATTCTGGTGGCCGCCAGCTTCCAGAACCCAGTGAGAACTGCAGGTACGCGGGTTCCGTGACAGCAAACTCCAGCCCCCAAGAGATAGCGTTTGTCCCTATCATCCCTCATCCTCTCTAAAGGACCCTGGAGGTTACATCCACAAGCTACTCTCAGCTGCTATTTAAGCTTCTAACGGCCATAATCCGGAGACACACAAAACAATCTCCGAACCAAGCACCTAGCTGCAGATTTCTCTAGACCCTAATTATCTAAAATTTTAGAATTCCAGAAGCACACAGTTGCTCTCACAGCGTAGACATCTTACACTCTTCATAACACTGTCACTGTCACTGTCCTCCCATAGTTCATTGATTTGCAGGAGCGGGCACCAGTAACATCTCACAACAAATTGTGGGACTTGTTGTTACTGTTTTTGGCATATCGAGTATGTCACTAGTAGATTTCCAGGCTTTTCTGTGCAGGAGAGATATTCTTGGTAGCTTGCCGGGCTCTCCGAGAGGGGTGGAGGAATTGAACCCGGGTGGGCCACGTGCAAGACAGACGCCCTACCCGCTATTACAAGCAATACAAAAGAGAGTATGGGGGAGATTGTCTGTCAGAGAGGCATATGTCTGTCAGAGAGGCATATGACTGAAACTCAAACAGGAAAGCTTTGTAACTATATTTCATGGTGATTAAAAAATAATAATGATTATAAATAATAAAATAAAATTAACATCCTGAATAAAAAAATAGTAATGTATCATTCATGACCACATCAATCAGCTTAATCAATAACTGAATAAATAGCAGTAAACATATATTTAAAAAAACCCTTCTCCCATAGGATTTCTGAAGCCAACTTCCAAAATTTGGCAGTTACAAGCAGCAAATACATGGAGATGCAGCGTTCCTTGGCGAACTGACTGTAGCAGGGAAGTCCTGGACTCTGATCTGAGCTTGACATTGGTTCTCTCAAAGCTCATCTTAGTGACAAATAATTCCTATTTTACAGAAAATTAAACTGTATGTTTATGTATATGTAGTTAATTTCTTTTTATATCAGCTTCTAATTACAGTGATTGGCATGAGTTGTGAGTGAGGTCTTTCCAACCAGGTAAAAGCACATTGAGAATAGAATCAAATATCGCATGCTTCATTTTAATTTCCCTGAGCAACTGCAATGCAAGTCTTCTATGCAGAAAATGCTGAAGGTAATAGATGCTGGAAAGACTCCCACTGTAATAAGAATTCAAAGCTTGTACTTTTGTATCTCTTTGGCTTTATTTTCTTGTCTTTGAAAGCAGTCTTGATTCAATGGTGGGAGTTGGGGAAATTAGAAGTAATTTCTCTAAAGCAATGCCTCTCTCTGTACTAATTGAAACTTTTAAATGGGGTAATGACTTAAAGACCCAAAGAACCCTGAAGCTTCTGTCATAAAAACAAGATTTATGTGGCACCTAACTGCTAAACTTCAGTATGCGGCAGTATTTTTCCTGCAAATTCAAGTAGCTTTTGATCTAAGTTTTGTATAATTTCACAATGTACTATATTTTAGGATGACTTTGAACTTTTCTCACCCCACACTGTGAGTGATTACAGTATTATAATTGGTGTTCATAAGAAGTTCGTTGCACGGATAAATGACATATTAAAAAAACAACTTTAAGTCTGAAAGATTACTTTCAATATAAAAATACAACATATCAATGAGTCATATATGAGGTGCTCCTTCATTAGAATGGCTCAATTTTTTAAAGAACATATATTGTTTGTTGATCACATCAAATCTCACATTTTTACAGAGTGAGCTAGAAAGTAAATGAATGTTACAAAAACTTTTATTGATATGATATCAAAGTATTATAGGAAGTCTTGAATTTGTTATTTTTATAACATAAGTGTAAGTAGTTAGTTTCTATGTTCTACAGTCAGTCTATTAAGATGACTCATAAGCCATATGACACTTGGTTCAACTTTAAAATTAAAATTCCATGTTATTTCTTAATCTAGCAATTCATTATCTGACACTAACTACCAAAAGAGAATACTTTATCATAAAAAATGCAACAGTTGAAAAAAAGAAGTTCAAGTAATGTAATCCAGTGGGGAGTGTTGAGCTGGATGCATTTTACAGAAATGACCAGAAAAATTTCAATAGCAAAGTCACTGTCACTGTCCTCCCATTGTTCATCGATTTGCACGAGCGATCCCAGTAACGTCTCCATTGGAGACTTTTGTTGTTACTGTGTTTGGCATATCAAATACGTCACGGGGAGCTTGCCAGGCTCTGCCGTGCGGGCGAGATACTCTCGGCACCTTGTCGGGCTCTCAGAGAGGGGCGGAGGAATCGAACTCGGGTCGGCCATGTTGGCTGCATGCAAGGCAAACGCCCTACCGCTGTGCTATCACTCCTGTTACACAGCATCTGGGACGGTGCACAGATATGTTGTACATGGTAAGTTGCTAGCAAATCTAGAAACTAAAATCCTTTATGTCTGAATTTTAATATATACCAAAATCACTTGTATCACTTGTCATCCCGTTGCTCATCGATTTGCTCGAGCAGGTGCCAGTAATGTCCTCATTCGTCCCTGTTGTGTGCTAGTGTAGCCCAATGGCATCTGCTTGCTTCAAGAGCAAAAGAGCTTCGAACTGTTTCTTCAGGGTTTTGACGAAGAAGTCTGACAATCTCATAGGTGGGCGGCAATGCATTCTTTTGACGTCTGGTGGAATCCAGTCAGATATACCAAAATACACTGTCGCTGTCACTGTTCTCCCATTGTTCATCTACTTGCTCGAGTGGGCCCAGTAATGTCTCCATTTTTTTTGAGACTTGTTGTTACTGTGTTTGGCATATTGAGTATGTCATGAGTAGCCTGCCAGGCTTTGCCATGCAGGTGAAATACTCTCAGTAGCTTGCCTGGCTCTCCGAGAGGGGCAGAGGAATTAGACCCGACTCAGCAGGGCTGGCTGCATGCAAGGCAAACACCCTACCACTGTGCTATCACTCTAGCCCATACCAAAATAAGAGAATTAATTATTTTTAACATTTAATGTGCCGTTAAAACTATTATACTAACATCTTAGTGTTTCTGTATTTGGATTAACTGTATTTTGGCCAGGTAATTTTTATGTTTATTTCAAATAGAGAATAGGCTCAAAATAAATACAAAATAAATTTAAGATATATTTATCATTGGAAAAATACACTTCCCAGCAGAAACTCTATTAAAATAGATGTGCTTTATCATCATATATGAATACAAAAATGTCCTTAGTAAAGATCTACGAAATAGATATGTTTTTATATCTTTTAATTAATTGTTTAATTGTAAACATCAGCCAAGCGGCACAAATGCTGGCCGACTTTGACCGTGAGTGTGGAAAGGTAGGCCTACAGCTGAATCTTACGAAGACAATGTTTATGAGAAACAGCCTCATTCCTGACGCCCCATTTGCTCTCAACGGAACAACCATCTCCGAATGCAACAGCTATGTGTACCTAGGTCGAGAGTCAACATGACAAATGACCTGGCACCCAAGCTGCGCAGGAGGAAGAGAGCGGCTTGGAACGCCTTCAAGAACGTCGAAGAAATAGCTAAGAGGACGAAGAACCTCCGGCTCCGGGCACATCTCTTTGATTCCACTGTTCTTCCTGCATTAACATATGCCTCAGAGACCTGGGCCCTACGCAAACAGGATGAGAACGCTATTCAGGTCTCCCAAAGAAGAATAGAAAGAGCTATGCTTGGAATATCACGTTTCACTCAAATGAGAGAAAGAATCCGGAGTTCTGACATCCGTCGATGATCAAGAATCAGGGACGCTGTCTCATTTGCCAAGGTGTCGAAAATCAGATGGGCTGGTCACATAATGAGATTTAAAGACGACCGCTGGACTAGAGCTGTTACTGACTGGATTCCACGGGATGTCAAAAGACCGCGTGGCCGCCCACCTACCAGATGGTCAGACTTCTTCGTCAAGATCATAAACGATAGGTTTGAGGCCCTTCATGTTCCCGGAGCGAACAGATGCCATTGGGCTACACTAGCACGCGACAGAGACAAATGGAGACGTTACTGGCACCCGCTTGAGCAAATCGACGACTAATAGGAAGTTAAGTGATAAGTGATAAGTGATAATTAATTGTATTGTCTAATTTGTATTTTGTTTTTAGACATATTGTACGCATAATTTTTTATCCTTATACAAGAGGAGCAAACTCTGGAATTTCCTAAATGTCATCTTGGAAAAAGATCATTTTCCAAATTTGTTTTCTGCAATAAGTGCCACACTCATTGATGCTCTGTATGATGGTGGAGGTCTCTTATGGCTGATCATCTGACTCTAGTGTGTGGGGCTCAGAGACCATCAGGCTTACATCTGCTAGTGGTTCGAATGTCATGCAATGACAGGGATCAAACTCAAGACCTGGCACATAGTGTATGTTTGCCTTACCACTTGAACCATTGTCCTTCTAACCTTCAAAAATACTCTTAATGCAAGGAAAGTTTGACTTTCAAATTTAAATAATTGCACTCTGATCATGTTTGCTACATTCAAATTCATTCTTTAACTTGATAAATTTTTGACGGACTGGAGTAATATTACAGCAGCTAGAGTCTCTTGCTTTGCAAATGGCCAACCTGCATTCAATCCTGGGTACTTCATATGGCACCTTGAGTTCTGCCAGGTGTCATCCCTGAACACTGAGTCAGATGTAAGTTCTGAGCAGCAGAGTTTGGTCCCAAACCAAAGTAATTATTAAGTTCTTAATATGCCTAAACACTGATAATAATGTTCCCTCACTAAAAGTGCTAGCCTGTCGATAATTAATTTCTAATTTCAAAAGAAAATTAATATTTTTGATAAGAGTACTCTACTAGAATTTGGATAAAATAATTAATTAAGGTCAGTGTTTTTCAAAATGCATGCTCTAAACTAGCTTTATCGGTATTACTTGTAAACTTAGAAACGCATGACTTAGGTACCTAAATCTTCAAGCGATTCTGATGAAGACCAAGTTTGATAGCTACTGGGACAGATAAATCAATTTATAGTTAATATTTATTTGTTTTTTTCTAAGAAAGTTGATAGCTATCAGGAAGAAGACTCTGTCTTAGGACTCAGATAATTCCTGGCACAGCTGGGGCAGGTCTCAGGAAAGCCAAAATTTATAGAGAAGGATAAAGAGAATGATAAAAACAAACAAACAAACAAAAAAAGAGTCCATATTGTGAAGGGACTTTGAGGTCAGAGCTGGAAAGAAAGTCTAAATAAAATTATCCAATCAAGGTAGTCAGCATAGAGTGAAAAAACTAAAAGTAAATCTATTCACAAGCAAATGAGATTAAAGGTTCATAAATTTACAGAGAAAATAAGCTTTTGAAACCTAATAACTTCATGAGCTTTGGGCACAGACTGAACCTATGCAACCTGAAGGAAATAATTTAAGCTCTCTAAACCTCTTCAATTTTAAAATGAAAAATGCAATTCTACCTGTGAAATTATCATAAGATTTTATAACAACAGTTAGTACAAAGTGAGCACCTACTGTGTCTCAGAAATTCAATAAGATTTTTAATGAATTTTATTGAGGTTCCTTTCTTGACAGATCTTATGAAATTACCATAAATATCATATCTACTTTAAAAAATACAAACTTGCAGCTTGGGTACCTTGTCTATTTTTATATAGATGATAAATCATAGAAATGCAATACAAATAGAGGAAAATAATGGCGCCTTGCTCTGCAGATAAAGTACTTAATTCATTTTCTAAAATAGATAAATGCTCTAAAGAAATTTAAAAGTGGAAATAGAAATATCTTGTAGCACAACTCAAAGTATATTGGTAAACTAGTAAGTTCAAAACACCTACTGACTCATCTAAGTGTGATGTGTGTGTTGTAGCAATGCATAATGACTTGAACTGTAAAATAAAAAGTTATTCTTTTGATTTTTATCTTTAATGTTATTTTATTATTATTTAATGTTATATTTATTATTATTTTGAAATTTCTTTCACTGCCTTTGGGAGTTTTTAACACAATTTATAGTTAAATTGTTAAGCACCATCCTAAGTGACAATATATTGCAAATTGATATGAGATTTCATATACCATCTATGAAAGCAATAACAGAATTTAACCTTTGCTTAGTTCAATTGAAGCCTAAAGCCAATAGAAAACACAGAAAGGAAATGCCATCAAAATTATGACTGAATCAGAGATCATCAAGAAAATTTCTAATCTTTCATTTTAATTTTCATTTCAATAGAGAACCAGCACAGTACACTCTATAACTATTAATGAACAGAAAACAATGTTGCCATTGTACTCAATAATGCTTGTGGTAGACTCCTATGTATTAAACTATAATTTTTCTGCCAAAGAGAATGGTGACTCAGTCCAAGGGCCTAAAAAAGGGGTTCTGCTCACTCAGATGCTTCAGTGCCAGGGGCCACCAGAACTGTACCTAACTATTCTCTGGAGATCATGTGGTGCTGGGGATCCAACCCAATTTGAGTGTATTCAAGGCATGCGTCACAACCCTTTTCTATCTCTTATTCTAGATTATGTCATTATTAAAGTAAAATTTGTCATAGTCACACATTTCATTTTTTTCATTTCATCATCCTGTTATTCATTGATTGCCTCGAGCAGGCCCCAGTAACGTCTCTTTCATCCTAACCCTGAGATTATATTCAAGGCTCTTTAGGAGAATGAGACCCATCATTGTTACTGGTATTTGGCATATTTGGTACGCCACGGGGAGTTTGCCAGACTCTGCCCTGTGGGCAGGCTACATTCGATAGCCTGCAAGTTTGTCCAAAGTAGGAATGAGATAGTAAGATGTCATAAAAGATGTCCTGAGAAGATGTCGCGCGGCCGCAAATGCGGCCGAGTGGTTCCGGGAGCTGGATTTTATAGTCTCTGAGTCTTGGCCATTGATGGGATTACACGGCGCCAGGGGGCCAGGTGGTGGGTGTGATCCCCACCTACTGGAATTTGGAGGATCTGGGTGGGGGATGCTCGACTCCAATCCGAGTAGGCTGGGAGATCTCGGCCCCAGAACCCGCGTGGATTTGTCCCTCTGCCAGTACCTTCAGGTGTGCGGAGAGTGGTCTCAGCATGGTGGTGGCTGGTCCTGGAGGTCTTCGGCTGCCGGAGCCCTGGTCGGGGTGGGGAGGAAAGCTCAACCCGCTCCCCTCCAACGGGCTCCAGTGAGGAACGGCCAGGCACGGGGGCAGACTGCACGGTTCTCGTCCGGGAGCTGGATTTTATAGTCTCTGAGTCTTGGCCGTTGATGGGATTACACGGCGCCAGGGGGCCAGGTGGTGGGTGTGACCCCCGCCTACTGGAATTTGGAGGATCTGGGTGGAGGATGCTCAGCTCCAATCCGAGTATTACACAGTCACACATTAATGGCAAAATTTTTACTGCATGAGAAAAATCATTTCCAAAGCTCTCTGAGCATTAAACGAAGAACAATCGATGATATATCTCAATGCCTGAAAACAGTTGGAATGCATTTTTTAAAAGAAGTTTTATATGCCGGAGGAAAATCCGAGATCTTCTGTGCTCTTGAAGGAAATATGTTTCTGGAAAGTCTGTGCAGAAGAGGGCACTGACGCTCTACAACATAGCAGAAATGATCTCAGAGCTTTTTAATCAAGTTGCTTGGGAAATTGGGCCCAAGGATAAAGCTTCAATTCTTTTTACGAAGTCTACAGTCATTGTATTCAAAGAACGAAATCACAATTTTGATGGCAGGCTGGCAATGATTTTCATACAAAAGAAGGCTTGGAATTTGCAATCTTCTGCTTCTGCTCTCCTAACCACCCCATAAAGAAAGAATGTCAACAGGGAATAGTTCTCAAATTCACAATTCCTAATCGAGACCTGACACTTCTTTAGCCTTTTCTTAATCTCTTTCTGTCTTTCATTTCCTATTTGAAAAATGAGGATAATACTGCGTTCTTCCTTCCAAAGGTATTGGTGAAGATTAATGCATTTTGAAGAATTTCGAAAGAAAAGAATAAGCTGCTCATTTACAGGGCTGTACTATTTTTCTTTCCTTTTAAAATAATATTAAAACTTCCTGTTCAGATATGTCATGATCGAAGGTGGGCTTAGAATTAAGTCTTCAATACTTTTACTACTCAGATATTTGCACTGAGTGGATTACACTGAAGAATAATCTTAATAAATAGTTGCTATTTGGGGTTATCATATATTCATTTTTTTTCACTATCCTCCCGTTGTTCATCGATTTGCTCAAGCGGGCCCAGTAACATCTCCATGGGCTGGAGCTATAGAACAGCGGCAGAGAGTTTGCCTTGCACGCAGCCAAAATGGCAAACCCAAGTTCGATTCCTCTGCCCCTCTCGGAGAGCTCGGCAAGCTACCAAGATTATCTCGCCCGCACGGTAGAGCCTGGCAAGCTACCCATGATGTATTCTATATGCCAAACATAGTAACATTTTTTTTTGATTTTACTAAATTCAGTAACTTTTTTCAGAAATTAAAGTCTCCAATGGAGACGTTACTGGGCCCGCTCGAGCAAATCGATGATCAACGGGAGGGCCTTTACTTTACTTTACTTTACTTTTCTTGAACTATTGTCACTGTTTTCTGCATTCCATTCCTCAAATAAGTATATAAATGCAACCAATCTATAACTTCTTTCTCACATAATTTTTTTTTTCAAAATTAGTTTAAAAATAAAATAAAAATATATAAAGCATACTTTCCAGGTTCTCTCTGGATTTATTTTTTGTCAGTTTTCTAGCTAAACAAGATATAATTTCAATTAAAAATAATAGAGCCAGAATCAAATAATATTTGAACGGTGAAGTTTTATAACGCAAAGAAAGTTCTGGCTATGGTTAATAATCGTATGACTCCTAGAAACTAAACTTAGGAGCATTTTTACAAAAGCCTCTATTCATATAACCTCCCATCAGAAACCCAATTTTGACAAAGTTGAGATGACTCAATAGTTATAACATTTTAATAAATTAAAAATATTTTAATTAATTCTACAGATTTTTATACCAGTAAATAAAGGGAAATTTCAGTATTTCTGAGGAGGGACACTCATAAGAATACAAATATATTCTGACAAACTTTCTTCTTAGGTACTATTGACCTTCATATACGTATGAGACTCAAGCAGGAAAAAATCAAGACTTAAGAATGACTGGATTTGGAGCTGGGTTAAGACTATGTCAGGGTCATAATTCACTGTGGTTATAAATCTTGTCGACTTAAATGTTTATTAGAAATAAAGAGGATGGTGGGATTTTTAACCCTTATTTAGTCTTGAAAGTTGTATAATATTTGAAAACCACACTGGTATTATTTTCTCAGTTAATAATCACAATTAAATAATAAATTTGAGAAACTGGAGATTAACTGTGACGATGTAATTAAAGATAAAGTATTTATTAAATAAGCCGTGCTATTACAGTGATTTTTAAACCGGTCATTGAGATTTGAGCATGTCAATCTATTTAAACACATCTTTAAAACACTGACTGCAAACACTAAAATCTATAATTTACTAGGTCTAGGATGGGGATCGATGTACACTTTAAGAAATTCTGTATTTTATTATGATATTTCTGACTTTTGAAAGATCCATTTTGAAATCCAATTTACCAAAAGCAGGATCATGGCAATTTGAAAATGATTGTGAATTTTTTTTATACATTTATTTTTGGAGGGGTTGGCTCAGGGGGACCAGATGGGGTCCCTGGAATCAAACCCAGGTTGGCTACATGAAATGCAAACACCCTGTGCACTGTACTATCTCTCCAGCCAAGAATACTTTTTAGAATTTTAGAAAATATAAGTCTTATTAAACTAACACTCTTACTGGAAAGAGTGAGTGAGTGAGTGAGTGAGTGAGTGAAAAGCAAATATATTATATATTCTTAGGTATTGCTAAGTCATGTAAAAAAATTTAAGCAATAAATTGATAAAGTTTTGAAAGGATTCTCAAGAAAGGGCTTAGCTCTAAGGAAGTGACATTTAAGCAAGGTTCTGAATAAAATAAATAATACGCCATATGAAATAAAAAGCTTTCCCTATGAAAGAACAAAGATAATGCCTCCAAATGGGTAAAATTAAAATCTTTTTTTTTTTTTTTTTTTTTGCTTTTTGGGTCACACCCGGCGATGCTCAGGGATTACTTCTGGCTTTGCACTCAGGAATCACTCCTGGTGGTCCTGGTGGTGCTCAGGGAACCATATGGGATGCTGAGAATCAAAGCTGGGTCGGCCACCTGCAAGGCAAACGCCCTACCCGCTGTGCTTACTCCAGCCCTTAGAATCATATTTTAGAAATAAAAGAGTAGTGTTCTATTTACTGATTTGAAAGAAATACATTAATACATCTTTATTTCAATATTGTTATGTGTGATCTGGTATATATTTTTTGTTTAATAAAATGGAGTCTCCAATTTAAGCTGCTATTCTAGGTGTTATTATTTTTTATTCCAGTAAATCCAGCCATCATCTGACAACAGCTAGTGATACATCAAATATTTTTTTCTCCCTTATAAGTTGAATATGTAAGAAGTAAAGAAAAAGGTAATTAAATATAGGATCATAAAATAATAAATAATGAAAGAAGACTATAAAAGCAACCATAAATATCATATTTTGAGAAGCATTAGAATACAGTATTTGGATATCATAAAGTTATAAAAAATATATTTAAAGATCTTACATAACTCAGCAAATAGCAAATAACCCAACCAAAAAAAAATCTGGATAAAATATCTTAATAAACTTACACAAGAAAGACATAAAAGACAAGAAATATTCAATTTTAAAGGTAAAAATTCAAATCAGAGTCAAAATGAAATATTACCTTATTTCAGTAAGAATGGCCTGCATAGAAACATTGTAATTAAATGTTGCTAAGATATAGAGAAGAGAAACTCTTAAAGTGTCTACATATACTCTCTCTTTTGTACACACATGTAAACATATATATACATGTTCTCTGTGTGTGTGTATATATATTTAAACTTCTAACAATAAAACTTCTCTCTTTATAGAGAGAAGAATTGTTAGATATTTAATAATCCACTGAATGTTTTATAATCCTCTGAAATATTATCAAAGAAAATAACTTAAACAGAAGAGCTATGTCATTTTTATTTGGAAAATGACAAATATTCCATACAGGCAAGTCTTAGAGACACTTTTTCATTATTAATTATTATTGTGACTAGGTCAAGCTACACCACTTTTTCAAGCATATTTAATCACAAGACCTACCCTCAAATAACTGATAACAAACTTCACCTGAATTCAGAAAGATTATGTAATGCAAAAAATTAGTGATACATTCAGTGCTATAAATGGTTTTCATGCTGAAAAAATTTTACTTGATTTTACTTGTATCATTTTGGGGGACATGATATTTTAATAATGACTGGTATTCTGCATATTTTCAGTCACATTTTTTCATTTCATCTCCTTCTGGATATTTTGTTTAAAACCCCGGATCTCAATACGAAAATCACTTTTTAATACACTTCCTTGAATGATTATATCTTTTTTATAATTCAAATGAAAAGCACAAAATTAAGGAAGAAAAAAATCAAGCTTCTCCAGGATAAAAATATTTAAACTGTAGGTCTGGCTTTAAGTAAAAGAAAAGCTTTCTATGTTAGTAGTTTCCTGGAATTTTTTATCTTTCCTTTTATTTGAAAATATAAATATTTACTACTTTTTAAAAGAAATGCTCCTTTACTAAATCTGTTTAGATAAAAGAAAGATTTTTTTTCTGTTATGAGGTGATGTTAGTGCTAAGCGAAATGTGCCAGAAAGTGAGGGATATAGAAAGATTGCATTGATCTGGGGAACATAAAGTAACAAAATAAGAGACTAACACCCAAGAACAGCTGTGATAAATACCAGGAGGTTCACTCCATGGCTTCTAGGCCAGCTGCACACTCTAGGGGTAAAGGCAGCTCAGATAGAGAAGGGAGCACCAAATAAAGGGTGCTGGGAAGATCCACCCAGGATGGGAGATGCATGCTGACAGTAGACTATAGACCGAACATGATTGCCACCCAACGCCTCTTCTGCAAGCCACCGCACCCAAAAGGAGAGAGAATAAAAGGGAGAGCCCTGCCACAGAGGCAGGGTGGGATAAGGGATGGGGTGGGAGGGATACTGGGATTGGTGGGGGTGGAGAATGGGCACTGAGGATGGGATGGGTACTCGATCACTGTATAACTGAAACCCAAGCACAAAAGCTTTTAAGTCTACAACTGTATCTCATGGTGTGTCACTAATGAAAAAAAAAAAGAGGTGATGTTAGTTTAAAACAGAGCTAAATTAATTTTTGTTTTTGTTTGTTTATTTATTTATTTATTTACTTATTTTTATTAGTGAAACACCATGACGTACAGTTATAGACCCGTGGTGGTGGAGAATGGGCGCTGATGGAGGGATGTTTATTTGTTTTTATGAAACCAGTCTCATATACAATGCAGCCTTTTGTTTGCTTTCAGCAAAATTATTAAAAGCTCAAGTTTGTAAATTCCACAAGGGATTTCTACCAGAGATTAATTCATTGTTAAGTACTATTCTGAGTAGTGTAACTTAGAGTGGAATGTCTGGTCTAAATAAGGTAAAGGTAAAGGCCCTCCCGTTGATCGTCGATTTGCTCGAGCGGGCCCAGTAACGTCTCCATTGGAGACTTTGTTGTTACTGTGTCTGGTCTAAATAACTTTATTTATTAGAGAAACTAACAACTCAGGTGATTCTTTTTTTATTTTTAATGTAGGAGTAGCAATGTAGCACTGTCCTCCCGTTGTTCATCAATTTGCTCGGGCAGGCCCAGTAACGTCTCCATTGTGAGACTTGTTGTTACTGTTTTTGGCAGATCGAATATGTCATGGGGAGCTTGCCAGTCTTTTCCGTGCGGGCGAGATACTCTCGGTAGCTTGCTGGGCTCTCCAAGAGAAGCACAGGAATCGAACCCGAGTCGGCCATGTTTGGCCACGTTCAGTCATTGATTAGGCGGATTGAATTGGGCATGAACCCCTCCTTACTTTTTTTTTCTCAATTAAATGATTCTTAGTTGGGATGTCTATGTAATTAGGGAAGATTTCCTATAACTTAATCTAATTATCTATTCAATAATTTGATTAGATTGGACCTAATAAAATTACCTATATGTATTAGAAAAATACAAATAACTAAAAATATTCTTTCTTGATTTCATTGAAATATATCATATTTATGTACAGATACATGCATACAATTATATTTAATTTAAATTATTTAATTTATAAAGACAATAAATCAAAATATTACTTATAGCAGATATATTAAATCCATCATAAATTTTTAGCTGGGTTTTTTATAATTGAATGCATTTGTTAAATTTTCTATTTTAGCCTGTATTCATTAGTTTGAGTACTCTTTATTTTTTATTAATACTTTATTTTACTCATTGTGATTCACAATACTGTCAATGATAGGATTTCAAGCATACACTGTTGCAATACCACAACTCCACCAGAATATCTGTTTTGTTCTATCATGTATGGTATCCCCTTAATCCTTTACACGGTCTACCTGCTTTTATTTTATTTTATAGTTTTACTTATGAGACAGCAATTATCTTGCAAGAAGTAAGAAGTTATCAAGTCTTTGGGAGTTGGAGAAATAGTACAGCGGGTAGAACACTTGTTTTGCATGTTAATGAACTCAAATAGATCCCTGGTACCCCATATGATCTCTTAAGCACTGCCAGGAGTGATCCATAAATGGAGTCAGTAGTAAACCATGAACACAGCCAGGCTGACGAAGAAAGAAAGAAAGAAAGAAAGAAAGAAAGAAAGAAAGAAAGAAAGAAAGAAAGAAAGAGAGAGAGAGATAAAGAGAGAAAGAGAGGAAGAGAAAAAGAGAGAAAGAGAGAAAGAGACAGAAAGGGAAGGAAGGAAGGAAGGAAGGAAGGAAGGAAGGAAGGAAGGAAGGAAGGAAGGAAGGAAGGAAGGGAGAGAAAGAGAGAAAAGAGAGGGAGGGAGGGATTAACAAGTGGAAGCAAAAACCTTGATACTTGTATAAAGTAGGAGATTATTAGATAACTAAGAACCATCTGAATAATAAATATAGTTACAACTATATAAAAAGCATCCACAAAAGTGAAAATGATATTTACTTTATATAATTCTACCTTTCCAAAGCTTTTCTGTCATAATTTTGGACAAGTAAGGCATTACTTTCAAGGAATTATAAATGGCTAATTGATGAGGGCTAGTGTAATCTGGGTCAAAGACAATGAACCAGTGTTAGAATGTTTTTGAGAAGCAGAACCAAAAATATAACTGTGACTGAATCTCATGTACACACAAACATCCCTAACAAAACGTGTAAACTCATAAATAATAATATTCCTCATATCTATGATTGGTCATATAGTTACAACTGTCTTTATAACTTTCCTCCACTACATATTTTATATGCACTTTCCTGTGCTACAGACAACTTAGATGGTTCTGGAAGTTATCTGGCAAAGTGACCCATTCTCCATTTCTAAGGATCCTAACCACCTTGAGCTTTCTGACAGAGATGAAGAGAACTCTGCTAGTTTGTTGACGTAGTAGAACCACTCCTGGCTCAGCAATTGTGATTTGAGTCACAACCTGGTGAGTTTTACTATAATTTATTGTTATCTCAAAATCAGTCTGACTTGTACTCAGCTCCAATAGGAAAATTGAATATGTATGTGGTAGAAACTTCCAATCTAACATCTCTCAAGTTCTTAATGGTAGTAGTAATTGTCGTCCCTCCAAAATGCAATCTTGCTTAAGTTTATCATTTCTCACTTAGAGGAAGTTCCAGTGTATTACACTTGACCATAACTCTCATCTTTTTAAACCTTTTATTGAATCACTGTGAATTAGACCCTTATAAAGCTATTCAAGATGAGGTACAGTCACACAGTGTACACAGTGCTCCAGTCAACACCCATCTCTCCAACAGTGTACATTTCCCAGCACCAGTGTACCCAGTTTCCACTCTCACAACCACTGCTCCTCCCCTTAGCCTGCCTCTGTGGCAGATGTTTTTCTACTCTCCTCTCTCTCCTCTCTCTCTCTCTCTCTCTCTCTCTCTCTCTCTCTCTCTCTCTCTCTCTCTCTCTCTCTCTCTTTTGGGGCATTGTGGTTTGCAATACAGACACTGACAACCCTCCACCACTCTTACCCTGTTCCTTTTTTGTCTTCATTTGGCAGCCTAAGGAATATCTTAGAATTTGTTTTCATTGATCATTGCCTATTTCCTACCTTTGTTTCTTTATCTGACATTTAATTATGACAATGGTGGGGAATTCTTTTTACTCATGGATACTAAAGACATAATCATTGTAGATGTGAACCTAGATCTCTAAGTAAAGATCTCAGTTCTAGTGGAGATAGTTTTTATTGATATTAGTAGCATTTTGTTTATGAATAACAGTAAATCAGAAGGGCAATTGTCTTTTGTTTGGCTTCCGCACACTGCAACCACAATTGTAAAAATATACTATTTTGATTTTTCTTATTAGTGTTCTCATGGTGGTATATTTGCTCAATGGTTTCAGGCCTTTGTCGATTCTCATTATAGAATGATGTATAATAATTCCTATCAAACTGATCACTTCTTCCAAAGTCTCATTGGATTCTGATTTCTTAAAGCTTCATAATGCATTAAATTATGTGTCTGATGTCTATCTTCTAAAGATTCTAATATTGTGGTATTTATGCATAATATCAGAGCAGCTATAGTTGTGCTTTTAATTTAAAATTCATCCTAGTGTTATTAATTATGTCTGGAGCGATTATGTCTGGAGTGATAACACAGCGGTAGGGCATTTGGCTTGCGTGCAGCCGGCCT
Organism: Sorex fumeus; assembly: GCF_029834395.1. Classification (NCBI taxonomy): domain Eukaryota; kingdom Metazoa; phylum Chordata; class Mammalia; order Eulipotyphla; family Soricidae; genus Sorex; species Sorex fumeus. Next base: position 1,522,878 of record NW_026606077.1, read on the forward strand.
GGCCGAGCCAGGTTCGATTCCTCCGCCCCTCTTGGAGAGCCCTGAAAGCTACTGAGAGTATCTTGCTCACACAGCAAAGCCTGGAAAGCTCCCCATGATGTATTCTATATGCCAAACACAGTAACAACAAGTCTCATGATGGAGACGTTATGTGCCCACTCGAGCAAATCGATGAACAATGGGAGGATAGTGCTACAGTGCTACAGTTATTAATTATATTATTTATTTCAGTGTAGAAGTATAAATAATGCCTTCTATGCATTAAAGGAGACAGTATCGTGAATTGGTCTCATTTAGACCTTCCCCATCAAAAATGCTAGTGTTAATGGCTGTCTCATTCGTTTGGATAACGATGGACAATTCCAAACTGATCAGGACTTGTGTAAGTGATGACTTAGCAACATGAACCAGCTTGAATTTCTGGGAAGAAAAGGCATCCAGAGGTCAAAGATTCCATGTTTGACTGTTTTCAACAGACACAGTAACAATATTTTTTAATGATTGAAAAAATAGTACTCCAATTATTTTTTTAAATTATCCATGATAGAGAAACTTTATGAGGAATTAAAATATCCTTCACCCATAGACACAAGCAGATAATGCAGAAGTTTAAAAAATATGGTAAAGGTAAAGGTAAAGGCCCTCCCGTTGATCGTCGATTTGCTCGAGCGGGCCCAGTAACGTCTCCATTGGAGACTTTGTTGTTACTGTGTCTGGCATATCGAATACTCTCGGTAGCTTGCCAGGCTCTCTGAGAGGGGCGGAGGAATCAAACTTGGGTCGGCCATGTTGGCTGCTTGTAAGGCGAACGCCCTACCGCTGTGCTATATGAAAAAAAAAAAAAAACAAAAAATGAAAGAAACATGCTTTACACGTGGCCCACCCAGGTTTGATGATGGCACCACATGATTCCATCAGCATTAGAACTTAGGTGCTACCTCAGGTTGTTAGTTTCCACGCAGTGCATGAAATCCAGGAGTTTAGCTGAGGGTGCCTGGGTAATCAATCCCCAGCACTGCAGGGCCCTGGCAGCACGACATCCTCAGGCTTTTGCCAGGACAATCATGATGATGAGTTCCCGGGCCTCCTGAGCACTATTGAGAGGACCCCACCAAAAAGCATTCACTGTCACTGTCACTGTCCTCCCTTTGTTCATCGATTTGCTCGAGTGGGTCCAGTAATGTCTCCATTGTGAACACTTGTTATTGTGTTTGGCATATCGAATACATCACAGGAAGCTTGGCAGACTGTGCCATGCAGGTGAGATACTCTTGCTAGCTTGCCAGGTCCTCCGAGAGGGGCGGAGGGGAGGCCGGGTCAGCCATGTGCAAAGCAAACACCCTACTCACTGTGCTATCGCTCCAGCCCACTAAAATACATTAGTGAGTAAAATTTCAGTATTATGCTACACATTTAAAATAATTTCTGTCCAGCTCAAACTAATATGCTTATATCATTACAAAAACAGTATTTCTCTCAATTGCATTGTTTTAGCTAAATAAAACCCTTCTCTTGAATATTGTTAATTGGCACAAAACAATAGGCTATATGACACAAAACATGTAGGTTGTTAGATTTTAGAAGATATAACTCAGAAAATCGGTACAGCAACCTTTTATTCACTGTGTGAATTTCAGTTGCCTCACTACCAGGGTCCTGTCAATGATTTAGGCCCTGAGTCTGGCACCTTTATAGTTCAGCTGCATCATTACACTTGGAATTCATATACTATTTCAGTGATTTCATCAATTTGGCTTCTAATAGGCATATTTGCTTCAGTTATTTGATGAAAAAATATAGTCTCGACAAATTTTGTAATGTCAATGCTGTAACAATCTAATATAATCTGGAGGATTTGTATTCAGTGATCATAATATTGACATTTGGTATTTTGTCTGTATAATTATCTCTCTTCTACATTATGGGTTTCTCAATCTTTAGTGCATATGTTTTATTTTAGTTATATCTCTATGTAAGTAGGTAATATTTTAGTATACATTAAATTTTTATTAACTTCTCCTCTTGTAATATAGGAATGCCATTTCTTAAATCCAATTCTATACCATGACATCTGGTGACAGTCCTCATTTTGGAAAACGAAAGTAGCAAAAAAGCAATTTAATAGAAATTTTATAAAGTCAACAAATTAGTTTTGGGGATATCAATTATACTTAATATCCACATGCTCCCTAATATTATTTAATTAAATGAGCTCTCCTGCTTCCTATAATAAAATATTTCATTTTGCAAAAATATATTGTTATTCTTAATAGAACTCTAATATAAGACAATCTGAAAAAATGTAACAAAATTCTATGGAAAATAACAAAATTCTGTGGAAAATATTTAATATTTAGTATTAGAATTCTTGATGAACTAGAAAAAGAGATAAAAGATAGAAATAGCTGTCTCTTTAAGATGAAAGCAAAACCGACAAGTTAACAGGCTTAAATGAACTTTGGTCTACAGCAGAAGTTTCCTGCAGTTCCTGACTTCATAGAGACAGAGGGGTAATGAGATTCCTGCAGAGAAGCACAGCAAACTAAAGGTAGATTCACTGAGCCCAACATGGTTTGCTATGCATTAATTTTCAGATAATGGAGCATCACTAAAATAGATTCAGGATGAGGACTGTAAACTAGACCTCAAGTTCAGAGGAAGTCCATAGGACATGGAAGAGCAGGCAGTTCTCACTGCCAGAGAGTTAAAAGAAGATGTTATTAGAATACGACAGTTTGCAATGGTGAGTTTATTAGCTGCTTTGAGAGAGAGATAAAACTGTATAATTCATTTATAGAAATATACTGAATTTAAACATATACGGCTCATTGGGGCAGTCTTAAATTTTCTCTAATGAAGTTTTACGTGACATTTGTTCCTTTGTTCAGGGAACAAAAACAAATATTTGCTATGTATCAGTCCCTGGGCAGAGAAAGAGGAAGAAAACCATATTAAAGTCTTTTAGGAGATCACAGTCTCCTTAATGAAATAAAACACTGATGTTTCCAGAATAATGTGGAGAGTACTGTGGTAAATTTTGCGAAGGATATTTGGATACAGAGGTTATAACTTCACAGGACTCAGATTGGGCAGGGACTTCTAAACACAACTTCACATAGGATGTCTCTTGGAAGCACTTTTATAACAGCAAGTAAATATCTTTGATCATTTGATCACTTGACATCCGTTACTCATTGATTTGCTCAAGCGGCCACCAGTAACATCTCCATTCGTCCCTGTGGCGTGCTAGTGTAGCCCAATGGCATCTGCTCATTCTAGAAACACAAAGAGCCTCAAACTGATTGTTCAGGGTCTTGACAAAGAAGTCTGACCTCGTAGGTGGGCGGCCACGTGATCTTTTGACATCCCATGGAATCCAGTCGATAATGGCTCTAGTCCAGTGGTTGTCTCTAAATTGCATTACGTGTTCAGCCCATCTGATTTTCAATGCCTTGGCAAATAAGACATCTTCCCTGATTCTTGATTGTTGAGGGAGGTCAGAACTCTGAATTCTTTCTCTCCCTTGAGTGAAGCAGGATAATCTTTCGACTACTCTTTGGGAGACCCAAATAGCGTTCCCATCCTGTTTTCATGCGGTCCAGGTCTCTGAGGCTTATGTTAATGCAGGAAGAACAGTGGAATTGAAGAGGTTCTTTGACACTCTCGAAGGTGTTCCAAGCCACTCTCTTCCTCCTGTGAGATTCAGTTGCCACGTCATTCGTCATGTTGACTTCTTGACCTATGTACACATAACTGTTGCATTTGGAGATGTTCATTCCTACACTACCCACACTACCTACCCACCGCCACGCTTCAAGGTGCTCTCTGGACGCTCAGGCCAAGACTCACCCATGAGTGAAGCCCCACAGAACCAGGTAAGCAGAACTCTGTGACCTTGGACTTCAGGATCAAACATGTTTATCATATAGATATAGATATAGATATAGATATAGATATGCATTGACATATGCTTATATATATATATGTTTAGAATTTTTTAAATAGTAACTTTCAGTGGAGATACTTGGCAAACTCTAACCATTAATTCCACGGAGATGTTTTGGTTTTTATTTCTTGTTTATCGGTCACAACAGCTGTGCTCAGACTTACTCCTGGTTGGATGTTAAGTTTACTCCTGCAGAACGGTAGGGTGCTGTAGATCTAACTCAGGTCAGAGGCATGGACCCCGTATACATTATGCATAGACAGCATGATGTAATGCGAAGAGTACCTTATTATTTTATAGTATTTTAAAATAAAACCCAATTCCACTCTAAGAGATAAATATCTAGAAAAGAGGACCTTTTGCAAAGTACTATGATAAAACTCAAGAATTTTGAAGTTTCTGAATAAACCAGTTTTTTTTTTAAAAAAAGGAACAGTCGAGTGATATTTCAGGTGTTGAGATATACCCTTTGCACACAACCAACATTGGTTTTATCTGCACCTCATCCTCCTCTAGCTTCCACAGTTAACCCCTGGCCTGGTTGGCCAAGAATCACCAGGAGGAGCCCCTCGAATCACTATTCTTTCTTTAAATTGGTAAAGGTAAAAAGGTAAGGTAAAGGCCCTCCCGTTGATCGTCGATTTGCTCGAGCGGGCCCAGTAACGTCTCCATTGTTGAATTTGTTTAATTGAATTACCATGAGACTTACAGTTACAAAACTGTTTATGGTTTGGTTTCAATCACACATTTTTCCAACACCAATCCTTCCACCAGTGTACATTTCCCACCATAATGTCACCACTTTCCCTAATGATAGCTACCACCATCACTAAACTGCCTCTGTGGCAGACACTTTTCTTCTTTCTTTCCCTCTATCCTTTTGGGCATTATGGTGGAAATGCAGGTACTGAGGGGTTATCATGTTTGTTCCTCTCCTTACTTTCACCACGCAGGTCTTATCCAGAGTGATCATTTTCAACTATCATTGTCACAGTAGTCCTTCTCTATCCCAACTGCCTTCTCCCCCAGCACTTGAGGCAGGCTTCCAAATGTGGACCAGTCCTCAGGTCCTTGTTTCTATAGTCCTTGGGGACTAGTCTTAAATTACATTTTTTTCATATCCCAGAAATGAGTTCAATCATTCTGTGTCTGGCCCTCTCCTTCTGAACTCATTTCACTAATAATGATAACTCACCATGTCCATCCATTTTAAAGTGATTTTCAAGGCTTTATTTTTTTTCCTGCTGGCAGCATGGTTTTTTATTGTGTAGATATATCATTGATTCTTTAATCATTTGTCTGTTTTCAGGCACTTGGGTTATTTCCTATTTCCAGATTCTGGTTATTGTGAATAGTGCTGCATTGAACATAGAAGTGCAGATGCCATTTCTGTTGTGTGTTTTTTCACCCCCGGGTATATTCCCAGAAGTGGTATTGCTGGGTGGTATGGAAGCTCAATTTTTAGTTTTCTGAGGAATTCCTTTTTTGTTTTCCAAAAAGTCTGAACCAGTCTCATTACCACCAACAACTAATGAGAGTCCCTTTCTCCCCACATTGACCTCCTAGGCTTCTTAAGAACCATTTGAGAGGTCCATGCTTTACTCAGGATCAAGATCCATGTTGGACTAAATTAAGACATTAGATATGACTCCTTTGATGTGAATAAAAATTCTAACAAAGATTTAATTAGAAAAAAAATTCCTTCTCTAAAAGAACTCTAAAAATTCATGGAATTCTTTTATTAGAATTAAACTTTTCAGGCAATTCTCCTTTACTGGTATTTAAATAATCAAAAAATATTTCCAAAAAGTAGCCCACTCAGTACTTATACAGACAGAAATCTATCATTATTTTCAGTATAACTTCCTCTTGATTTTTTTTACTTATTTTTACTTCTCATCTATCCCTTAAATTTACTTTTTTTACAAATTAGAATTTATGACTAAATCAATTATAAACTTTCATTCTGAGTATTATAACTTGACTATGTACTTGACATTTTTTATTTCAAAGAATGAGAAAATGGTCATTATGGCTCATTTACCTGCTCTGAACTTATCTGAACAATTCTAAGGTAACTCATATGACCAGGTATCTCTGAAAGTAGGAAAAATAAATATAATTGTTTGTTCATCTGCTGTCACATGAAGTGACATTATCATTGATAAAACTGTGGAATTTTGAGGGGTTTTGTTTGTTAATTTTATTTTATATTTATAAAGTTTTTCACAACAATTCATTACATTTAATATTTAGACACCAACCCTAACCAACCACTGCAACTTCCCACCACCATAAGAGGAAAAAAATGTAAAGATGGTAATATTTCATCCTGGAGATATTAAGCCCTTGTATAAGAGATTGCAAACATGTAAGTTAAACCCAATAAATGAGTGCTACTCTTGTAAATCAGTGGGGTAGAGTATGAGATGTCGCTCTGGGAATTCTGAAATTTAGAATATGATTTTAGAATAGATTCTTGGAAGTGGATGAGATTATATGGTGCCAGGGAAATTTGTCTGCGTGACTGCCAAGCTGGTAAACTGGTAAACTTGGGAGCTGGGGAGAGGAGGCCCAGTCCCACTCCAAGTGAGCTTGGACATTTCAGTAACAGATTCCACATACCTGGGTTTTTCTGCAGGGTTCCTCATGTGAAGAGTGGCCATGAGTATGACACGGTTAGGCTCTGGAAGTTTTTGGCTGCCAGGGTTCTGCTGGGGCAGGGAAAGAAACTCAAACCACCCACCTCCGAGTTGCCCAGGTGAGGACAGCCTGGCACAGGGTCAGGATGTTCTATGAAAGCTGTGGGATTTTTTAGTCAATGACTCTAAATAAATAATTCTCCGAACTCATACCAGCAAAAAACAAATGAATGATACTCTCCATTTTTATCCCTATATAAATGTAAGGCTGCTAAGATATCATTTATGGAAAAGATACATATTGGCGGCTGAACTTGAAGAATGTGCACATTTACCTGATATAAACTAGTCTTCATTTTGCATTTCACTAGTGATAATGACCTAGAAGAGGTGTTAATTCTCAATATGTATGTTCATTATGGATCCGTTGAAGTTTAGATGTTGAGTATTTCTCTGAGGTGATTCTAAATTTTGCTATTTTCATCTATATAGTGGGTTTATATTCTTTTACTTCCAAAGAACATATGCGTTGCAATTGTCATATGATCCATTGCATAATCAATATTATATAATAAATCTCTTGAGGCAATTACCTGAAACTCATTTTATTAGTTACCTTCCTAATTTTCAAGGCTTGTTTAGATAAAGAAAAGAATTTCTTCTAATATTTGAGCGTTTTTTTATGCATTTTACTAAAAGTTTACACTTGATTCTCATACTGCATTTTCAAGAGTACTGATTTCTGGGGCTGGAGCGATAGCACAGTGGGTAGGGCGTTTGCCTTGCACGCAGCCAACATGGCCGACACAGATTCGATTCCCAGCATCCCATCTGGTCCCCAGAGCACCGCCAAGAGTAATTTCTGAGTGCATGAGCCAGGAGTAACCCCTGAGCATTGCTGGGTGTGACCCAAAAAGCGAAAAAAAAAAAGAGTACTTATTTCCTACAACAGGGAAACATACTACTACCATCAATAAATTTTATGAAGAAAACACTTTAATCCAAAGAATATTATTCATATTTTCATAACTTTGTTGCCCCACTATGAAATTTCTGGTAGTCACTACTAATCACATATGATCAAAATTATAATCAAATTTTTATAAAAGCTAGGCATTTTTTAAGTTATGGATAGCATATCAAACATATCTTGCAAGTCTTCAAGGTGTTAGAAAAAAATTTATTGAAATTAGAGAAATATTTGTCCTGATATGAGACGCAGTACAGTGCAAAGTTATTTTTAAATCCAGTAGAGTGAAAATAACATAATCAACATGGAATAGAAATAAAGGTGAGTAGAAAATATGACAAAGTCAGAAAAACTAACATAGATTTCAAGTTCATAATACATGCCAGAAAAAAACAAGTGAGCAAATTATTTGATAAAGTAAAAGCAAATAATTAAAATGTAGTAATTTTAGTTAGCAATATAGCATTTAGGTATTTCAGACATGTTCATATATTTTTCTATCTTCAATTTATTATATCTACAAGTGATAGTACAGTGGTAGGGCCTTTTTTTTTTTCTTTTGTGCAGTCAGCCCAGCCGAGCCTGGTTCGATTCCTCTTTCCCTCTCGGAGAGCCCAGCAAGCTACCAAGAGTATCTCACCCTACGGCAAAGCCCGGCAAGCTACCCGTGATGTATTCAATATGCCAACCACAGTAACAAGTCTCAAAATGGAGACGTTACTAGGCCCACTTGAGCAAATCAATGAATAATGGGAGGACAGTGTTTGTAAATAATAAATTATACGTTTTTTAAAAAAGTTCATCATTTAATTACTGATGCATTATAATGACATCAAAATATCTGAGAAGCAAAGCAGAGTAAAAATAAAACTAAAGCTTATTGACTTCATGCTTTCTGCCAGATTTTGCTTTAGAAATTTTACAAGTTTCCTAGTCTATCCTCAAATATATCGTGGAAACTTAAAGTATTTCTTTTTCGAAGATAATGCATGTAAAAATTGGAAAAGTTTGATTAATTTCTCTGAATGCACAGAAGCACTGATTAGCGGAACAATAATTCAAATACATACATGTATGTATACATGTATATATTTTGGAACTTTCTATACCTTTTTTGTTACCAGACATCTTTGCATTCTTCTGAAATAAAGCCTAGTAACATTAGGTTGTACAAAAATTTATGAGGGTGTTTTTATGTCTATGGGACCATACTCAGCAGGACTCATGGTTCTTATACTCATTTGTGCTCAAGAGTGACCTTTTATGGAATGGTATGTAGTTTCAAGGACCAAAATACATAAAGTTGTATACAAAGCAAGTGACCTAACCCCTGAACTATTGCTCAAGCCCGGAAATATGTTCTAAAATAAAATCACATAAAATAAAATGAAATTAAGAATATTCGTAGTGTCAGGGGTATGGTGCCTCCAGCAGGTCAACCTGTACCTGTGGGGTGAGTGCATCAGCAGCCTTATGGTGCCTTCAGGCTTCCAGATACCCCAAAATTGCCGGCATGCCTATGCCCAGACCCCAACCACTTGGGACCGAGTTTACAAAGAAATTAAATGGCCAAAAGTTAGGAGCCACACCCACAAACCACCTCAAGCTCAGCAGTACAAACTCATTTATTGGTCTTATTTCAGAGACCCATAGATAAATCTCGAAAGAGATCAAAAGCCACAGTTAATCTCAGACCCGCACGTGGCTGAACAGACTGGGGTAAATCGGGGTGGGGGAGCGCAGGTTGGCCTGGTGGCCTGCCCAAGCAGAGCCCCCAGCAGCTGCTTGCTTCCACAATCCAAAATTGTGGCCATATCCCCAGCCAGACTCCACCGTCTCAGGATAGACCTCACCAAGATATAATCTGCTGAAAATTCTAGTATGTGGGTCTTCAACCTTTCCGTTGTGTTGGATATTAACCCTAAGTGTTTTCAGTTTCATCAGTGAATTGTCCCCTTCTCCAAGCTTTCTCAGTGTTGGGGTGGGCTATCTCCCCCCACTTCCCAATACACATGGAAGCACTGGCAGTTACCCCCACGAAACAACTTCAGCGCCACCCTGTAAGCTCTACTACCGGCCTTGTTTTGGAGACCCCAAAATAAATCTCAAAGGAGATCAAAATCCACAGAAGAGCTTGGACCCATGCATGGCTGGACAGACTGGGGTAAATTGGAGGGGGTGTGGGTTGACCTGTGCCCACCCAAGCAGAGTCCCCAGCAGCCACTTGCTTCCACAACCAAAGATCACTGTCATACCTCCAGCCTGACTCCACTGTTGGATATCTGCCCAACAGATAAACGTGATAATTTAGTCTGTTTACTCTTCCAGATCTGGTTCTTGCAACTTTGTAAATGAGAAGGGGCATGGGGAACAATTGATTCTTATATTTGCATTAAAATTGACAAAAAATTAAATAGTGGGAAACCTCCTTGTAGGAGGAAAAGTCTCTGCTTATATTTTAACAGATGACAGACCTATTAATAAACTCCAGGTTCTGCTATGGCCTTATGCACTTGGTTCAGTCCCCAGACCACCTGAGACTCCATGACCCTCCAGACTTCAGCCCTGAACAGATCTCAGCTGGAAGTCACAAGGAAATCTGAGGAAAAGCCAACAACACAGGACTCCAGATACAGGCCTCTAGCACACTTCAACATGAGGTCAGATTAAGAACATTCCTTATACCCTTCTTTTATAAGATGTGGATTGATCAATGCCCAGGACCCTGTATTTTGGACTAACAATTCCTTACTTTTACCCTGTCTTTGGAATTCACAGGTGCCTCAGTTCCTGAAGAAGGAAGGAATGACTTTTACTAGGAACACCTTCTAATTTCTCTCTAGGATACCAGTTTGTATTGGAATTTCTCCCTGTTTCTCTCTCCACCCCATGCATGGATTCACACCTAGCCCCTGATGCTCAAAGTCTCTGATAACTTAAAAAGAAGTGCTTTTCTCTCACATATAAGATAGGTTATATGTATGACTGTCAGTGAATCTGAACAGAGAATGGCAGCGATCCCCTTTTGAAGGACTCCTGACTGAAGTTGGGATGCGCCTGCTCCAGTGCTCCCTGCCTGCTCCCGTGCTCCCTGCAACTTTCCTGGGACTCTTGCTGAGACCATTCCCACTGCTCTTGCAGGGACAACTCTTCAAACCTTGATTCAGACACATGATTTCATCAAAATGTGATTAAATTACTCTTACCACCTCTGGACAGTGCAGGACTATTGGGCAGTTTACAACAAGCTCTGCTCTGGGTCCAGGGATGGATTGAAATTTTAGAACAAAAATGATACTGTTTTGTGATGGAATTGTTCCTCATTATTTAATTTTTTTGTGTTTTGTAAACAGAAAAGGGGGAGATGTTGGATATCAATCTTGTGTTTTAGGTTTCACCAATGAATTACCTCTTTCTTCCTCCTAGAGAAGCTTACCTTGCCCTTGCTAACATCCCTAATTTGATTAAAGTCTATCTTCAACCTTTCCTTTGTGTGGGATATTAACCCTAAGTGTTTTCAGTTTCATCAGTGAATTGTCCCCTTTCTTCCTCCCGGAGAAGTTTAACATGCCCTTGGTAGCATCCCTAACTTAGTTAATGTTTATCTTTAGCTTTTCCCTTGTATTTTACCTCTCCTTGTCACAGTTCCCCAAGTCAGTCTTGATTACTTGTAAGCCAAAGCTTTCCGGTAATTCTGAACTTGTATTTGTACTGCTCTGTATTTGAAGTGCTGTATATTTGTACTTGCTTTTCTATCTTCCCCTGTAGCCTCTTTATGTTTTACTATGGAGCAATGTTCTTTGGTTAAACACAGAAAGACCATAATGCTGTGTTCTTAATATTTGGGAGCTGGCTGACTCTGAAATGTATCTACTCCTGGGTATAATTACTTGGCCATAATTACTTGACTCAGGCTTCAGTTTCTGTAGTTCCTAACACCCCAAAGGGGAGGTCCCACCGTGGGACTAGGATGGACCTGGGCAAATGGCAAAGCATCGAAATGGGACATTCTAGAAAGCATAAATGCATGGTCTTGATGCAGACTGTTATAATCTAAGAGACAGGACCCCCATGGGGAAGGACAATTTAAACTTTCCTGAGGATTTAGTCTGGTATTTACGATAAAAGCCTTCCTTGCTCACAGCTCAGAGAACTAAGTGTTGGGATCTTTGTCTCTTACTATGTTTATCCAAACAACTGCAAGTATTGGTAATTAATACACCTAGAAGAAAAGATCAAAGCAATATTGATGTCCCTGGGAGACAGAGTGTCTTCTTGAGTTGATCTCCCCAAGAGAATTTCCTCTGCCAAATGTTTACCTATCTAAGTGACCAATCACACCTGGCCTTACCTCAACGCCCCTTCAGATGTTCTAGAAGTATGCTAGCAACTCTGCATCAGAAGGGCTATCAGACTGTGGTCCCAGCCTCCCTATCTCCCTGTCTCTCTGTGTCTCTGTTAGCAAGCCCTGGGGAAGTGGAAAGGCAGAGAGGCTGCTCAGGGCCACGGAATGCACAGGCACAAGCACTTCACAGCCTCAGCCCCTGCGCATTTCTTTGTGAACTTAAACTCCACAGTCTCAGGATGGACCTCACAAAGATATAATCTGCTGAAGTTTTTGTAATGTGGGTCTTAGTGCACCAACAGCCCTGACCCAGAGACACAGCAGCAAGTGAAGACACTACAGTGCCCCATACTGGGCCAATTTCACCGGTACACTCCAGATGGAACAGGGGCGGTCTCCCTGCCTGCTCCAGATGGAATCCTGGTGACCACGAACTTCCACAAGCAAGGCCCAGGTATGTAGGTTCCAGGACTGAATCTCCAGGCCGCATGGCAGCAGAGGACCTGGGCTGTCCCTCCCCGGGTCCCCCCCGCGCCCAGCAGACTGGATATCATGCCCACGCATTGTCTCTGGGTGTCATTTTAGTGCACCAACAGCCCTGGCCCACAGACTCCGAATTGAATCCCCAAATGGACTAGTGATATATATATATATATATATATATATATATATATATATATATCTGGAACCCAACCATTTACACTCTAGAAATTCACATTTATAATCGCGTTCATGCAAGGTCTCATGATATTCAAAATGAAAAATGGAAAATAAATTATCTTAGCATCTGCCCCTGGCACGTAGATTTGAATGGTAATGGGAAATTTCGAGGAAAACATAATGCCCGAAATTAGAGAGAGAGTATTGGGGAAATTTACTGCTATAGAGGCAGAGTGAGGACTGGGATGTGGGTGGTGGAAAATGTGTACTGGTGGAGAGATGGGCGTAACTTCATTGTATGCCTGACTCTCAGACATGAAAATTTTGTAATTCTGTCCCATGGTGGTACAATTTAAAAAAAGAAAAGTAACGTAGAATTCATGCCCAATTCAATCAGTTTAATAAGTTGCTGAACAAATAGCAGTACTCCTACATTTTAAAATAATATTCCTAGTGCAACAGACACTCTATATATTTTATAGTCGTTATTGTCAAGAGCTTTTTAAAATATTCTTTTGTTTTTGATATTGTATTCAGGGTAAAATACATGATTTTGTGTATATGTAGGTAGGTACAAACAAATGTTAATTTTGCTCATTTTTTATAAAAGTTATCTCCTGCTATTATTATTTTTAAATTCTTTTATATGGAGAAACTTGTGGGGCTACACCCAGTAATGCTTAGAGTTTATTCCAGGCTCTGTACCCAGGGATTACTCCAGGCAATGCTTGAGAGACCATATGGGTATCAAATCATGTTCGACCGGGTACTAGGCAAGTGCCTGACCCATGGTACTGTTGCTGTGGCCCTGTTCTGGCACTGTTATTTTAAATAACTTGAATTCAGAGATTTGCCTACAATCTCCTTCAAAGAATCTGAACCTACATTGAGGAACAACTGAAAGCTATTTTATTTATTTATTTATTTGTTTTTTATTGAATCCCATTTAGATACAGTTACAAAGCTTTCATGTTTGAGTTTCAGTCATACAATCATCCCTCCACCAGTGCACATTCTCTACCACCATTGTCTCCAGTATCCCCCCCCCCACTTCTTAACACTCCCCCTGCTTCTATTGCAGACAAATTCTCCCATGCTCTCTCTCTCTATTTGGGGGCATTATCGTTTGTAATATAGATACTAAGACTCTCTCATGTTTGGTCCTTTATCTACTTCTGAAAGCTATTTTAGTTGGAGAACTCACGAGACAGAAATATTAGAAAGATTAGGTTATTAATTATGGTGAGAGAAAGAGTAGCTACATTACAGAAAATGTAGTTCAATGAGAACTGCTCATGACAGAAAAAGAAAGAACAGTGAAGAGTGAACAGTGACCAGTACTTTTTTCTTGGTACAGCTGACTCACAAATAAGGACATACTAAAAGGATAAAGTATGATGAACAGTCATGCTTGGTTCTCACTCATAGGATAGAAATGTAAAACCAAGCGTTAATATCCTCTTGCATTAAAATCTGAAGGAGTATTTTGGAAACTTTCTTCCCTTGTTTTAATTGAAGAGTGCAAGTACAGAAATACCTTAAAATGCTAAAGTTCTAAGACGGCCAAAATTGCTTGAAGCCTTTTTCAAACATATAAGCTAATAATACTCATATAAAATAGACAGGAATTTCAAATTTATTGCAGCATGAGAATTATTCTGTTAATAATGAAGGTTCAATGAGAAGCAGTGAATATTTGAAGATCAATTAAAGACTTCAATATGTGGTTTAAAAGATACTGGAGGAAGATGCTAACATTAATATAACGAGGACCACCAATTCATTTTCATATGCTTCACCACTGGCTTCTTCTATAATAAAGATAATGTTTTCACCCAATTGCCTAGCTTATGAATAGGCAAGACATTATTTAGAAAGTGCTTTAAAAATAGGACAGTCCTTATTTATTTAAAACGTTGTATTTGCCAATAGTTTAAATTTAATTTAAATTATTAAATTAAATAATTTAAATTTAAACTTATAAACAAGTGATCTCGTTTCTAAAAATAGATGTTTAATAGAAACTCATGCCTAAAATCATAAAGAAAAATATTTTTGATTTACAGTTTTTAAACTATTTAACAAATATATTTTACATTTGTATGAATATAGGTTTAGATGTATATAGTATTTTGGATAGAGACATATCCTTCATGAATAAATTTGCATATACAATTTGCACTTATACATGTCCATTTGCTTCACATGTGAGTGAAGGGACATACAGGATTAAGAGATATCATAAAAACAGTCTCAACTTTGTGTGTGTGTTTTCATAATATAAGAGTAAATTATATTTTCATAATATATAAGTAAATTACTAAAGAACTTATATTCTATTTATAATACCTTTAAATGTCCATCATTAATTTTTAAGTTTTATACATAATTTACCAAATGATTTTAATCTTTTTCCTCATATATAACCAATGTTTATGTTTCTAATTTCATAAAATGATTTTTGTTTACTATTTTAAATTTAGAAAGATCAATTATTTTGCTCTTTTTACTAAAGTGTTTATGCTTAAGAAAATTTTCAATAATGATTCAAAATTGAAGGTACTTGTAGTATTTAATGGCAATTTCCAGGAAATACAAGCACGTAACGAGTTTTAAGCCATGATTGTAATCACTTGAGAAAAGTCTTAGAAAATTTAGCTCAGTACTAGGAGCTGCAAATAGATAAATGAATGAAATAATGAATGAAAAAATAAATGACTAATTTTCCTCTAATAATGTTGGAAAGTTAGCTCTTATAAAGAATCTATAATGGGAATGATTGGCTAACATTATAGCAATCTTTAAAAATGTATTAACAAAAATACTTCGGAACATTTTGAACTCCGTTGCAGTCATTTCTGAAATCACAACTCTGAAAATGAGCAATGCATACAGAAGAGTTTGGGGAGTTCGTTTGCATTACAGGGGATGCGCTGATCCTTTGCCATGAAAAGCTTTTGGGCATGTATTCTAGACATTAAATTATGGTAATTGAAATGGGAAAATGTCTGTAGCCTTTCTTAGTGTGTTTGGGTTAGTTGCACATGAACATCTGCTTTCCCTTTATAACCGGAGACTGGAGAATAGCATCAATTTGCAGGCATTAACAACTTCTGCTCACAAAACAGCAGATAACTCTCTGTTGGAACACCATACCATTCTGTGTGTGCCGGGAACAGTCTCTAAGCATTTACACCAACGTCAAGCCAAATTGTGTGATTGCTGCAAAAGATAGGGATTCATATTCGACCATTTTGTGTGGATTTTTCTTTTTCCTTTTCCTTCCTCTCCCTGTCTTTAAAGAGGTGCAAGGACCTATAATTTGTTGATTTTAAATTACAATAAACGAGTTATTAGAAATCGACTATTTATAATTTATTAATAAATCTAAATTTTATACAACCTATTCATCTTACTCGTTAGAGAAAACGGCTGTTCTCACTTTTCTCTTATGATAACAATATCACTGATATATATGATATTTCTACAAATAGCCTTTTACATTCATGTACATTATGTGTATATGTATATATACATATGTATATACATTTGTATATGTATATACATGTATATACATTTTTCTTATGATAATATTATAACTAATATATATCATATATATGATATTTCTGAAAATAGCTTTTCACATTAGTATACAATCTGTGTGTAATGCCTGGAACTCATCATTTCAATGAACACACAAATCTTTATGCCTAAAATGATTATATAAATGATCTACAGAAAAATGTCTATTATAAGAGTAGTCTGTAAGTATTTCAAATGTCTTTTATTCATATGACAATGGTATCATGGGGCCAAAGCAATAGTACAATGGTAGGGTGCTTGTCTTTCATGCAGCTAATCCGCCTGAGTTCAAACCCCAGCATCCAATATGGTCCCTGAGCCTGGCAGAAGTGATTCCTGAGCACAGAGCCAGGATTAAGTATTGAACACAAACAGGTGTGACCCAAACACAAATCAAATAAACAATGGCATCTATAAAATAAATTTTAAGAAGTAAAATATTGATTTAAATATATTGTATATTTTATTTGTATAAAGTTATTGCATAATTTTACTAATTTGGCAAATTTTATTACAGAGTGCTACCAATTACTTCTTTAAGTTATATATTGCAAACATATCTTTTTTTAAGTACCTTAGCAAACTTTTGCACTATTTCACATTTTTAGATTTCTACTAAATCTTAAAAGTTAAGATTTAATAGTTAAAAGATAATACTTTACTTTTTAAACATTTTAGTAAATAATCCTGGGCATTGCAATATTATTAATAAACAGGTATATTTTAATAGCTTTATTATTTGTTTTTCTCTATTCCTAATTAAAATTTATACAATTAGTGGCACTAAATTTTTGAATATTTTAGTGATACATCTTGTTTCTCATTTATCATTGTATTAAAATTTTTCTGTGGTTTATGATTTCTTGTATGTTGTTTAGTATGTGGCTTTTAAAATATTTTCTTCATGATATTTTAGTAGGTTGTCATACTTCAAATATTTTTTCATGCTGTGTGGTTATATTTGTGAGTGTGTATCATAAATATATTTTTATTTGGCCCTAGTTTATTCACTCACTAATAAAATATCAATAATGATAACAAATTATAAAATGATGATATAGAACTGACTGGGAAACCACTTGCTGAAACTATCTTCTTAATAATATAAGTGCTCTCAATATAATCTAATAGTCTTTTCTATTATAACAAAATTTTAACCACTTTTTCTTTATTTCACCATGTTCTATTCTGTCTCATTAACATACAAAGTACTTTAGTAACACATTTTCTTAATTTACAGGAAAAGTTTCATTTTCAAATTAGAAACTTAGTTGTTCTTTTATGTAAATTAAAAGAATAAAAATCAAACTGGTATTTGTAAACCTAGACTGCTCCTGATCACAATCACGATCATCCTGTTGTTCATCGATTTCCTTGAGCAGGCACCAGTAACGTCTCCTTCATCCTAGCTCTTGAGATTTCAGAAAGTGCCATATTCAAGGCTCTTTCAGGGTCAGGAGAATGAGACCCATCATTGTTAGTGGTTTTTGGCATATTGAGTAAGCCACGGGGAGTTTGCCACTCTGCCATGCGGGCAGGCAGGATGCTTTCGGTAGCCTGCTGGGTTCTACAGAGTAAGGACTAGATAATACAAAGTCTTAAAGCTGGGTTTTAAGTCTCTGGGTCTCGGCCGTTGATGTGATTACCTGGCTCCAGGTGTAGGTGGTGGGTGTGATGCCTACCTGTTGGGTAACATTGCTTTGTCCTTCAAGAAGCTTAGGTTTATCTGGTTACACCCATCACAGTGCTCCTGAAGCACTTCCACTTCCATTGTGTTTATCTGTAAACAGTCTTCCTTATGCTCTCCTTCCCACCCAGTTAATCAGCTTTCCCCTTAATCAGACTTTGTTAATTTGTAAGATCAGTTTCCCAGAAATCTATGATTTTATATGTATGAGTGAAATATTACCTTTTTCCTCTCCTTATGCCTTATGAACAATTTACTTTAAGGTAATATCCTTTTTGTATAGATACAGAAAGACCGTTAACATTATGCTTTGTAACTTAGGATTTGATTGGCCTTGAATATTATTCACTCCTGGGCATCTGCTTTCTCGACTTAAGCCTCAGTTGCCCTTAGTTCCTAACACCCCAAAAGCAGGGTCCCGACGAGGGACTGAATGGACCCAGGGCAAGCAGTGAGCTACCCTGGCAGCGAAGTGGGCCAGGCCAAAGTGCCACGATTCTTAACTATAAGTTAAGAGTTTGATCATAGACAAATGCTGTCATGATCCAAAGGTAACGACAAGACTAGGATCCTGCTAGGGGTGAGAAAGACTATCTGGCCTGAGCACCGTAGTCTGAGATCAAGATGGCCCTAGGAGAGCAATTCTATAAGTTTAAGATATTTCTTACTGTATCCATACAAAATGATTTATATTATATTCTTGTACACTTGTCGGACAAGGAGAGGAGAGGCACGCCCATGGGATTCTGCTCTAGGGTGGGTCCTCCTGCTGAGGGAGGATCTGTCCTAGGAGCGGTCTTCCCTGAGGCTAAGATTTCTACCCCTGTTGATCTCCACCCCTATTGATTGTGACCGCACCTATGTGTATTGGTTCCCCCAATTCCTCATGAAGAGAGGATTTAACTGTACTGTAGGAGCGGGCTGGGGCAGAAGGAAGAAGAGAGTTCAGGGAGGATCAGAACCCAGACTCCAGAGAAGGAGGATGAAGGGGAATGGAGAAGGAGAATGAAGTAGCTGGGGGAGGAAGAATGGGGGGAGAGATAGAGAGACAGATGAGGAGAGAATCAGAATAAACTACGACTAATACCTACCAGCCTGGCCCTCGTTCCTTCCTCTGCCTGACCATCGCCATCGACCTCTTCAGGGTGGTAGGAGGGTAAGACTACTGAACGCGGGTGGCGGGAGAGATAGAGCCGCTGCCGTGTGGGTGCCGTGCCCGCTACTTGTGTGAGTTTACACACCTACCTACTGGAAGATGGGGGATCTGGGATCTGGGTGGAGGAGGCCCAGTCCCAATCCAAGCAGGCTTGGAGATCTCAGCCCCGGGCTCCGCATGCCTGTGTTCCTCTGCCAGTTCCTTCATGCGTGTGGAGAGTGGTCTCAGCATGGCTGTGGCTGGTTCTGGAGGTCTTCAGCTGCCAGGGCTCTGCTCGGGGCGGGAAGGAAAACTTAACGTGCCCCCCTCCAAGGGACCCTGCTGAGGACAGCCAGGCACAGGGGCAGGAGACTGTTCTCTACACCGTTCTCTTCAGGGAGCTGAGTTTTAAGTCTCTGTGCTGTTGTATTTAATATTCTACTTTGTTACTCATCCCCATTCTCTTGAATAGTCAGTGATCAAATATCTTTATAAGTTCCTTTATAATCATTTTTTAACATTTAACATTTTTAACATTGTTTCTATCCAGATAGATAGATAGATAGATAGATATAGATAGATAGAGGTTACCTGTACAGTGTTTATTTTATTTTGTTTTTCTTAGTTTTATTAAAAGAAATTTAGAGATATGTGAGCAGATAGAAAAAGACAGTGATACTTGTTCATTGCAGAACACAAACTACTCTAGAGGGGTAAAAAGACTATAGTTTTGATTTATATAAATTACAATTTGTTATGAACTTCATTCAATTACTAACATATTGCTCTCTCTTTTCTATCCAACATGCAACCATATAGCTATAAATAAATATTCAAATTTATTTATAGCTATAAATAAATATTCAAATTTATTTATAGCTATAAATGTATCAATTTATCAAACCCCACTATTACTATTATCCTCTGCTTAGTAAAGGTATTTCCCCCATTTTATTTCTGTTTCTCTGATAATCTATACTATCAACAGTGTTTTTATTTTTTCTTTCCACATTCATTAAAGTACTGTGATTTACAAAACTATTCACGGTTGAGTTTTAGACCTACAGTATTACAACACCCATCCCACCTCCAGTGCCAACTTCCCTCACCAATGTCCCCAGATTCATTCCCATATCCCACAACGCCTCCAGTTTCCCCTCTTGACAGGCATCTTTCTAAGTTTGGTTGTTGAAATTTGGGTGTCTTGATTTCATTGTGTTTGACTCTGTGGTTTGGATATTTGGCTCTGTCATTCCTCAGCACCATCTTTGTACGTGGCTCTCCTGTACTGACTTCTGTTGTTTCTCCATCTGTCTCTTCTCCACTCAATCCCCCACTCATACTTTTTCTCCTCCCCTTACTTTGGGGCCAATATTGATTAGGGCACCTTTTCCCTTTAAAACATTGCATTCCCTCATTTAGTGATTCTAAATAACACATATGAGTGATATCATCCCGTGTTTATCCTTCGTCTGGCTTTCTTCATTAAAATCTAGCACTTCTCATAATGAAAATCTCAGCCCAGAGTTTCTATGTTTCAACAGAGAAATTACTAAATGATGAATTACAATGATGAATTGTATGAATATCTAGAACATATATTCTAAAATCTCTTCTGGATTGGTCCCATCAAGAGCAGGTGAAGTCCCATCATGAATAGGTAAAGATTCCTCGTGCCAGAATTTGTATTTTGCCTCAAAACTTAAGGTACTTAATAATAAGTGTACGTTTTAAAATATTCAGTTTCTCAATTTTCTCCTTTTTCAAAAGAGTGCAATAAAAGCATGAAAGATAGAACAGGGGGTTAATATACTTGGTTTATGTGCAGTTAACTTACATTCAAATTCCAGCATTGCATATGGTCCCCTAGACACTGCCAGGTACACGGCCTGAGTAACACCAGGTATGGCCCCAAAGTTTGGTTAAGATAACTGGTATACATATGTTAAGGATATTATGATGATATTATTTGCTTTAGAGATTAATAAGATTTTATTTAAAGACACCATAATTCTGTTTATACACAAAATAAATGACAAGGATGATTAAGTGTGGGGATTCGTCATTTTAATGAATAAAAGATGTGAAATTTTAGATACATCAGTTCTCCCTAAATTATCTTTTGATTCAATGTGGTCTAACCAATATTACAGTATGATTTAGTTATTAATTTAGTGAACCCATAGAAAACATATGAAAATGCAAATGATAAGAATTAGCAAATGATAAACTCGTTCATAAGGCATTAGATGCTTCTGACCCTGTGGGAAGAAGAATATAGAGGCATGTTCATCCCAGTTATTCATGTTCTCAGAATCACACACTAGATTTTGCTTGAACCTACATGTTCACTTTTCTTTTCTTACCATTTTCTCTGGAAATATTTTGTGTTGCCAGACCTTCTTCTATCATAGCTTATGTTCTGTTATCTTTAAATGACTACTTATAGTCACTCATAGATGTTAGTATTTTCATCTAACCATGGATAAACGAAAATGACTTTTCTACTCTTCAAGAGACTGTGAATGACAGGGCACACTGCAGTACGTAGTTTAAATTGTGACCAAGTTTCTTGTGAGAAAATTCTTAAGTTTTACAATGACAAGTATGTATTGGATAAAGCACATATAGATCCAAAACAAAGTCCTAATTTATAAAATTAAAATTGGTAAACTTTTCTACTCTTTTTTCCTCAAAATTTGAAGGATATAATCAATAAGTTATGTGGATGTTTATAATGATAGATGTTAATTAATTCCTTGAGTTATCATCAGATTCAGTCTATCTTTATTAACGTAAATTATTTCTTGAGTAGTTCTTCAAATCTCAACCAACTAACTTGAAAATTTTTCAAAAAATTTAAAATATAAATGTGATTTCCATGATATATTAACTTAGATACCATTTCTATAACAAAGACTTTATGCTCAGATAAAAATATTTTCCCCAGCCCTATGAATCAAAATCCTACTTGAGAGGAAATACTTTACAATCCCCACTGATACAGTTATTAGATCACCAATATATGAACTTTTGTGCATTATAAATGTATGAATGAGATTATTAATCATCTTAATATATCAGTTTTATATATCACTTGTGATCCAAATTCTTCATTGAAACATTATAACTCATAATAGAAGATATATAATAAACTGCATATTAGCATTGAATTATTTACCCAGAAATATATTCTTAAAAATTTAGATAAAGCTCAAAATAAAGAATGTCACCAACATTCCCCTGTATTAAAAATTGTTAATACCATGTGTCAAAGAATGAAAGACAAAGAAAAGCACAATAAAATAAAAAAAATTATTCTAGTGGAAATTGAAACATTTGAAATAAAGGATAAAATGAACTATCTATAAAATTAATGTATCCAATTTATGGAGGCATGAAAGAATTGATGAACATATCTCATTGTTCTACTTGACTAAGTGTAATTCATTTTTACTTTAATGACAGAATTTATGGTCAATTCTCTAAACAATTACTGCATTTAATATGTGATTGACAAGCATTTTCCTACTGCTAAATTAAAATCAACATGCATTTTAGCTTCACTGATTATACACTTGGGAAAAAAGACTTTTTAATAGTTTTATTTTTATCTGTTTTTCTTTTTTTAAGTTTTAGAAGTATTACAATTAGAATAACAAGAACTGAATAATATCTCACTTGATGCTATTTTATCACAGAGACGTGAAAGGATTAATAATAGAATTTTTAATGATTATTTTTGGAGAATGGTTTGATGCAGAATTTTTTTTTATAATTTTTTTTTATTTTTAGTGAAACACCATGAGGTACAGTTGTAGGTTTACAATTTTTTGTGCTTGGGTTTCGATTATACAATGATCAAATACCCATCCCTCCACCAGTGCCCATTTTCCACCACCATGGATAATATCCCTCCCACCCCCATCCCTCCCATCTCACCCTGCCTCTCTGGCAGGCAATCCCTTGTGTTCTCTCTCTCCTTTTGAGTGTTGTGGTCTGCAAAAGAGGTTTTGAGTGGCAAACATGTTCAGTCCATAGTCTTCTTTCAACATGCATCTCCCCTCCTGGGAGGATCCTCCAAACACCCTGTATTTGGTGCTCCCTTCTCTATCTGAGCTGCCCTTTCCCCTAGAATGCCTGGCTGGCTTCTAAGCTATGGAGTAATCCTCCTGGTGTTGATCTCAGCTATTCTTGGGTATTAATCTCATATTTTGTTTCTTTATATTCCCCAGATGAATGCAATCTTTCTGTCTATCTCTCTTTCTGACTCATTTCGCTTAGCATGATACCTTCCATGTTGTAGCACTTGTATATAAATTTCATGACTTCATCTTTTCTAACAGCTACATAGTATTCCATTGTGTAGATCTACCAAAGCTTCTTCAACCAGTCATCTGTTCTTGGGCATTCAGGTTTCTTCCAGGTTCTGGCTACTGTAAAGAGTGCTGCAATGAACAAACAAGTGCAGATATCACTTCAACTATACATTTTTGCTTCTCTGGGATATATTCCCAGGAGTGGTATTGCTGGGTCAAATGGGAGCTCAATTTCTAATTTTTTGAGAATCGTCCATACTGTTTTCCAGAAGGGCTGAAGCAGTCGACATTCCCACCAACAGTGAAGGAGTGTCCCTTTCTCGCCACATCCGCGCCAGCATCGGTTACTTTTGTTCTTTTGAATGTGGGCCAGTCTGTGAGGTGTGAGATGGTATCTCATTGTGGTTTTGATCTGCATCTCCCTGAGGATTAATGATGTAGAGCATTTTCTCATGTGCTTTTTTGCCATTCGGATTTCTTCTTTGAGAAAGTTTCTGTTCATTTCATTGCCCCATTTTTGGATGGGGTTGGATGTTTTCTTCTTGTGGAGTTTAACCAGTATTTTGTATATCCTGAATATCAACCCCTTGTCATATGTGTATTCGGTGAATATCCTTTCCCATTCTGTAGACTGTCTTTGTATTTTGGTCACTGTTTCTTTGGAGGTGCAGAAGCTTCTTAGTTTAAGATAGTCCCATTTATCTATCTTTGTTTTCACTTGCTCAGTCAGTGTCGTGGCATCTTTGAAGATACCATTAGCTTCAATGTCATGGAGGGTTTTGCCAACTTTGTCTTCAATGTACCTTATGGTTTCTGGTTTGATGTTGAGGTCTTTAATCCATTTTGATCTTACTTTTGTACATGGTGTTAGGCAGAGTTCTGAGCCCATTTTTTTTGCATGTAGCTGTCCAGTGATACCAACAGAATTTGTTAAAGAGACTTCCCTTACTCCACTTCACATTACTTGCACCTTTATCAAAGATTAGATGATCATATGATTGAGGGGAGATGTCAGTGTATTCAACCCTGTTCCATTGGTCTGCAGTTCTGCCTTTGTTCCAGTACCATGCTGTTTTAATTATTACTGCTTTGTAGTACAGTTTGAAGTTCGGGAGGTTGATTCCTCCCATTTTCTTTTTCCCAAGAATTGCTTTAGCTATTCGTGGGGGCTTATTGTTCCATATAAATTTTAGGAGTGTTTGCTCCATTTCTTTGAAGAATGTCATGGGTATCCTTATAGGGATTGCATTGAATTTATACAAGGCTTTCGGTAGTGTTGCCATTTTGACAATGTTAAGTCTCCCGACCCATGAGCAGGGGATATCTTTCCATTTCCTCATGTCCTCTTTTATTTCCTGAAGTAGCGTTTTGTAGTTTTCTTTGTTCAGGTCCTTTACTTCATTAGTTAACCTGATTCCTAGGTACTTGACTTTCTGGGGCACAATTGTGAACGGGATCATTTTTTTCATGTAGCTTTCTTCTCTCTCACTGTTTGCATATAGGAAAGCCATGGACTTTTGGGTATTGATTTTATAGCCTGCAACTTTACTATACAAGTCTATTGTTTTCAGGAGTTTTTTGGTGGAGGTTATTGGGTTCTCTAAATATAGTATCATATCTTCTGCGAATAGTGAGAGCTTGATTTCTTCCTTTCCTATCTGGATGCCCTTAATATCTTTTTCTTGCCTAATCGCTATTGCAAGTACTTCCAGTACTATATTGAACAGCAGTGGAGATAGTGGGCATCCTTGTCTCGTTCCTAATCTTGGAGGGAAGGCTCTCATTTTTTCCCCATTGAGGATGATGCTTGCTGTAGGCTTGTGGTAGATGGCTTTAACTATGTTGAGGAAAGCCCCCTCTATAGCCATTTTGGCTAGGGTTTTCATCATAAAGAGGTGCTGGATCTTGTGAAATGCTTTCTCTGATGCAGAATTTTTTAAGTTTCACTTCTTTCTTACATTTAATGCTAAATTAAATTAATTATAAAATAATTTTAAAAGTTAATTTAAAAATGAAATATTGTATTAAATGAAATATACATCAATATATTTATCAGTAGGTTTTATGAATGATTAATGAGATAAAATGTAGAATATGTTGATCCTATTATCTCTACATGTTTCTTCTGTGACATTTCATTTCTCTTGGACAGAGAAAGAGAAAACAAAGTTTTAAGTTAATAATTGACTTACTTCTCTAACAAGATATATATCTTCATACCGAAGTTAATTTTATCCTTGTTTATACTGTAAAAGTTACTCACATATTTTCTAGGGAAGTCCCAACTTAGTTTTCAACTAACAGATTTAATTGATCTCTCTCTCTCTCTGTCTGTTTCTCTCTCTCTCTCTTTCTCTCTCCCCCACCCACCTTTGAATTTTTGACCGTACCCTGAACATTAACTAACAATAACCAGTTGAATCCTGGTTTTCTGATCATAGATTACTCCCTGGAACTGGATGCTGGGAATTGCACATGGGTCCACAACATGCATGGATAGTGCCCTACCTGTTGTCCTATTGTTCCTGCCCAACTTTCTATCTTCTGTCATCTGTCTGCTCATTCTTTTCTAGAGATTCTGATCTAAAGATCAAAACAACATTGATAGATTCTACAATTTGCTTTTAGGATCTCTCTTCTTGGGGAGGGAAGGAGATTTGGGCCACACCGAAAATGCTCGTCAGTTGTTACTGCTAGCCCTATACTCTAACTCTTGACAAGTGGTCAGGGAACCCTATCAGGTACTACAGATGGAACCAAAGTCAAATGCTTGTAAGGCCAGTGCCCTACCTTCAGTACTATCTCTCCTGCCCAGCTCCAATTTATTTTTTAATTTTACTGGAAGATCTCATTTATTTATGTTATACAGAATAACAGGACCAGGAAAGTAAGGTATCAAAGGGGTTACTAGGTTACCCTAGATCCAAGAGTATAAGAAGAAGGACAGGGAAAGAAAGAAATCAAGAGGGTGAGTAAGAAGAGGCAGACAGGAAGTAACAGGAGCAGAGGTCAGGGGCCCCAGGCAATCAATGATGTAGAACTAGCAACACTGAAAGCAGAAACTCCAAACTAAAGTAATCAAACAAAAATGTGCCTATCAAGGAGGAAGTCTGGGAGGTGAGAGGGAAATAGGCACTGGTGGAGGGGTGGTGACACTGATTGTGAGATCGGCACGTTGTTATTTTTGAAGGTAAACTATGAATAATACTGTGAATCACAGTGCCTTCAGAAAAAAATATTTAATAAAAGGGAAATTTGCCTTGGTTTTTTCTTCTTAAACACAACTATAAATTGTTAAGCCTATTTGATTCCTCTCAAGAAATTTTGCAATATCCTAAGAGCACAAGCAGTAAAGAATTTTGAATATCATGAGCTAAAAGATATCCCACAATTATCAGCCCTTTCTTTTCATTTTTTTCCCCTTAAATGTAGTACCTGATGTTTCTGGATTCATTTTTCTTTGGTTCAGTATGTTGACAGCATCAGGCTCAGGTCAACTGAATGAGAATAGGTTGTTTGTTTTCTGTAGTACTATGGAAAGGGAACTATAAGTCTAAGTACTTTCAATTCCACTGACATTTCCCCATTTCCGTAGCTATTTTGTGTGTGCTTAATTACTGTACTTTTATGAGGGTCTTCAAATAAGTGTATTCCTAAACTGTCTGTCTGGGTTTCAGATTTCTTTATTTTTCACTCTGACCACAGCCAGAGTGTTACTATTTCTCCACCACAATTCTCGGCCACATTTTCTTCCCCACTTGGTAACCTTAATTTTATAATTAGTCTTTGTATTCATTTTCATTGTACATTGTCTATTCATTTACAGTTTATTTATAGTCCACAGGAAGTTAAATAACCTAGTGTGCTTCTCTCCTTCTTTGAGAATTCTTTCCAAAATTTTAAGTTACTTCTTTTTTTAAAGAAATCAAGTTGTTTTCAATATCCCTATCTGAATCTTTGACTCAGTATTTGGAACAAAAAATGTAGGCACATTATTCATATTCAGTGAGTCATTTATTTCTACTTATCCTTTATTTTAAAAATATTCCTTTCTCCTATTCTCACCACCAACATCTATTATCAACTCCAGGGTATAAAATTACCATTCATGTTATATTCTAAGGACAGGGTGTTCCTTTTAGAGGACTTTCAGTTTTCATTTAAGGAGATTTTATTGTTCCTCAGTAAATTGCTTGACTTGTGTTTTGAGTGTTGACCACTTTCTTCAAATGTAAAACTCAGTTATCTGCTGTTTAACTAGAAAATAATGATTGTAAATACTTGTCTCTTAATAAAAGGGGAAAATGCACCTTAAATACAATAAATGGATTCAAATAAAATCTTGTAGGAAGGACATTCCTACTTGAAAACTAGATGAACAGTACTAAAATGGAAGGAAGAGGAGTAAGGGAAAGAAAGAGGATGAACAGCTCAGTGATCTGAGATATTCAGTGGAGCCCTTCCTGATAGTTGGTGACAAGTGTCACTCAGAGTGTGCAGTCAAAGAACCACTAATCAGCCGGGACGTGATTTGTGGAGTATCAGGTGCCCCAGCTAGTAAGGCAGAACACAAATGAGACTGCTTGAATTGAGATTGGGACACAGACAATAACACTGAAAGCAAGCCTTTCTAATAAAGTCTCTATTAATAATTTAATTATCATTCCGACTTCTAAGTAAATGGCTCGACTACTTCTTTCCAGTAACAAATCTTCAAAGTGTACTTAACAGTATCTGAGGTAATTAAAATTTCTTCATCACAGTTCTACCTAAGCAGAATCCTGGAAGTAGGGTCTAATGATGATTTTAAAACAATACTCTAGGAGCCGGGCTGGAGTGATAGCACAGCGGGTAGGGAACTTGACTTGCACATAGCAGACCCGGCCGACCTGAGTTTGATTACTCCGCCCCTCAGAGAGGCTGGCAAGCTACTGAGAGTATTTCGCCCGCATGGCAAAGCCTGGCAAGCTACCCGTGGTGTATTTGATATGCCAAACACAGTAACAAGTCTCATGATGTTACTGGGTCACTCGAGCAAATTGATGAACAACGGGAGGACAGTGACAGTGACTCGAGGGGCCAGAGAGATAGTAGAGCAAGTAAGGACTTAGTCCCCTGAGCACCATCAAGGCTGAGTATAGATACAGTCATTAGCCCTTAATACCATCAGGTGTGCCCTCCCCTACCAAATATATGTATATTTGAAGAGAGAGCGAGAGAGAGAGAGAGAGAGAGAGAGAGAGAGAGGAGAGAGAGAGATAACAACACCCAATATTGGAGATTTGGACACTAAAATGCTAATATTTATGCTCTATTTTCCTCTGTTTTGAATTTTTCCTAATAGGAAGAATATTATTTATGTTAATTAATGAAGATTTTTAAATATTTTTCTTTTGTAACATATTTTGACAGATATTGTCTTTACATATTCTCAATTTTGGTTGATTTACAAATTAATTCTAAGTTTAAACTTATTTATATTTTCACTTATCCATTCATTCATGTCTACATCTCTCATTTGTTCATTCAAAAATTCAACAGATACTTAGAGTGTGACCACAAAAATACAAGAAGGTATAAAAGAGAAGAGAAATATATACATTTAGATTATATACCAGGCATAAAGGGCTGGAGCGATAGCACAGCGGGTAGGATGTTTGCATTGCAAGGGGCCAACTTGGCCAACCCGAGTTCGATTCCTCCGCCCCTTTCAGAGAGCCCAGCAAGCTACCAAGAGTATCTCGCCCACACGGCTGAGCCTGGCAAGCTCTCCGTGCCGTATTCGGTATGCCAAACACAGTAACAATTGTCACAATGGAGACATTACTGGGCCCGCTTGAGCAAATTGATGAACAACAGGAGGACAGTGACAGTGACCAGGCATAAATATTTTCTATGTTCCCATAATTATGTGAACTTAGATGACTTTTTAAAATATTTTGTACGCTTATATTCTCAACATTAATGTGGAAATGACTTCTGATTTTGGGATAACTGTAGCAGTAATATAACTAACATAAACCACATAGTGTAAATGTTATTAATACTACAGTATCATCATTATTATTATTTTATTAACCTTGTACATTTGTTTTAATAATCCCTAGAGAGCTGTACTGCACCTAAGCTTTTCAACCTGACATATCGTGACAGGTTTTTGTTCTGTTTGTAGAGATTTAAAGAAACTTTAAGATGAGGTTCACCATACATTATTACACTGGTAACAAGTTGGACATTCAGGAAAAGTTTATGGACAACAACAAGTAGAAAAGTGAGTTTAAGGTAAAATGTGGAGCTAATAATATGGAAAATGAAGGAATTTAGAGTTTGATCATAGGATAGTTCAAAGTACTTCACAGTATTTTGTGAAACATGGCCCCTCGCAGAAGCAATCCTTTTTCATGAAATTTCAGTCAGTTTTAAGAAAATATTCTACATAAAATTAAATAGTGTGTTCTCTACAGAATTGAAATAAATTATGCTTAGTAGGATAGATCAAGGTTCATCTGAGGGAAAAGTTAATGTTTTTGTGTCAGGAGTTGGAACAGCATGAACAAAGACCAGAGATGAAAAGGGAATGGCTGTGTGGGAAAACCTAGAAAACGGTCTGCCCCAGATGAAATTCAGTACATAAGCACTGCTCTAAACTCTCAGGAAAGAGTTTTCCATCAAGGACTGGCCATTATACATGATGTAAATTCTTAGTACAGCGCTTCAGGAAAAGAGCTTGTCGTGTGTTAGGTGGAGGGATGAAGAGTATCAACTAAAATTCTGGTTAGACATCTTTTCAGGACTTCATTTAGGATATTGCTGGGGGGAGAGGTTGATGAGAAAAGCCTGATAACATTTTTCTCTATTCTCATTTAACTATCAGTACTTATACACTCAGTCTTTCTCTCTCTTCCTAAGCCCCATAAAATGGCAGTATCTTCTCCTCGGTATTATTTACAGGCTCATTGTGGACTGCTCAGTGAGATGCTCCCACTATGATCTCTGTCCCTCAGTAACCTTTTGCACTGATGCTTCTTACCGTGTCTCTCACTTAGTTTAGTGCTGAACAGAAAGCAGGTTTTTGCTGGGGTTCATCAATTTCCTAGGGCTAGCAAATGCTCTATTCATCTTTCTTTATCCACTTGTAAAAAAGTAATCTTGATCTCATTTGTAAGAAAGCAATGTCATGTTATAGAAATATTAAGAGGAATGTTCTTCTATGTGTTGAGAAATGATGCGTTTAAGAAAAAAGCAGATACTAAAGAAATTGTAATTTTATCGAGTCAACATTCCCTGCAATGGCAGTTTTACACGTCACTACGTTATTAAAAGAATTCGGGAGCAACCTCATACAATTATTGTTGGATAGATGTTCAAGAGTTGAGCCAGTGCATTGATGAGTACTGATGGTAAGTTCTTCGGGTGTTCAGGTCTAATCTTGTCTGGGCCAGGCGCTCTTTGTTTCTTTACCGACGAGCTGGCATGTTGAATTTCGGAAGGTAGAACATTGGGAACGATATATCTATCATGTGGAATGTGGTATATGGGCAAGTGGACGTGGCTATTAAAGAGATCTGAGTAGAAGTCATGAATAATCTTCTCCATTGCCCTTCTGAAAGATGTGATAGATCCATAAGGATGTTGGAGGGCAGTCATCTTGGTCTTATAGTAGGTGAAAGACAGGTGAGCATTATGAATATATATATCATAGAAGAATTAAAACATTTATGTTAAAAATAATGTTTTTTAAACATTAAATATGGATACCAGTTTATTGACCAGGGGCAGGAATACACCCATAGTGCTCAGATTAATCCTGGGAAGGTTTGAGGAGACTTTATGGGATTCCAGGGATGAACCCAGTATGGCTACCATCAGGGACAGTGCCTTATCTATTGTACTATCCCTCTGACCCTGATAGCAGTACATATTGATTTACTTATATATGTAGTTTGCATGAAGTAATTTTCAAACTGGCAAAAAGTAAAATAGATTTCTAATTCTGACACAAAATGAGCTTTGAAATAATTTCTCATCCTTATAAATAAAACTGAACAATTATAAGATAATTCATCTTAGAGGGCGGGATACTCTTGGTAGCTTGCTGGGCTCTATGAGAGGTATAGAGGAATTGAACCCGGGTCAGCCTTTGTATGATGACATTGCTTTGTCCTTTCTCCCTTGTCACAAAGAGTTTAGGTTAATGGGGTCACACCCATCCCAGTACTCCCAAGTCACATCCACTATTTTGTTTATTTGTAACTACTTCTCTATGCTCTCTTTCTCAAAAGTTAATGAGCTTATTCCCCTAATCAGGTTCTGTTAATTTGTAAGGTCAGATCTTTCTAGGTCACTGAACTTGTATTATAAGTTAATATTGCCTTTCTCCTCTCCTTATGTCTTTTGAATAGTTTACTTTAAGGCAATGTCCTTTTGTATAGATACAAGAAGACAATTATTATTATGCTTTTGTAACTTGGGATTTAATTGGATTCGAATAATATTCATTCCAGGGCATCTGCTTTCTCAACTTAAGCCTAAATTGCCCTCACTTCCTAGCGTCCCCAAAAGCAGTGTCCTGAAGAGGGACTGGAGAGAACCAGGGCAAGGGGTAAGCTATGTGCTACTCTAGCATGGAGATGGGCCTGGCCAAAGTGCCCCAATTCTTAACTATTAGTTAAGAGCTTGATCATGACAAATGCTGTCATGATCCAAAACTAAGGACTAGATCTGGACCCTGCTAGGGTTAGGAATGATTGATCTGGTCTGAGCTCTGTAGTCTGAGTCTGTGGCAAGATGTTCCCAGGAGAGCTGCCCTACAAGTCTCAATGTTATCTCTTACTCTGTCCATACAAAAATAGCTAGTATTGATATGTTGATAGTTATTGGACTGAGGAAAGCAGAAAAACACCTTAGGAGGTATTTTGCCCTTGGGCAGTCAGGAAGGGCTTTGGAATGCCTTTAAATGGTGTTCCCTTTGAATTTTGTTGGCTCTTAGAAAGAGCTTTCTTATGTTGATTTTGCTACCTGACTGGGTGCAGTGTCAGCCCAGAGGGCTGGGGGGTGGTGGTGGGGGAGAGGGAAGAGAGCTGGAGAGAGGAGAGAGTGCAGGTCAGCAAGATGGATCACAAAGAGGCTAGCAAGGGGGGCAGAGAGAAAAGAGTATAGAATAATATAGGAGCAGGCACATGGAGAGAGAGAGAGAGAGAGAGAGAGAGAGAGAGAGAGAGAGAGAGAGAGCCCAGGCTGCAAGATGAAGCACGGAGACATGAGTGAGAGAGACAGAAGGAGACAGAAATGAGGAGTGAGACTAGAATGGGAGGCTCAGAGAGACTGGGGCAGGTGGGAGAATGGAATAAATGGCATCTGATCAATCAACTGGCTTGACTCTCCTTTCCTCCACTGTCTGCCCCATAGCCTGGGCCACCCTGGCTAGGGTGAGCTGCCCGGGGCCTTCCGAACCTGGGCGACTAGGGAAGAGCTGTTGGGGACTCTCCCTGGCTGCTCTCAAAGTTTTTTACAAGCCGTGTGCAAGGCAAATGCCCTACCCACTATGGCTATGGCTTCAGATAAATAAAAATACTAAAATTCAATGTAAACTGAAGTCTGGACACTTGCCTTAACAAAGTAATTAGAAAGTCTAAAAGTGAAATGTAAAGCTATTTAAATTCTAGAAGATAAATAGAACGTATTGAGTGTAATGGTTTTTGTTTGTTTTTTAACTTTCTTGTTTGCGTTTTGGGTCACACTCAGGATTGCTCAGGGAAACATAAGTGCAGGGAATTGAACGCCACCCAAAAATAGGGAGAAAAGATGAATAGACACTTCCTCAAACAAGATATAAGGATGGTGATAAAGCACATAACAATGTTCAGCATCTATTATTAAGGAAATGTAAATCAGATCAATCACCTCACACCAGTGAAAATAGGCATCTTTAAAAAGGGTAGAAACAATAAGTGCTGGCATAATTGTGATCTGAAATCACTGTTGGTAAGGCTATTGCATGATTTAGCCTCTTTAGCAAATAGTCTGGAGACTTTTCAAAACATTATTAATAGTAATGTTTACTAACAAAATCACTAATATTATATTACTAATAGAATCACTGATATTCTAATAAAAGTGATATCCCAATCAATTCTATGAGTAATGCTTACTAATAGAATCACTAATAGACTCAGTAATTTGATTCCAGGATATCTACTCCAAGAACATCCAAAGGAAAGATATACAACTATATTGATTGCCGTGTATAGCTAAAATCTGGCAAAAACTCCACTTGCTCAAGACTAGATGAATGATTATAAAATTTTTATATTGTTGGGATCGGGAGTTCCCTAGCCCTGGGAGGCGCGGAGAGACCAGATAGACACAATTCCTGCAGGAGTACAAACGGGGTTTATTTAGGCCAGCATGCTGGGGCTCCACAGCATACCCCAGAGTGGGCAGTGGCTGAGGGCCCCGAGCTTCTTCAAAGGGGATCTTATATAGGCCTTCACTGGCCGTTACAGCAAAGCCCGCGCATTTCATAGCCAATAGATTTGTAACAACATATACTTTCTTAACCAATCCATTTAAAAGTACCTCACTCCTTAGCCTATAGATTCAAAGATGAGCATTTACGTACATCGATTGTCAGCACGAGCAAGGTTATAGCCGGAATCATTAAGCCTTAGGTAATCTCCCTTGACCATCCACATTTTGAGTTACCCAAGTCTGCAGGGTGCTTTAGTGAAACAGTCCACTCCAGGAAAGGGCAATTTCCCCCAACCACTGGCATCCTGAGTTATCCTTTACCCAAATCTGCAGGGTGCTTTACTGAGACAATACATTTCAGGGACAGTAAATACACCTGAATCCTGTCACACTTGGTTTAGAAAGAAGTTATGCCCTGTTCACTTTCCAAGTCCCCTCTCCCCCAGGTGCAAAGCAGCCAAGCAGTTTTACAGAAAGCAATGTTGCAAGTTAGCTGAAGCACGCAAAAATTTGATGCCCTAATATGGATTCTTTCAATATATGCACCATGTATATATAAAAATGATAATAGAATTGTTATATATAAATATATATGTATGCATGTGATAGAATACAACTCAACTATGAGAAAAGATGAATTTTTTGAAATTTCCTCAAGCTTGGTTGGAATTAAAGCATGTGAAATAAGTCAGAAAGTAAATGATAGATATATCATGATCTCACTTACATGAGGAGTTTGAATGAACCAAGAAAGGGACTAAATGATCCCAATGGAAACAGCTCCTGAGACATGACCAATAGAACTGAGAGAAGTAGAGTTCCAAGGGGATGGAAGATAAAAAGGACTGTGGGACAGTAATCGGAAGAGCTTTAGAATACCAGTGAAGGAATTGGGATAGTTGTACTAAAAATATAAGACAATACATCCAATACTATCTAAATTATGCTACCTCAATTAAAATAAAATAAAAAGTTCTTAACTAGGTTAGCATGTATTTAGACTGTAATGCAGTAAAATACTCAAATTAAAGTTTTTATAACTTGAATTTCAGAATTAATAGAAAAATTACTAAATATATCTGACTATAATCAGTTCTGATGATCAGAAATAAAAAAATCAAGACAGAATGTTAAATTATTCATAGTTACCCTCAAATTAAGATGCTGGAGAATATTCCATTTTATACTTCAGCAAAATCTGTTAGTGTTAACTAGAATATTCTTAAAGGATGTCTATTTGCCACATAAGAATCAAGGTAATAAAATAAAGAGTATATGACCAAATATTTTGCCATTTAACAAGAGTTTATTTTATATTTCTGAAAATTCTCAACTAATTAAAGTTTTTTTTACTGTGGGTGAAATTTGTAAGTAATAGTTGAATATATTTTGGTGAAGCATGCCTGCCCGGAGGGGAAAGGGTATTGCCCCATTCGCCCGCTCCTCTCTGGAAAGAAAGATGGCGGTCGCACGGGGGCCTTGTGGACAGCAGGTTTGAGCCGGTGGTGGAGGCGGCAGGGACCTCATGGGAAGGGGGGTGTTCTGGTTCGTCCTTCACGCCCTACCTAGGTCACCATTTGCCCCCCACGAGTGGCTCTCCGACACGGCCATGACTCCAGAGCACAGAAACCAATCTCTTAACTATCTTTTAATAGAAATACTTCCAGGGTTAATAAGTAAAATAGCAGAAATCCAAAACATCATTTAATTCTTAATACCCAGCTGTCGAAAGCAAATCATTTCACAACGCTTTTTCAGCATGTCTGATTGGGGGGGGGTCGTAAACTCTAAATAATAATGGTGCATCTTTTATCAAAACAATGAATCTAGTCAAAGTAGATAGAGTGTTAACTAGAACTCATCTGCCTCACAGGAATTGGGAGGGGTG
Organism: Sorex fumeus; assembly: GCF_029834395.1. NCBI lineage: Eukaryota > Metazoa > Chordata > Mammalia > Eulipotyphla > Soricidae > Sorex > Sorex fumeus. The sequence goes on from NW_026606077.1 coordinate 1,558,522, forward strand.
GGAGGTGGGGTTCTATTGGGGTTCGCGGTTAAAAATAAGTATTGGTAAAGGGAAATGTGTTTGATATTTACATGATTGAGACCTAAACTTGAAAGCTCTGTAACTTTTCCCACAGTGATTCAATAAATAAATAAATTATTAAAAATTTAAAAAATAATATATTTTGGTGAATTTTGTGAAAAGTTGAAAGCAAATTGACTTTAAGAAGCTTTCTCTATATTGAAGGATTAGTTTTTCATTTTTTTGTTTTTTCTTTGTGTTTTGACAACAATGGAAAAGTTATACTACTTATCAACCATTAATAAGTCACATACATTATATTAAGTGTCTATATGCATATGTAGAGATATATTTTGTATGATATATAATCATTATTAGATATGTAAAGTAAACATTTAGAATTGGCTGTCAAACATTATTTTAGAAATTTGAGTGGAATAAATGCAAAATAGAGGGATAGGTCATGCCTTTCTGTGGTTTGCAATATTCACAAAGAGATAAAAATATGTATATGGGGACCTATATTATGTGTATATGGAACACACTTCAAGAATTATGATCTGGACCAAAGAAATAACACAAGAGTTAAGGTGCTTATCTTGCATACTGATATACCCCAGTACTGCTTGTGGTCCCTGAACACTTCGAGGGGTGAGCAATACTGGGTGAGGCTCCGAAGTGACAAAAAAAAAAAGCTAAAATATGCTCGCTCAAGAACATGCTCAGATAAATACAATTTAACATTAAGAATTAATGCAGTCAGGGTGGTGGGTAAATGAAATGTAGGAACCTGGGTGTTGTTTAGACTCTATGCCCTGAGCTTTGAGGCATAATCTTCAAATGATCAATCCCTCACAAAACCCTAGACATACAGATCAACAAGTTTTGAAATGTTTTTTCCCCTGGACAAACTAAACTGAACCTGCTTGCTCTCTTCTCTAGAGTTCCCTCTTTTGAAATAAATCTCTTGCTTTGTCAGAAGACCTTTCTCTTTGTTTTTTTATTTTTGTTATGAATATTTTACTGTGTTTGGCATATCGAATACTCTCGGTAGCTTGCCGGGCTCTCTGAGAGGGGCGGAAGAATCGAACTCAGATCGGCCGTGTTGGCCGCTTGTAAGGCGAACGCCCTACTGCTTATTTATTATTATTAAAAATTTTTTTAATAGTGAGACATCATGAGGTACAGTTGCAGATATACACATTTTTGTGCTTGGGTTTCAATTATACAATGATCAAATACTCATCCCTCCACCAGTGCCCATTTCCCAACACCACGGATCCCAGTATCCCTCCCACCCCCCATCCCCCCCTCCCACCCTGCCTCTGTGGCAGGGCATTCCCTTTTGTTCTCTCTCTTTTATTGGGTGTTGTGGTTTGCAAAAGAGGCAATGGGTGACAATCATGTTTAGTCTATAGTCTACTTTCCGCATGCTTCTCTCATCCTGGGAGGATCCCCCCAACACCTTTATTTGCTGTTCCCCTCTTTATCTGAGCTCCCTTTTCCCCTAGAATGTGTGGTTGGCCTCCAAGCCATGGAGTAAAATTCCTGGTACTAATCTCAGCCATTCTTGGGTATTAGTCTCCTATTTTGTTACTTTATGTTCCCCAGATGAATGCAATCTTTCTATGTCTATCCTTTTCTTTCTAAGTCATTTCGCTTAACATGATACTTACCATGTAGTATCACTTGTATGTAAATTTCGTGACTTTGTCTTTTCTAACAGCTACATAGTACTCCATTGTGTAAATGTACCAAAGTTTCTTTAACCAGTCATCTGTTCTTGGACATTCAGGTTTTTTCCAGATTCTGGCTATTGTAAAGAGTGCTGCAATGAACAAACAAGTGCAAATGTCACTTCGACTATACTTTTTTGCTTCTCTGGGATATATTCCCAGGAGTGGTATTGCTGGATCAAATGGGAGCTCAATTTCTAATTTTTTGAGAATGCTCCATACTGTTTTCCAAAAGGGCTGAACCAGTCGGCATTCCCACCAACAGTGAAGGAGTGTCCCTTTCTCGCCACATCCGCGCCAGCACTGGTTGCTTTTGTTCATGTGGATATGGGCCAGTCTCTGTGGTGTGAAATGATATCTCATTGTGGTTTTGATATGCATCTCCCTGATGATTAATGATGTGGAGCATTTTCTCAGGTGCCTTTTAACCATTCGGATTTCTTCTTTGAGAAAGTTTCTGTTCATTTCATTGCCCCATTTTTGGATGGGGTTGGATGTTTTCTTCTTGTGGAGTTTAACCAGTATTTTGTATATCCTGGATATCAACCCCTTGTCAGATGTGTATTCGGTGAATATCCTTTCCCATTCTGTAGACTGTCTTTGTATTTTGGTCACTGTTTCTTTGGAGGCGCAGAAGCTTCTTAGTTTAATTCTGTCCCATTTATCTATCTCTGTTTTCACTTGCTTGGCCAGTGGTTTTGCAAGGCTAGATAAATAATCAGAAGGTCTTCGCCTGTAGAACACTCAAATATATATAATAACGTTTTGGAATGCTGTTTTTAGTAATAATCTTTCAGGAGGAAAAAATATACAAATATCTTTATAAACTAAAAGATGCATACTTGAAAAATATGAAATCAAATTTGAAATAAAATTTTGTCATCAGATGGCTCATTTATTGTAAATAGTGAAAAACTAATTATCCATGTCTTTTCTTTCTTTAAATACTCTTCCAAAAATATATAGGCAAAACAATCACGTATAAAAGACCCTTGACTGATAAAATAGCATTGAAATGTTAAAATAAGGAGAAATTGGTAGAATTATGTAAACCAAGAGCTTAGAAGTGACCTCGGAGGGCATCTAATTTAACTGGCTGCCTCATGGTTTGATGCCTTCTAAAAGACTCAGAAGTAGTAGCAGTGCAGTTTCTGCTTGAATACCTCCAGAGAAAGGAAGCTCAGTCCTGATATAATTAAGCTTTTCAGATTTTTTTAGAGACCAGTTATAAAGCACTTTATATCCTTAAGATGTATTTTGTAACTCATAACCAGATGTCCCATATCTTTATAAACTTAACTTTCTTTTTTGTAGCTTTAAAATTAGAATAAAAATGTACATCACAAGGCTAGACTAAGAAGGAAGAATCCTTAGTCCCAAGATAGATGGCACTTGACATTACCCACTTATAGGGCTAAATATTTATTTCACATCTTTTTAAAAGCAATATATTGAGCTAGTGGCCTGAACATGCCTACGCTTATATATTCAATCTAACTAATCCTGTAGATACCTTGTCAGAGCTAAAACAGGACATTAGGAAAAGTTAAGAAAATTCATATTATCTGAAAAACAATTATAATAACATGTGGACCTATACAAATACATTTTTCATGAGAATAAGTATTGTGTGTCCCTCTCTATCTCATATATCACTGTATCACTGTATCACTGTCATCCTGTTGGTCATCGATTGCCTCGAGCAGGTCCCAGTAATGTCTCCTTTGTCCTAGCCGTGAGATTTTAAAAAGTGCCACATTCGAGGCTCTTTCAGGGTTAGGAGAATGAGACGCATCATTGTTACTGGTGTTTGGCATATTGAATACTCCACGGGGAGTTTGCCAGACTCTACCGTGTGGGCAGGATACTTTCGGTAGCCAACCAGGTTCTCCAGAGAAAGACCTAGAAAATAAGTTGTAATAAGATCTCATATATATGTGTAAGAAAAAATTAAGTAAAAATTACTATTATTGTTAGTTCTGACTTTTCCTTTGAATATCATCTAAACTTTATCCCAATTAATTGTTGGCAATAGAGAAACCTATTTAAGAATGATCTATTACACAGAAGACAGGAAACTTTTCCGTAGCAAAGCATTTTGTTACATACAGTACAGCAAGCAGCATGAACTTTATGCATGCATGTTTAATGCTTGTTCTGTTTCATTTTTGCCCCCTTTCTCATTGGTGGTGATGGGAGATACCCATATAAATTTTGCACATAGGTCAGATTGAATCATAGCTTAAAATCTCCAAACAATAGAAACCTGAATTTTTTTCTAATGGACTACAAGCAAAGTTATACAAGTTTCGACCTGAAGGGAGACTTTTTCTCCATCAATCAGACTGTTGGCTAAACAGATGTCTTTGAGAAGATAGTTCAAACCTCTCTGCTTCTGTTTACAGTTGTGTGATTAAAGTGTCAACTTAATGTACCTGAACCACAGAGAAATTAGTGTTTATGTGTAAACACTTCATGTGTAAAAGCCTTCTTCCAGTCTTGGTACTGGTTGTGGGGGATGGCGGGGAGGGGGAGAAGAAGGAGGAAGGAAGGTAGGGAAGAAAAGAAGAAACTAAGATGAGATTGGGTGCGTTCAGGGTGGTATGGCTGTAGATGACAATAATAGCTGGGAATGATCACGCTGGATAAGATCTGAGGGTTAAAAGTGAGTAAGGGATATTCTTGATAACCTTTCAGTATCAATATTGAAAACCACAAGCCCAAAAGGAGAGAGAGAGAGAGAGAGAGAGAGAGAGAGAGAGAGAGAGAGAGAGAGAGAGAGAGAGAAACAGAGAAACAGAGAAACAGAGAAACAGAGACAGAGACAGAAGAAAAGTGCCTACCATCATAGAGGCAAGCAGCGGGTGGCGGGTGGGGGGTAAAGGGAGGGATCCTGGCAACACTGGTGCTGGGACATGTACACTGGTGGAGGGATGGGTATTGGAATGCTGTATGACTGAAATCCAAACATGAACAGGTTTTTAAGGGTCTATCTCACAATGATTTAATAAAAAAGTTAAAGAGAAAGAAAGAAAGAAAGAAAGAAAGAAAGAAAGAAAGAAAGGAAGGAAGGAAGGAAGGAAGGAAGGGAAAGAAAGAAAGAAAGAAAGAAAGAAAGAAAGAAAGAAAGAAAGAAAGAAAGAAAGAAAGAAAGAAAGAAAGAAGAGAGAGAGATGGGGAAGGTTGGAGGGAGATGAGGGCTTTACTTGAAAGGAAAATAACCACACAGTAATTATAAGTTAAGGAAAAAAATCAATACAAGATGTGTTCAAAATTTCCTTAAGAAGCTTTCAGGCACTGCAGCTAAATAACAATCCGTTTTTGAATAAAAATTGTTTGCACTCATTTACTACACTCTTTATTAGTAGAATTTCTGTGAAATGACAGATTAATTAATATTTAATGGAAAATAAATTTGTGAAAAAATATACTAGAGGAAATGTCAAAGAGAGTAGGAATTTATGAACTTTATTTTAAAATTCTAAGAGAGTGAAAATAAAAGATTAAAATTTCCAGTGAGAAAAAAAGCAATGAATTTGAGTATTTCATAATATCTTTTGGCTTTATCAGATTTCATGAAGAAAATACACACAAAATAGAATTGTGAAAAGTAAATGTTAGTATTATCATATCTAGCATATGCACTTAGATGTTGTGAATTTGTTAGAATCATGTGACCATAGAAAAATTAAGCATCAACTTAGCGTTTAATTTTTTAGACTACTTTACTATTTACTAAATAAAATTCGGGATAATAATAATAATAATGGGATATCAGAAAAATTCATAAAAATAATTGAATATTAACCGAATTAACATATACTAAGCTCTATTTCCATGCATTAGTAGAATATTCTAAACGCTTACAAATTTAGATCCCTTCTTTCATCATAAGAATTATACATCAAAACAAGTAAGTAGGACTGTTACGTACATAAATTTTCCCCTTTAAAGTGTCTTTTTTTCTGAGATGTCACCAATATTTGTATAAAAAAACTCAAGAAATTCAACAACTTTGTGCAGTTTGGAATCAGAATCTATGCCGCTGAGAGATTTTCTGAGGTGAAGAAACTGCATGTCATATAATCAGACAGAAATTCACATTATTTAACCTTTCCTGTTTCTGGATTTTGATTCCTGGGTCCCTGTTTGTTGCTTCTGATACCTATGATGAAAATGATAAGTCTCACATTTTAAACTAGATTATAGTTTTATACATAAATGTGGAACCCAAACACGTATTTATAAAAATTAAATAGTATTGGGCTGGAGAAATAGCACAGCGGTAGGGCGTTTGCCTTGCACGCAGCCAACATGGCCGACCCGAGTTCGATTCCTCCACCCCTCTCGGAGAGCCTGACAAGCTACCAAGAATATCTCACTCCCACGGCAGAGCCTGGCAAGCTACTTGTGGCGTATTCAATATACCTAACACAGTAACAACAAAGTCTCCAATGGAGATGTTACTGGGCCCGCTCGAGCAAATCGATGAACAACGGGAGGATCATGACCGTGACTAAACAGTATTATGTTATATTAAAAATTCTAGATAAATATTTTTACCATGTGCTTTTATTTCCTTCCCCCAATTCAGAAATAAAATATGTTTCTTGTCTAATTTTGGATACATTGTTCAGGTATTACCATAAAGAAGTTTGAGATTATTTTGAGATTGTAACAGCCATCCTATTCCTTGTCAGTTTAACTCGTGCTATTAACAAGATTAAAATTTGGCTATGCATAAAATTGGTCTATAATTTTGAATAGGTTGAAAACCATGATTGCATGAACAAAAAATAAGAAATGGAAAAAAGGGAAGAATAGAGGAAGGAGATTCAGAATACTTTAGTTATGCTAAAGATTGGGTATAGACATGACATACTGTGGATATTGTCAGATTAGCGATTGGAGAAAGGGGAATGAAATAATAAAATATTTATAAACTTTTTCTCATGTAATTAGTTAGAAAGATATATGCAACAGCTGGAGTATAGCTACTATGAAAGTAAGTATCAATTTATTGAAGACAATTTTTACAAATATAAGACAGACTACATAAGATAAGAAGGAAACTGTAGAGATTTCAAGATGTTCATAAAACCAAGAAGTAGAGGTGATGGAGACAAATACAGAGTAATCCTAACTTCAAATAATAGCAAATTACCAGAGAATATTTGTTATTAATCCATTCATTTGACTTACATTTATTGGGTGAAAAATTTGGTATGCTTTTCTAAGCTTTTGGAATTATAATTGCTTCAGTCTCCTAACATCCGTACTGCACTACACTGCACTGCACTGCATTGTCCTGCCATTGTTCATCAATTTGCTCGAGTGGGCACAAGTAACATCTCACAACAAATTGTGAGACTTGTTACTATTTTTGGCATATCAAATATGTCATGAGTAACTTTCCAGGCTTTGCCATGCAGGTGAGATACTCTTGGTAGCTTGCCGGGCTCACCGAGAGGGGCGGGGGAATGAACCCAGGTCGACTTTGTGCAAGGTAAACGCCCTACCTGCTGTGCTATCACTCCAGCCCCTCCTAACATCAAAATTTAAAAATTATGGGGACAAAGAGTATTAAATAATTGTGACAAAATGATATGGATTATAATAATAATAATGGGCTGGAGCGATAGCACAGTGGTAGGGAGTTTGCCTTGCACACAGACAACATGGCCAACCTGAGTTTGATTCCGACAAGCTACTGAGAGTATCTCGTCTGCACAGCAAAGCCTGGCATGATCCCCATGATGTATTCAATGTGCCCAACACAGTAACAACAAAAGTCTCGCACTGGAGACATTACTGGGCCCACTCGAGAAAATCGATGAACAACAGGAGGGCAGTGAGAGTGATTATAATAATGTTTTAAAAGCAATTAGAAAGACAAGAAAGTGATTTTTCATTTTCTAGGAAGAGATTTTGCCAAGCTCCACAAAATATTAGTAGCACTGATATAGGCAAGTGAAAGAGGTAGAGAGAGAGATCATCAGCAGGCAGGCAACAGAACTTTCCCCTTGACAATAGTCTAGCAAAATGTCTCTGTTTCACTATTTGGGTTGTCTGTATGTGCACGTGTGTGTGTGTGTGTGTGTGTGTGTGTGTGTGTGTGTGTGTGCACGCGCACGCGCGCGTATGTATGTTTCCCCAAGTCTCTAAGTGCTCAAACTGAGATTTTTATTTGCCAGGACTTCTGCCAATTACCTGCGGGCAATACCTGTCTGGAACTAGCTCAATGATCTGTTTTATGGATATATTTTTAGGATAAATTTAGCATGAAATTTATGTAAGAAGAGCAAGGATGTACTTCTGAAGACTTGCTAGAATCCTTGTGTGTGTTTGTGTGTGTGAGGTGGTGAAGGGGGAGGGGCGATGTATGCTGAGGTACGTTAGGCATATGTTCTCATCTACCACGAGCTCCCCATGAGTAATCCCTTAGCAAAGAGTCAGGAGTAAGCCCTGAACACCACTCGAAGTGACTATGAAAACTAAACAAAATCAAGAAATACATAAAAAAAAATTCAGGACTATGGTAGATAAGTAAGATATGAGCTTCATTGCTTGCTTACTATTCTGATACTCTTTTTGTCTTATTTGTTGTCTGTAAAGATTACTTCAACCTTTATCCTCTATGCTCAACCAAATATTATAGTATATTTTTCTCTAACTGCATTGCAGTTCTTCTCTTTTAGTTTTATTCTTTTAAAATACTTTGCCCACCAAACTGCTGGGAGAAGTAAATCCTACTTATTTCTATATTCATTTATGTTGCTTATGAAATAAATCAGCTAGTAGACTCAGAAAAGTTTAATTCATTGAAGAACGGAACATAATTTATAGTGAAGAAAAAACAGATACTTTTTATGTCTAAGTAAAGTACTAAGAAAAAACACTGGTTTGCAGACCAGTGGGCTCCAAGCCAAGGAGTGAATTCTTTCCATTGCTAATTCCCAGAAAAATGATTCATTTATCTACAGTTCTAAATAAAGTAAATATGAAATGAGGGACATCTCTAATCATTAGGTTTTGGGGAGAAGAGGAGTGGAAAACAAGTATTGTCTAGGAGTTTACTATTCCTAACTTTTCTGGGGGAGGTGGCGGGGGAGAGAGATTTGTGAGCTTGTTTCTAAGTATACTCAGAAAGCCTGGGATTCTTGGCCAACAAATAGCAGTTCAATGCAAGAGCCTGAGTTTCGATATTGATCTATCCCTGTGGTGCTAGGGATTACATAGCCTCCAGGGTCAAACCAAGTGGTGTTCAGGGAGTCACATGGTACTGGTTAGAACTGAGAATACTCCGTAACAGTCCCACAATCTCCAGACCCTGTTCCTAATTTCTTAGTGCCAGTTTTATTGAAATTGATTTCCTATAGCATAAGAATACAATCACCTTGAAGAGTAATTTCTTTTAATATGTAAATTCTTCCATTTGAGATTTGATATATTTTTAAATTTAATAGGCAATGCACAGCACTGTACAATCACAAATGCTTAATGGAAATAGAGAAATTATAGCTCAAAGTATGAGTAGGAGTTTTATGTCAAATTAATACTTGATCACTTTATCACTTGATAACCGTTATTCATCGATTTTCTCAAGCAGGTGCCAGTAACGTCTCCCTTCATCCCTGTCGTGTGCTAGCATAGCCCAATGGCATCTGTTCGTTCTAGGAACATGCAGAGCCTCAAACCAATCATTCAGGGTCTTGACGAAGAAGTCTGACCGTCTTGTAGGTGGGCGTCCACATGATCTTTTGATGTCCTGTGGAATCCAGTCAGTAATGGCTCTAGTCCAGCGGTTGTCTGTAAACCTCATTACGTGTCCAGCCCATCTGATTTTTGATGCCTTGGCAAATGAGACCGTGTCCCTGATTCTTGAGCGTTGATGGAGATCAGAACTCCGGATTCTATCTCTCATTTGAGTGAATCGTGATATTCCAAGCATAGTTCTTTCGATTCCTCTTTGAGAGACTCGAATAGCATTCTCATCCTGTTTTCGTAGGGTCCAGGTCTCTGAGGCATATGTTAATGCAGGAAGAACAGTGGAATCAAAGAGATGTGCTCGCAGCTGGAGGTTCTTTGTCCTCTTAGTTATTTCTTCAACGCTCTTGAAGGCATTCCAAGCTGTTCTCTTCCTCCTGCGTAACTCAGGTGCCAGGTCATTCATCATGTTGATTTCTCGACTTAGGTATATTCATGACTTCTACAAATTAATACATAAGATCATAATTTGGGAAAAATCTCATAAATAACTTATCTTTCTGATATATAGTTCCTGAATTAAGGAACTAGTCAACAATTTGATGAAATAGTTATGTATGTACTTTTGGTTATTTCCTTTTGCCAGTTTTGTAAGGGAGAGATTCTTCTAACTAAATAGTATGAGATGTTTAATGAATGACATTTAATACTGGGTAGATAAGTTTAACAATGGCTTATTGGTGACATATGCTCATCGTCTAATGTAGAAATGTAACACACACCATGTAGAACCACAAGAGGTTTATAACAGGAGGAAGAGTAAAACATCATAAGATTTAGTTATAAGGCTTTGCAGTGACAAAAAAATGGCTAATTCAATTGGCTGTCAGGGTACTGTAGTAAATTAGGTTGAGTGTTGTGTGGAGGATAACTGGTCTGAGTAATGAAGGAAGAGTTTGTCAAGGAATATTTTCCACTGGGTAAAAGGTTGAATGGATGGGGAGAGGCAAGGGGTCAGAGAGAATATCTGAAAAGATCAGGGAATTAACTGACAGGTCTTTGTTGCCCTCTAAGGCTCAGAGATATAAAATCAGCATACAGAATTTTAGGTACAGTTTGATCGAGGATGTCAAAACCCACCAAAACTTCTTGTTACTTCTTCATTCAGATACTATGATATACAATACTAATCAATTATATTCATACATGGCTAGATATAGAATATGACTTTAGAATTCCTCTATAGACAGAACTATAAGCAGCCACTGAAAAAATAGCTTAGTTTGCTGAGTCTGAGTCTGTGAAATATATTAATCTTTCCAATCAATATCATTCATATGACAGTCATAATTACAATAGTTTTAGTATATAGGATCTTTGAACATATATGACAATAATAATAGATAAACTAAGGTTGACATATCTCTACACAAAATTAATGCTTTTTTCTCTTAGTTCTCTCAAAGAACACTATATGAAGGACAACCATGCAAGCAAGCCAGGTTCTGCAAAGGATTCAGCACAATCGACCATATCCACATGTTAACCAAGCTCATTGAAGTTTCTCAGGAGTTCAAGATGTTGCTGTTTAACATTCATTGATTTAAAGACGGCCTTTGATTCTGTTGAGACAGAAGCAGTCATTGAAGCCCTAGCCAATCAGGGCATTTAAAATCAATACATCAGGATCCAACGTGAGCTGTATTACGGATTCACTACCAGGATCTCACCATTCTACAAAGAAGTGATCATCCATGTCAAGAGAGGGGTAGGCAGGGTGATACCATTTCACCGAAACTCTTCTGTGCCACCCTCAAGAACGTCATGTGATGCGAGGGGCCCACAAAACCACTCTCCGGCCTGCGGAGGTGGCCCTAGGATCCGTAGGTGTAGGGAAGGACCGACCGAATGAACACAAGACACAAGAGACAGAATGCAGCTCAGAAACAGAGAGAAAAAGGGACAGACTTTATTGGGGGCAATCAGGGTATATATCCATTAGTGAGGCAGCTACACTAAAGGTCGTGCCCATATATGGTTAGGAAGGTTTGTTTTCACCTATCATGCATTATAAGGTTTATGTGTATCTCATACCAGACACGAGGTGATTACACAAAGGGCCATGTCGATATGATTTACCAGACATGAGGTAGATACACAAAGAGCCATGTCCATATGATTTATAAAATTTACTTGCATCACATACCAGACACGAGATAGTTACTTCTTGTTATTACTGACAGCCATGACAGATGTTCTCTCAGGATAACCATACATCAAGATAACCATACATAGCACTGGTTTTGCCTGTTGCGGGGTCACGTAGGTCAAGATGACCATACATAGCACAGGCTGTGCCTGCTGTGGGGTCGTAGGTCAGGATGACCATACAGGTACTTAGGCCTTGGTCAGTTAAAGGGCCAGCTTCCCACAATGTGACGACTGGAATGAAAAGGAATGGGAGTGAAGTTAAACACTCCGCCAATACACCACCTCCGCTTTGCTGATGACATCGTTCTAATAACACCAAACATTAGCCAAGGGGCACATATTCTGGCCAACTTCGACCGTAAATGTGGAAAGATCGGACTCCAGCTAAATCTCACAAAGACAATGTTTATGAGAAACAGTCTCTTTCCTGACGTTCCATTTGCTCTCAACAGAACAACCATCTCTGAATGCAACAGTTATGTGTACCTAGGTCAAGAAGTCAACATGACTAATGACCTGGCACCTGAGTTGCGCAGGAGAAAGAGAGCGGCTTGGAATGCCTTCAAGAGCGTCCAAGAAATAGCTAAGAATATCGGGCTCCTGGCACATCTCTTTGATTCCACTGTTCTTCCTGCATTAACATATGCCTCAGAGACCTGGATGAGAACGCTATTCGGGTCTCCCAAAGAGGAATTGAAAGAGCTATGCTTGGAATATCACTTTTCACTCAAATGAGAGAAAGAACCTGGCATTCCGACCTCCATCAACAGTCAAGAATCAGGGATGCTGTCTTGTTTGCCAAGACGTCGAAAATCAGATGGGCTGGACACGTAATGAGATTTGGAGACGACTGCTGGACTAGAGCCATTATCGACTGGATTCCATGAGATGTCAAAAAATCGTGGGGCCGCCCCCTACAAGATGGTCAGACTTCTTCGTCAAGACCCTGAATGATCGGTTTGAGTCTCTTCGTGTTCCTAGAATCAACAGACTCCATTGGGCTACACTAGCACATGGCAGGGATGAATGGAGACATTACTGATTCCCGTTGCACCAACTCGATTAGTAATGGGAAGTCAAGTGATCAAGTGATTTCTCTTAGTCTGTGCATGTACATATATATATATATATGTATATTATACATCAGAGTCTATTTAAAGTTGTGCAAAATTATATACATGTACCTATATGTATAGGTCAAGAATCAGGGACGCTGTCTCCTTTGCCAAGGTGTCGAAAATCAGATGGGCTGGACATGTAATGAGATTTGGAGAAGACCGCTGGACTAGAGCCGTTACCAAACTGGATTCCATGGGACGTCAAAAGATCACGTGGCTGCCCAGCTAAGAGATGGTCAGACTTCTTCGTCAAGACCCTGAATGATCGATTTGAGGCTCTTTGTGTTCCTACAACAAGCAAATGCCATTGGGCTACACTAGCAAGGACCAGGGACGAATGGAGACATTACTGGCACCTGCTCAAGCAAATCGATGAATAACGGGATGTCAAGTGATCAAGTGACCTATATGTATATATAAATGTAAATAAATGATAACATGCATATGATATATATATTTATCATTTTACTATGGAATTTCACTTTTAAAAATTTTAGTTTTAAAGAACTGATCTTTTCTGGCCTTTGCTGCACAGCACCTCATATTTTAATCTATAAGGTTTTAAATAAAGATGTTAATAAGGCTGAATTTTTATAGAGAAAAATCACTTTTAAATAAAGTCATTTATAACTATTATCATTTTCTGTGTGTAAAGAGGAATTGCAAAGAAATGCTCAGTAAACTTCAGATGTAGAGTATTAAACAAATGCTGAAATGAGTTACGAATCTTTGGAAGCAATATAACCCTACAAAATTACTAAGTATAATTCTCCCAGCAGGAAATAACTAAATACATCTGTCATTTTTTTCCTTTTTAAAAAATTTTTATTATTGAAACACCATGATGTACAGTTGTAGACTTACAAATTTTCGTGCTTGGGTTTCGATTATACAAGAATCAAGTACCCACCCTCCACCAGTGCCCATTTTCCACCACCATGGATCCCAGTATCCTTCCCTCACCCATCCCCCCCCATCCCACCCTGCCTCTGTGGCAGGGCATTCTCTTTTGTTCTCTCTCTCGTTTTGGGTGTTCTGGTCTGCAAAAGGGGCATTGAGTGGTAATCATGTTCAGTCCATAGTCTACTTTCAACATGAATCTCCCATCCTGGGAGGATCCTCCAAACACCCTTTATTCAGTGCTCCCCTCTCTGTCTGAGTTGACCTTTCCCCTAGAGTGCCCGGCTGGCCTCTAAGCCATGGAGTAATCCTCCTGGTACTGACCTCGGCTATTCTTGGGTATTAATCCCCTACTTTGTTACTTTATGTCCCCCAGATGAATGCAATCTTTTTATGTCTATCCCTCTCTTTCTGACTCATTTCGCTTAGCATGATACTTTCCATGTGGTGCCATTTGTATGTAAAATTCATGACTTCATCTTTTCTAACAGCTACATAGTACTCCATTGTGTAGATGTACCAAGTTTCTTTAACCAGTCATCTGTTCTTGGGCACTCAGGTTTTTTTCCAGATTCTGGCTATTGTAAAGAGTGCTGCAATGAACAAACAAGTGCAGATGTCACTTCGACTATACATTTTTGCCTCTCTGGGTTATATTCCCAGGAGTGGTATTGCTGGGTCAAATGGGAGCTCAATTTCTAATTTCTTGAGAATGGTCCATACTGTTTTCCAAAAGGGCTGAACCAGTCTGCATTACCACCAACAGTGAAGGAGTGTCCCTTTCTCGCCACAATCGTGCCAGCATCCATTGCTTTTGTTCTTTTGGATGTGGGCCAGTCTCTCAGGTGTGAGATGGTATCTCATTGTGGTTTTGATCTGCATATCCCTGAGGATTAATGATGTAGAGCATTTTCTCATGTGCTTTTTTGCCATTCGGATTTCTTCTTTGAGAAAGTTTCTGTTCATTTTATTGCCCCATTTTTTGATGGAGTTGGATGTTTTCTTCTTGTGGAGTTCAACGAGTATTTTATATATCCTTGATATAAACCGAATATCCTTTCCCATTCTTTAGACTGTCTTTGTATTTTGGTCACTGTTTCTTTTGAGGTGCAGAAGCTTCTTAGTTTAATATAGTTCCATTTATCTGTCTCTACTTTCACTTGCTCAGCCAGTGGTGTGACATCTTTGAAGATAACATTAGCTTCAAAATCATGGGGCGTTTTACCAACTTTGTCTTCAATGTACTTTATGGTTTCCGGTCTGATGTTGAGGTCTTTAATCCATTTTGATCTTACTTTTGTACATGGTGTTAGGCAGAGTTCTGAGCCAATTTTTTTGCATGTAGCCATCCAGTTTTGCCAGCACCATTTGTTAAAGAGGCTTTCCTTACTCCACTTCACATTTCTTGCAACTTTATCAAAGATTAGATGATCATATGATTGAGGGGAGATGTCAGTGTATTCAACCCTGTTCCATTGGTCTGCAGCTCTGCCTTTGTTCTAGTACCATGTTGTTTTAATTATTACTGCTTTGTAGTAGAGTTTGAAGTTAGTGGGGTTGATTCCTCGCGTTTTCTTTTTCTCAAGAATTGCTATAGCTATTCGTGGGGGCTTATTGTTCCATATGAATTTCAGAAATGTTTGCTCCATTTCTTTGAAGAATGTCATGGGTATCCTTAAAGGGATTGCATTGAATTTATACAATGCTTTCTGTAATGTTGCAATTTTGACAATGTTAGGTCTCCCGACCCATGAGCAGGGGATATCTTTCCATTTCCTCATGTCCTCTTTTATTTCCTGAAGTCGCGTTTTGTAGTTTTCTTTGTACAGGTCCTTTACTTCCTTAGTTAAGTTGATTCCTAGGTACTTGACTTTCTGGGGCACAATTGTGAACGGGATTGTTTTTTTCATGTCACTTTCTTCTCTCTCGCTGTTTGTGTATAGGAAAGCCATGGACTATTGGGTATTGATTTTATAGCCTGCAACTTTACTAAACAGGTCTATTGTTTCTAGGAGTTTCTTGGTGGATGTTATAGGGTTCTCAAGTATAGTATCATCTGTGAATAGTGAGAGCTTGATTTCTTCCTTCCCTACCTGAAAGTCCCTAATATCTTTTTCTTGACTAATCACTATTGCAAGTACTTCCAGTTCTATATTGAACAGTAGTGGAGAGAGTGAGCATCCTTGTCTCGTCCCTGATCTTAGAGGGAAGGCTCTCAGTTTTTCCCCATTGAGTATGATTTCGGAACGTTAAACCATCCTTGCATCTCTGGGATGAATCCTACTTGGTCATGGTGTATGATCTTTTTGATGAGTAGTTGGGTTCTATTTGCTAGTAGTTTGTTGAGGATCTTTGCATCTGTATTCATCAGGGATATCAGCCTGTAATTCTCTTTCTTTGTGGTATCTCTGTCTGCTTTTGTTATCAGGGTAATATATCCTTCGTAGAAACTGTTCGGAAGTGTTTTTGATATTTCAATTTCGTGGAAAAGCTTAAAGAGGATTAGGAGTAAGTCCTCCTTAAAGATTTGGAAGAATATACTAGTGAATCCAACCGGGCCAGGACTTTTGTTACCATTTCAGACTTTTTATTACCATTTCAATTTCCTTGATGGTGATAAGTCTGTTCAGGTATTCCAGGTCTTCTTGGTTCAGCCTTGGGAGTCTGTAGGAGTCTAGAAATTTATCCATTTCCTCAAGGTTTTGATGTTCCGTGGCATAAAGCTTCTCAAAGTACGCCCTGCGGATCCTTTGAATTTCTGTAGCTTCTGTTGTAATGACCTCCTTTTCATTTCTGATTCGATTTATTAAGGTTTTCTCTCTCCCTTTCTTTGTGAGTTTTGCTAGAGGCTTATGAATCTTGTTAATTTTCTCAAAGAACCAGCTCTTGGTTTCATTGATCTTTCGGATTGTTTTTTGGATTTCCATCTCGTTAATCTCTGCTCTGAGTTTTATTATTTCCTTCCTCCTGTTCGGGTTGTGCTCCTTTTGTTGGTCCTTCTCCAAGTTCTTAAGCTGTGAGGTTAGTTTATTTATGTGGGCTCGCTCTTCCTTTCTGAGGAATGCTTGTAGAGCTATAAACTTTCCTCTTAACACAGCTTTTGCTGTGTCCCATAAGTTTTGGTAGCTCATGTCCTAATTTTCATTCGTTTCTAGGAATCTTTTGATTTCCTCTTTGATTTACTTTCTAAGCCACTCGTTGTTCAATAGTGCACTGTTTAATTTCCAGGTGTTTGATGTAATTTTCTGTTTTTGTGTGATTTACTTCTAATTTCAGCGCATTATGATCTGAGAAGATTGTTGATACAATCTCTATCTTCTTAATTTTATGAAGGCATGTTTTGTGGCTCAGCATGTGGTCTATCTTCACATCTGTAATTTGTGGTTTGGATCTCATTGGGCTAACCGCCACCTGGGTTGAAAATTTTGCTTATGTCTCAGTCAATCACATATGATTAGAATAGGATTTATTGGGGTATACAAATGCAAGAATTCAGTTCAATTGGCAGTAGAGGGAGAGGTTATGAACCAGCAAAACAAGACTTTGGAGACTCAACTGAAGAACTGTAATGTTCAAGTTCTGAGTTTCCTTTGCCAGTCAGCTGCTTGAAAAGTCTTTTCTTCTCTAGGCAGATTCCAGAAGTGATTCCAAAATCTAGAAAAGGCTCTAGAGATGTCACAAGCATGGACTCTACAGCTTCTCAACTTGTTTTAATTCAATTCCTATGTTTATCCAGCTTTAGAGATGTGTTTCTTGAACCAGCTATAAATTTTTGAACTTTGCCTCTAGGCAAAGCTTGTCTTTTATCTATTTTTGTCTCAAGTGTCTGTTTATCAATGTCTTTGTATGTTGAGTAGTTCTTTTAAAATTTAATTGCTAAGTTTTTCCATTTTAACTGCACCATTTCCCTATCAGTTAGGAACATCAATTATACCAGCAATACACATACTGCTTCTGTCTTATGTTTGAATTTTTGAAGAGATATTAATGTTGGAAGTCTTTATTTGCAGTTTTTAATGAAATTGTACTTGAAATAATTACTCAAATTGACAAATGCTCACTATTTTCAAATGTGGTCACCACGCATACCCATGAACATATTATTTATAAGGTATGCAGACATTTTTACATTTTTTATGTGAATGTGACAGTGATAAAGAGAGGAAAGAGTGAGACAGAAGAAAAGACTGAGGCAGAAATTGAGATATAAAGAAAGATTGTTCATAAAATTTAAAGAAACTAAAAAGTTCCTTTAAAACCAGTGAAATTTGGGAAATATTTGCTGTTTCACTAATAAAAATGACATTTGTACTAATTCTACATTTATTAATAAACAATTGAATGAATACTTAAATTCAGAGCTTATAGTTAATAAATCACATTATATTAACATATTACATTATGTTTATTTTTTTAAATATGAAAATATGGTGCCTGGTTTCAGTTTCAGACACTGTTTTCCCAAAGTGCATTACCTGAGGACCTTCTCTTCTTGCCTTCAACAGTATGAAGAATTTATGTAGTTGTAACTTTTAAGGTAAAATGGGGTGAACCTTGTTAAGGGGAAAGAAGGGGGAACCGCACACAGGAATTGGATAACTTGATCTTTTATTCTGAAAATAGAAAAATGAAAGATGAGAGAAGAAATAGTTTTTCAGATAGAATTTATTGAGAAACTTATACCTAAACAATACCCTTCCAGTTAAGAAGAGAGAGTAATGATGACATTTTTAATCGTGGAAAGGGCAACTGATTGAAAAAAAAAAAAAAGGACAAGAACGTCTCAGCCTCTTGAGTCTTCACTGATCTTAATTTAACTTGTCAGCATTCTTTAAGTAAAGGTAATGCTTCCTGCAGCCAAGAACACATCCCAAAACAAGGAGATTCTATTCGGAAGAGGCATACTCTGGATATTTGGAGAAAAGCCTATTAACTATTTTTATGGAAAAGATTCCACATCTTATTTCCTCTTTATCCTTCAGTGTTATCGTTTTCAGTCTAAAATTCCTGCTGAGAGATTTTTCATAAATATGACAAAATATTTCAGGAAAATCATTAGAACTTCAAAATCTCAGACATGAAATACACATCAGAAATGGTATGCTATCCAATGTGGTCTGATGTTGACAAACTGAAATAAATCCAGGCAAATAAAGTGGGTGAGCCAGTGACTTCAGTTCTTTCATCTTCTTATTCAGTCAAAACTGCCACTGAAGATTACTTTCCGTGTTGCTCTTCATTTAACATTTTGTTCCAAGACATATGCTATTTATTAAAACATGTCTTTCTTCATTTTATTTTCCCAGAGGCTGGGGAGACTGAACAGCAGGGAGGCACTTGTCTTACAAGTGGCCTCTGTTTATCCCAGCCCTCTGTATGGTTCCTGAGCCCAACGGGAGTGATCCCCGAACACAGAGCCAGGAAGGAGTATGCCCTAACTACTACCAGGTAAGGCCCCAAAACAAAAACAAACCAAGAACTTTTAAAAATTAATTTCCTTTTTTAAGTCCATTTTCTTCTGTTCCTGTTTCATCAAACACATCCATTCTATCCATCCTGCTAGAAACTTCTTCTGAAATACATTTTTTTTTAAAATTTTTATTAGTGAAACACCAACATGGCCGACCTGAGTTCTATTCCTTCGCCCCTCTTGGAGAGCCCGGCAAGCTACCGAGAGTACCTCGCCCACACAGCAGAGCCTGGAAAGCTATCCATGATGTATTCGATATGCCAAACACAGTGACAACAAAGTCTCCAATGGAGACGTTACTGGGCCCGCTTGAGCAAATCGATGAACAATGGGAGGACAATGGACACTGACAGTGAAACACCATGAGCTACAGTTGTAGATTTACAAATTTTTGTGCTTGGGTTTCGATTATACAATGATCAAGTACCCATCCCTTCACTGGTGCTCATTTTCTACCACCAAATGTTCATTAATAATTGTGACTAGTCATTATTTTCACACTTTACCAATATTCTACAGTACTTTTACATTGTGCGGGACCTCCCTGGTGATGTTTGGGGGCTTAGGATCCACTGTCAATGCTGCTTGACCTGGTAGTAAAGTGTGGACAGTTAGGTAGGTCAGCAGTGGTAGTGCAGGGGCAGACGGGAACTCAAATTCACAGGTCTTGAGTGACCTTGCATATCAGATGAACTCAGGGCCTTACCCGTGCTGTGCAAATACACTACAAACATCTGCTAATTTTGATAATGGGGGATAATGTTCCCAAGTACTTCTCAGGAGACCCACGGACCCTCCGGTGATTCTCAGTCATCTGGACCAGCTATTCAGTGGAGCACCTGAGGTGACATGACTAACCTCACCGCTTCAGTCCTCCTCAAGAACAACTAGTGGTCCTCAGCGCCCTTCGGGACCGTATTTGATGTTGTAGGTAGTGACCACAACATATGAAATTAAGGCATGCATCTTAATCGGTCCCTTGCACATTTTTTTTCACTGAGATTTTTTTTATTTCATGGAATTTTATATATCTTCAAAAGAAAAAACAAAACAACATAAAAATATTTTCTTAAAAATTGGATCATGTGAATTAGAAAACGTTGACTGGGGATTTGGAGAACGAGCATGCTTTGCATGTGGCCGACACAGTTCAAAAGTGACACTGTGGTCTGAGCACCAATAGGTGTGACTCTGGAAACCTTGGCACACTTGGTATCCTGGATGTCCCTGGTCAGCCCTGGCATTTCCAGGCTCAACAGCAACATCTTCTGAACCAATGAGCCCAGAATTGTCATCAAGAGGGGCCCTGGGATTCCTGAGAACCACTGGGAGGCCGAAATAGAAAATGTTTACTGTAGAAAGGAAACAACCCAAACAACTCATTAAACTACAGAATATTGAGACATTAAACACATTTACATTTTTTAAAACACAAACATATTTGTATTTTTCAGTACGCAGGTATACGCGCATATACTTGGGCCATACCTGGTGGTGCTCAGCGCCTGCTCCTGGCTCTGAACTCAGTTATCACTCCTAGAAAGCTGAGGTGCCAGGGATTTAACCTGGATCATGTGTGTGCCCTACTGCCTGTACTATAACTCTGGCCCCTGGCAAGTTTTTAATTTTTTAAGAACTTATCTGTTCTTAAAAGTCTATCTCAAGTGCAGTTTTTAAAAAGTTTTATTATTACATATAACATAACTTGTTTACATGAATGTTAAAATTTGTAGTATTGATGTACAAAGGTACTTTGTACATAAAGTGTATTTTCTGTGTATAAGTTTTCCACTCTACAAAATTACTCTCTCACCACCATATATTTCAGAACATGTATATACCCACCATTATATTTTTCTCATTCTTCCTTGTTCACAGGACCTTACAAAGAGCCTTAAATCATTTACTTAGAGAATATGGGTTATAAACAATTGCTATTCTTCTATATACTTAATATGATGGGCTTTGAAAAATGTTAATAGATCTTAAGTATTTAAGTCTAGATATTTGAAAGAAACTCATACTCTGACAAAGATAGCAACAAAAAGCATACAGTTATAAGTTAAAAAAGATAACTAAAAGGCTGGGGCTTTTAGGTAATTTATACATAAATCTGTTTATTAAAATCTATCTCATTTCCATTACTGTCTTTCTCTTTCCCTGGTGTTTACTTTATAAACCAAATCAAATGTCACAGTACTGGTGTAGCATAGAATGTTCCATATTTGAATAATTTAATGGGCATATGAAAGAGCAAAGTGTTACTCTTCCCAGTTGGAATTAAGATTTCCTGAATAGGCAAATGGTTAATGGCATTTCTAAAAGACCAATGCTATTTTGTGACATATTCTTTTTTCAGCACTAAGATAGTTGTCTATTTCGATTTTAAAAGCTCGTAGAATTGGCAATTTGTAGTTAGTTTATCAATAAGAGATATCACTGTAAGGAAAGTAAAAGTTGAATACCCCAGTTTAGAGGCAATCTAATAGGACTGTTCTATTGTGCTAGTTTTTTTAAAATGATATTAAACTTGATAGAGTATTTTTCAAATATCTGTTAGTACCCTCAAATAGAAAAAAACTTTTCATAGTATTTTAAAAGTTTTGTTTTTCAACTTAAAACATGCTATCACTAAAGAAATATTAGTGATGCAATTTTAGAAATAGTACTTTCATATAATATATATTGTTTTACCTATTTTAACAAATGTTAAATCTTTTAAAGACATTGTACTCTTTTGATCAATAATTTAATTTTTTAGCATTTATTTATAAGGATTTCCCTGCAGTTAAACAAAATTCTGTCTATATTCCCGTCTATGTCACTTCCTGTAATTATGTTCTTAAAAAAATAAAGAAAAAGTGGAGGAAAATTCTGCAAAAGCTAAGCACAACTTTAACAGAAAAGTCTAAGTATTGAATAGCTAAAGAGTGAAAATGGTGAAAAATATTATGAGACAATTTTTAATGATCTGGATTCATTTTGGTCTTTAAGGGAACATAAGGAACACTAAAAATTTTGGGGGACAGAAAATAGAGTTGACAGCAGACATTATATTTGATATAATTTTAATGAAATCTAAGCAGAAAAATTACTTTTTACAAAATGTAGAATGGAATCCAGAGAGATAATATAGAGATTAAGATGTTTGTATTTTGTTTTGTTTCATTTAATTTGCTTTGAGGCCACACCTGGTGATACTCGGGAGTTATTCCAGTATCAGCACTCAAAATCACCCCTAACAGTGCTTGGCAGACCATGTAGGAGGCTCAGGATCAAACTCAAACTAGCCACATGCAAGGCAGTGCCCTACTCGCTATACTATCACTTGGCCCCCAAAAAGGTAGTTGCCTTGCATTCAGACCCTGGGTTTATCTCTGACACTGCATGATATGGACACCCAAGCCCCAGCAATAATGATCCCTGAGCACAGATCCAGGAATAAGTTCTAAACACCTCTAGGTGTAGCCCAAATACCATATCACCTCAGTCTCCCACAAAAGTATAAAACTAAAAATAGAAAAGCTTTGTTTTCACGGGGTGTGCCTCAGTTCCCGTCCCGCACAGACCAAGGATGAAAACCGGCTGTTCTCAGAGGATGATCCTCCCAGAATGGGAGAAAGTAGACTATAGACCAAACATGATTGCCACTCAATGCCTCTTTGCAAACCACAACACCCAAAGGAGAGAGAGAACAAAAGGAAATGCCCTGCCACAGAGGCAGGGTGGAATGAGGAGATAGGGGGTGGGAGGGATACTGGGATCCGTGGTGGTGAGAAATGGGCACTGGTGGAGGGATGGGGACTTGATCATTGTATAACTGAAACCCAAGCACAAAAATTTGTAAGTCTACAACTGTACCTCATGGTGTTTCACTATTAAAAACAAAGCAAAACAAAACAAAAAACCACAATGAAATACTATGTAACCATGGGGGGGGGGGGGAGTAGAAAAGCATGAGCTCTTTTTATATCGCTACATTTAGAGAGATAATGATTACTTGAAAATCTTGAAATATATTATAAAAGGTAAAGGTAAAGGCTCTCCCGTTGATCGTCGATTTGCTCGAGTGGGCCCAGTAACGTCTCCATTGGAGACTTTGTTGTTACTGTGTCTGGCATATCGAATACTCTTGGTAGCTTGCCGGGCTCTCCAAGAGGGGCGGAGGAATCGAACTCAGGTCGGCCATGTTGGCCACTTGTAAGGCGAACGCTCTACCGCTGTGCTATCGCTCCAGCCCATAGAAACTTAGGACATGATTAAAAGAATGACCACAAGACAAAACCCACCAAAAGACAGATAATAAAATTTACCCTGTAGGATAAAAAAGGAAATGAAACTGAAAAGAAGAATGTACCAAGTCTGGTTCCACATGGTCTTGAAACACATGGTCCCTCAATCACCAGGTGAAGCCCTTGAGACTCCCAAGAATCACGACAATGGCCCTAGAAAGCAAAGTATTGGTTCTACTGGGCCTGAGCAGAACTGAACACACAGGTTTCCTGTTTGAACACCACCCCCACGCAAAAATGCATAAGCACATAATCATGATGCAATATCAAATTAAATTTGAGGGTAATTTGGAAAAAGGATTGGCTAGTTATTTTCAAAAGTATCATGCCATGGAACATAAAGGTAAAGATAAAGATAAAGGCCTTCCCGTTGATCGTCAATCTGCTCAAGCGGGCCCAGTAACGTCTCCATTGGAGACTTTGTTGTTACTGTGTTTGGCATATCAAATATTCTCGGTAGCTTGCCGGGCTCTCCGAGAGGGGCGGAGGAATCAAACTCGGGTTGGCCATGTTGGCCGGTTGTAAGGCGAATGCCCTACTGCTGTGCTATTGCTCCAGCCATGGAACATAAAAACTGAGAAACTATAGTTGATCAAGCATAGTGAGATATGCATAATAAGAGATCCAGCATATTTTACTATGCTCGATCAACTGTAGTTAGCGCAAGGTATTGCAAGAGCTTGCAATGCCAATAGGATAAAAATATAATTTTTATAACTAATAAAATGGGTGTGCTGGTAAACTTATTTGATTTTGTTTGTTTGTTGTTTGGGGGTCACACCTGGTGATGCTCAGGAATTACTCCTGGCTCTGTGCTCAGGAATTAATCCTGGTGGTGCCTGGTGCTACAAGCCCTAGAAGTTTAATGTAATGCTGCTTCACCATGGATGGTGGTTTTCACCAGAATAATTCTGGCAGGACTCAGGCCATCAAGTTAATACTCAGTGATATACGATTAATAGGGTGTTCCAAGACTATTCTCCCCCTCCTCAAATGTTTACCTTCTGTCAAAATCTGGGGGATACTTGAGGTAACAGGCGCTTACTTCGCAGTACCTCAGACTGTATCCAGGACCTGTATAAATACTGCTCTACAAATGTGTATTATTAAAACCTCCAATTAACTTTAACTTATGCCTCTAAATATTATGTTAAGAAATACTATTTAAATTGTAATCCGTCTTGCTTTTTCATGTATGCTAGCTAGCAAATATCTTCACAAGCAAGTGGTTATTTTTCAAATGATGCTAAATGCTCGATCTCAATCCATCTTTTAGTCAAAATCTTTATAGGGTCAGTATACACATCAACTGAGTAAGTTAAGAAAATTACAATAATTATGCATATAAAATCTCTTTCTATTTGGTTATTTTTGTTCTGTTGGTTCTCTTGAAGCAACAATAAAAATATGAATCATGAGAGATTGCCAAAAAAAGAGAAAAATTCAAAAATTTAATTTTGGTCAGGGAGATCCACAAACTATGGAATTTAGTGGATGACTATAACAGTTTAGATCATTTCAGACAAAGAAACAATTGTGAAATGATCAGACATGGCAATAAAAATCTTGAAACTTTTAATTTAACTAGTTTAACTAACCAGAACTTGTTTAGATAGATTCCATTTCCCGGTCTCTAATGGTGGTTTTCTCTCTGTGTAGGGAGAGTACCATTCAGTGAATGATTTAGTTTCTCCTTTTCATATGAAATTAGATGAATAAGGTTACATAAAATCCAGGTTCTTATGACAAATGGAGATCTAGGCTACCCTTAACTCATTTACTTTCTATTTGACTGAAAATAATCAATATGCTACTTTTCACATCTTGGAATGGCCCAACCCAGGACTTAATACTAGCAAACAGATGCATAAATGATATATTAAAAGTGGGGGAGAATGTGATCAATGTAGAGAGAGAGTACAGTGGAAATCTGTCACACGGGCAGGGAGATGCATGGGAGGGGGATATACTGGGGTTCTTGGTGGTGGAAAATGTGCACTGGTGAAGGGATGGGTGTTTGATCATTGTACGAATGACCAAGACTTAAAATCAAAGGCTTTGTGACTGTTCTCACGGTGATTCAATAAATAAAAAAAAATAAATTAAGAAACAAAAAAAGGATGTGGGAGAGCTAGGAGCTGGGGTGGGGGGCGCAACTGAAACCTCATGGGACGGGGAGCGTTCCAGTCCGTCCTTCACACCCTACCGAGGTCACCAGTTGCCCCCCACGAGTGGCTCTCCGGCACGGCCACAGCTCCAGAAGCACAAGGACTTAATACAGAAAACCAGCAGCTTGGAGCAGAAAAGCGAACGGACTATGCGTTAATCCGCGCCATCTTGCCTGCCTGGAGGGGAAAGGGTGTTGCCCCCTTCGCCCTCTCCTCTCTAGAAAGAAAGATGGCGGCCGCATGGGAGCCTGGTGGAGAGCAGGTCTGAGCCAGGGTGGGGGCGCAACTGAAACTTCATGGGATGGGGGGGTGGGGGGTGGCGTTCAGGCCCATCCTTCACGCCCTACTGAGGTCACCAGTTGCCCCCCACGAGCGGCTCTCCGGCACGGCCACGGCCTCAGATGCACAGAAACCAATCTCTTAATTATCTGACTCTCAGTAGAAATACTTCCAGGGTTAATAAATAAAATAGCAGAAATCCAAAACCTCATTTAATTCTTGAACCCAGCTGTAGAAAGAAATCATTTCACATCGCTTTTTCAGCATGGCTGATTGGGGAGGGGGGTAAAGTCTAAATAATAATGGTGCAACTTTTATCGAAACAATGAAGCTAGTCAAAGTAGATAGAGTGTTAACTAGAATTCATCTGCCCCACAGGCAGTGGGGGGGTGGGGGGTTTATTGGGGTTCTTCGTGGTGAAAAGTAAGTATTGGTAAAGTGAAATGTGATTGATATTTGCATGAACGAGACCTAAACCTGAAAGCTTTGTAACTTTTCCCACAGCGATTCAATAAATAAATAAATAAATAAATAAATAAGAAAGTGGAATAAACTTGTAAAATATCCCTAAACTGTCGAAATTAAAAAATTTCTATGACCATTTTAGGAAGAATGGTCACGCACGACATGAATAGAATGTGAGTGAATGAATGATTTATCTTGGCCCACCTACAGTGATTTATAATCCTTGTGGTAGTCTCTGATTAAGTAATACAAGTTATGTCCCTATATTTACAGAATACATTTGCCTTCTTTAAAGGGAGTTGAGTTATGCCTTCTTTACAAATATCTGGGGTGTTTTAAATATGAACGGCAGCTATATACTGCGTAAGTGAAATGACTAAGACTTTATTATGATACCAAGCCTAAAATCATTGTTGAAATATTGAATGTTTTTCAATATATTTTTCAATATGATTAAACTATCATAGTTCAGGATGCAGATACTTAGGGCTATGTTTAATATGATTTGAAAAATAGTTCTGTGTTAGCTACAGTCAGATACAGAGATAGTTACATTCTGTGTATTTGTGTATTTGAAAAAATAAATCTTGTTTATGCTGGGAAAAATACGTTGTGAACCTCAGGAATTCTTTTCTTATTTCTCTTATAATTTTTGTTTGTTTTAATATTTGCAAAATATTAACTAGTACTTGATAACTATTCTGAACCCTGAGAATAACACAACAGAGTATAAATCTGACAAATTTTGAATTATTGAGGTTTTATGTTGTATATATGTATATATATCAGCCTTTTATCTAAATAGAGTAATAAAAACTGCATAGATATAATATGTATCTGTACATATATATGTCTATAGTCATTTCTGATTATTTTAGTATCACAGGGGCTGGAGCAATAGCACAGCGGTAGGGCATTTGCCTTGTGCGCAGCCAGCCCGGCTGAGCCAGGTTTGATTCCTCCACCCCTCTCGGAGAGTTCGGCAAACTACCGAAAGTATCTCGCCCATGCAGCAAAGCCTGGCACGCTCCCCGTGATGTATTCAATATGCCAAACACAGTAACAAGTCTCAAAATGGAGACTTGACTGGGCCCACTTGAGCAAATCGATGAACAAGGGGAGGACAGCGTTTTTTGTTTGTTCATTAGTATCACAGATGCCATTTTATTAAAATGGAGCCCCTTCTATTCCATTACTATTGTATGAACCCATATCATTCATCTTCAAAAAATTTGAACTAAAATCTGGAAAACAGGAGCTGGAGTGATAGTATAGTGGGTGATGTCCTTGCTTTGCATTGAACCCAGGTTCAATCCCTAGAATCTCATATGATTCTCTGAACACTGCCAGGAGTAATACTTGAGTGAAGAGTCAGGAGTAAACCTTGATTATGGCCACTAAACTGGTATGGCCACCATAGTATGGTATGGCCAACACCAGGCATGGCCAACAAACAAAAATAAAAAAAAAAAAGAACCTGGCCCAAATGTCACTGACTTCCAACTGAGAAGTCAATTCTTTCATTTGAGGAAGATAATACACCATCTTTCATGAGAAAAATCTTTTTTTTTATTTGGATTTTGAGGAGTATTATCAATAAAAATCAATGAAAGTGCAAAAAAAAATAGTGAAATCTAGAAAACAAGGCAGGCATAGGAAAACACTTCCTCATTTTCACAAAAAAAATAGTAAGTTGGAGATATTTTAAACAATTCAGGGTTACCTCTAGAGTACTTAGAATTTTTAGCAGAATCAGAAGGAAAGAAAAACAAAAAACACCTGAGAATTATCTCACAGAAATGGAAGACAAACTTCATTTTTCATGCAGTATCTAATTCCAAACAGGATCAGACCACCGTCTTCTTCGTGCAAAATTCTACCTCACAGAACGAGGAGAAAAGAATGCAAGGTTTAAGAAGAGGACTCCCAGAACAACCACCAACTGGGAACTCTTTGGCTCTGTTGCGGCAACATGGGAAGATGCCGTCATTGACAACATTGATGAGGAATACGATCGAATGATTCAGCACCTCCATGATTGTGCAAGGAATGCCAAGAGAGAGATAACCACAAAAAACTGTCTTTCTTCGAACACTCTTGAACTTATTCGCCAACGTGGCTTGGCACGTGTCTCAGGCAAACACAAGCAAACGTCCGAACTGGCAAAACAGTGCAGAGAAGCCATCAAGGATGACCTCAAAAACAGGAGAGCAGCAGTACTGGTAGATGCAGCAAAAGCTGGGAAAAACATTCGTAATGCCCGCCTGTCCTTCACCAACTACAAAACCAAGATGACTGCCCTCCGACATCATGATGGATCTATCACTTCTTCCAGAAGGGCAATGGAGAAGATTATTCATGACGTCTACTCAGATCTCTTTAATAGCCACATCCACTTGCCCACATACCACATACCACATGATGGATATGTCATTCCCAATGTTCTCCCTTCCGAAATCCAACATGCCATCTCGTCGGTAAAGAAACAAAGAGCACCTGGCCCAGACAAGATCAGACCTGAACACCTGAAGAACTTACCATCAGTACTCATCAATACATTGGCTCGACTCTTCACACGCTACCTGTCTGAATGCAAGGTTCCATCCCAATGGAAAACCAGCAAGACTGTACTACTATACAAGAAAGGAGACATCCACGACATTGGCAACTATCGCCCAATCTGCCTATAGTCTGTCATCTACAAACTATTCACTCGAGTCATCCTGAATAGGATTAGCAGAACACTAGATGAAGGACAACCATGTGAACAAGCTGGATTCCGAAAAGGATTCAGTACCATCGACCATATCCACACAGTAACCAAGCTCATTGAGGTATCTCGGGAGTTCAAGATGCCACTCTGTCTAACGTTCATTGATTTAAAGAAGGCCTTTGATTCTGTTGAGACGGAAGCGGTCATAGAAGCCCTAGCCAATCAGGGCGTACAAACTCAATACATCAGGATCCTTCGTGAGCTCTATTGCGGATTCACTACCAAGATCTCACCATTCTACAAAGAAGTAATCATCCATATCAAGAGAGGGGTTTGGCAGGGTGATACCATTTCACCAAAACTCTTCAGTGCCACCCTCGAGAACATCATGCGACGGCTGGAATGGGAAAACATGGGAGTGAAGATAGATGGTCGGCAACTATACCACCTCCGCTTTGCTGATGACATCGTTCTAATAACACCAAACATCAACCAAGCGGCACAAATGCTGAACGACTTTGACCGTGAATGTGGAAAGGTCGGACTACAGCTGAATCTTGCGAAGACAATGTTTATGAGAAACAGCCTTGTTCCTGACTCTCCATTCGCTCTCAACGGAACCACCATCTCCAAATGCAACAGTTATATATACCTAGGTCGAGAAATCAACATGATGAATGACCTGGCACCTGAGTTGCGCAGGAGGAAGAGAGCGGCTTGGAATGCCTTCAAGAGCATTGAAGAAATAACTAAAAGGACAAAGAACCTCCAACTACGAGCACATCTCTTTGATTCCACTATTCTTCCTGCATTAACATATGCCTCAGAGACCTGGACCCTACGAAAACAGGATGAGAACACTATTCGGGTCTCTCAAAGAGGAATCGAAAGAACTATGCTTGGAATATCACGATTCACTCAATTGAGAGATAGAATCCGGAGTTCTGATCTTCGTCAACGCTCAAGAATCAGGGACGCTGTCTCATTTGCCAAGACATCAAAAATCAGATGGGCTGGACACGTAATGAGGTTTACAGACAACCGCTGGACTAGAGCCATTACTGATTGGATTCCACGAGACATCAAAAGATCACGTGGACGCCCACCTATAAGATGGTCAGACTTCTTCGTCAAGACCCTAAATGATCGGTTTGAGGCTCTACATGTTCCTAAAACGAACAGATACCATTGGGCTACGCTAGCACGCAACCGGGATGAATGGAGACGTTACTGGCACCCGCTCGAATAAATCGATGAATAATGGGGATTAAGTGATTAAGTGATCTAATTCCCCACACTGCATTGTTCAGAGACACTAAGAAACTTCTCTGAGAAATTCCCTCCTCTGCAGGGAAAGAAGGGCAGGGAAAGCTACCAGCTTCTGCAGAATCATAGGCATTAGTAAAATTCCCACTTCACTTTTACCATACCACATGTCACAGCATGGTGGTGACTAATTTCTAATGGCAAGGTTGTTTATCTTCTCTAGAGAGTGAACGATAGTTGCAAACAGTTTTATGTTTTCAAAACTGTCTTAGAAGTCACAAAGCACCTACACTGCACTCAATTCTGGAGTAGAGTTACAAAGTCTGATGTATATATTAAATGACATAAAATTTCATGGATGAAGTATCAAAGAATCTGTATACAAGCTTCAGAAACACACATCTCCACTAAAGTGACTGATGGCAAAAGAAATAGAAATTAACTATCTACCCCCCTAAAAAAATTTTTAAGTACTCTACAGATACAACAAGAGAACTGCTCAGAGAAGTGGAAAACTATGATTGTCAAAATGAAAGAAAAAATGAAAGATGTGGCAAAGGGCTGTAATGAAAGGGAAATAAAACCATATCTTTCCAAAAGGAAAACAATAAAAGAGTTTCAAGCATCCCATTGTACCCAAGTGACCCCTTGTCTTTCGTTGTTTTTATTTTTCTATCATGGAAAAAATTTAAAGGAGTATATCCTTGCCTATCTTTTGGAGATATTACAAAAAATGAGGATAAGGGTTGAGTAACAATGAAAGATTGCAAACAACCAAAATAAAAGAAGGCTGATTAACAAAAGGGGGGAAAGTATAGATGGGTAGTGCTGTGAAGCAACAGAAAAGTCAGATATGACAAAAATAAAAGTTGTCAATGTGGAAAAAGCTAGGACAGATTTTTTAAATGACAATAGAGATGGGGTAGTGATTAGGGCACTTGCTTTGC
The DNA here is from genome assembly GCF_029834395.1 of Sorex fumeus. Taxonomy (NCBI): domain Eukaryota; kingdom Metazoa; phylum Chordata; class Mammalia; order Eulipotyphla; family Soricidae; genus Sorex; species Sorex fumeus. Next base: position 1,589,794 of record NW_026606077.1, read on the forward strand.
ACACAGCTAATCTGGGTTTGATTCCTGGCACTTTATATGGTCATCTAAGCTCCATCAGGAGTGATTCTTGAATGCAGAAAAGTAAGAGTAAGAGTAAGCCCTGAGCACCACAGGTGTGACCCAAAAGCACACACACACACACACACACACACAAAGAAACACACACATATATAAAGGATATATACGTATATATATGGGTGTATATATATACACGCATATATGTATGTATACACACATACACACATGTACACACACATATGTATGGTTTTTAGTTGTTTTAAGTCTATGAAATGTTTAACAATGTGCACACATGTTGTTATATCTTTGGAAGTAAATGTAATTCTATATGATATTTGTTTTAGACTTGAGCCTTTAATTGATCTAATTAACACTTTACCAATGATTATTTACATTAAAATCTATTAAATTTTATTTTAAAAATGAAAAAAGAATAGATCATTTGAAGTTGAATAATATAACTACTTAGCCGAAATTCACTAGGGTGCTTCAAAATCAGACTTGAACAAACAATAAATTATCAGTGAACTAGAAAAGAGTTCAATTGAAATGAGATATAAGTGAAGAAATATAAATGAAGAAAGCCTACAGGAATTATAGAATGTTATCAGAAGAAAACAATGTATGTATGAACACAATCTCATACATACATATTTCTGTATGAGAAGGAAAAGTGAATGAGGTTAGGAAATCTCATTAAATAAATAATTAGCTTCTCAAAATTATCATTTTGGAAACCCAAATTCACGATTATCTTTAGACAAACTGAAAATTCCATCCAAAATATTCTCTAAAACCCATAACAATAGACTTGTCTACAAGCAAAGAAAGAAAATTAAATATCAAAGGAAAAAAATCTCACAAGTAAATATACATCAGTCCACAGCAGATTTCTCAGATAATATCTGACATGCCAGAAAAATATAGGATACATATTAAAGATGCAAATATTTTGCCATTCAAAATTACTTTCGTTAGAAAATCTGTCCTTGGAATTGTAGGTATTAAAACACTTTCCTTAATGAATGAAATCTGAGAGTATGTATATATCACCCCATAAAATATTCCTTAAAAGAAATGTGGGAGACATTTGTTTAATCTGAAACAAAATGTGCAAAAACACTCTGACAGATTCATAATATCCTACTACTATAAGATGGTGATGTGTTTTATATTTAACACTTTTATAAAGGTTGATGCATGAAATCATTTTAAAGTGTCCATGGGCTAAACGATGGAAACAGAATAAAAGCAAATAATTTAATTTTTAAAATGAGCCGAGAAATAATACAGGGAAAGGGACTTGCCTTGCACATGACTAACCCGTATCCAAGTCAATCCTGAACACCATATATTCCTCCAAACCATCCCAAACCGCCAGGAGTGATCTTTCAAGTACAGCCAAGAATAAGCCCTGAGCACCCAAAACTAAAATGAAAAATTAAACAATAGAAGAAAAATGTGAAAATATTATAAACAATTTCTATTGTGAGGCTTAAATATACTTATGTTCATTTATGCATAAAAATAAGCTAACTTGGATATAATATGAATATAATATCAAAATGTAACTATGTAACACAGAATACTTTCCACACCATAGTTATGTGCAGTAAAGATTAGACCCTATTACATTTCTGCAAAAAATGTTTTCCTCATTTCCCTAATCCAACTATCTCTTTCCTTTTTGCACATCTTTTTTATATTTGATATTGTTTAGGATTAGAATGTATGCCTGTTATTTTCAGAGCCGTATTTACATTCTTATTGTGCAACAAGAAAGGTTAGAGTATTATTGGATTATAAGAATTAACCAGAGGAAGTGAGGAAAGATTGCCAAAATATTCTGTACTTATGAAAAGACTTGGAGACTTTGAAAATATATTGCTTTTCTGTCACTTTTTAGGGTTTTAGCCTTGAGAATTCTTTTACATAAACAACTACAAATCCCGCAATAAAATTTGAACACTTATTTTGTAGGTTTGAATGATATTTTTATTGCTTTATTTTGCTTTTTTTTTTCTTCTTTATTTTTTTTAAATTTATTTATTAATTGAATCACTGTGGGGAAAGTTACAAAGCTTTCAGGTTTAGGTCTCGGTCATGCAAATATCAAACACATTTCCCTTTACCAATACTTATTTTTCACCACGGAGAACCCCAATAAACCCCCACCCCCCCCAACCCTCCCAATGCCTGTGAGGCAGATGAATTCTAGTTAACACTCTATCTACTTTGACAAGATTCATTGTTTTGATAAAAGATGCACCCTTATTCTTTAGAGTTTACACCCCCAAATAAGACATGCTGAAAAGGCATTGTGAAATGATTTGCTTTCTACAGCTGGGTTCAAGAATTAAATGATGTCACGCGGCCGCGGTTTTGGATTTCTGCTATTTTACTTATTAATGCTGGAAGTATTTCTGCTGAGAGTCAGATAATTAAGAGATTGGTTTCTGTGCTCTGGAGCCATGGCCGTGCCGGAGAGCCGCTCGTGGGGGGCAACTCGTGACCTTGGTAGGGCGTGAAGGACAAGCCACAAACGTCCCCCTTCCCATGAGGTTTTAGTCACCCCCTCACGACCAGCTCATACCTGGCTTTCCACAAAGCTCCCAAGCAGCTGCCATCTTTCTTTCCAGAGGCTTTATTTTGCTTTTTAACAGAAGCAAAATTTATGCAGATTATCCACCCCTCTCGGAGAGCCCGGCAAGCTACCGAGAGTATTCGATATGCCAGACACAGTAACAACAAAGTCTCCAATGGAGACGTTACTGGGCCCGCTCGAGCAAATCGATGATCAACGGGAGGGCCTTTACTTTACTTTTACTTTACATGGGTTGATATATCTTATTAGATATGAGTTAAACATTTTTAAATGTGCTGGAGCGATAGCACAGCAGGTAGGGCGTTCGCCTTACAGGCGGCCAACATGGCCGACCCGAGTTCGATTCCTCCGCCCCTCTCGGAGAGCCTGGCAAGCTACCGAGAGTATTCGATATGCCAGACACAGTAACAACAAAGTCTCCAATGGAGACGTTACTGGGCCCGCTCGAGCAAATCGACGATCAACGGGAGGGCCTTTACCTTTACCTTTACCTATGAGCAAAGCAAAATAAAATCTAGAGATATATTTCTTTCCTTATAATCTCCAGGCAATCACTAATTTCCTATGGCTAGTGGACAGGAACAGTAAGAAGTGTAGCAGAAGATAATGACTCCTTTGCTGGTGTAAAATGCTGAAGGAACTGTTATCCCAGGAAAATATTAAAAATTCTGGCAAACAAAGTAACTGATGCAGAAATCTGGGTAAGTCAAAGAAGGAAAATGAACTTTAAAAACCTCTATTTAAAACTGCTTAATGAGAGCAATATGATATAGGAAGGTAGACCTCTGATGGCAATAGAATTCCTAAGGTCCTACTTGATAAGACTTTTCACCTGTTGCCAACAGTCACAGAGAAGGCTGACCTCGTAGAGGCCATCCATGGGACTAGAGTTCAAAGGAACGAATTTCAAAGACCATCAACCACTCCCAACTCTATCCCCTTGCCAACCACCCTAGCGACAGACTCTTAGGTGGCTCAAAAAAACCACATGTGGTTAGGAAAAACCCTATAGAAGACACCTTGAACTCAGGAAGCACTTGCATATGCTGCCAGGCCCTTGTGCTGCTTGCATATACATGGCCAAGCACATGCAGTACCAGAGTACATGCATGGTCCGCATCTCCCTTCCTGAACTAGGTACTGGGGCTCTCTCTCTGCCTGTGTTCTCTCTTTAGTGCATTACTCTCCCTTTCTCTCCCTTCTTCTCTTCCTCAAAGCCTCCAAGTGAAATCTGTTTTCACTTCCGGCTCTTCGACTCCTGAAATTCCTTTCTGTGAGAAGGACAAGGACCCTAAAGGCTCGGGTAAGACCTAGTACTGATGTTGGTGGACCCCAAGGATGGCTTACGTGAGTCAAGAGGAAAGACAGTTTCCTTCTCCTACTTCGCCTCTGCTACTCGGGTCCCGCTGGGAAGACGAGGACTGGAAAAGTCTGAGATGAGTGAGCCCCAGCTTGGCACGGGCCTGAGTCCCGCCAGCCCACAAGGAGGCCATCAGGCCACACCTGAAGTCCGCTTGGTCTTCTCAGCATGGGAGTCAATTCCCTCCACCCAATTCCTTGAGGAACCGGCCTCAGGCTCGAGCGAGGATTTGATCTTTGCAGAAAAGGGGAAATCAGTCCCAGGCCTTACCCAGGGTTTTCGGGGTTCTTGTTTTGCTCGCTGAAAAGCATTTCAAGAGTAGACAAGCAGTGAAGTAAAACAGATTTTAGTTGAAGGATTTTTGAAGGTGTAAAATGTGTGGAAGGAATGAGAGAGAGAGAGAGAGAGAGAGAGAGAGAGAGAGAGAGAGAGAGAGAGGAGAGTAAAAGCACTTAAGAGAGAACACGGGCTACTCCAAGGGTGAAGAGAGCCCCTATACACATCCCAGCATTAGATAGGAAAGCATGAAAGTGCACATCTCAAGAGGGGAGATGCAGGTTACATATGTGCCCGGGCACGCATGTACTCAGCCACAAGGGCACAAGCAGCACATGGGCTTGGGAAGCATATGTGCACCCTTCCATTGTTCAAGGTGCCTTTTATAGGGTTTTTCCTATGTGCCGCTCTGTGGGGCTTCTTCTAGGAAAAAGTCCATTGCTAAGGAGATACCAGGGAGATTGGGAGTGGTGATGGTCTTCTTTGGGCTGAATCACTAAAATTAATCAAATTAAGGGAAAGGTCCAAGGGTATTCTAGGAATTTCCTTTATGGGGAGGGATTCAATATCTCAAGGTCTGATGCTCAATGTCATTTTATTACAATCCACAGGGTGGATCAGCCTTAGAATTTTCCTCCCAGAATTTTTGTTGATCAAGTTACATTGCCGAGGGCCCTACCCTATCTACCTTCCTACATCAGTACTGACTTTCTTTCTTTGCTAAAAGCATTTCCTTGTTCTGGCCTGACTGAGTAATTGGTGGGGATTATTCCCATGTTGAGAAGGTCAAGTCAGTGGCAGGTATGGCTGGTGGGGCTCATTGTAGACTGTTCCAGTGCTCCCCTTGCCAGTCAGTCACAGGTGGCAGAAGTGAATAGGAAGAAAGTGGCGTCTCTCACCTCTCCGCCTCATAAGCGATCATGGGGGCCCACCAACTTAAAAAAAAACCTATATTCCAAACTGCTAATGAGAGCATTGCTTGTGGTATTTCAGTGTGGGATTACAATAACGTCCTCTGAGTACCCATTTTATCTGTTTTCAGTGGTTCAGAAGCTATAACAGTCTCAAAACAACTTATTTTAGAACAACTTATAAGCTTTAACAATAGGAATATCTGCACTGAGTCTTCTTTCTTAGGTGAGTTAGATGACTCAGCTCATTTCTAGTACATGTGAAGGGGATTCTCATCCCGGGGCATTACTATAAATGAGTGTAATTCAATTACCAACACCACAGTTGTCTATGATGATCAATTATTATGATAAACAGCACTCCACAGCAAGCATGAAAAGAAAAGGTAATAGTGAACTAAATAGATGATATATTCCTGAAGTTCTAGAAGGCTGCCCATCTACGTATGATTATAAGTATGCCTTTCTGCAGAGATGTCTTTGGCAAAAGACTGGAAACAAACTGCTATGGAAACTTTTTAACCAATTGGTGGTGAAGTAGGAAAATGATGTTATATGCATTGATATTATGACAACCCTGACTGATCAAAACTGAGCCTAATTGAAATAAAGTGATTTTTTTATACTATCAATTACAGTAGACGCTTACCTAAAAGGGTATGGATACACTGACAAAGGAAAGGGAAGAAAAACTAAAAAACTTAGCTGTTCAGTGGCCAAGCCTCAAATGCAACTGACTTGTTGGAGGCCCTAAACACACACTTGTGAAAACAACAGAGATGTGGGAGTTGAATCGAGGTAACCCGAGAAATTAGGTTAGAAATTAAATTAGGAAATAGGCTTTATATCCTTAAGTGTTCACAGGAAGCAAGAGAAATTCTGAACTCAAATGTTGCAGTTTTTCATGCTCTTTCCCAAGCCTGAATTTAGAGGGGTTTTGGTTGTTGTTTTGTTTTTATCTAGTCCTCCTCATTTTTACTAGGCCTTGACATGCCTATTTATGTTTGTCTGATGTGGTTTCCCCCCGTTTGAACTGATTGTAATTAAAAGCCACTGGGTCTTAAGTGACACCTCTCCACCAAGATGAAGTAGCATACTGAGATCCCAATCCCAGATTACAATTATAATGACCCAAATGAATAAAAATAAAACAGTTCTTGTTTGAGGACCACACATGGTGGTGCTCAGAACTTATTCCTGGCTCTGCATTATCATTCCTGACAAGTATAGTAAAGAGTAAAGGCCCTTCCGTTGATCATCGATTTGCTCGAGCGGGCCCAGTAAAGTCTCCACCGGAGACTTTGTTGTTACTGTGTTTGGCATATCGGATACATCACGGGGAGCTTGCCAGACTCTGCCGTGAGGGCGAGATACTCTCGGTAGCTTGCCGGGCTCTCCGAGAGGGGCGGAGGAATCGAACTCGGGTCGGTCATGTTGGCTGTGTGCAAGGCAAACGCCCTACCGCTGTGCTATCGCTCCAAGAGTTACCGAGCAAGCTACCGAGAGTATTCGATATGCCAAACACAGTAACAACAAAGTCTCCAATGGAGACGTTACTGGGCCCGCTCGAGCAAATCGACGATCAACGGGAGGGCCTTTACCTTTATTCCTGACAAGATTGGGGGATAATATGTAGTGACAGAGATCAAACCTGAGTTTTCCATGTGCAAGACAAGCACCCTACCCTCTGCGCTATCACTTAGTCCCTACGATTTTTTTTTTATTTAACAGAGATTAGTAGTTGAATACTACAAAAAAACAAACTAACAGAATCTACTCACAAGTGGCTAAATGGAAAGAAAAGAAAAATAGATGAATCTTATAAAAGGTCTCTTAAAACGAATCTTGAATAAAAAAATATAATATTAGAGCTGTTAAAATGAATTATGGAAAAAAATACTCACTTCTGAAAAAGTAACAAGCTATAATGAGAAATAGGAAACATGCTACATAGTCGGGGGGGGGGGGGGACAAGAAACAGAAAATCTCCAATGTATTTGAGATCTGAAAATCTATAAACTATATTTACAAAAGGGCACCTTATTGTATAAAAGCTATGACTTACTGTATCTATTTGGTATAGAGTTTTATAGTTTTATATACATTTATATTTTGTTATAAGACTTGTTTTACATTGCCATGATTACACAGAACTTCAACTGTATAATAGATCACATGTAATTTTCATTGTTCAATGTTCTAAGGATAATAGGATATGCAAGTTGTGAAAATGTCTTAAAAATTGCAGATCCAAGAGGGTATGGTGCCAATCAGTGCCTGTGAGGTGAGTGCATAAGCAGCCACATGGTGCCTTCAGACTTCCAGATACCCCTAAGTTTCTGCTGTGCATTTGGCTAGACCCCAAAAACTTGGGGCAAAGTTTAGCAAGAAAGTAAAGTTAGGTATGTGGGAGACACACCCACAAACCACCTCCAGCTCAACTATATAATTGGAGGCATGGCCTCTCTGGTTCCTGATTGAACTGGTTAATGACCATGATCCCAGAGACTCAGAAACAAATCTCGAAACTCAATGGCTTTTCACAGAAATGTGTCCAGTTCCTGCAGTAGGCTACTGGTGCCAGGCCACCCCAGGTAGGAATAGGTTTTGTGCCTTGGCCTGTTCCCCCTGGTGGCCTGGTGGCTGTCATCCTCCAGAGGCCACTGGAGTGTCAGGTTTGGGCCTGCAGTGACAAGACATGTGGGGTCTCACAGGATGGGCTTGGAGCTGGCCCTTTCCTCCCCATCCCAACGAGACCCCGAGTTGCTGCCCACAAATGGCTTCTCAGGCTCCTGATCAAGCTATTTAACATCTATGATCCCAGAGACTCAGAAACAAAACTCAAAACCCAGCGGCTTTTGGCAGAAATGAATCTGGACTGCACAGTAGGTTACTGTCATCGGGACACCCCAGGGGGAAAAGTGTGCTGTCCTTCTGCCTACTCCCCCCTAGGTGGCTCGGTGGCCTCCATCTTTTATAGGTCATTGGACAGTCAGGTTCGGGCCTGCAGTGACGAGATGCGTGGGGCCTCACGAAATGGGGGTTAAGCTAGACCTTTTCTCCCTACCCCGAGTCACCGTCCATGAATGGCCTCTCTGGCTTCTGATCTAGCTGCTTAATGGCCATGATCCCAGAGACTCAGGAACAAATCTCGGAACCCAGCAGGTTTTGGTAGATTTAAGTGTTAAAGTTTCAGAATTTCAAGATTTAAGTGTTAAAGTTTCGGAATTTCAAAATCACGTGGCCATTACTGCAGCCACACGTTATTCATAACCAGCAATAGAAGACAAATAGCTGTTGCCTTTTCAGCAAATCTGAGTGCTGGGGTAAAATCCCAAATAATAATGGTGGGTGTGGTGTTGAAATGTTGAATGTAATCAAAGTATAGAGAGAGTAATTTGGAAATCACCTCCCCCACAGGGGGAGGGTGTGACATAGGGGTGTACTGGGGATTTTGGTGGTGGATAATGGGCACTTGTGAAAGTATGGGTGTTTCACTGTATGACCAAGACTTAAACCTGAAAGCTTTCTAATTGCTCTCACAGTTATTCAATAAATAAAATTATAAAAAATGAAAAAAAAAGTAAGTGGAGTTCATGCACAATTCAATCAGCCTAATCAGTGGCTGAATAAATAGCAGTACTCCTACATAAAAAAAAAAAAAAGTTGCAGTTGTACACCAACCTTTAGGTCGTAACATTTAGGTTAGTGGATCAGTTGATAAAATTCATGTGCTTAGTGATAGTTATTTTAGTATTTCTTTTTTCCAAGAGTAAACACTTCAACACTAAATATGCAGTTCTAGGATTTTACACATATTAATTAGTACTGTTCTCCCGTTGTTCATCAAGCGGGCCCAGTAACATCTTCATTGGAGACTTTGTTGTTACTGTGTTTGGCATATCAAATACGCCACGGGAAGCTTGCCAGGCTCTGCCGTGCAGGCGAGATACTCTCGGTAGCTTGCCGGGCTCTCCGAGAGGGGCGGAGGAATCGAACTCGGGTCAGCCATGTTGGCTGCATGCAAGGCAAACGCCCTACCGCTGTGCTATCGCTCCTGCCCTAACACATATTAGCTATCTAATTTTTTTTTGTTTCATTTTGAATTACTGTGTTTGGCATATCGAATACACCATGGGGAGCTTGCCAGGCTCTGCCATGCGGGCGGGATATTCTCAGTAGCTTGCTGGGGTCTCTGAGTGGGGTGGAGGAATCGAACCCAGGTCGGCCGCATGCAAGGCAGACGCCCTATCCACTGTGCTATACAGCGGATAGGGCGTCTGCCTTGCACGCAGCCAACATGGCCGACCCGAGTTCGATTCCTCCGCCCCTCTCGGAGAGCCCGGCAAGCTACCGAGAGTATTCAATATGCCAGACACAGTAACAACAAAGTCTCCAATGGAGACATTACTGAGCCTGCTCGAGCAAATCGATGATCAACGGGAGGGCCTTTACCTTTACCTTTTTACCTTGAATTACTTTTTCCTATATATGAGTGCAGAAAATTAACATGATTTAAATCCTGCTATGCATTGTTTCTTAGTGGTAAAGGAATTGGACACAGAAACACACATATACAAAGCATGCATTCTGCCACTAAGCCATGTCCTCATCCAGCTCTGCATTTTAAAGATCTAAAAAATAAATTAAAAATAACATGGAGTTGGGGGTAGGATTAGGAGGTAGAGGTCACAGCCAGCTGTGCTCGATCTTACTTTTGGCTTTGTGTATAAGAATCACTCCTGTCAGTACTCAGGGAACCATCTGCAGTGCTGTGGATGGAAACAGTTTCAGCCACATTTCAAGGAAAACCTCTTACCACCCCACTTGCTCATACTATTTCTCTAGCCCCAGATTCTTTCTTTTTTTTTTTTTTAGAATGAAAAGCATCCATCTTAAAAATACAGCATTATGTAAAACAGTTTGATTTTTTTTCTTAACCTTAATACAAAACTTAAAGTTTTGGACTTCCATTTTTGTCTGGTAAAATGTAATTCAATGAGTTTGTAAAATTTAAGAAAGAACAATAAGAGATAATGTAATGTGCATTGTGAGAAAATTTCTTTTCTCCTTTTCACCTCTGCCACATAGACTGTGATTAGTGTGTCTATCTATACTAATCAGAAACATTTGTTCAAAAGCAACTATGTCTACTGAGGTGAACATATGACATCTTGAAGAGATATAATCATACTGCATTCAGATAGTGAATGAGATAATGCATGGTTATTATTCAGGAACTACTGGACAAGAAATAAGTTCTTTAATGGAAATAATGTCATAAAGTTTGCTTCTAACATGTAAAACAAAAATTGAAGTCTGATTTTTGCGCTTGACAATATCAGAAATTAAAAATCATCTCGAGTTCAGATAAAACTATACCACAAGGCTCTAGGAATACTGAAAAGGTATTTAGAAAAATTGTGGCAACAGTTTGCAAAATCTCATTATAATGGATGTATAAAGGCTCATGTTTCTAAGGGACTTTCTTTGCTGAAGAAAATGTCATGGAGATGTTTCTTTCAGGCAGTGTTTATGAACACTTGAGTTATTCATGGCTTTCTTTGCATTTTATATTATTCCTGTGGTCCATGTGCCAAAATACTTGTATATGTTATGATTTTTTCCTGCCATATGAAGTCAGGATGACTTAATATGTTTACAATATTTTCCTGCCATATGAAATCAGGATGGCTTAATACATATCAAAGTGGATCAGAGAGATATTATAGGAGGTAAGTCTTGCCTTGGATGTGGCTGTTCCGGCTAATGCTGTTTATCTTCCTATCACTGCATATAGCCTCCTGAACCCCTCTAAGGATGACACCTGAGCAAAAAGTCAGAAATAAATAAGACTGTGCATAACTCACCATCTGTGTGTGTGTGTGTGTGTGTGTGTGTATGCATAGCTCACCGTGTGTCTGTGTGTGTGTGTGTGTGTGTGTGTGTGTGTGGTATATAAAATTGTGTTTTTGGGACACAGATTTTTTACTTCTCCTAGAAATACCCTTAATCTAAAAGAAAAGCTAAAAAACCTATTCTTCTATTTCATTAAAATTCATAAGAAAATGTAGCACTGTCTGTAGCACTGTCCTCCCATTGTTCATCGATTTGCTTGAGCAGGCACCAGTAGCATCTCCGTTGTGAGACTTCTTATTACTTGTGTTTGGCATATCAAATACATCACGGGTAGCTTGCCAGGCTTTGCTGTGAGGGTGAGATACTGTCAGTAGCTTGCCAGGTTCTCTGAGAGGGGAAAAGGAATCGAAGCCGGGTTGGCTGGGTTGGCTGCATGCAAGGCAAACGCCCTACCTGCTCCAGCCCAAGAGAATGTAGATATTTTCAAATTAGTCATAGATTGAATGTAGTGCACTGCTACAAAAACTTACAAAACTGCTTTATTGTGCTTACCTGCTTGACAGCTAACGAAATAAATATACTTAATCACTTAATCACTTAACTTCCCGTTAGTCGTCGATTTGCTCGAGCGGGCGCCAGTAACGTCTCCATTTGTCCCTGTCGCATGCTAGTGTAGCCCAATGGCATCTCTTCGCTCCGGGAACATGGAGGGCCTCAAACCGATCGTTCATGATCTTGGTGAAGAAGTCTGACCATCTGGTAGGTGGGCGGCCACGCAGTCTCTTGACATCCCGTGGAATCCAATCAGTAACAGCTCTAGTCCAACGGTCGTCTTTAAATCTCATTACGTGACCAGCCCATCTGATTTTCGACACCTTGGCAAATGAGACAGCGTCCCTGATCCTTGATCGTCGACGGATGTCAGAACTCCGGATTCGTTATCTCATTTGAGTGAAACGTGATATTCCAAGCATAGCTCTTTCTATTCTTCTTTGGGAGACCTGAATGGCGTTCTCATCTTGTTTGCGTAGGGCCCAGGTCTCTGAGGCATATGTTAATGCAGGAAGAACAGTGGAATCAAAGAGATGTGCCCGGAGCCGGAGGTTCTTCGTCCTCTTAGCTATTTCTTCGACGTTCTTGAAGGCGTTCCAAGCCGCTCTCTTCCTCCTGCGCAGCTCGGGTGCCAGGTCATTTGTCATGTTGACCTCTCGACCTAGGTACACATAGCTGTTGCATTCGGAGATGGTCGTTCCATTGAGAGCGAATGGGGCGTCAGGAACAAGGCTGTTTCTCATAAACATTGTCTTCGTAAGATTCAGCTGTAGTCCTACCTTTCCACACTCACGGTCAAAGTCGGCCAGCATTTGTGCCGCTTGGCTGATGTTTGGTGTTATTAAAACAATGTCATCAGCAAAGCGGAGGTGGTGTAGTTGCCGACCATCTATCTTCACTCCCATTCCTTCCCATTCCAGTCGTCGCATGATGTTCTCGAGGGTGGCACTGAAGAGTTTTGGTGAAATGGTATCACCCTGCCGCACCCCTCTCTTGACATCAACGATCACTTCTTTGTAGAATGGTGAGATCCTGGTAGTGAATCCGCAATACAGCTCACGGAGGATCCTGATGTATTGGGCTTGAATGCCCTGATTGGCTAGGGCTTCAATGACCGCTTCCGTCTCAACAGAATCAAAGGCCTTCTTTAAATCAATGAACGTTAAGCAGAGCGGCATCTTGAACTCCCGAGAAACCTCAATGAGTTTGGTTATCGTGTGGATATGGTCGATGGTGCTGAATCCTTTGCGGAACCCTGCTTGCTCACATGGTTGTCCTTCATCTAGTGTTCTGCCAATCCTATTCAGGATGACTCGAGTGAACAACTTGTAGATGACAGACAATAGGCAGATCGGGCGATAGTTGCCAATGTCATGGATGTCTCCCTTCTTGAACAGTAGTACGGTCCTGCTGGTTTTCCATTGAGATGGAACCTTGCATTCAGACAGGTAGCGAGTGAAGAGCCGAGCCAGTGTATTGATGAGTACTGACGGCAGGTTCTTCAGGTGTTCAGGTCTGACCTTGTCTGGGCCGGGTGCTGTTTGCTTCTTTACTGACGAAATGGCGTGTCGGATTTCGGAAGGGAGAACGTTGGGAACGACATACCCATCCTGTGGAATTTGGTATGTCGGCAAGTGGACATGGCTATCGAAGAGATTTGAGTAGAAGTCATGGATAATCTTCTCCATTGCCGTTCTGGAGGATGTGATGGATCCATCAGGACGTCGGAGGGCAGTCATCTTGGTCTTGTAGTTGGCGAAGGACAGGCAGGCGTTACGAATACTTTTCCCGGCTTCTGCCGCATCTACCAGTACTTCTGCTCTTCTCTCTTTGAGGTCTTCCTTGATCGCATCTCTGCACTGCTTTGCAAGCTCGGACGTTAGCTTGCGGTTGCCTGAGGCATGCGCCAAACCACGCTGGCAAATTAGCTCAAGAGTTTTCGAAGATAGGCGACTTTTTGTGGCTATCTCTCTCTTGGCGTTCCTCGCACATTCATGGAGGTGCTGAACCAGTCGATCGTATTCCTCGTCAATGTTGTCAACATTGGCATCTTCCCATGTTGCCGCAATAGTACCAAAGAGTTCCCAGTTGGTGGTCGTTCTGGGAGTTCTCTTTTTGAACTTTGCAGCCCTTTCTCCCCGCTCTGTGAAGTAGAATTTTGCACGAAGGAGACGGTGGTCCGATCCCGTTCGAAATTTTGGGACTACAGCGACATCAGTCAGGCAAAACCGTCGATTGAATATGATGTGGTCTATTTCGTTGTGGAATCGTCCACCGGGAGACTCCCATGTCCATCGTTTAGATTCTGCCTTCTGGAACTGTGAGTTACCATGAATGGTCTTGGTCGACATGATGAACTCAGACAGTCTCTCACCCTGTTCGTTCCATTCTAGGCCATGGGTTCCGATGTGAAGTTCTTCAGCTGATCTTCTCGGTCCTATCTTGGCATTAAAATCACCCACAATGATCTTGTAGAAATCTTCTACAAATATACTAGTTAAATAAAAATGTGTTGATAATTTCCTTAAATTAAGCAAAAAAGAAATAGGACACAAATTAATAGAGAATCAGAGCAAAGCTTTAATAGCTGTATGGCTTTAATATTTTGCAAGTTTTTTCTGCAAGGGATGTTATAAAACTTAGAAATAACAAAGGACATATTACCAAAGACATTTTTTTTATAAAAGAATCTATCTCACAAAGGTCACAAAGAAAAGATATAGCTGCTTAATCTTCACTGATAAGATTTATGTCTGCTTGCTCTTTTGTTTATGGGGCGCCACATCTGTTTTGGTTTATGGGAAGCCACATTCCAAGATTGATGGAATATTAGATAAATTAATTTTTGATTGAATAAATTAAATTTATTTCTAAAATTGTTTAAGTGTTAAAATATATTGCCTTAGTGCTTTCCCATTATTCATGCTTTTAATTTATAAAAATATATTTCTACCTATTCTGAGGTTTTTAATTCTTTCCTTTGGTTATTTCATAACAAGATAGATCATTTCATAACAAGTTAATCAAATTATTTCCTCTTTAAAAATAATAAATAATGAAAGCCATTTAACTCACCATAATATTCTGGTAAGGGCATCCACATTTGTGATAATCTGTATACACAAAGAACTCTGCACATGGTATTCTTTGATCACTTGATCACTTGACTTCCCATTAATCGTCGATTTGCTCGAGCGGGCGCCAGTAACGTCTCCATTTGTCCCTGTCACGTGCTAGTGTAGCCCAACGGCGTCTGTTCGCTCTAGAAACATGAAGAGCCTCAAACCAATCGTTCATGATCTTGATGAAGAAGTCTGACCATCTGGTAGGTGGGCGGCCACGCGGTCTTTTGACATCCCGTGGAATCCAGTCGGTAACAGCTCTAGTCCAGCGGTCGTCTCTAAATCTCATTACGTGACCAGCCCATCTGATTTTTGACACCTTGGCAAATGAGACAGCGTCCCTGATTCTTGATCGTCGACGGATGTCAGAACTCCGGATTCTTTCTCTCATTTATCTTCACTCCCATTCCTTCCCATTCCAGTCGTCGCATGATGTTCTCGAGGGTGGCAATGAAGAGTTTTGGTGAAATGGTATCACCCTGCCGAACCCCTCTCTTGATATGGATGATTACTTCTTTGTAGAATGGTGAGATCTTGGTAGTGAATCCGCAATAGAGCTCACGAAGGATCCTGATGTATTGAGTTTGTACGCCCTGATTGGCTAGGGCTCAAATGACCGCTTCCATCTCAACAGAATCAAAGGCCTTCTTTAAATCAAGGAACGTTAGACAGAGTGGCATCTTGAACTCCCGAGAAACCTCAATGAGCTTGGTTATCGTGTGGATATGGTCGATGGTGCTGAATCCTTTGCGGAACCCGGCTTGCTCGCATGGTTGTCCTTCATCTTGTGTTCTGCCAATCCTATTTAGGAATCCTATTTATCCCTCTCGGAAAGACTAGCAAGCTACCAAGAGTATTCCTCCCACATGGCAGAGCCTGGCAAGCTATCCATTGTGTATTCAATATGCCAAAACCAGTAATTACAATGGTATCTTTAATATTTTTATATTTTGGTAATTAAACCTGACATTGTCTGTTCCAGAATAATTTTCCTTTCTGAAAGGAAATTTATAGATTATGATAGCTACCAACTTACTATTTTAAAAAGCAGTTATAAGACATTTTCTAAGATAGAATACTATAAATATCACTTGCAAAAATGTCATTTTTAAGATCGCAAAGGAAACATTTTGTATTGAACAAAACCGAGTATAGAAGAAATCAATTAACAAATGATGGGAAAATCCTAGGATAAATAAATAGGAATAACAGAGTGAATTATTAGCATCTTGGCTTTTTCAGGGTGATGGGGGGCATACCCAGCGTGCTTAGAGTTTACTTCTGACTCTGTCATCCAGGGTGACTCCTGATGGTGCCATGGGGAGAATCATATTCAGCATCAAGAATCAAAAGCAGGGTTGGCGGCATGCAAAGCAAGCACCACCACCCCTCTTCCACACACACTATCTCTTTAGTCCCCATCTTAACTTTTCGTAGTTCCATTATCTAATTTTAGTGATAAACATCATTATAACATTATCACTACAGTACTTTACAATACTACAAAAATCATGATTAAAAAATAACAGTAAGTCTTTTTTTATGTTTCAATTAGGAGTAACTTTGTATTTTATTGAAAAATAATTAAGTTTGTTTCTTAACCATATGGCAGTACTTTTGTAAATTTGTTGCAATTTGATTTTTATTTATTTATTTATTTATTTATTGAATCACTGTGGGAAAAGTTACAGAGCTTTCGGGTTTAGGTCTCAGTCATGTAAATATCAAACACATTTCCCTTTACCAATACTTATTTTTAACCCCGAACCCCAATAGACCCCCACCTCCCACCCCTCCCAATTCTTGTGAGGCAGATGAGTTCTAGTTAATACTCTATCTACTTTGACTAGATAGATTGTTTCGATAGAAGATGCACAATTATTGTTTAGAGTTTATGACCCACCCCCTACAGTCAGATATGCTGAAACAGCGTTGTGAAATGATTTGCTTTCTACAACTTGGTTTAAGAATAAAATGATGTTTTTGAATTTCTGCTATTTTACTTATTGACCCTGGAAGGATTTCTATTAAAAGTTAGATAGTTAAGAGACTGGCTTCTGTGCCCTGGAGTCGTGGCCGTGCCAGAGAGCCGCTCGTGGGGGGCAGCTAGAGACCTCGGTGGGGCGTGGGGGACGGCCCACAAAGCCCCCCTTCCCATGAGGTCCCCGCCGCTTCCGCCGAGCCCGGCTCAACCCTGCTGTCCACAAGGCTCCCGTGCGGCCGCCATCTTTCTTTCCAGAGAGGAGCGGGCGGGCCGGTCAACGCCCTTTCCCCTCCGGGCAGGCTTGGTGGCCCAGTTTAACACATAGTCCATTTGCTTTTCTGCTCCAAGCTGCTGGTTCTCTGTGCTAAGTCCTTGTGCCTCCGGGGCCGTGGCCGTGCCGGAGAGCCGCTCGTGGGGGGCAGCTGGAGACCTTGGTGGGGCGTGGGGGACGGCCCACAAAGCCCCCCTTCCCATGAGGTTCCCGCCGCTCCCGCCGAGCCCGGCTCAAACCTGCTGTCCACAAGGCTCCCGTGCGGCCGCCATCTTTCTTTCCAGAGAGCGCAATTTGATTTTTAAAGTGAGTAAATTTGATACTTGCATATTAGTTCTTGTAGCACAGAAGACAAAGGCTGATATAGAAAATTGTGGTTCTTGATACTTATATGTGAATGTTGTATATATCATGTGTTCATAAAGTCTTGATCAAAAAAAAATTATATGGGTAAACAAAATATCAAGTGAGTTGAAAGATAAGCTACCATCTTAAGAAACTCTTCAAGTTGCATGACAATATGTTAGTAGGATCTCTTCAAGTGAAAGAAGATTAATTTTTTGACCAAAAATAACAACAGTCTATTGTTTACTCAAATAAAGTTATTTCAATAAAATGATATATTCATAAAAACTACAAAACTGTTGGGAAAACCAGTCTTATGACAACATACTTTCCTAAATCAAAGATGAACAACCCTTTACATAAACTTTGAAAGAATATCATCGAAATAAAATCCTTCCTCTTTATTTATTGACATCAGAAAGAAATATCACTCTCCTTCAGAGACAAGACAATTTTTACCTTTTAGGTTGTTGGTTGCATGTATGTGGAAATTCTCTTCTAGATTTGCTGAGCTTATTGAAACAGATATTTTAAATACTAATGTTCATACCACATTTACCCAACTGAATATTATAAGGAAACATAATTTTTATGGCATTTCACTTATCCTTTCAAAAGCATAGGTATTTTTGTTGTTTTATTAAAATGCCCCTTCTTGGGGCTGGAGCAGTAGTATGGCTGGTAGGGTGTTTGCCTTGCACTGACCCAGGTTCAATGCCTGGCATCTACTCTGGTCCCCCAAGCACCATCAGGAGTAACTCCTGACTGCAGAGTCGGGGTCACCGCTGAAAGGAAACTATAAAATGCCTCTACTTGTAATTTCTAATTTGTAGTAGTACTAATGTCACTAAATTGATATGGGTTTAGATGTTTTTATTTATTTGTTGATCTTTTGATTTTTTTTTTTTTTGCAATACCTGACTGTGCTCAGGGTCATACTCCTGTCTCTGAACTCTTGGGATTTCTCTTGGTAGTGCTTAGGGGACCATAAGCACTGTCAGGGAGAATCCAGGTCAGGTGCACCTGGCAAGCATCTTAACCACTGTGCTATCTCTCACTATTTATTGCTTTTTCCATCTTTTCCATATTTAAAATTTTATATTTAAGGGCTTGAAATATAGCACAGCGGGTAAGTTTCCTGATGTGCTGATAGCTGCTCAGGGTTCTATTCTGGGCATCTCATCTGGTGCCCCAAGTATCTCCAGAAGTGTTCCCTAAGTGTAGAGCCAGTGAATCCCTGAACTATTGCTGAATATGCCCCCTTCAAATGACCATATTTCAAGATATTTCACACATATCCTGTTTTAAAGGTGCACATTTTAATTTCTTTAAATGGAAGATATTGAATTTCTTCTTGAGGATAATTATCAAAGGATAATTTGAACAAACATTATGTTATTTTAATGAAATAATAATGAACTCTCCTAAAAGTTATACTTTGAGTAAAAAATGAACAATACTTTTATGGAAATTATTTTTAATAATGAAAATTGATTCATTTCATGTGGCTTTTACCTCATTCACAAAGACAAACACAGACTCTATAATTTAGAGGTTACATCATTATAAATTTGAAATGTAAAATTAAAATTTCCATGTGGATAAATAAATTTTAAGGGAGATGAATAAATTTTATTAATGTCAAAGAAGCCATGACATTAAATCCTTTCTTCATTTATTTCAAAAATAAAACCCAAAACAAGTTTCTGAAACGTATTTTCTACATATTATGAAACAAATAACTTTAGTCATAAATTTATTACTCTTAGTGTTAATATACTAATTCATTATACAAACTTTCTCTGATTAAAGTAATTTTCTAAATGATTTCTAAATCAGAAAGCTTAGCATGATAAAAACATAGGTATTCTTTGTTTTCCTCTTTTTTGTGTTCATAATTTGCAAATATTTTGCATCAAATATTTTGTCAAAATGGTTCTTCAAAATGTATGAGTTTGACTATTTAATCATTGCTACTTTATGATTAAAAAATAAGCTGGCTTCTCCAAAACAGCTTTGATACTTATGTTTTCCTAGGCATCTGTGACCTTGAATTTTTGACTGCTACCCAGGCCTACTCAAAATTAGGAGTCACTGACCTTGTCCAACACTGACAATCTGGGGTCACAGGACTTTCTCCAATTTCACTTGAATCAGCAGCACAATTGCAAGGAGATCCCTACAATTGAGAATCCCCAGTCGCTGTGCAAGCAGTTATTTGTGAGCATGAGACCAAAGATCATATAAAAACTAAAACTTTGAACCCAGGTTTCTGTCCAGGACTCCATTTCTTTGATGTTATAGATCCTATACTGTCTTTCCAGCCCGGGGTTTGATTTTCAGTATGGTAATGCTCGAAAAGGAGGATAGACTGGGGATAGAATTCTCCTCCATAGTTGGTAACATCTGGCCAGAAACCTGAATCCACACAGATGCAAATGGTTCTTAAAGTTCTTGACTCATTAAGGACAAATAAAATGTAATGAACAACTACTTCCAAGGATACATCTTCACCCCTACAAACTAAACTGCAGGCTAGACTAGCTATTTATTTATTTATTTATTTATTTATTTGGGCTGGAGCAATAGCACGGTGGGTAGGGTGTTTGCCTTGCAAGCAGCCAACATGGCCGACCCGAGTTCGATTCCTCCGTCCCTCTTGGAGAGCCCGGCAAGCTACCGAGAGTATCTCGCCTCCACGGCAAAGCCTGGCAAGCTACCCATGATGTATTCGATATGCCAAACACAGTAACAACATAGTCTCATGATGGAGATGTTACTGGGCGCGCTAGAACAAATCGATGAACAAAGGGAGGACAGTAACCATGACAGTGACAGTGACCATTTATTTGTAATGCCAAAGAGTTCTTGTAAATTTGGGGAGGGAAAAAAATGGAGACCTTACAAAAAGCTTTGACCCATCTTTTTCATTTTCATTTCATCATCCTGTTATTCGTCGATTGCCTCGAGCAGGCCCCAGTAACGTCTCCTTCATCCTAGCCCTGAGATTATATTCAAGGCTCTTTAGGAGAATGAGACCCATCATTGTTACTGGTATCTGGCATATTTGGTATGCCACGGGGAGTTTGCCAGACTCTGCCCTGTGGGCAGGCTACATTCGATAGCCTGCAAGTTTGTCCAAAGTAGGAATGAGACAATAAGATGTCATAAAAAAAAAGTTCTGATAAGATGTCGCGCGGCCGCAAATGCGGTTCTGGGATCTGGATTTTATAGTCTCTGAGTCTTGCGGGGAGGAAAGCTTAACCCGCTCCTCTCCAAGGGGCTCCGGGAAGGAACACCCAGGTGCGGGGGTAGAAGACTGCACTGTTCTTGTCCGGGATCTGGATTTTATAGTCTCTGAGTCTTGGCCGCTGATGGGATTACACGGCGCCAGGGGACCAGGTGGTGGGTGTGACCCCCGCCTACTGGAATTTGGAGGATCTGGGTGGAAGATGCTCGACTCCAATTCGAGTAGGCTTGGAGGTCTCGGCCCCGGAACCCGCGTGGCTTTGTCCCTCTGCCAGTACCTTCATGTGTGCGGAGAGTGGTCTCAGCATGGTGGTGGCTGGTCCTGGAGGTCTTCGGCTGCCGGAGCCCTGGTCGGAGCGGGGAGGAAAGCTCAACCCGCTCCCCTCCAAGGGGCTCTGGGAAGGAACACCCAGGTGCGGGGGTAGAAGACTGCACTGTTCTCGTGTAATCCCATCAGCAGCCAAGACTCAGAGACTATAAAATCCAGATCCCGGACGAGAACAGTGCAGTCTTGACCCATCTTAAAAACCAAAAATAAATTATTGTTTGATCTAACGACTCCTCTCCTTTGGCATACATCCCCAAAACACAAAAATATAAATTCATTGAAGCTATGCTATTTACAATAGGCAAGAATGAGAAACAATCAGATGGGTTTTAAGATCAGTAGGTAAAGAATCTGTGCTATATATACACAACGGAGTAGTAATTAGTTGTATGAAAAGTTTACTACAGTTTGGATGGAACTAAAGGAAGCTTTGCTTAAAAAAAAATCAGAACTTTTGAGAAGTTTAAGGAAGAACAAATGCTGGAAAAGTTCACTAAATGTGTTAAATAAAGAAATAAAATAAAGAATGGATAGCACTAATGGAAATAAATTCTTGGACTGTGAAATAAATTATATAGCACAGTGGGTAGGGCGTTCGCCTTACACGTGGCCAACATGGCTGACCCGAGTTCGATTCCTCTGCCCCTCTCGGAGAGCCCAGCAAGCTACCAAGAGTATCTCGCCCACACGGCAGAGCCTGGCAAGCTACCCGTGACGTATTCGATATGCCAGACACAGTAACAACAAAGTCTCCAATGGAGACGTTACTGGGCCCGCTCGAGCAAATCGACGATCAACGGGAGAGCCTTTACCTTTTATTATAAATAAATAAATAAATAATGGATAGCATTAATGGAAATAAATTCTTGAACTGTGAAAACAGAAGTAAAGGTACCAATCAGCAGTGGGCAAACGGACAACATAGACAACACATGATTACCGTGGTCAAGGGATTTGAAACCACTGTGCTTCTACTGATGCAGATGATGCAGAAGCACCGGCTACAGGTCTGTTTGCTCACGATTCCCAAGTTTTTCAATCATTTCTGGAATGAAAATATTGAGTAATAAAGATGCCATGCAAGCAGTTAAAAGTAACTCAGAGTGAGAAAGTACAAAAGTTTATTGGAAAAGAGAAGAGAAAAGAAAAGGAACTTCACCAGAGGGTAGAACTTTGTACAGGACTAAATTAAACTAGAATGCTTTTGTGGGGGTGTGAGCGGTTGTAAGATAATTGGGTCTTTGTGTTACAGGGAATGCATGGAAGGTAAAGTCAAGAGCTTTCCTCTAGATCCTTTTAAATGAAAATTGGGCTCTTGGCAAATGATAGGAGGATGCAAGGATCCCTGTCAGGCCATTTGTCTTAAGCATTTTCCATTATCTTCCTCCCCTTGAGCCTAAACTCTGGGTCTGAATTTTAAGATGGACAATTGTTGACTCTTTGTTTTTCAGGAAAAGTTCTGAAATTGGCAGGAAGTAAAAAAGGTAGGGTGGGCCAGCCAACAAACAGGACTGCTCGCAGCAGCTGAAGGGGAAACTGAGGCTTCCTCTTTTAGTGCTGATAGTGGCAATTTTGTACACTGGAGGGCTAACCATCAACACTTAATCATGTTACCTTAATAAAGCTAAAATAAAATTAAAAACAAAATAAAGTGGAAAATATATTTAAAATAGTGGTTTGCCAAATATATCTATTGTAGGAAGTTTGTTTTTCTATTTAAAAGATAGTATTTTTAAGAAATGTGTTTGAAGGAAATTTTCTTCTGATCAACTGAATGGACCTTGAGAGCTTGTTTTAGAGGTTCTAGCAGGGGAGAATAGCTACTTGTATACCCCAAGATGACTTAATCTTCTGGGCATATTTACAGAATACTCTTTATTGCACGTTTAACTCTGTGCTTGGGGAAAAAAATACAAAATCATTGATTTGAAAACTTAAGATTGTTTCATAACTTTTTAAATAGAAAATATACTCACATTTTCATTTGTTTGCATTATAGATACTGATATTAATTTTAAGTCCCAGAATACAAACCACTGACATACATAATAAATATTTATAAATAAAATACATATTTGTTGGATTAAAGTTCACCCTACATTAGTATTACTTTGGGTAAGGAGAATCATCTAAAATAAATTATTTAAATAGCACAGTGGTTGGGCATTTGCCTTGCACGCAGCTGGCCCAGACCGAGCTGGGTTCGAATTCCTCCACCCCCTTTCGGGCCTGGCAAGCTACCTGTGTGTGCAATATGCCAAAAACAGTAACGTCTTACAATGCAGACATTACTGGGCCAGCTCGAGCAAATTGATGAACAACGGGAGGACAGTGACAGTGACATTAAATTATATTTGATTTCTATACATAAAATTATT
The DNA here is from genome assembly GCF_029834395.1 of Sorex fumeus. Lineage (NCBI taxonomy): Eukaryota > Metazoa > Chordata > Mammalia > Eulipotyphla > Soricidae > Sorex > Sorex fumeus. The sequence goes on from NW_026606077.1 coordinate 1,613,052, forward strand.
TATCACTTAACCTGAATAATAAACCTGAATAATCAAGGCATTTAACTTTCATGTATTTTAAGTCTGATTCTGGCCGCTAGTCAATACAATGAAAGCAATTGCTTCGCAGACTAATAATCTTTATTATATTAAAATATTATAATTTACTATAAATATTTAGATTCGGTGAAAGCCAACAAATAAAATCAATATTTAAGATTGTTTCCTGACAATGTGCCTAGAGTGTTCTAATATTTCACTTGTTATTTCTTCAATGAGTTGAAGAGATTGAATTTACAAATCATTACATTGGCCCTTAAAACATTATAAGACTCAAGTTATTCCATCATGCATGAAGGAAAAACCTAAAGCCTTAAACTGAATGCAAAAATAATTATAATAATAACTCTAGAAGTGAGAATATTTATTATTTTATAAATAGTACATTTTATGGCAATAAGCTAAACTATAAATCAGTGGAAAAGAATTTATTTTATACTTTCTTTGTGTTCAGCATATGTATAATGCAAACCTCTCCGAGACCCCTCTTTTTCACATACATATGCAACCGTATAGATATATACATACATATAAATATGTGCCTTTTATGTATATATGTAAGATTTAGTGTTTAAATTAAGATTTAATTCCAGACTAGACACAATAGGAATAGCACATATCAGTCAGTAATATCTATAAGTGGCAAGAGAATTTGGGTTAAAAGTATTTTATCATACTGTGCAGGAATAGAGAAAAATATTTCATTATAATCATTGGAATGCAAGAACATATAATATATAATAGGGAATGGTTGGAAAATGAAAATGGGTCAGTTTAGCACATAGAAATACCTCTTAGCAAGCTGTGGTAAACTATTCATTTTTTATTTTTTTATTTATTTTTGCTTTTTGGGTAACACCCAGCAATGCTCAGGGGTTACTCCTGGCTTTACACTCAGGAGTTACTCCTGGTGGTTCTTGGGGGACCATATGGGATGACTGGGATCGGATTGGGGTCCACCGCGTGCAAGGCAAATGCTCTACCCACTATACTATCACTCCAGCCTAATTTTTAAATTTTTAATTAATATTCTTGTAGTAACTTTAAAACAGTGGCTCTAAATCTTGGTTTTAGATTTATGCTTTTGTAATTCATTAAGAATTACAATTTTTCTGTGTGGTTTACAACAATTGACCATATTAGAAATTAAGACTAGTTTAAAGTATTCATGTGATATGAAAAATAATTATCAACTCTTTTAAAGTAATAAAAATAACATGCATATAAAAATATACAATTTCCACACTTAAAAATTCTCATGTGAGAAAATGAATTTATTTTAATAAAATATCAAATGACATCTAAATATCTGGGAATATTTCTTTAATGTTTTACTTAGTTTAAGACAGTTGAATACTTCTGCGTTCAACCACTTTACATTTTTCATGCTTCAGAATATGAAGAAAATATACTCACATGAATATATTAATGGAAGGGATAGGAGAATTTTAATCATCTATAATTGTTGCAGATTGTCTAGTTTAAAGTTGTATCTGTGTGGTTTACAACAATTGTCCATTTTGTAGCCTGATAAAAGATAGATTCTTAAAAGCTTGTTTGGATCTGAAATCCTATCAATGAAATCATATTCTGTTAAATTCCACCAATATCTCTTTAAAACAAAGAGGATATTTCACTACTTTTTCATCATTTTAAAAATACTGTTATGGGGCTTGAGAGATTATATGGTGGATAGAGTGTTTTCCTTGCACACAACCAACCCAGGTTCAATTCTGGCACCCCATATGGTTCCCTGAGTTAGAAGTGATCTTTGAGTGCAGAGCCAGGAGTACATACCACTGGGTCTGTTCCAAGATCAAACAACAACAGCAAAATAAATACTGGTTTACCAGGAGATGTAGACTTTCCAAAAGTTGATACACTTCACTAAATAAAATTAAAAGTCATATATTAGCACCCACTATTGGGCTCATCAGAACACTGTCATATTATGTGAAGCTCAGGATACTAATAAAAGTTTTCTAAAATCCAGGGATTTTAGAATTTAATTTTAAATTTAATTTCCCTTGCAATTAAAGGTGTATCATTGGCAATGTGTACAGTTGGTAGTTCTCTTGAAAGAAGATATGTTTCTTCATTTTGGAAAAAAATATCCTAAATATCAAATTATGAAAAATGACTGGCGACAGTCATTGTTAGAAGTCAAGGTTTGTGTGATAACAATAATCAGCTACCTATTTCAACTCATAAAGCAAATTGCACAGTTACTTTTCTTTAAATGATTACCATACTTCAGCATTATTCTTGGTATTTTATGCATACCTGAAAGTTCTTATTCAAAATTTTAAAAGAATTTTTCCCAAGGAATATATTTAATAAATTAATAATATTAAAAGTGATGTTCAGAGAAGAGGTGGTTTGTTTTTTGTGCTCAATAGGTAAAAATATAGTTACTTTTTGTAATATATAGTACCACTATCTCGATTTGTATTGAAACATTAGCTATAGTAGAAATCATTGTCTTGTACCATCTTTGTTGCAATAGCTAGATTTCACTATTGTAGCAACCCGTGGTATATTTATCTCTGTATTCAGCCATCTATCTATGTAAATGTATATATACACTGTATATGATTATCAGTACATGTACATGTGTACATGCAAGCATAGAATTATAAATATACGAGTGCATGCCACATCTTTACCCATTTATCAGTTTATAAATGATAATTTAGGGAGTTTAGGATTTTCAGCTATTGCAAAGAATGCTTTAAATGATATGGGAAATCAAGGATCTCTTTGAATAGTGATTTTATATTTTTTCACATAAATACCAATATAGGGGCTGGAGCGATAGCACAGCGGGGAGGGCATTAGCTGTGTAAACACAAAAAGATAGTAGTGGTGTATCTTTCCTGCTGCCTGCATTAGTTAGTCTCAGGCTATTTCCCCCACCCGAGGGCGGTCAATGGCGATGGGCAGGTGAAGGAAGGAAACAAGGGCCAGGCTGGTTGGTGTCAGTTGCAGTTTATTAAACTTTCCTCTCTACTCGCCTCTGATTCACCTCCTATTTGTTCTTCCCCCATGCTACTTCATTCTCTTTCTTGATCCTTCTTTATTCCCCTTCTGGCTCTGGAATCTGGATCTGGATCCCTTTTTCCTCTTGCTCTGGAGTATGGAACCCCCAGCCCACTCTTACAATCTAGTTAAATCCCAAAACCGTGAGGGGTCGGGGCTTACACATACGCGTGGTCACAATCAATAAGGGAAAAGTTCTTTCTCTCAGGGGATACTTCTTCTAGGACCGATCTGCTCTCAGCAGGACAACCCACCCAAGAGCGGAATCCCACGGGTGTGTTTCTCTTCTCCTTGTCCAACACGCATATGAACATTCATATTATTAATCGTTTTGTATGGACACAATAAGAGATACATTAAGTTTATAGAATTATTTTCCTGGAGTCACCTCGATCTCAGACTACAGTGCTCAGTCAGATTAGTCTTTCCAGTCTCTGGCAGGGTCCTAGTCTCGTCGTTACTTTTGGATCATGACAGTGTTTGTCTATGATCAAGCTCTTAACTTATAGTTAAGAATCATAGCTCTTTGGCCTGGCCCATTTTGATACTAGGGTAGCTGACAGCTTGCCCTGGGTCCATTCAGTCCTTCGTCGGGACCCTGCTTCTGGGGTGCTAGGAATTAAAGGGCAACTGAGGCTTAAGTTGAGAAAGCAGATGCCCGGAGTGAACAATATTCAAAGCCAGTTAAATGCTAAGTTACAAAATCATAATATTAACTGTCATCCTGTATCTATACAAAGAGGACATTACTTTAAAAACTATTCATAAGACATAAGGAGAGAAGAAAGGCAATATATCACTTATACATATAAAATCATAGATCTCTGAGGAATCTGACCTTACAAGTTAACAGAGTCTGATTAGGGAGAAAAGCTGATTAACTGCTTGGGGAGGAGAGCATAGGGAAGAGTTTACAGATAAACACAATGGAATGAAAGTGCCTCAGGAGCACTGTAATAAACCTGTGTTCCTTGTGGCAAGGGAGGAAGGACAAACCAATGTCATCCTACATTTGCCTTGCACCGGCTGATCCTGGTTTGTAAAATCTTATCACGCCAAAGGTTGTATGTTCACGGGCTCACTGGATGGCACTGTTTCACTACCTGCGTTCGGTGCTCTTGAGCCACTGTGTGTGGCCTGGATCGGAACGGCTGTTGGCCAAGGGCAGATGGAAGAAAAAACAGGGGCCAGGCCGGTCTATATCAATAGTAGTTTATTCCAATCCTCTTCACTCCTGTCTTTCTCTGCCTCCTTCTCTCCTGGGCCCCAGTCTTGGAAGCTCTCTCCTTCTGGCTCTGACTCTGGATCTCTGGAGCCCGAGCTCTCTCGCTTCTGACTCCCTTCTCCGAGCTTCTGTCTTAGTTTATATAGCAGTCACATAAGGCGGTGACATAAAGGTGGGTTGAATACTGAGGAATCAACAAAGAGAGGTAAGACCACTCCTCCAGGAGATTAACTCAAGGATAAAATCTCATCTACAGAGATTACTTCAGGTTACTAGGAGATCCACCCAAGGGTGGGATCCCAACAAGGGTGTGTTCTTCCTTCAGTTAGTAATCTACTTAAATAGTTGTAATAAATCTACTTCTAATATTTCTAGCAATGTCATTCTGTATGAGCACAGTAAGAGATATAAATTTAGTTTGGTTCTTCCTGAGAACATCTCACTATACATTTCGCAGTCCTCAGGCCAGGTTAATCTTTCTAGCTCCAGCAGGGTCCTAGTTTCGTCGTTACTTACTTTTGGATCATGACAGCATTTGTCCATTATCATGCCCTCAACTTATAGTTGAGTATCGTGGCTCTTTGACCTGGCCCATTTCGATGCCAGGGTAGCTCACTGCTTGCCCTGGGTCCATTCAGTCCCTCGTCGGGACCCTGCTTTTGGGGTGCTAGGAACTAAGGGCAACTGAGTCAAGAAATCAGATGCCCAGGAGTAAATATTATTCGGAGTCAACCAACTCCCAAGTTACAAAGCATAATATTAACTGTCTTCCTGTGTCCACACAGAAAGGACATTGCTTACAATACAAGTTCAGTGTTCTTAGATGGGTGTGACCTGACAAACCTAAGCTACCTGAGGAAGGACAGAAGAGTGTTATCCTACACTGGTTGGATTCCCAGTATCCCATATGGTCCCCCAAGCACTGCTAGGTGTAATTCCTGAGTGCAGATTCAGGAGTATCCCCTGAGTATTGCCGGGTGTGACCCAAAAAGAAATTAAAAAAATATATAGGTAAAACTGGATCATATGCTATTTTTGTCTTTTCTTGAGTAGTCCCTATGTCATTTTCCATAACTATACCAATTGATATTCTCTTCTATATTGTATAATGGCTACCTTCTCTATATCCTTAGGAATGCTATTGTTTTTTATCTATTGGATAATTTCCATTTCATAGCTGTGATATATCTCCTGGTTGTTTTGATTTCTTAATAAAAATAAATTACAAATAACTTTCCATGTGACGTTTAGTTTTTTGTATGTCTTATTAATGAAATACCTATTCAATCTTCTTTTTTACTCTTTGCACAAACAATATGCTTTTACACATATTTTCTTTGGTTTCAGAAATATATCCCAATATTTTCTCTGACTTTTAAAAAATTTCAGTGAGAAAACTAAAACAAAGCACCAGAACTTATCAAATGAGAAGTACATATTATTTCAATGGCCCCCAACAGATAGCAGTGCATTGCAATCACAATTTATAAAATATTCTGTCTTTTGCTTAGAGTCCAGAAAGTATCCTTATGTTCTAGTTCTACAAAGTAATGCACTCAATTAAATTAGAAAATAAATCAGTGCATTATATACCACACAAAAAACACAAGATGGCTGAAATGTCCAGCCTTTTTACATTTAATATATTTGCATGTAAATTTTTAATACTAAAGTCCAGGTCTCTGCAAAATTCTTTTCAAAATGTATTTTTTACCTGGTGATTATTTAATGACCTGGTGATTATTTAGAAGATTTCTTTTTCAGGGCTGGATGGAGATAGTTCAATAAATTGAGTACATGCTTTGCATACTGGAATTCCTTGTTTAATTACTGGCACTGCAGGCTACAACTGAGTACACTAGGAATGACCTCCAAGCTCATAGCTAGGAGTAAGCCCTGAGCAACACTAGGTGTGATTCAGAAACAAGCAAACAGATAAACGGATATGCCACTCTCTCACATACATGATATTTGTATCCTGGATATAGAAGTGGGAAACGGGGCATAGAATTAGTGATCTCATAGGACTAAACTCCAGCAGAGTCAATTTGGCTAAGGTGATAGAGAAATACATAGTATTATGCTAAAATATTTAAAAATCATGCAGTCTGGTACACTTTTAATTATTTTAAATTCCAAAATGTAGCCATTGTGGTCATTGTATGAGCAAATATTTTAGGGTCAAGCAAATAAAGGATGAAACCAGTCTATGCTTGTTAAATGGCATAATGCAGGACATATGCTGAAGTATTAAACAAGCTTGTCAGTTTCAGTATACTTTTACAGGAGAAAGAAAACACTAGGTCTCCTGATGCCCTATACTTTTCTAAATAAATTGGTCACGGTCCTCCTGTTATTCATCGATTTGCTCGAGCGGGCCCAGTAATGTCTCCATTGTGAGACTTGTTGTTACTGTGTTTGGCATACTGAATACATCACGGGTAGCTTGCTAGGCTTTGCTGTGTGGGCAAGATACTCTCGGTAGCTTGCCGGGCTCTTTGAAAGGCGTGGAGGAATCCAACCTGGCTCGGCCAGGCCGGCTGTGTGCTAGGCAAACGCCCTACCGCTGTACTATTGCTCCAGCATAATACATTTATGTACTATATTAAATCTTCTAATTTCTAATCGGCAATCTTACAGGCCATTCTACTTCTGGACTTTCATATGGCAAGCAAAGAAATCAACAGAAAATGGGAATTCAAGGCCATTCAAAGAATAATAGAGCAGCAACAATTCTTGAAGCCTAAAGACATAACAGTTCTCCCATCATATACATTAATTATGATTGCATAAAATGTTCTGATTTTCTATACTTTGTTTGAAAAATGCAACAGGGAATTTTTGTTGTTGTTCATTCCCCTTTGCAATATGTGTTTTGCCTTCATGCCTAATAGTTATTTCAGGGAAGCTGACAGGATATATTTCACAGTTCCTGAAACCTGGCATCTTAAGGCAGAGGGTGCAGAACATATAAGGAAGTTTGGAGAACTCGTCTAGGATATTCAAATGTTGTTTTATTTTTCTATATGCTTTTTCTCTAATCTCTACATTTGGAGCATAACTCCGTATACTATTGCACTAAGTAATATCACATATTTAGTTCAAACTATTTTACAATTAGAAGTCCAGTTTAATTGATTCAGCAGGAACTTAGAGACATTAAATTTTGCTTTGTAAGCTCTTTCAGGAATGAATCGCATTGACCTCTTCAATGGCTCCTTGTCATCACTTTCAGAGGCATTTAATGGTTATAGTAGATCTAAATCATAACTTACAAGTGCATTGATACATGCTAGCTGTGTTAAGCCCTGAGTCAGCACTGGCCATGGCTGAGCAAGATCAGTTTATTTGGTGGCTTGTAACCAACTGGAAAAGAGTTCAACTTTCACTGTGACTTACGATAACCCACTCTGTCTTTTGTACTGAGAGAGGAGACTCTTGACATTATATTTTTGTATTCTTAGTTGAGTTGTAAACGAATTCCTAAGAGTTTTGTTTACATTGATAATTTGAATTTGCCTATTAACAATCAAAACTAGTTTATTTGTTTCTTTGGTTTTTGGGTCACATTCGGTGTTGCTCAGGGTTTACTCCTGGCTCTGTGCTCAAAAATTACTCCTGGTAGTGCTCTGGTGATCATATGGGATGAGATGATGATATAATATCATGCAACTCTACCCACTATACTATCACACCATCCTCCAAAAATTATAAAAAGTTATCAAATGTGCAGATTAAGAACAACTGAGAGTTATTACCTTCCTCTTCTTTCCATGAAGTATAAGAAATCCAAGTATACAATATCATGACTGCACCATATAGTTTGTTAGTAGAGAAACTGGAAAGAGAACACAGGACTTAGAAAATAAAGCAAAGTTGAACTCATATATTGCAAAATTTAACATTTAGCCTGCTAATATTAAAAGACAAAGCAGGAAAGACATAAATTCAAACTTGAAAATAACACTAATTATTTTCTGTTAGTTAAAAATCCTTACAAAGTGTTTAACTAAAGATACAGTTGTACCTCTTTCACTTAAGTGTATCGGAAATGATCAACAGCTCCAGGAAAAAGATAATTCCAGATAGTTGTAAGAACAACTACAGTACTCCATAGGCAAGTATTAGTTCCTAAAATATACTTATTTTACTATATATCACATTTAATAGTATACATATAAGAATTGATGATGATGACATTTAAAATCCTTCAATACACTTAAATTTTTATTTGGTGGAAATGACATTAATTGTACCCGAAGAGTTATTTGTATGATAACCTTGGTTGGTCCTTTCTGCCTTGCCACAGGGAGCTTAGGCTTATTGGGTTACTCCCATCACAGTGTTCTCATTCCAATGTGTTTATTTGTAAGCTCTTTCTTTGTGCTCTGCTTCCCCAACTGGCCAATTACCTCTATCTCCTAATCAGACTCTGTTACCTTGTAACTCTTGCTTTTCTCTTCTCTGTAAGTCCTTTGCATATTTAATTCAGACTAATGTCCTTTTTGCATAGACACAGGAAGACAGTTAATGCTGTGCTTTTGTAACTTGGGAATTAATTGACTCCGAATAATATTCACTCTGGGGCACCTGTTCTCTCAACTGAAGCCGTAGTTGTCCTTACTTCCTAGCACCCCAAAAGCAGGGTCCCAACATGGAACTGGATGGACCCAGGGCAAGTTGTGAGCTATCTTAGCATTGAAATGGGCCAGGTCAAAGTGCCATGATACTTAAATATAAGCTTAGAGCATGGTCATGGACAAATTCTGTCACGATCTAAAAAGTAACAACTCTGCTGGGCCACCCCAGGACGGAAGGGTATTGTCCCTCCACCTGCTCCCCCTTGGCGGCTCGGTGGCCATCATCCTCCAGAGGCCATTGGACAGTCAAGTCTGGGTCCACAGTAATGAAACTTGTTGGGCCTCACAGGATGGGGGTGGAGCCGGGCCTGTCCTTCCCACCCCAACGAGACCCCAAGTCATCGCTCTCTGGCTACTGTTCAAGCTGCTCAATGGCCATTAACCCAGAGACTCAGGAGCAAATCTCGAAACCCAGTGGCTTTTGGCAGAAATCCCTCCAGATTTAAGTGCTGAAATTTCAGAATTTCAAAATCACATGGCCCAACTGCAGCCACGCGACATCATATGTTATTCATAACCAGCAATAGAACACAAATTGTCTACTGTTGCCTTTTCAGCAGACCTGAGTGTTGGGGTAAAATCTCAAATAACAATGGTGGGTCTGGTGTCGAAATATTGAATGTGATCAAAGTAGAGAGAGAGTAATGTGGAAATCATCTGTCCCATAGGCAGGGGGAGGGTGTGGGATGGGGGTATACTGGGGTTTTTGGTGGTGGAGAATGGGCACTGTTGAAGGTACGGGTGTTTCATTGTATGACTGAGACTTAGACCTGAAAGTTTTGTAACTGCTCTCACGGTGATTCAATAAATAAAATTATAAAAAATGAAATAAAAAAGTAAGGTGGAGTTCATGCACAATTCTATCAGCTAATCGGTGGCTGAATAAATAGCAGTACTCCTACATTTAAAAAAAATAAAAAGTAACAACTAGATTAGGACCCTGATAGGACTAGGGAAGATGAATCTGGTCTGAGCATTGTAGTCTGAGATCTATAAGTGAGGTTTCTCCAGGAGAACTACCCTACAAGATTAATGTATCTCTTACTGTTTCCATACAAAATGAATAATATTAAGAAGTAGAATGAAGATGTTAATTAAGAGGTTAACTAAGTTATTGGGCGAAGGAAAGAAGAGAAACCCTTAAGTGGTATTTTGTCCTTGAGCCTGATCAGTGATCAGGATGGGCTTCGATAAATTGATTGTTCTACCAGACCTGGGTGTCTGGTTGCTACACCCAATGCTGAGGGGATGGAGAGAGACTAGAGAGAGACCAAAGCAGTGAGTGTGAGTGCAGAGAGAGTGCAGAGAGAGTGCAGAGAGAACAGCAAGGGAGAAAGGAGAAAGGAAGAGACGGGAATGGGGAGGTTAATGAGAATGGAATAGGAGCGTGGGGAGAATGGGATAACCGGCCTCGCAGCCTCGGTCCCTTCCTTATCTGCCCATTGCATCAGTCGTCCCAGGTGGGGGAGTGACACAAGACCACCGTGGTGAGAGAGAGCCACTTTTTAAATTAAATTATTTCTTCTTCAAAGTTCAAAAAATGCAATGATCTCTAAAATTTTGTACTTGACACCCCCAACTCCTCCCACTCTGAACACATACAACTCTTGCCTGAATCAATACTAAATGACATCCCGGGAGTATTCAGTGTTCAGATGTCTCTCCTGGTGATTTTATTAATCTATATTCAAGGAATATGGAAATACAAAGCTATGGAAGTATCCTAGGAATTATATGATAGACATAGTAAAGATAAAATTTGTTCACAGATTGTGTTAAAGATAATCTGGGTGAATAGGTAAAAATACTTTAATGACATATTATGATACAGGTAAAGGTAACAGATGTTAAAAGAATCAGAAATCTTTGAAGATGATTATACAAGAAGTTATAATCATACAGTGTTTTAGAAAGATTATGCTAATGAAAAGTAGTAGGACAGTTGCGAAGATTGAAGGATGATGCCTAAAGAAAAGAATCTGAAGACTTGTATTTGGATGGAGAAGCAGAGATAGATGTGCTAGAAATACTTGAGATTCTTGAAGTAATATCAGAATACCCTAATAAACAATATGGGATAAATAATAAACAAGTTGAATAAAAGTTATTACAAAAGATGAATTTGAAATCTTCAATGTCACTGCACTGTCCTCCCATCGTTCATCTATTTGCTCGTGCGGGCACCAGTAGCATCTCACAACAAATTGTGAGACTTGTTGTTACTGTTTTTGGCATATTGAATATGTCACGGGTAGCTTGCCAGGCTTTGTCGTGTGGATGACACACTCTCGGTAGCTTGCCGGGCCCTCCAACAGGGGCAGAGGAATTGAATCCTGGTCAGCTGCGTTGCAAGGCAGACACCCTACCAGTCGTGCTATTGCTCCACTCATACTAAACACTTTTTAAATTAAATTATTTCTTCTTCAAAGTTCAAGAAATGCAATGATCTCTAAAATTTTGTACTTGACACCCCCAACTCCTCCCACTCTGAACACATACAACTCTTGCCTGAATCAATACTAAATGACATCCCGGGAGTATTCAGTGTTCAGATGTCTCTCCTGACAGTGCCTGACATGCAGTGCTAAAGACAGAACCCAAGATCTCCATGTGCAAAGCATGTACTCCAGTCCTTCACATTATAATTTCCCTGGCACAACATATGACATTCTAATATTCTCTCTCCATAGATCTTCTCAAATTCCTTCAACATAAATAAAAATGTTATCATGGAAGGTAGAACAGAAGATAGATTAACACTATCGATATCGATATTGACTATTGATATTAACAGACTGTAGAACGACACTCTTGAAATTGAGGTGACTGAGATAATTTAGAGAATTCTACCTTAATAATGCAACTTTCCAATCTGCTGTCACAACAAAAACTATGCATTCAATTTCATAAAATCTCTATGACTGCCTTCAGTCTTCATTAAGGAAAATATATCATAGAATACATTCATTGAATGTTAAGAGAGAGTCATAGTAAGTAAAATGAAACACATTTTTAACATTGTGGGAAATTCCAAGTAGTCAGAGATCTCAAAAGAAAAGTTTTAACTGAATACAAATAATTGAATATGGGTAGGTAATAAGACATCATAAAATTATAGTCAATCCTGGAAAAAATAATCAGTAATTGGACTGCACATTTTATAATGTAGAGTTAATAATAATAATGAAAGAGAAAGAGCTAACATCTCAAAGAACATTAACTGGTATAGTCCAGGCTATGTTATCATCTGCCTCCAGCTATTAACATTCCAGCGAGAGGAATGAATCGCTCTAAGATCCCAACTCAAATGAAAACTCTTTGGGACATTTGCAACAATATTTCCCATCACAGACCTGTTCCCTTCGACTAAAGTGGTGACTCCTTCCAGTCTACTTAAGGACAGTAGTAATGTTTGCTGTCCAGAGATAGTTATTAATGACACTACTTTTTATTCTAAACTACAAGTTTTCTGAATTCCTAGGTCATCCAATTTATGGTCCAAATGAGAATCATTTCCAACAAATAAGAATTGTTTCCAAAAGACCACCCTCTAAAGATAGGTCAAAATAGAATTCTTTGGCAAACAAAATCATGGCTCCTTTAAACTAAACACTAGCACCGGGACTCAACCACTCCATTTCCGAAGCTGGCGCCTTTCTCACCTTATAGAATTACCATGAAATCTTATTGACTTTTTTTTACAGTCTTGTGTTTAATTTTCTTTTAAGTTTCCTGAAATCTTCAAGCTTGCATATTATTATTATTTTTAATTTTATTAGTGAAATACCATGAGATACAGTTGTAGACTTACAAATTTTTGTGCTTGGGTATCAGTTATATAATGATCGAGTACCCATCCCTCCACCAGTGCCCATCCTCCACCAAAAGAAGTATAGTCGAAAATCTTATTCACTTTTTTGTTATATGATGAGTACCAAGGTGTCGGGTGTTGATATAGTCATGTTCTTTTTTCTGAGGACTGGCTTTTTTAGGGGCTGGGGAGGTGGAAGGGAGTCACATACAGCAGAACTAATGGGCTATTCCTGGCCCTGTGCTCAGGAGTGGCCCCTAAGAAGGTCAGTGAATCAGGGTGGATGCACTGCAAGGTAAGCACCTAAATCCCCATACTGTCTCTTCAGACCAGGATCACCTGCTTAAGGAACAATTAATGGAATACACGAATTGTTCTGAATCCTAAGGAAGGCTGAATACAAAGTACAAATTGGGTCCCAGATGTAACTGAGAGTACTTGGTTCCATCAACCCTGTTTCATTCATGTGTGCACAAACACTTATACTTTCAATGCATCAGTACAATGTTGCATCTTACACTTTTATAGAAAATGTAAAACTCCAAAGAACCACAATATTACAGTACAAAACACAGGCCTTGCTTTTTTTTATTGTAACAAAAAAATGAAACTTTGGCATTTGTGTGTGTTTTTGTATGTGTATACATAGAGAACGCATCTGCTTTGTTTTTGAGATTCCAGCTGACAGTGTCAGGGCCTGGCGACTTCTATAACAGGCGTGGGTGTTGTTCTGGTGATGGTGAAGCTCAGGAAATTGTGGGTTGCCAGACATGAGCCCCTGGCCACTGCACAAGCACAAGCCCTTTGAGCTAGCTCTGTGGCTTTAGAACTGCTTTTTTTATTTTTCGATATTTCAATAAAATCACAAAAGTAATGTTTTGTATTTTATTAGAAATAGAATGAAAGGCAAATGAGAGGAAGGGAAATACTGGTTCGTAGCACAATCAACAAAAACCATTTTCTCTCCCCTTAATTACAAGAATGTTTTTTTTGAAAGACAAAATGAAAAAATACAAACACTTTCACAAATGTCCTTACATTGAGACCATTATAGACTTCTGAAAGACAAAGATGGGACTTTCTTCCTGTACTACAGTTGCCCCAGTATCACATCTTACCTATCCAAGAACACCTAATTTACAATATGCCATTCATGTAGTAATAAGCCTTAATTGATAATTATATTTTGCCATTTTTAGTACAGTGTTACCTAATAGGGTTGAGGAAAAAGCTTTTAAAAGCTGTAGTATTTTGCCAGAGCAATTCATTGTGCAGTAGGTAAAGTGCTTGTCTTGCTTGTGGCTGACCTGGGATCAGTCCTTGGTACCCTATGGGGTCCTTACAAGCTCTGCTAGGAGTGATCACTGAGCACAGAGTCAGGATAAGAGCTGAGCATGACTGGGTGTGGCCCAGAGTCAAAACAAAAACGAAAAGCATTTGTATCTTTGATGTTTTTCCCCAGCATCTGTACATAAAACTGCAAAATACACATAAATAGGATTGCAAATTATTTTTCTCTTTATTTTTACTTTAGGATGATACTTAATATGCCAGAAAATTAGAGCGCTAAAGTGGTATGAGTTAATTTGCTTGTATATATTGAAAAAATGTAAAACTGAGTCCCGGCTTGAATTAATTATGGTGAAGATTCCTGGCACTTCCTTATTAACAATCTTGTGAGAATCACATTCTTAAATTGAGCAGGTCTTTCCCAACAACCTAGTAAGCACCAGGGCCACACCTGCTGTTTCTAGGGGGCTAGATCTTGGGGCCTTCTCTGAAAGGATTTTCTGAGCTATTTCTCCAGCCCCAGTGTGTAGCTTCAAATGTATAGATTACAAATAAGATATTTTTGGTTATAGTTAGAATAGTTATATAGTGAATTCCTTGGCATTGTTTTATCCTTGACAAGAAAAACTGCTAATTTAAATAAAGTTCAGCTGAATTTTTTGTTTGCTTTGAGTTCAGTACCAGGTGTGCTTGCTGACTTGTTTATCAGTGGTCAGTTCAGTGCTGCTGGGGGATCATGACGTGTTTAGGATAGAAACTGAGACACACTCCAGCCCTTTTCATTTTATTCCTCACTTTATTTTTCAGCTAAATTGCTTCTAACAGCTTCAGGTTTAATGGCCATTTTTCTTGGAAGGCTGGTATTGAAATCTTACTGCTTAGAAAATAATTCAATGAACACTATGGAATTATTCAACCTGGAAAAATTTTGAAAGGATGATGATGAATTAAGTTTAATTCTAGTCTAAGATAAAGCCTAAGTTTACTGGGTGAATTTTATTAATAGAGTTATATATAAATATTAAATGTATTTAGAAATTGAGATATTAGAAACACATTAAAAAGAACGAGAATCAGACAAAATCAATCAGAGCTTTAAGAATAATGTGATGATGGTAAAATGGGTAGGGTGTTTCCTTGCATGCAGGCAACCTGGGTTCAATCCCCAGCATCCATATCCCTAAGTACCAACAGATCTTACCCCTGAACACAAAGAAAGGAGCAAGTCCTGAGCATTGCCAAGTATGGCTGAAAAACAAAAACAAAAATTAAATAACTCGATGGAGAAATTCGTAAAGCCCAGGTCTCTGAGGCATATGTTAATGCAGGAAGAACAGTGGAATCGAAGAGATGTGCCTGGAGCCTGAGGTTTTTCATCCTCTTAGCCATTTCTCCAATGGTCTTAAAGGTGTTCCAAGCCGCTCTCATCCTCCTGTGCAACTCAGGTGCCAGGTCATTCGTCATGTTGACTTCTCGAGCTAGATACACATAACTGTTGTATTCAGAGATGTTCATTCCATTGAAAGCGAGTGGAATGTCAGGAATGAGACCATTTCTCATAAACATTGATCAAGTGTTCAAGTGATGGAGAAATTAGAAAGAGATAGATGGTTCAATTAATGGAACAGGAGGCCATTGAATACATGAAGCAAGACTCTGAATACCAAATGATAAAAATTATTCAGCGAAAAATTCCTGTAAGAATTTAGACAAAAGATTCCTGCAAGAAGTTATACATCTACCATTAAGTAGATCTTACTTGGGTCCAAGTTCTGAACCCAAAGTAGACATTGAAAGAAAAAAAATCCATAATAGCTTTCCAATTGTAAGAATTGTATAGATCTCAAGAATACACAAGAACAAATATAGAGTACTTAGAGCACTACAATTACTATCTTTCTTTAAAGTATATGACTTGTGAATATTTGAAATTAAATGACCTGAGATAAAACACTTCTTTTTTTTTATTAGTAAAATGCCATGTGGTACAGTTATAGACTTACAAATTTTTATGCTTAGGTTTCAGTTAGACAATGATCAAGTACCCATCCCTCCACCAGCGCCCATCCTCCACCACAGGTCCCAGCATCCCTACCACCCCCCATCTCCCCATTCCACCCTGCCTCTGTGGCAGGGCATTCCCTTTTGTTCTCTCTCTCTCTCTCCTTTTGGGTCCTGTGGTTTGCAAGAGAGGCATTGAGTGGCAATCCTGTTTGGTCTGTAATCTACTTTCAGCATGCTTCTCCCACCCAGGGAGGATCCTCCCAACACCCTTTATTTGGTGTTCTCTTCCCTATCTGAGCTTCCTTTTCCCCTAGCACGTGTGGCTGGCCTCCAAGTCCTGGAGGGAAATTCCTGGTACTAATCTCAACCACTTCTGGGTATTAGTCTCCCATTTTGTTCCTTTATATTCGCCAGATGAATGCAATCTTTCTGTGTCTATCTCACTCTTTCTGACTCATTTTGCTTAACATGATACTTTCTATGTAGTACCACTTGTATGTGAATTTCATGTGCTGATCATTTATTTCTTCGACACTCTTAAAGGCATTCCAAGCTGATCTTTTCCTGCTGCTAGCTTGGGTGCCAGGTCATTTGTGATGTTGACTTCTCGACCTAGGTACACAAAACTGTTGTATTCGGAGATGGTCGTTCTGTTGAGAGCAAATGGAGTGTCAGGAACGAGGCTGTTTCTCATAAAACTTGTCTTCATAAAATTCAGCTGTAGTCTGGCCTTTCCACACTCATGGTCGAAGTTAGCCAGCATTTTGCCACTTGGCTAATGTTTGGTGTTATTAAAACAATGTCACCAGCAAAGCGGAGGTGGTGTAGTTGCTGACCATTTTTCTTCACTCCCATTCCTTCCCATTCCAGTCATCGCATGATGTTCTCGAGAGTGGCACTGAAGAGTTTTGGTGAAATGGTATCACCCTGCCGAACCCCTCTCTTGACATCAATGATTACTTCTTTGTAGAATGGTGAGATCCTGGTAGTGAAACTGTAATAAAGCTCACGGAGGATCCTGATGTATTGAGTTTGAACGCTCTGTCTGGCTAGGGCTTCAATGACTGCTTCTGTCTCAACAGAATCAAAGGCCTTCTTTAAATCAATGAACGTTAAACAGAGCAGCATCTTAAACTCCCGAGAAACCTCAATGAGCTTGGTTATCGTGTGGATATGGTCGATGGTGCTGAATTCTTTGCAGAACACGGCTTGCTCGCATGGTTGTCCTTCATCTAGTGTTTTGCTAATCCTATTCAGGATGACTCAAGTGAACAGCTTGTCGATGACAGACAATAGGCAGATTGGGCGATAGATGCCAATGTCATGGATGTCTCCCTTCTTGTTCAATAGTACAGTCCTGCTGGTTTTCCACTGGGACGGAACCTTGCATTCAGACAGGTAGCGTGTGAAGAGCCAAGCCAGCATATTGATAAGTACTGATGGCAGGTTCTTCAGGTGTTCAGGTCTGACCCTGTCTGGGCCCGGTGCTGTTAATTTCTTTACTGACAAAATGACTTGTCAGATTTCGGAAGGGAGAACATTGGGAACGACATATCCATCCTGTGGAATTTTGTATGTCATCAGGTGGACATGGCTATCAAAGAGATTTGAGTAAAAGTCATGGGTAATCTTCTCTATTGACCTTCTGGAAGATGTGATAGATCCATCAGGACTTCGGAGGGCCGTCATCTTGGTCTTACAGTTGGCAAAGGACAGGCGGTGTTACGAATACTTTTCCTGGCTTCTGCTGCACCCACCAGCACTTCTGCTCTTCTCTCTTTGAGGTCTTCCTTGATCGCATTTCTGCACTGCTTTGCGAGCTCGTACATTCGCTTGCAGTTGCCTGAGGCATGCACCAAACCACATTGGCAAATAAGCTCAAGAGTTTTTGAAGACAGGCAATTTTTTGTGGCTATCTCTCTCTTGGCATTCCTCGCACAGTCATGGAGGTGCTGATTCAGTCGATCGTATTCCTCGTCAATGTTGTCAACAATGGCATATTTCCATGTTGCTGCAATAGTGCCAAAGAGCTACCAGTTGGTGGTCATTCTGGGACTTCTCTTCTTAAACTTTGCAGCCCTTTCTCTCCGCTCTGTGAAGCAGAACTTTGCATGAAGGAGACGGTGGTCTGATCCCGTTCAGAATTTTGGGACAACAGCGACATCGGTCAGGCAAAACTGTCGATTGAATATGTTGTGGTCTATTTCATTGTGGAATTGTCCACCGGGAGACTCCCATGTCCAATGTTTAGATTCAGCCTTCTGGAATCTTGAGTTACCATGGATGGTCTTGGTCGACATGATAAACTCAGACAGTCTCTCACCCTGTTTGTTTCATTCTAGGCCATGGGTCGAAGTAATAGCTACGAGGACAAAGATGGTTGGCAACTACACCACCTTCGCTTTGCTGATTACATTGTTTTAATAACACCAAACATCAGCCAAGTGGCACAAATGCTGACCGACTTTGACCATGAGTGTGGAAAGGTAGGACTACAGCTGAATCTTACGAAGACAATGTTTATGAGATACAGCCTCGTTCCTGACACCTCATTTGCTCTCAACAGAACGACCATCTCCGAATGCAACAGTTATGTGTACCTAGGTCGAGAGGTCAACATGACAAATAACCTGGCACCCGAGCTGTGCAGGAGGAAGAGAGCGGCTTGGAACGCCTTCAAGAACGTCGAAGAAATAGCTAAGAGGACGAAGAACCTCCGGCTCCGGGCACATCTCTTTGATTCCACTGTTCTTCCTGCATTAACATATGCCTCAGAGACCTGGGCCCTACGCAAACAAGATGAGAACGCTATTCAGGTCTCCCAAAGAAGAATAGAAAGAGCTATGCTTGGAATATCACGTTTCACTCAAATGAGAGAAAGAATCCGGAGTTCTGACATCCATCGAGGATCAAGAATCAGGGACGCTGTCTTGTTTGCCAAGGTGTCGAAAATCAGATGGGCTGGTCACGTACTGAGATTTAAAGATGACCGCTGGACTAGAGCTGTTACGGACTGGATTCCACGGGATGTCAAAAGACCGCGTGGCCGCCCACCTTCCCGATGGTCAGACTTCTTCATCAAGATCATGAATGATCGGTTTGAGGCCCTTCATGTTCCCGGAGCGAACAGATGCCATTGGGCTACACTAGCACGCGACAGGGACAAATGGAGATGTTATTGGCGCCCGCTCGAGCAAATGGATGACTAACGGGAAGTTAAGTGATTAAGTGATTAAGTGATTCTTGGAATATCACATTTCACTCAGAATAGAGAAAGAATCCGGAGTTCTGACCTCCAACTATTGTCAAGAATCAGGGACGCTGTCTCATTTGCCAAGGTGTCAAAAATGAGATGGGCTGGTCACGTAATGAGATTTAGAGATGACTGCTGGACTAGAGCCATTACCGACTGGATTCCACGGGATGTCAAAAGACGGCGTGACCACCCACCGGGCAGATGGTCAGACTTCTTCATCAAGACCATGAATGATTGGTTTGAGACTCTTCATGTTCCTAGAACGAACAGATGCCATTGGGCTACACTAGCAAGCGACAGGGACAAATGGAGACGTTACTGGCACCCGCTCAAGCAAATTGACGATTAACTGGAAGTCAAGTGATCAAGTGATTATTTATAATTTTAATATATTATTACATTTATTTGATGATAAAATATTACTTCAAAATTAAAAATATTGCCTCCCTACTGAATTCAAATAATATTTAAAATTAAAAGACTTAATTTGCTGAGATTTTGACTAGGATTACACTGAATGTAATACTGAACCTCAAAATTTATTAACATGTTACATACTTTCATATTTAGGTCTTTTTTAGTTTACTTTAATCAGTATTTCCTAATTATTAGTATGTATACCTTACAAACTAGTTAATTTTGGATACAAATATTATAGTTTTCAAGCACAGCGGTAGGGCGTTTGCCTTGCACGCAGCCAACATGGCCGACCCGAGTTCGATTCCTCCGCCCCTCTCGGAGAGCCTGGCAAGCTACGGAGAGTATCTCGCCCACACGGCAGAGCCTGGCAAGCCCCCCGCGACGTATTCGATATGCCAAACACAGTAACAACAAAATCTCCAATGGAGATGTTACTGGGCCCGCTCGAGCAAATCGATGAACAATGGGAGGGCCTTTACCTTTACCTTTACTTTATAATTATAATTTGAATTCAAAGCTTCCTTTATAGTTTACAAAAATTCAATTGATCTTTTTATATCACTTTATATCCTGCAACCTTGCAAAATTCACCTGCAATTTTGTAAATTTATTGTAGATTCTTTGGATTTTCTATATAGACAATATACCATCTGTGAATTCAAGCAGTTTTATATCTTTTGCTCATCTGGATGAATTTTATTCTTTTTATTTCCTTGATGCATTGAATAAATTTTGAATAAAATATTAAATCATCGCCTTTTCCTAATCTTAGGAGAAAAGATGCATTCAGGCTTTCACAATTATACCTATAGGGGTTTTGTTGATGCTCTTTAGTGAATAAAAATTTTCCATTATGTTCTTAGTTTGCTGAGGTTTTGTCATAAATTAAATATTAAATTTTGCCAAATGCTTCGGTATCTATTAAGTGTACTATATCATTTTGTTCTGCTAGTTGTCAAATTACATTCATGGGTAACACAATTTTTCAACACTATTCTTTTTTTGCTAGATATATTATTTTGAAAAATATTTTAGTCACTGTTCATGAGAATTATTCCTCTTCAATTTTCTATTTTTGAGGTTATTAAGTTGACTTTGATATGAATTTAATGATCACATCAGAATATTTATTTATTGAAAACTTCTTCCTCTTTTATTTTTCTAAGATATATTATGTGAAAAAGCCTTTGTTAAATATTTGGAAGTTAGTCATGAAGTACTTGAGACCATAAGTCTTTGGCAAAGCTGACAGGCAGGTAGCAGGGAAGCCCCCACCGTCCCCAACCGCCCCCCCACAACCACCACCACATGAAAATTAATTCTTAGGAAATAGCGAAAAACAAGAAAAACGATATCCCCAAGGCTTCCAAAACCCACCTTATGGACAAAGATAGTAAGGCCTGTGACAGTTTAAAAAATGAACCTTGTCTATAGAACTGTGATGAAACATATGTTTGTTCTGACCACTGTCAGTACGTGACCTTTTGCATTTCTCACCTACATGCTCAAGCCTATAAAGCGATGCTGGTTGCTTAATAAAATTGGAACTGCTTGACAGGACCCCCGCCGTGCTCCTGTTGTGGAGGTGGCCACATAGGAACATGCTCTGTTCTCCGGACCCCTCTCTTTACAGGAAAGGTAGCTTGGCTTGGCCCTCAGGCCTCTGCACGACAGCTCCTTGCAGGTCAAGGGGATCTTCTTGAGAGAGGACTGGGGAGAGACCCCAGCCCTTCCTTCCTTCCTTCCTTCCTTCCTTCCTTCCTTCCTTCCTTCCTTCCTTCCTTCCTTCCTCCCTCCCTCCCTCCCTTCCTTCCTCCCTTCATCCCTCACTTATGCCCTTCACTCCTTCCTCTCTCCTTTCCTTCCTTCCTCCGTCCCTTCCCTCCTTCCTCCCTCCCTCCCTCCCTCCCTCCCTCCCTCCCTCCCTCCCTCCCTCCCTCCTTCCTTCCTCCTTGCCTCCCTCCCTCCCTCCCTCCCTTCCTTCCTCCCTCCCTTCATCCCTCACTTATGCCCTTCACTCCTTCCTCTCTCCTTTCCTTCCTTCCTCCCTCCCTTCCCTCCTTCCTCCCTCCCTTCCTTTCTTCCTGCCTGCCTGCCTGTATTCTGATTTACAAAATTGTAACTGTTAGGGTTTTATGAACACAACAGTCCGATATCGCATCCTCCACCAGAATATGTGCTTCCCTCCACCACTGTCTAGAGATCCCCTCCCAACAATACCTTCCTTTGAGCCCCCCTCCCACCTTTGGTAAATCAAGTTCTATAAGACAGTTCTCAAACTTGGTTGTCTCTGAGCATTTGCTATTCTCCATATTATACTTCTGTATTTCCTATATGTAAGACAGGTCTCTGTCCCTCTCCTAGCTGACTTCATTCAGTATGATGCTTTCCAGTTTCATCTGTCTAATGACAAATTGCATGGTTTCATTATTTTCTTATAGCCAAGTAGTGTTCTGAAATTATTTTGCACCAATATTTCTGTGCAATATGATTTCCGTGTCTTTCTCCTCCATTTTCCTCTTTTCACTCATTTTTTAAAGGGGTCACCCTCAGCATTGCTCTAGGAGATTATACTACTTCAAGTGCATGGCCAGGCAGCGATGGCCTAAATCTACATTGTTCAAGTTTGGAGTCCTGTGCTTGGTCCAGTACAGCCATGTTGTCCCTCAAGCACTAATGTCGGAGGACCATGCTATGCTGGGGATCCAGCTCTAGGCCTCCCACATATTAGTCATCTAAGAGTGTAGAACCAGAAGTAAGCCTTGAGCATAACCAGGTGTGACTGCCAAATTAAAGAAGAAGATAATGATAAATATAGATGCATAATCTTGGTCCGGATTCTCTGCCTCTTTGTAGACAAATACTGAGCCTGAAAATATTTTAATATTGGTTGGGAAAGAAGTGAGCATGAACACTGCACTAACAAAGCCTTTGTGAAGAGGCTTTGTTATACCTTGTTACAGAAAAAGAACAGAGCCCCTATCTTTGCAGAAAATGTAGCCAAGCAATCCTTGTTCTCGTACAAATGAACATTAATGCTTTATTCTTCAGTTTTCAACTACAGGGGTACCATGTGAGCCCCTTTCATTCCCCAAAGTGACTACTATGGAAACGAGTCTTGATGCATGACAGGAAGAGAAAAGCTAGCTGCTTTGTACTTAAACAAATGGGAAATTTCTACAAGATTTCCAATTGCATGTGGCACCAATAAAGGAACAACTGGGAATTACCCCTCACGGCAAATCTAAGAAGAGGTTGCTAATTCAACTTTGCCAGTTATACTTTCTCAAGGCCCATAATTAAAAGTGAGCTTCAGGGCAATAGCAGAGAAGTCAAATATGCTCCAAGCCTGGGAGATTTGTAAATCTGTTGCTTTTGCAAACCGCTTTCACTCTTTAGGTCAAGAGGAGAATTAATGCCTGGAATAAATTATTCCCCTAACGACTTGAAAGAAGAGATTTTCTTCCATGAACCTTTAAGATGACAGGTAAATTGAGAAACGGCTTTCATAGAATTTGGTTTTGCTAGAAAAAGTTGCAGATATATTAGAATACATTAGAATAGCCTTGTTATTGTGAATCACCTGACTTCTTTATGCCTTGTACTCTGCCAACATAATCTGCAATTTAGCAGACTCATTTATAAAGCTTATGCCCAAAAGACTAAGCCAAAATGTATAGTAGACAATGAAGTAATTCATGTGATCTAGTAGGAGTTTTTGCAAAATCTAAGTATATTTTGATAAAGTCTCTGAATCTATTTCTCTGTGATATCTCTTCCAATGACTTCAAATTTAGTTATATTGTGTTTTACGATTTATGGTTTCAGAACTTACATCCCTTTCTGATAAAGTGGGATCACAAGTTGCAAGCAATTATTCATGAACTAATAAGCGGTTGTAGGTTTCCACAAATCTGTCCATTCCTATTCAGAACTACTTTCAAGATGTCCCTGACAAGCACTTATTTTTGGTGTCTTTCAGGTGGTTTAAATGCCTACTATATTACAGCTACTTCACATTTGTTGATGGTCATTGAGGAAACTAGAGAGGAGCTGGTTGAGGATGTGATTCCTCATCGTGATTCCTGCAAAAGTGGGAACTATAAGTTTCTCTCAGTTTAAACATATATAAGGACTTTATAAAATTAATGGGAAACACATGTTAGTGATTATGCAGCAATTCTCTGAATCCTCCTATGAATGATCTTACTTAATCCTCACAACAGCCATTTGAACTTATGATGGTGGTGTTTCATATTCTTCATTCTCTGTTTTGTTTTTCCTCTTTGCAGGCTTTGGTTTAACAAGCTCTCTCCATTCTGACTTGAATGGAAACTCTTACTGCACTGGACTGCCTATTGTCCCTGCTCAATTGGAATATTTCTTATTTTACCCTTACTTTACCCTCAGCAAATATTCCAAAGGGAACTCTCATACAGTGTTTTTTTTTCTGACTTCTAATCTCTGCCGAGTTCCCATCTGTCTTCCAACCCTGTCTTTATCCCAGAGTTCCTCCACTATTTTTTGCCTACACTCACTATGATTCCAGATTTGATTAGAAAATTATCCCTGGCCAAAGAATTAGACTAATAGTAATAGTCTCATATGAGTCTATGTTTGGGTTAGTTTTCTGTGCCAAAAATCCACTATCAAAACCAAAAACCTTATTACCAGATCTTCTCAAGCTTTTCCAGGAAATTGTAAAAACAGAAATCCTCCCAAACAGTTTCTATGAAGCCCATATCTCCCTAATAACAAAAGGAAACAAAGACACCACAAAAAAAAAAAACTATAGGCCTATATCCCTGATGAACATGGATGCAATGATTCTCAACAAAATACTACCAAATAGAATTCAACAACTCATCAAAAAGATCATACACCATGACCTAGTGGGATTCATCCCGGGAATGCAAGGATGGTTTAACATTCAGAAATCAATCAACATAATCCATCATATCAACAAAAGAAAAGATAAAAATCATATGATTATATCAATAGATGCAGAGAAAGCATTTGACAAGATCCAGCACCCGTTTATGATGAAAACTCTTGCCAAATTGGGGATAGAGGAGACTTTCCTCAATATAGTTAAAGCCATCTACGACAAGCCTACAGCAAGCATCATCCTCAATGGGGAAAAACTAAGAGCCTTCCCCTTAAGATCAGGGACAAGACAAGGATGCCCACTCTCTCCACTACTGTTTAATATAGTACTGGAAGTACTTGCAATAGCGATTAGACACGAAAAAGATATTAAGGGCATTCAGGTAGGAAAGGAAGAAATCAAGCTCTCACTATTCGCAGACGATATGATACTATACATAGAGAACCCTAAAACCTCTACCAAGAAACTACTAGAAATAGTAAAGTTTCTAGATAGTAAAGTTTCAGGCTATAAAATCAATACCCAAGAGTCCATGGCCTTCCTATATGCAAATAGTGAGAGAGAAGAAAACGACATGAAAAAAACAATCCCGTTCACAACTGTGCCCCAGAAATTCAACTACCTAGGAATTAGCTTAACTAAAGAAGTAAAGGACCTGTACAAAGAAAACTATAAAACACTGCTTCGGGAAATAAAAGAGGACACAAGGAAATGGAAAAATATCCCCTGTTCATGGATCGGGAGGATTAACATTGTCAAGATGGCAATACTTCCCAAAGCACTGTACACATTCAATGCAATCCATACCGGATACCTATGACATTCTTCAAAGAACTAGAGAAAACACTACTGAAATTTATATGGAACAATAAGCCCCCACGTATAGCTAAAGCAATTCTTAGGAAAAAGAAAATGGGAGGAATCAACCTCCATAACTTCGAACTCTACTACAAAGCAGTAATAATTAAAACAGCATGGTACTGGAACAAAAGCAGAACAGCAGACCAATGGAACAGAGTTGAATATACTGACATCTCCCCCAAAACATATGATCATCTAATCTTTGATAAAGGTGCAAGAAATGTGAAGTGGAGTAAGGAAGGCCTTTTTAACAAATGGTACTGGCAAAGCTGGATGGCTACATGCAAAAATGGGCGCAGATCTCTGCCTAACATCATGTACAAAAGTAAGATCAAAATGGATTAAAGACCTCAATATCAGACTGGAATCCATAAGGTACATTGAAGACAAAGTCAGCAAAACCCTCCATGACACTGAAGATAATGGTATCTTCAAAGACGTCGTGCCACTGGCCAAGCAAGTAAAAACAGAGATAGAGAAATGGGACTATCTTAAACTAAGAAGCTTCTGCACCTCCAAAGAAACAGTGACCAAAATACAAAGACAGTCTACAGAATAGGAAAGGATATTCGCCGAATACACATCTGATAAGGGATTAATGTCAAGGATATACAAATTACTGGTTGAACTCCACAAAAAGAAAACATTCAACCCCATCAAAAAATGGAGAGATGAAATGAATAGAAGCTTCATCAAAGATGAGTTTTGAATGGCTAAAGACACATGAGAAAATGCTCTACATCACTAATCTTCAGGGAGATGCAGATCAAAACAACAATGAGATATCATCTCACACCACAGAGATTGCCCACATCCAAAAGAACAAAAGCAACCGGTGCTGGCGTGGATGTGGCGAGAAAGGGACCCTCCTTCACTGCCATTGGGAATGCCGACTTTTTCAGTCCTTTTGGAAAACAGTATGGATGATTCCCAAAAAATTAGAAATTGAGCTCCCATTTGACCCAGCAATACCATTCCTGGGAATATACCCACGAGAGGCAAAAAAGTATAGTTGAAGCAACATCTGCAGTTGTCTGTTCATTGAAGCACTCTTTACAATAGCTAGAATCTGGAAAAAACCTGAGTGACCAAGAACAGATGACTGGTTAAAGAAACTTTGGTACATCTAGACAATGGAATACTCTGTAGCTGTCAGAATGGATGAAGTCATGAAATTTACATACAAGTGGTACTACATGGAAAGTATCATGCTAAGCGAAATGAGTCAGAAGGAGAGGGATAGACATAAAAAAGATTGCATTCATCTGGGGAACATATAGTAACAAAATAAGAGACTAACACCCAAGAATAGCTGAGATAAGTACCAGGAGGATTACTCCATGGCTTTGAGGATGGCTGCACACGCTAAGGGAAAGGGCAGCTCAGATAGAGAAGGGAGCACCAAATAAAGGGTGTTGGGAGGTTATTCTCAGGATAGGAACCGCGTGATGAGAGTAGACTATAGTCCGAACAAGATTGTCACTCAATGTCTCTTTTGCAAACCAGAGCACTCAAAAGGAGAGAGATAACAAAAGGGAATGCCCTACCACAGTGGTATGGTGGGATGGGGGGAAAGGGGTGGGAGGGATACTGGGACTGGTGGTGGTGGAGAATGCGCCCTGGTGGAGGGATGGGTACTCGATCATTGTATAACTGAAAACCAAGTACAAAAATTTGTAAGTCTATAACTGTACCTCATGGTGTTTCACTAATAAAAATTTAAGAAAAAAAAAAAAGAAAAACCAAAAACCAGGCCTGGAGGTCAAACCAGAGTTGGGGACCTCAGATGTTATCAAGGACTGGAAAGAATCAGTAACCACCCTCCTTTTCGGAAGAAAACCAAAAGCAACCCCAGACTGTGGGGGAGCTGAATGTGAAAACATAAATAAAATGACTTGTTTGAAAAATAAAATAAAATAAAATAACTACTAACTGGTATATAAAACACTTAGTTTAATTTTCATTAGCACACATGCTTTGCCTATGAGAGGCTTGGGTTTGATCCCTTGCATCGTATGGGCCTCTGATCATGATTTATATAACCGAGTTTTTTTTTGCTTTTTTTTTGGGTCACACCTGACGATGCACAGGGGTTACTCCTGGCTCTGCACTCAGGAATTACTCCTGGCGGTGCTCAGGGACCATATGGGATGCTGGGAATTGAACCCAGGTCAACTGCGTGCAAGGCAAACGCCCTATCCGCTGTGCTATTGCTCCATTGGTTGCTTCATTGTTTTATAGCATTTACTATCTGTAATTATTAATTGATTACTTAGAAATAACACTTTTCACTTTCTGATAATAGAAAACTATGAAAAGAAGTACAACTCTATTGCTAGTGTGTCTCAAAACGTTTGAGTAACGGTAATCATAACAAGTTATAGTGGGGGAAAGACAGTATATGAAAAACAAATATGGAGAAGGAGACACTTGAAATTCAAAAATGCTCCAGAGTTAGAATAAGAATATTAATCTTCTCATTCTTAGTCTTTTTTGTTTTCATTTTAGAATCATTCTGCTAAAAACCACTATTAGCAACTGATGATGCCCAAAAACAGGAATAGAGAGAAATCATTAATAATCTGAGTAATTAACAAATGCAGTTGACAATGTCTTCATTTTTCCTCTTAATTCTTGAATAGTAGTTTTCTGTTTAGTTTTTTTCAGGGTTTATCCATAATTAGAAGATATATATGTACACACACACACACACACACAAACACACACATAGGGTTGGAGCGATAGCACAGTGGGTAGGGTGTTTGCCTTGCATGTTGCCGACCGGGCTTCGATTCCTCCATCCCTCTCGGAGAGCCTGACAAGCTACTCAGAGTATCCCGCCTGCATGGCAGAGCCTGGCAAGCTCGCTGTGGCATATTAGATATGCCAAAAACAGTAACAACAAGTCTCACAATGGAGATGTTACTGGTGCCCGCTTGAGCAAATCGATGGACAACAGGAGGACAGTGCTACAGTGCTATATATATACATGTATGTATCAGTGAAAACATTCTGGTGTGAATAGTTGAGGTTGATTAATAAAACATTTTAGAGAACCATTCTTTTTACTTTTGATATATTCTAACCACTAAATAATTCTGCCGCATAAAGACACTGATAAAGAAATTAAATCAATTTTCCATTTATGTTATATTATTAGATGGCTTGTAAGAAAAGGAAGCTCACTACATTTTAGGAATTGAATAATACATTTAATTCTGATTAATTCTATAACCACATGTCAATCTCTTAAGTTTCTAAAATCTCAATTTATTTCTGCATAAGAGTTAATCTGGTAAAACAAAAAAATGAATAATATAATAATTTTTATTATAAAATAAATTAAAAAATAAATTTTTCCCACGAAAAATTCTTATTCTCTAAGATTTGGTTGAACAAAATCTATTTACAAATTAATGAATATCCAGTCTAGGTGGAAATGATTGTTAAACAATAAAATAAATAGTTACATAGTAAAGTTATGCTTTCATATTTTTCTTTTTGCCTATAGTCACTTTATTTTATTTTAGTTTTAATTGAACCACAGTGAGATATACAGTTACATCGTTGTTCAAGATTGGGTTTCAGTCATAGAATGTCCCAACACCCGTCCCTTCATCAGTTTCCATTTTCCACAACCAATGTTCCCAGTTTCCCAGCACCACCACCACCACCATTATGGCAGGTACATTTTTCTTCTCGGTGTCTCTGTGTCACTCTGTCTGTCTTTTTTTTTTTAATTAATTTATTTATTTATTGAATCACCGTGGGAAAGGTTACAAAGCTTTCAGGTTTAGGTCTCAGTCATGCAAATATCAAACACATTTCCCTTTACCAAAACTTATTTTTTACCATGAAGAACCCCAATAGAACCCCACCCCCCACCCCTCCCAGTCCCTGTGGGGCAGATGAATTCTAGTTAACACTCTATCTGCTTTGATTAGATTCATTGTTTCAATAAAAGATTCACCACAATTATTTAGAGTTTACCCCCCCCCAAATCAGACATGCTGAAAAAGCATTGTGAAGTGATTTGCTTTCTACAGCTGGGTTCAAGAATTAAATGTTGGTTTTGGATTTCTGCTATTTTACTTATTGACCCTGGAAGTATTTCTACTGAAAGTCAGATAGTTAAGAAATTGGTTTCTGTGCTCTGGAGTCGTGGCCGTGCTGGAGAGCCGCTAGTGGGGGGCAACTGGTGGCCTCGGTAGGGCGTGAAGGGCGGACTGAAACGCCCCCCTTCCCATGAGGTTTTAGCTTTTTGGGTCACACCTGGCGAAGCTCAGGGGTTACTTCAGGAATCACTCCTGGTGGTGCTCGAAGGACCATATGGGATGCTGGGAATCAAACCCGGGTTGGCCGATTGCAAGGCAAACGCCCTGTCCACTGTACTATTGCTCCAGCCCCTGGATGTTGACCTTTTGTAACCTTTTGTGAGATGTATGTTATGCAAATCTTTGCTCCCATCTAGTAGAACATCTTTTTATCTTTTTGATTTAGTGATATATATATATATATATATATATATATATATATATATATCACTAAAGCAGTTAAACTGTTTTGTATCACACCCAGTGATGCTCATGGCTCATAGGTCACTCCTGGCTCTGCACTTAGGAATTACTCCTGGTGGTGCTTGGGGGACCATATGGGATACTGGGAATCTAACCTGGGTCGTCTGCGTGCAAGGCAAATGCCCTACCTGCGGTGCTATCACTCTTGGCCCTGCTTTAGTGATATTACCTTTTATTATGCAGAAGCTTGAAGTTTGAAATAATTGCATTTGGATTTTTAATCTTTATACCTTCTTTCATGGAGTCCCTAGACATATCACTGAAGCCAAACAGTGTGGGTTTTTTTTACCGTTTTCTTGAATATATTTAATAGTTTTTGATCTAATTCTCTAAATCATTCCAGTTAACTTGTATGTGGCTTGAGATAGTGATCCAATTTTGTTATTCTGCATGTGACTCTCCAACACTATTTTAAGAAAATTCATTCTCCAATAAATTATCTTGATCTCTTTTCCCCATTCTCTCTCTCTTTTAGGCCACATCTGAAGTGCTCAGGACTTTCTCCTAATTCTGCTCTCAGGGATCACTCTTAGAAGTGCTCCAGAATCATACTCAGAGCTGAGGACCCAACTCAGGTTGGCTTTGTGCCAGGCACGCCAGCACTATGTGTCTCTTATATTTGAATGCTATATTGTATGGTTCCGTAAAAATTTCAATAATATTTGTTTGAATCAAGATTTTGATAAGGACAACATTAAAATTACAAGTGCTTATATGATGATCAATTTAAAATTTTTATAATATTAAGCAATGTAATCCAGAAGTAGCTCCTCGACCCCTGAACTCCACTTAGGAAAAAAGATCTAAAAAAGTATTATGATTTCATATTATGATTTCATATCACATCAGACACACTACTCTAGTGACTATCAGTGATAAAATTGTGCCCCTAAATACATAAGCATTTATACTCTTACCTCAGTAGAAATTAACAAATGAATT
This sequence comes from Sorex fumeus, assembly GCF_029834395.1. Classification (NCBI taxonomy): domain Eukaryota; kingdom Metazoa; phylum Chordata; class Mammalia; order Eulipotyphla; family Soricidae; genus Sorex; species Sorex fumeus. The sequence goes on from NW_026606077.1 coordinate 1,644,044, forward strand.
TCGAAAAGTGAAAGGCTGGGGAGAGGGTACAGGGTTTAAGGCACCTGCCCCAGTTGGATTCCAGGAACCACGAGGTCTTCTAAGCATTGCCAGAGGAGCTCTGGAGACCCCAAGCATCGTTAGAGTGGTCCAGGCCAGAATAGCACCACACCCTGAGGTCCTCAGACTGAACCACCTGAATGATTGGCTGAAAACTACTGTGAAAAGCCCCTGAAAACAGCTTGGGGGGGATTCCCCCCATGCAACCCCCAACAAACAACAACAAAACTTAAAAAATTTATTTTTAAAATAATTAAGATTTCAAAGGAGGAACCATCTTCAGAAGTTATATAATGTGATATTTTGGTGATAATTTGCCCAAATGACTGGTGGTTCAACATGAGGTCTGATGATTGGTGAAGCTTAGGCTCTACATTTCTAGGGGTTACCAAGACCACACTGGTGATGGTCAGGGCCATACCTGGTGGTATTTCAGGAGAATGCGACACTAGGGACTGAACTCCGATCGGGTATATGCCTTACCTGCTAAGTAAATTTTATACTATCTCATTAGATCCAGAATCTTAGAAATTGTAATTTTTCACCTAAGTTAGTATATTCTCTGGTATTGTTTCTTTTTCATGTTTTTTTCTTCTATCAGTATTTTTTTTCATTTGTTACCAATCCCTGGTTATTTTTTTTCCATTTTGAGCTTAATTTTTAAATCATTGCAATGTTGATATAGGCCTCGCAATTATCTTGATACCCGCTAGTGTTTAACTCTGGATTAACCCAAACCTGCCTTTATCTATTTCCAGGCTATTAGACATAACTGGAGAAAAACATAGCTATGTTAATGAGCACTGTAGTGAATGATGATTTCTAGCAATGTGAGCTGTCAGCTTTCCTCTGCAGTTATCAGCGTTTTAATTTTTTAATTTATACTTATAATTTGGACTGGAGAGATAGCACAGCGGGTAGGGCATTTGCCTTGCAGGCAGCCGATCTGGGTTTGATTCCTCCGCCCCTCTTGGAGAGCCCAGCAAGCTACCAAGAGTATCTCAACCGCACAGCAAAGCCTGGCAAGCTACCCATGATGTATTCTATATGCCAAAAACAGTAACAGCAAGTCTCACAATTTGTTGTGAGTGGTGCCCATGCGAGAAAATCGATGAACAACGGGAGGACAGTGATAGTGCTATTCTAATCCATGAAGTTAGACTATCTTCTTGTGTCTAATGTATCAAATAGTAATATGCAATTTACAAATTTCTATGTATAAGCCTTGAACCTCTGTTAAATTGATTCCTAGACTGAATCTTAATTCCTTTTAATGAGATGATAGGTGGAATTTTTTAAAGTATTTCACTTTTAATTTATGACTTAGAACTGCAACCAATTTTTTATATTGCTCTTAAAACCTGTAACATCACTGTACTGATTTATTATTTTTAATAGATGTTTGAAGTTATTTCTGGAGTTTTTCTATGTGTAATATCACTATATCACCGTATCACTGTGTAAATGTGTTATATATGTGTTATAGAATAGTTGTACAAAACACCTTTACAGTCCAAAATAACAAATTTATGCTCAAAGCAGATTTCTGTTTAATTTGCAAATTTCAAAATTGAGTTTCATTCTGTATACCTTGTTTTTCCTTATACATCAGTCTCAAAACAGGGAACTCTTAAATCTTCTGGTTCTCAGATTCAAACTTATACAAGAGATCTATAGCCCTAACTAGCTTACATTTTCTTTTGTTATATAGTAACTTTGTAGAAGTTGAATTGTGAATTCAGTTCAATAGGCTTAAGTAGGTCTTTATTTTAAAAGTGCTTTATTTCACTGAAATAAATTAATGCATTGATATTAATGGAATCCCATGATACAGAAGAATGTATGTGTAGTTAAGAATAATGAATGAGGTGCTGGAACAAGAGCACGGTGGGTGGGGCATTTACCTTGAATGCGGCCAACTTGAGTTTGATTCCCAGTACTGAGCACTGCCCCTTGAGCACTGCCAGGAGTAATTCCTGAATGCAGGGCCAGGAGTAACCCCTGTGCATCACTGGGTGTGACCTCAAAGGCCAAAATAAATAAATAAATAATACTAAATGAATTGGCTGGAGCGATAGCACAGTGGGTAGGGTGTTTGCCTTGCATGCAGCCAACATGGCCAATCCGAGTTCAATTCCTCCTCCCCTCTCGGAGAGTTAGGCAAGCTACCGAGAGTATCTTACCCACAAGGCAAAGCCTGACAAACTACCCATGACGTATTTGATATGCCAAACGCAGTAACAATTGATGTATTCGATATGCCAAACACAGTGACAACAAGTCTCACAATGGAGACGTTACTGAGCCTGCACGAGCAAATCGATGAACAACGGTGGGACAGTGACAGTGACTGAATGAATTAGCAAGTAGTGGGTTTAAACTGTCCTCTTCAACTTTTCTCAGACATTGTAAATGTAAGAATTTATGTGCAATTTCCTATTAAGTTCAGCATATAGGAGAATTTTCCTTTTATGTTTTATGATTTGAAAATAGTGGTTGCAATATTTTTAAAGAATAAGCCTTAGCTTTAAATATAATGAGAAATCTCTCAGTTCATAATGAATGCAATTTGTCTTATAGTTCCAAATTACCTACTTAATATAACTTCAATTATATTTTTTAAAAGAAGAATACAGAGTTTATCTAAAAGTGTCAGTGGATTTTATAGTTCCTCTAATACAGATTAGTTTACTTTGGGAGAGCATATCCATTAGAGCTTTAACTCATCATGGTAAACCATCACTTGAGTTGATTAAAAATTTAAAGGCTATTGTAACATTTCTCCATTTGTTCATTACTATATTTTGATAAGATACGTTATGTTATATCATATATATTTTATTGACTTATCTATCAAATTCTGAACATTTGCATTGTTTTCAGTTATTAATGGTAATAACATTTATTCACATAATGAACTTTTTTCCTTGGCTAAGTTCTTTGTGTGGTAGCAGAGGTGAATTGAAACTTTCTCAGCAGTGCTTATTAGGCCTTATTCTAGTTCTGCTCAGATTACCCCTGGTGGTATTCAGGATACCGAGATATGTTGCCAGTGATTGAACTGGGGTCAGCCACATGCAAAACTGATGTGCTATCTGTCTAAACAAACTGGGATCAATACTTAAGAGAATTTAGACATACTGAGAGTCACATAGAAACTATATGTTTAATTTTTTTAAGTAACCACCCAATTTATTTTCAAAGGTGCTTTTTAATTTTTCAGAATATTTTATATTCATATTAGTCCAAAGTCATCTTGTAGTTTATTTCTAAATATTGTGTTCATAGCCAGAAATCTCATTAACCTCTCCTCTTAATTCTCGAATATAACTTGTTAGATCCTATTGGTTTTTCCATTCAATTTTCTATTGCATGAATGATGAGAGTTTAGAGATTTTGTCTCTGTTTCCAATCTGTATGTGTTTAACTTGGTTTAGTGCTTTACAGTATTTTCCAGTATGGACTAAAGGTCTTAGTTGTGAGAATCTTTTTCTTTGATGATCCCACATGAGAAGATTTCAGTGTTTATCTGTTTCTATACTGTTTCCATAGTTCATTGTTTGCTGTCATTCTTCTGTTGCTGCTGGTCCTTCTTCTCTTTGTTTCATTGTGACTGTGTTGAGAAATATTCATTATCCAATTAATAAATATTGAGCCTCAGGCGGAAATAATTAGGATAAACAACAACATAAATACTTACATAATGAAATTGTTTTCTCTTTTTTGCCTATGGTCCCATTACTTTAGTTCCTCTTAATTGAACCACAGTGAGATACACAATTACAAAGTTGTCCATGATTGGGTTTCAATCATAGAACATTCTAACACCAGTCTTTTCACCAGTGTACACTTCCCGCCACCGATGTACCCTAGTCTTGCACCCTCTCCCCCATGGCAGTCACTTTTCTTCTTTTTCTTCTCTCTCTCTCTTTCTCTCTCTCTCTCTCTCTCTCTCTCTCTCTCTCTCTCTCTCTCTCTCTCTCTCCACACACACAAACACACATACACACTTTGGGGCACTTATGATTTGCAATACAGAAACTGCAAGGTTTTATCATGTATATACCTTAGCTAATTCCAGCACTCAGTTCTTGTTCAGAGTGATCATTTCTAACAATTATTGACATTTTTTCTCCTTCTCTAACCTAACTGCCCTTTGACCCACACAAACTTGTGGCAAACTATTATTTTTTTTTTTGCACAAAAACATAATGCAGTTTGCTGATTAACTTATTTTAGGTTACTTATTTAACTGTTTAATATGCATATATATTCACATAACTGGTACATTATATATGCTAATATTTTTCTTGTGAAGACCTTTTGGGGGATTTTGAATTACTATACACAAATTATTTTATATACATAGATATTACTATACATGTATTACTATACATGTAATATTGATGCATGGTTACTAGTTTAAACACTGTGTTAAGTGTGGTTATATCAATTATTTGGCTTTTCAATATCTTTTATTGGAATAAGAACAGGAATATCTCATTTTCTTTTAATCTGATGATTTGAAAACCAAGCAATAAAAGTACTTATTATTCTTGAAAATAGTAATAAGGTCTTTCCCCCACTATATTTCTCTATCTCCTTTCCCTTTTTAGAGTCATCAATTTTATTGATATTTTCAAAAGGTTAACACTTAACATTTTGATCCTTTCCCTTGGAACTTTTTATTTTTAATGTTATTGATTTTGTTACTGTCTTCTGTTATTCTTATCCGTACTTTGTTTTGTATCTGTTTTTGCAGTATTTCACCATCTTTAGATTAGCTCACCAAATCAGAGTAGTCCTCTTTTACTCAAGAGTTCCTATTCATTTTATTGTAAAGTGTTTCATCAAATTGCTTTTCATACCCTGCAGATTATATGGGAATATTTTCATTGTGACTTAATTCAAATATTTTCTAGTTTTGTCTGAAGTTGCAAAGATGTCTAGATAGTTAGTTAGATAGATAGATAGATAGATAGATAGATAGATAGATAGATATCTAATAGTTTCGTTGGTAGTCCTTTTTCTGCCTCACAAAGAAACTGTTTTTAGAATTCTACTAGTAGTCATTTTTTTTAAAGCAGTCAAATTACAGAATGTCCCCATAAAGGGAAAATTGTGTCTACCGTTTACATTAGTGAAAACAATTCAAGAAATTAAAGAAAGTGGAGATATTATGCAAAGTTTCTGATGCTTCCTTGGACACAAACTAACTTTTACTTCTCCAATAGTTTAAGTTTTCTATGCATATAAACCTTTTTTTTTTTTGCTCAACTTTCAGCATTTTCTAAAGATAAGAAATGTAAAGACTCTGTGGGAGCAATACTGAATTTCCATGATTTGACATTGGGCAATCATGACTGTGTTTGCTTCACTGATTCTAAGTAATTTAAATGTATATAAATCATAATGTATAGCTGACATGAATCGAAAGATTTATTAGAAAACCTGCAGAGAATTTTATGCCAAATTTAAGTACTTGCAGAAGATGGAAAAACATATTTTATTCTAAAAACACAAAATAACTGATATAAGTTGAAATAATCAAATTGATTTATTAGGAAAATTTTCTCAAGCTTTTAGAGATCTGAAATAGGAATAATCATTTTAAATGCACACATATTCATAGTGATAGTGAGTGAATGTGCCAACTGTTTAAAAATACATGGAACATCAATAACAAAATATAAACAGAGAAACAATCACTATCCAATATTAATGTTGCAGAAGTTGTTAGATTTTCTTTTTGTTTTAATTTTATATTTTTGTACTGTTAATTACTTATTAAATATTTATTTTCTTTACATAGAGCCTAAATAGCTATGCTTCTGGGCCTGGGAGATACTCCGAAGAATACTTAGTCTGCTCTTGCAAGCCTGTTGTTTCAGTGCCAGGGCCTAGCGGTGTGTTTCTGCTGTGGTCCAGCTAGACAGCAGGAATTCCAAACTGTCTGAAATTTCAACTCATACAGATTTCCCAAATTATTAAATTCATAGTTAACATATCAACAGATTATTAATAAGCATTCATTTATTAAACTATGGAGTAATTTTTAATTAATTAATTTTAAGATCGTACTAATAACATATGTTAATAAAATCTCACTATTTTAGTGCGTTGTATTACTTTTGTCATAATACCTAATATTAAAGTGGTTTTTCACTTTTTTCTGAACATGTATACTGTTACCCTCAGTACCAGTGGAGAATTGATTCAAGATCTCCTTACCCCTGAATCTTTTTATATGGTTAATCAGTTTGCTTCCAAATGATGTCGTATTTGTATATAATGTCCAATATGATGTAAGTCATTGTTAGATACTACCAGTACTTAATGCAATGTAAATGTTCTATAGGCAGTTGTTACATGTATTGCTCACAAAGTAATGGCAAGGGTAAGAAGTTTCTACATGTTCATTTCAGATTCAACCATCACTGGACTGTATACAGAGTAGGTAAGTTTCCATCTGTGTCTATTTGAATCTGTCTGTGAATGCAGAATTTAGAAATACCTAGCAATAGCTATAGATGTATTTACAACTTTTCCAGTATTTATGAATAGTTTATTTGGATTTTGTCATTCTTTTCCTTCAACTAATTGGTAAATTATTCATTTATCTACTTACATAATTAGGAAGTAGATAATTATTTCTATTTAAAAATCACAGCATATGAAACCAAATTTCTAGGATACCTTGTGAATATTATTAAGACTTGTATTTTCAAGAAATTTGTTTTTAAGTTTACTACTGCCAGTAGTATTTAAAAGTAATGATTTAATTGCTTTTTCTCCAGGATGGGATTCAATTTTCAATTCTATTACTGTGCTCAGACAAAATTATATTTACTTATGGACCAAATGTTTCTTAGTATCTTCTATTATTTATTAGGAACTGTGTTTGACATTATTATACATCGGAAGTATGGCACAGAAGGTAATCATTGCATTTGATAGCCATAAAATATGACATTTTATAAATGTTTCAATAAATGGGGAAAATTTAATCTAATAATTAATTTTAAATGATGTGTGGTCAGTCGTACAAATAGAATCTCAGGTTCCAGAAATGTATCTAAGTGGTTGAACATCATCAGTACATGTATGTGAGACTCTGGGTTCAGTCCCCAACCCTATGTCTTTCAAGAACACTGGTGAGGCTTCAAAAAAACCCAAACTGACACAAATATGGGCTGAATTCTTCCAACTGTGGTCACCACAGTTATTATTATTATTACGACATCTTATTATCTTATTATCTCATTCCTACTCTGGACAAACTGGCAGGCTACCGAATGTAGCTTGCCCACACGGCAGAGTCTGGCAAACTCTCAGTGGCATACCCAATATGCCAAATACCAGTAACAATGATGGGTCTCATTCTCCTAAAGAGCCTTGAATATAGCACTTTCTTAAAAATCTCAGGGCTAGGATGAAGGAGACGTTACAGGGGCCTGCTCGAGGCAATCGACGAATAACAGGATGGTCGTGATCGTGATCGTGGTCACCGCAACAATCACTGTTACTGTCCTCTTGTTGTTCATTGATTTGCTCGAGTGAGCCCTGTAACATTGTGAGACTTGTTACTATGTTTGGCATAATGCATATGTCACAGGCAGTTTGCCAGGCTTTGCCATGCAGGCGAGATACTCTCAGTATAAAATGAATTAATTAAAACTGAGTTGAAAATGCTATGAGAACTCTTAATAGAGAAATTAATGCTCTTTTAAGTTATGTGAAAAGTGCCTTTTAAAACAATAAGTAAACTTAATACCAAAGAAGGAACTGAGAACACTAAGCTAAAAGAAACAACAATATGCTCTTAGAAGAAGAGGGTGTATAAAAAGTCTCTGTGGGAAAAAAGACTGTTCCTAGACAGCAGGATCAATATTGCTGAAATAAAATTCAATGCCTTTACTGTGCTCAAACTGGAGATTTAGATCGGTCATTATGAAACAATACATATCATCTAAATCTTTATCTCGGGTTAAAATAGAAATTTAAAGATTTAAATAAAGGATGGCAAGATATTTTGCAATGTTAGAAAATGTTGTTTCCATGCAGAAAACAGATCAGAGTGTCCAGGTAGATTTATAAAGAAGAAACATAAGATGGCTTTGGTCCAGAGCAATAGTACAGTGGGCAGGGTGTTTGTGTTGTTGGTGGCCTACCTGGGTTTCATTGCTAGATATCCTATGATTCCCAATCCTGCTAGGTGTGATGCCTGAATGCTCATGAGTTAATCCTGAGCACCCCCGAGTGTAGCCTCAAAAAAAAAAAACAAATAAGAACTAAAACATACCCCCAAAATTATGTCTTTCTGCCTTGACGTAGGTTTTTACACTGCCCAGAAATTATTGTTTGGTGCTGTGACAGTTGTGTATTTTTTCTTTTGTTACCTTTGACATTAGACATTTCTTTTGTTACCGTTGACATTTCTTTTGTTACCTTTTACTCTCCAAATATAGCTCTCCTATTGTTTTTCTTATATATTTATGGCTTCAGATCTTACGTTTAAGTCTATAATCTATTTTAAATTAGGTCATGTGTTTGGTTTCAAATGGTAAACTAGGTTCATTGTTTTGAATGTGCTATCCAGTTTTCCTGTACTGTTTACTAAAGAGACGTTCCTTTCTCCATTTTAAACATGTGTCTTCATTGTTATGAATTAGTTTCATGTTATTTTATTTCTGGGTTATCAGTGATCTTGCATATTTTATATGTTTTGATTCCTTATAACATTTTGTTGTAATTATGATTTCTTGTAGAGTAGTTTGAAACTGATGAAAAAGATATGATTATTTTTATTTGTTCTTATCTCGCGTGTTTGCAATTTCAGAATGGTTATTTCTCAAAAAACAAGAGTTGTTGAGTATATATAGATAAGGGAAAAGTTTATAGTATTGCTAGGAATGTGAATTTAAGCATCAGAAAAGCAGTATAGAGATTTATCAAAAATGCATAATTTGAAATTCCATATGATTAGATACTCCCACTTATGGGTATTTACCAAGAAAAAAATAACTACTAGAGAGATATATGTATCCTTTTATTTATAATCTCATCATTATTTTTGGCTCTTATACTACACCTGTTAATACACATAGCTTACTCCTGGTTCTCTACTCAGGGATCACTCCTTGCAGGACTCAGGGAAGCATATGGGATTCCAGGGACTAAATCTAGTTTGACTTTATGTGATCAATTGCATAACCACTGTACTTTGTCTATACCCCCTGCATCATTTTCTATACCAAAGAAATGGTAGGGAATTGAAAACAAACATGATATATATGTATTTATATTTATATACACTTATATGAGTTTATGTTATTCAGCAACACTGTTGAGAGACCTAGAACTATTACAAGTGAAATAAATCATATAGACAAATAGTACCTAACTTCATTTTTTATGTAATATAAGGAAAATACACAGATAACTTCTGAACTGTGGGTTGCAACATTTACTAGCATAAAGAGACACATAGGCTGATTGTATGCCTAATACCTAAATAATGTTTTAGTAAAATGATATGTTAGTAATAAAATCATAAAATCAATGTATAATTACTGCCTTGAGTTCATTGTTAGAATACATCACTCATTTCAAGGGAAAGGCCCAAAATTTAATAGTAAGTTTCTCTGAGCTCTTCATGCAGGGTGTTAGATTTACCAATATTCAAACATAGATAGTAGAAGTTCCCACCATGACCTCTACAATAAATTGCAGGGTAAGTTGAATGAGTATTCATATAGTAACTAAAATTTCTTAAAATGGACTCTGACAATTAACCCAAGTCAGCTATATTTTTAATACTATCAGAAACTGATTTAAGCGGGGAGATAGATCATTACACACAGCCAATTCTGGTTTGAATCCCAGAATCAACACATAGCCCTAAATACTGCCAATAGATCTCTTAGCATAGAAAAAAAAATAAATCCTTAGCTTGGACAGGTTTGTTTCAAACTTCAACCCCTTCAAAAACACAAATAGTCACTCATCTAGATACCTTCCTGGTGGCAGGGTCTCTTTCCGGGACTATGCATCTAACTAGACCCCCCAAGAATTGCCATTTCACATCCTTGGTCTGTGGGGGATAGGAATTGAGGCACACTGCGCACACCCAAAGCTGAATCATTCAGGGGACTCCCTGCTCACTCATCCAGGTACCCACCTGGATGGGAGGGCCCCTTCACGGAGCCGTGGCCACTAATGCGGCCTCGTGTTATTCTCCCCCTACATATCCCATAAGAATCAAAAGTTACCTTCTTAGATAGAACTATCACTAGTTTAACTTAACCTCCAAAAACACGTTAGCCAATACTTCATTAAGCCCATCTCAATTAATTCTGCATCATAAACAGAGCAGTAACAGTGAGCATGAAAGTCTAAACCACACAGGTCACAATGGTACAGCAACGCAGAAGCCCACCAACTTTACTTATTGCGGAGGCTAATCCAGAAGACCCCAACAGGAATGAAGTCCTAGACAACTTCTCTGACAAGGAATTTAAAAAGGAGCTACTAAGGATGCTTAGGGAGCTAAAAGAAACAATGGAAAGCTAGAAGAAATCCGAATAAAAATAACCCAAGACACATCCTGATCAAAATGACCAAAACCTTAGATAGGGGCAAAAATTCTGAAAGCAGGAAGATCAAAAAAAGAAATTTCCCATAAAGGATCATCCTTAAGATTCACAGCTGATTTGTCTGATGAAACCCTTACGGCCTGAAAACAGTGGTGGGATAAGGTGAAAAAAAATCAATGAAAAAAATGCCTCTCCAAAAGTACTTTACCCAGCAAGACTCTCATTCATAACAGAAGGAACAACACACAATTTCACAAGCAAACAATGGCTCAGCAACTTCATAGACTCAAAGCTATAGTTACAAGAACAACTAAATGAGCTACTTTAATATAAGACAGGCCCCTCAAATACACCAAATTTCAACAGAAAAATGAGACAAAACCCCATAACAATAATCTCTCTCAACGTCAATGGGCTAAACGCACCAATTAAAAGACACAGAGTGGAAGGATGAATTAGAAAAATGGACCCAACATTCTGCTGCCTGCAAGAAACACATCTTAATAGTCAGAGCAAACACAAGCTCAAAGTCAAAGGCAAGAAAACAATCCTACAGGTAAACAACTCCCATAAAAAAAGCTGGGGTAACCATCCATCCCGCTGGAGCGATAGCACAGCAGGTAGGGCGTTCGCCTTACAAGCGGCCAACATGGCCGACCTGAGTTCGATTCCTCCGCCCCTCTCGGAGAGCCTGGCAAGCTACCGAGAGTATTCGATATGCCAGACACAGTAACAACAAAGTCTCCAATGGAGACGTTTCTGGGCCCGCTCAAGCAAATCGACGATCAACGGGAGGGTCTTTACCCTTTACCTAACCATCCAAGTATCAGACCACATTGATTTCAGACTGAAGAAGGTCACAAGAGACAGTGAAGACCATTTCTTATTGATCAAGGGATCTGTATAACAGAAAAAACTTGCATACTAAATGTATATGCACCTAATGAGGGAACCAGCAAAGTACTTAAAACAACCACTCATAGACTTGGAGAAAGACATCGATAGCAACACAATTCTAGTGGGAGACTTCAACACCGCTTTATCACCTCTTGATAGATCAACCAGACTCGAGCTTAGCAAGGACATACTTCATCTTAGGGAAAAATGGGAGAAAGGGACTTAGTAGATATATACAGGACACTTCATCCTCAAAAAGCTGAATACACATTCTTCCCAAGTGTGCATGAAACATTCTTGAACATAGACCACATGCTGAGCCACAAAACATACCTCCATAAAATTAAGAAGTTAGAGATTGTATCAACAATCTTCTCAGATCACAATGTGCTGAAATTTGAATAAATCACACAAACAGAAAACTAAATCAAACACCTGGAAATTAACCAGCTCACTATTGGACAGTGAGTGTTTAGAAAGAAAATCAAAGAGGAAATCAAAAGATTCCGGAAACTAACAAAAATGAGGACACGAGTTACCAAAACTTATGGGACACAGCAAAAGGTGTGTTAAGAGGAAAGTTTATAGCTCTACAAGAATTACTCAGGAAGGAGGAGCAATCCCACACAAGCAACCTAACCTCACAGTTTAAGAGCTTGGAGAATTATCAACAAAAGGAGCCCAATCCAAACAGGAGGAAGGAATAATAATAAAATAAAATAATAAAACTCAGAGATGGAAACCCCCACCCAAAAAATCCGAAAAATCAATAAAACCAAGAGCTGGTTCTTCAAGAAAATAAACAAGATCTCTAAACTGCTAGCAAAACTCACAAAGAAAGGGAGAGAGAAAGTACTAATAAACCTAATCAGAAATAAAAAGGGGGTCATTGGAACAGAAACTACAGAAAATCAAAGCATCCCCAGGGAGTACTTTGAGAAGCTTTATTCCATGGAACACAAAAACCTCGAGGAAATGGATGAATTCAAAGATTCCTATAGCCTCCCAAGAAGACTTGGAATACCTGAACAGACGTATCACCATCAAGGAAATTGAAACGGTAATAAAAAGTCTCCCCAAGCACAAAAGTCCTTGCCCAGATGGATTCACTAGTGAATTATTCCAAATATTTAAAGAGGAATTATTCCCAATCCTCTTTAAGCTTTTCCATGAAATTGAAGTATCAAAAACACTTCCGAACAGTTTCTATGAAGCAAATATCATCCTGATACCAAAAGCAGACAGAGATACTACAAAGGAAGAGAATTACAGGCCGATATCCCTGATGAACACAGATGCAAAGATCCTCAACAAACTACTTGCAAATAGAATGCAACAACTCATCACAAAGATCATACACCATGACCAAGTAGGATTCATCCCAGGGATGCAAGGATGGTTTAACATTCGAAAATCGATCAACATAACCCATCATATCAATAAAAGAAAAGATAAAAACCATATGATTATATCAATAGATGCAGAAAAAGCATTTGACAAGATCCAGCACCCATTTATGATGAAAACTCTCAGAAAAATAGGCATCGAAGGAACTCTCCTCAATATAGCCAAAGCTACCTACCACAAGTCCATGGCAAGTATCATTCTCAATGGGGAAAAACAAAAACCTTCCCTCTAAGATCGGGCACAAGACAAGGTTGCCCACTTTAACCACTCCTATTCAGTATACTACTGGAAGTCCTGGCCATTGCAGTTAGGCTAGAGAAAGGTATCGAGGGAATGCAGATAGGAAAGGAGAAGTTAAGGCTATCACTATTTGCAGATGATATGATACTATACTTAGAAAACACTAAAGACTCTACAGAAAAGTTCCTAGAATCAATTTGTCAGTTTAGTATATTGGCATCCCACAAAATCAACACCCCAAGTCCATGTCTTTATTATATACAAATAACAAAAGAGAAGACATAGACATTTAAAAAAACAATCCTGTTCACAATAGTACCTCAGAAAATCAAGTACCTCTGAATCAGCTTTACCAAAGAGGTGAATGACCTATACAAGGAAAATTACACAACTTCAAGAAATAAAAGAGGACACTAGGAAATGTGGACATATCCCCTGCTCATGGATAGGGAGGATCAACATTATCAAAATGGCAATACTTCCCAAAGTACTATACAAATTCAATGCGGTCCCTATCAGGATACCCATTTCATTTTTCAAATAAATAGACAAAACACTCCTGAAATTCATATGGAACAATAAACCCCCACGAATAGCTCAAACAATCCTTGGGAAAAAGATGTGTGGCATCACCCTCCCCAACTTCAAACTGTACTACAAAGCAGTAGTAATTAAGGCAGCATGGTACTGGGCTAGAAACAGACCTGTAGACCAACAGAACAGAGTTGAATATTCTGTCACAGACCCCCAAATATATGACCACTTAATATTTGACAAAGGAGCAAGAAATGTGATGTGGAACAAGGAAAGACTCTTCAACAAGTTGTTCTGGGAAAACTGGATAGCTACCTGCAAAAAAATGAACTGTGACCTCTATCTAATGGCAGGCACAAAAGTCAGATCAAAGTGGATTAAATACCTATCTACCACAAATATCAGACATGAATCCATAAGGAACATAGAGGAAAATGTAGGCAGAGCTCTCAGCGACACTGAAGCTAAAAACATCTTTAAGGATGGAACAGCACTGACCACGCAAATGGAAGCAAACATGAACAAATAAGACTACATCAAACTAAGAAGCTTCTACACTTCAAAAGAAACAGTGACCAAAAAACAGAAAAATCCCAGAGAATGGGAAAGAATATTTACCCAGTAACTGTCTGATAAGGGATTAATATCCAGGATATACAAGACACTCGTAGAATTGTACAAGAAAAAATCCTCCAACCCCATCAAAAAATGGGGAGAAGAAATGAACAGAAGTTTCCTCAAAAAAGGCACATGAAAAAATGCTCCACATCGCTAGCAATCAGGGAGATGCAAATCAAAACAACAATGAGATATCATCTCATACCACAGAAACTGGCAAACATTGAAAATAACAAAAGCAACCAATGCTGGCATGGATGTGGGAAAAAAGGAACACTCTTTCACTGTTGGTGGGAATGCCCATTAGCCCGGCCTTTCTGGAAAACAATATGGACAGTCCTTCAAAAACTAGAAATTGAGCTTCCATATGACCCCGCAATACCACTTCTGGGAATATATCCAGAGGATGCAAAAAAAGCACAGTTGAAATTACATCTGTACCTGTATGTTCATTGCAGCACTGTTCAGAATAGCCAAAATCTGGAAACAACCAAAGTGCCCTAGAACATATGACTGGTTAAAGAAACCTTGGTGCATCTAAACAGTAGAATACTATGCAGCTGTCAGGAGAGATGAAGTCATGAACTTTGCTTATGAATGGATAGATGTGGAGAGTATCATGCTATGTGAAATGAGTCAGAAAGAGAGGGACAGACATAGAAGGACTGCATCATTTGTGGAGTATAAAACAACATAACATGAGGCTGACGCCAAAGGATAGTAGATACACAGGACAGATAGATTGCTCCATGGCCAGAAGCTTGCCTCATGAGCAAAGGGGAGACTGCAGCTGGAATAGAGAAGGGATCACTAAGAAAAAGATGGCTGGAGGAATCGGTTGGATGAGATATGTACGCAGAAAGTGGAAAAAGGACGAAACATGATAACCTCTCAGTGAATGTATTAAAAACCATAATGCCCAAAAGTAGAGAGAGATTATGGGGAATATTGTCTGCCATGGAGGCAGGGGGAGGTTAGGAAAGGGGGGGATATACCAGGGATATTGGGGAATGTGCACTGGTGGATGTAGGATGACAATGCTTTGTCCTTTCTCCCTTGCCACAAGGAGATTAGGTTTATCAGGTTACACCCATCAGAGTGCTCTGGAGTCACTCCCATTCCTTCGTTTATCTGTGACCACTTGTCCATGCTCTCTTTCCCAACCAGTCAATCAGCGTTTCCCCCTAATCAGCATCTGTTAATTTGTAAGGTCCGATCTTCCTATGACACTGAAATTGTATTTTAAGTTTATATTGCCTTTCTCCTCTCCCTATGTCTTTTAAATAGTTTAATGCACTCTCCTTTTTTGTATAGACACAGGAAGACAGTTAATATTATGCTTAAACTTAGGATTTAATTGGCTTTGAATATTATTCATTCCCGGGCATCTGCTTCCTAGACTTAAGCCTCAGTTGCCCTTAGTTCATAACACCCTAAAAGCAGGGTCCCAACGAGGGACTGAATGGACCCAGGGCAAGCTGTGAGCTACCCTGGCATCGAAATGGGCCAGGTCAAAGTGCCACGATTCTTAACTATAAGTTAAGAGTTTGATCATAGACAAATGCTGTCATGATCCAAAAGTAATGATAAGACTAGGACCCTTTTGGGGATAGGAAAGACTATCTGGCCTGAGCACTGCAGTCTGAGATTGATATGGGCCTAGGAGAGCAATTCTATAAGTTTAAGGTATTTCTTACTGTATCCATACAAAATGATTTATATCATGTATGCTTCTATGTTTGTTGGACAAGGAGAGGAGAAACACACCCAGGGGATTCCGTTCTCGGGTGGGAAGTGGCTTTCCCGAGGGAAAGAACTTTACCCTATTGATTGTGACCACACCTTTGCGTAATTGTTAACCCAACTCCTCATGCTTTGGGATTGAATTAGACTGTAAGAGTGGGCTGGGGAATCAGAATCAAGACTCCAGAGGAGGAGAAAGGGGATTCGGAGCCAGACTCCAGAAGAAGAAGAAAGGGGATCCAGATTCCAGAGCTAGAAGGAGAATGAAGGGAGATCGAGGAGAATCAAGTAGCATGGGGGAGGAAGAAGCAGGAAGAGAATCAGAGGAGAATGGAGATGGGAATGGAATAAACTGCAATGAAGACCAACCAGACTGGGCCTCGTTGACTTCCTTCGCCTGCACAACACCATCAACGTCCCTGAGGTGGGAGAAGCGGTGTGAGACTACCGAATGCAAGGATATGGGGGAGAGATAGGGCCACCACAGTTGTCTTTTTTGAGTTTACACAGGTGGAGGGATGGGCATTTTATCATTGTGTGATTGTAACCCAAACATGAAAGCTTGTAACTATCTCACTGTGATTCAATAAATTTTTTTTAAAAAAAGAAAAACAGAAATAAAGTCTACTGAGTAAAAGGATTTTTATTTCCATTGCGTGTCTAAGTTATGCTTCGATTCTGTGATCAATAAAAGAATATACTAGATATTGTAGATTTTCTAAATAAAAATGTATACTAGATATGGTAGATTTGCTAAATAAAAAACTATGTTAGATACTGTAGTAAGTATGTGCTTGCCTTTGATACCCACTTTTTCCTACAACCTCTCCTACAGCCCTAAATATATTTTTGACAATCCATGTAGCTCTGAAGAAGTTGATCCCATTGCCAGTTCAAGGGACAAACTTTATTTTCTTTTTACAACCAGTGTTAATTTCATCTCTCCCAATAAAATCTAGTGAAAGTTAACATTTTTTATTTCAACAATTGCTTTAGGTATTAGGGAAATGGACACTGAATGTTGGAGAATATAGTGAATGCATGCAGATTCCGCTTTTGCTTCAGGCACTGTTGCATCCCAGAGAAGTACATCTTGAAAATAAAATCAATACACACACACACACACACACACACACACACACAAAGTGCAAGGTTTACAAAACTGAGACTACCAAGAAGTTTGTCTCTGTGGAGAGTAGTGGAAGGGAACTAGATGAAGGTATTAACCTGAGATGGCGTAGGGACAGAGGTGGAGTGTCTTGGAAGGAGATGATTTTGTATATCAGTATCATAAACACTAAACACTATGTCACCATTCTATCTTAACTATTAAAAATGATGAAATATTAATTTATGAAGGCTGTTTAAAGAATACAGTGAACAAGTCACATACTTTGCATGCCTTGCTTAGTGGATCACTAGTACCATAAATCTTCCTTTAACCCCATCAGGAATGTTCCCTGAGCAAAGAGTCAGGGTTAACTCCTGAGCACAGCTTGGAGTGGCCCAATCCCACCATAAAAACAAAACAAAACAATCAAACTAAAAAAAAAAAACACTATATATGTGTTCTGTGGTGTTGCAACCACAGTCGTGTTGGGGACCATCACAGCTAAACCTGCAGTGCTGTACGTGTATATATATTTAAAAAAATATTTTCTATCTATAGACCAATTATTGTTTATTTTCTTTATACTTATCTCCATGACAATTTCATATTAGAATTATATACCTGCTGACAATATTTTTAATTGCAAAAACTTTTCTTGTAGTTAGAATTAGAAAACACTCAAAACAGCTACTTCCTTGGTTTACATTATATTTGTTTATAAGTTATTTATGTTGCTATGGAATACCTGAAGTTGAGATTTCTTCTGTTCTTGCCACACTTTAAATCTAGGATGTAAAATATTGGTAGCAAATAAATATAGACCAACATGAACAGTAGTTACCTAATAGACTTTTTTTAAAAAATTGCAATAGGTTGTGTGGGGGAGTAAAATGTGATTTTAGTGAAATAACGTCAATTATCTGGCAGTAATAGGAATTCTCTAAACCACTGGACAATAGTTCACCCAAATGGATCTTCTAATTCTGAAGTTCTGTTATTCCCTAAAATGTAGAGTAAGAAGTGAAAATTTCAAGTACTTAATAAAGAGTGAAAATTTCAAATAGTGAAGCTTGGTATTGAATCATTTCATCATTTAATCAAATTTAATAATTTCATCTCTTATGTTCTTGAAAGATAGTAAGCTTAGTGGATTTCAGTTCTAAGCTTTTAAAAATATTTTGTATTCCTCTTAATGTATTCTAAATTTATCTTAGCTTACCTAAGTTTCAAGAGGACCCAGAATATTTCTCATTACTTTTATTATAAGAAATTTCTTTTTTATAAAAAGGAAATTGACAATTAGATGTTCTAGTAGATATTTATACTAATCTTTAAGTTTTTCAAAGACAGCAATTTACATTTTATCAATTTCCCTGCACTAATAGTTTACTGTTACTATATATTACTATCTGAAACTTCCAGATAATACACAAGGTTTGATTCCCCCATTTTTGTTTTTGGTTAAGCTATAACTTATCACTTAAGTGATAAGTGAAGCTATAACTAATTTAGAACTATATTTCATTTCAAAATGAAAAAAGAAATACTGATGCAAATCAGATAAGGTGAACTAGTGAGAAGCCACAATAAAATGATAATAAGCTAAAAAGAAATCCAATTAATTGATTCAGTAACCTATAAAGTTTTACTCTAGGATTAGAATGTGAAAGCTAAAATATGTCACTTGATCACTTGATCACATCCCGTTACTCATCGATTTGCTTGAGAGAGCACCAGTAATGTCTCCATTCGTCCCTGTCATGTGCTAGTATAGCCCAGTGGAGTATGCTAGTTCTTGGAACACAAAGAGCCTTAAACCGATCGTTCAGGGTCTTGACACAGAAGTCTGATCAACTTGTAGATGGACAGGCATGGGACCTCTTGACGTCCCATGGAATCCAATCGGTAATGGCTCTAGGCCAGTGATCATCTCCAAATCTCATTCCATGTCCATCTAATTTTCGATGCCTTGGCAAACGAGACAGCATCCCTGATTCTTGACCGTTGATGGAGGTTGGAACTCCAGATTCTTTCTCTCATTTGAGTGAAGCACGACAGATACTCCAAGCATAGCACTTTCAATTCCTATTTGGGAGACCTGAATAGCGTTCTCATTCTGTTTTTGTAATGCCCAGGTCTCTGAGGCGCATATTAATGCAGGAAGAACAGTGGAATCGAAGAGATGTGCCCCAACCCGGAAGTTCTTCGTCCTCTTAGCTATTTCTTCAACACTCTTGAAGGCATTCAAAGACACTCTCTTTCTCCTGCACAATGCAGGTACCAGGTCATTCATCATGTTGACTTCTTGACCTAGATACACACATAACTGTTGTGTTCGGAGATGCTCGTTCCACTGTGAGTGAATGGAGCGTCAGGAACGAGTCTGTTTCTCATGAACATTGTCTTCCTGGGATTCAGCTGTAGTCCAACCTTTCCACATTCATGGTCGAAGTTGGTCAGCATTTGTGCTGCTTGGCTATTAAAACGATGTCGTCCGCGAAGCAGAGGTGGTGTAGTTGCTGACCGTCTAACTTCACTCCCATTCCTTTCCATTCCAGTTTTCGCATGATGTTCTTGAGGGTGGCATTCAAGAGTTTCGGTGAAATGGTATCACCCTGCTGAACCCCTCTCTTGACATGGATGATCACTTTTTTGTAGAATGGGGAGATCCTGGTAGTGAATCCATAATACAGCTCATGGAGGATCCTGATGTATTGAGTTTGAACACCTTGTTTGAGTAGGGCTTTGATGACCGCATCAGTCTCAACAGAATCAAAGGTCTTCTTTAAATCGATGAACATAAGATAGAGCGACATTTTGAACTTCCAAGAAACCTCAATGAGCTTGCTTATCGTGTACATATGGTTGATGGTGCTGAATCCTTTTTGAAACCCGGCTTGCTCACATGTTTGTCCTTCATCTAGTGTTCTGCCAATCCTATTCAGGATGACTCAAGCTAACAGCTTGTAGACGACAGACAATAGGATGTTTTCCGGATGTCGGGCCGAGACTTACGCATGGGTAAAGCCCCACAGAACTTGGTTAGCGGAATTCTGTGACCTTGGATTCCAGGCTCAACGGGACCTGGAAACAGATATTTTCTTCCTGCTCCCACCAATCTCCAGAGACCAAATAATTAAACCCAGAAGCCCCACCCTACCTTGCCCTGTCTGCTTCCATCAACTTCCAGTAACCCAGGGATTACAGCCAGAAGACCCACCCTACTGGTACCAGATAAATACCTCAACATATGTATTAATTTTAAATTAGGCAAACGACTAATGTATATTTTTAGGTATATAAAATGAAGTACTTAAATATTTTTTATTTTGAACTTTGTACTTTCACGTTTTATTTAATAAAAATAAATACTCCACGCCAAGCTGTTTTCATTCAGGGCACCCCAGAGGGGGATGGGTGAGAGCCCTCCCCACTCTAGGGGACCCAGCCCCAGCAGCGTATCTCCACAACCCAACTGCTGCCATGCTCCAGTCTACTTTCCAGACTGCACAGCCACGAACATCATAAAACATTTCTTACCCCTTTTCAATAATCATCACACCATGTTTGATGGGGTTCAGACTATAGGCAACAAATAATAGAGAGAAATATATATATATATATATATATATGCCCCTCGGAGAGCCCAGCAAGCTACAAAGAGTATGCTACCCCCATGGGCAGAGCCTGGCAAACTCCCTGTGGTGTATTCGATATGCCAAAATCAGTAACTATAATAGGTCTCATTCCCCTGACCCTGAAAGAGCCTCCAATCATTAGGAAAGACAAGTAAGTAGAAGCTGCTAAAATTTCAGGGCTGGGACGAATAGAGATGTTACTGGCGCCTGCTCAAGTAAATTGATGAATAATGAGTTGACAATGATACAGTTATACAGTGATGACATAGTATTTTATTTCTGCAACTATATGTAGCACCTTAGAAAAACTAGTCCCCAACTTACAACAAACAAAAGAACATTGAAAAATTAAATTCTCTAACTGGGTAGATAGATCAAAGGGTTATTGTGCATTCTCATGTGAGAAGTAGGGAATGATCCCTGCCATTACATGGTACTCAAGCACTCCCAGTGGGAATGACATGTTGGATATCGTTACAAATACTTAGCTGGGCCTTGGCCCAAGGGAGGTCATGGTTGAAAAGTGTTACCCACAGTATCGGTAGTGCTGGAAAGCTTTACTTATGATAACAAACAAACTGTCCTCCCGTTGTTCATCGATTTGCTTGAGCGGTCCCAGTAATGTCTCCATTTTGAGACTTGTTACTGTGTTTGGCATATCCAATACATCACAGGTAGCTTGCCAGGTTTTGCAGTGTGGGCAAGATACTCTCGGTAGCATGCTGGGCTCTCTGAGAGGGGCGGAAGAATCGTACCCGGTTTGTCCAGGCTGGCTGCATGCAAGAGAAACGCCCTACCGCTGTGCTGTGGCTCCTTAGTATTGATTGTAGGATCCTGTCTTCTACCAAAGAGACTAGGGGATACTAAGGGCTTGACTCACCAAGCAAATTTTAACGTTTTGCATTTTGTGAACCAAAAAAGGGGGAGATGTTGGATATCAACCCTAAAGTGTTTTAGGCTTCACCGGTGAATTGCCCCTTTCCTCCCATTTAATCCAAGCTGTGGGAGGAAAAATTTTATTTTTCCTTCCTTATCTTTATGGTAAGAAAAAAAAATAAATTGATGCAGATAGATTAACAGGGGAAAAAACTAATTTCAGGTTCATAAAACGTAATCTGAGAGTTTGAGATTGATAATAATAACCGATGAAGTGACTATACAGAAAACATCTTTGTGAGATTATTCTGCAAAGAAATGTTTAGTCTGGATACTAATTTAATGAGCAGAGTAGAGTTTATTTATATACAAATAAGAAGTCCTCAAAATCGTGTTTGTGGAGATAAAAAATCTCCTTTCCTTCTGGTACAGCACTAGTGCCTGTCACATAGAAGATTTATTCCCTAGTTATAGTATACAAAGGTGTTAAAAGGAAGATTTCCACTTCAATAATGAATATGTCATTTTTTTATAACCTCGGCAGCATGCCCAAAGCCTTGATAAAACCACCTCACACTGTGAATGCTGGGATAAGTTTTAAGAAATCAAGCCACATAATTGCGATTTTTACCTAGTTTGTCATACTTCCTTAAATCATTAAGTTCGTTCTAGTTTCTGTTCACCTTTACTCACTCTTATTGCGTTAAAATATACGATTCTATATTTTTCTATTATAGCTACCTATGCCACAAGACATAAGACATTTTAAAACTACTTAAATAATTATGATGTATTTACAAAATTCAATAATGTGAGCATACTTCAAAGTTGATAACTAATCATTAAAAGATATCTACCACAAAAATACATTGAAGTAATGTAAAGTTAAATATTTGGGTATTCTTTTGGAGTCTATAAATATTATGAATAAAGAACTAAGTGAAGTAATTGAAAAAATTACTTCCAGGAAATTTGATCTATCAAAGGCATGAACTTGATGTTGTTATAATATCTCCAAGAAAGTGTGTTTCCAGGACAAAAAAAAGAAGTAAATATATAATACTTTTCAGAAAGTTTGATAGTAAATATCAAATTATCTTAAATATTTTACTTAGTTTAAGATTCCTTCACAAATGAATCTCTTATAAACTTTTAGCCCACCATTAGTAAAATAATAAAGCTGAAACTATAAAAAATCAAAATTGATGGTACTAATAGATATTATACTTTGTCAGTTATTAAATACCGGAGCAAGTAGTATCTGAGAAGCATAAGCATCATTATATTGATATAAAACAGCTTTTTAGCTACTTATACAGGAACAATAGACTTAGAGACTCTAAAAACCCAAAGTACTATAGGGAAAGTTACATTGATAATTATATATGTTATTTATGCTGAAAATATTAAACATTAAAATCATTATCACTTTGTTTTATGTAGTAGTAATATAATTATTCAGAGATACAAAATGAGATACGGCTAAGGGTGTCATGGCAGACCTGGCTGTAACAGCAACAGCAGGGAAATGGTTAAATGATGTATAGTCTATTGTTTCCTATGCAGTAATTAAAACTGTGTCGTGAATAGATACAAAGTAGACTGTAGCGATTATTTTGCAACAGTTGCCAATATTCAAAAGGTAAAGGTAAAGGTAAAGGTAAAGGCCCTCCCATTGATGGTAGATTTGCTCCAGCGGGCCCAGTAATATCTCCATTGGAGACTTTGTTGTTACTGTGTCTGGCATATCGAATACGTCACGGGGAGCTTGCCAGACTCTGCCATGTGGGCGAGATACTCTCGGTAGCTTGCCGGGCTCTCCGAGAGGGGCGGAGGAATCGAACTCGGGTTGGCCATGTTGGCCGCTTGTAAGGCGAACGCCCTACCGCTGTGCTATCGCTCCAGCCCAGAATTCACCAAGCCAGTATTCAAACATTATGATTTATATCTTAATATAATTATATATGCTCGTTTTATTGTTGTATATCAATTTTTAATGTGCTAAATCTAGTTTGTACTAATGTGGAAAAAGTTCTACAGCATATTAGAATATGTAGATATGTATCCATGAGTCAATTTTATTGTTTAAAACATATCAAAGACATGTTCTATATTGCTTCCATAGTTAGGGGGACTCTGAAATACTCATATCATGAAAACTAATCATAGAATTCAGGTAAAAATAATACTGAAAACTTAGTAAATAGCCTACTATGCAAGACTGTGATCGTTTGTTTGATCTTGTGAAAGAATTTAATGGAGAAAATATATTCATATTGATAAAAAAAAGTCATGTCTATTTGTATTACACTCTCTCATTACATTTCGAGGAAATATATGCTCTTTGGGCGTTAATTCACATTTTGCAACCATATTTAAAACATGAGCTTTCTCATTTTAATCCAAGTGTGTAAATTCTATTCACTAACTTATGTCTGGATATATACATATTTTTATGTATATTTTTGATAGTATATAGCATTGTTTTCAGGGCTATATTTTGCCACGTCCCGCACAGCCAACTTGAGCCTTGGCCGGAGTGAGGGAATGAGAGCTAGCCAGGGCTAGGTAGGCTTGCCTGCAATTTGCTGCATACAGCAAGCTTATTTTAATCCAAGCTGGTTTATATGGTCTTATTTTGGCAGTGATCAGCAGGTTACATAAGCTTCATTAACAATATTAATCATGCTGTGCAAGCAACTTTATTTTTGCCAATATTACTTATTTTTCGGTTCCTTCTTGTTTTTCAGTTCCTTATCTCAGCCCTGAGAAACAAGGAATGGAGATGTGGCCTTGGGTCTGGCCAGGCCGGATACAATCCAATCCTTCCTCCAGCCTCCTCTCAAGTCCAGCTGCCAGAGCATGGTGGCCCTTCAGCTTTTCCCTGTTTACAGAAATTGAGGCAGTGGGTGCCTAGGCGTCCCCAACAATATTTTATTATAATTAAGCCTATAATACCCTGAGAATTGATTTTATCACTTCAGAGTGCCTAGCATTTAGCAATCACGGTACAATTGTTATTACTACGATTCTATCTCATTTATATTAATGTTTTTTTTAAGAATCAAATAAGATTAGCTAAACATGTATGAACTATTAGAATAAAGTGGAAACATGTTTTTTTTCCATTCCTAGAACATTTTTATAGCAAAACTATTTAAGCATACAAATCTCATCATTTCTCATTAATGGATATAGTGTATTCATTTGGTTTAGACAAAATTAGAAGTGACTTGGCCTTTACAGGGCAATGAGCTAGTAACTGACTTAAAAATCCACCGATGATATTCTATACGAGTTATTTTTATTAAGATCAGGTAAATTTTCTCAAGAGAATATGCACAAAATAAAGTTATTGTCCAATGTGGAATTCCTGAGGCTTTTTTTGGTTTGATTTTTTTAAAGAAAAAAAAGATATTTACACTGAACTTGGGCTGGAGCGATAGCACAGCGGTAGGGCGTTCGCCTTACAAGTGGCCAACATGGCCGACCCGAGTTCGATTCCTCCGCCCCTCTCGGAGAGCCTGGCAAGCTACCAAGAGTATTCGATATGCCAGACACAGTAACAACAAAGTCTCCAATGGAGACGTTACTGGGCCCGCTCGAGCAAATCGACGATCAACGGGAGGGCCTTTACCTTACCTTTACCTTACACTGAACTTAAATGCCACGATTTTCTATCACAAATTTATTAGTGTGTGATCATATTTTTAAGTAAAATTGTCTTAACATGTATTCTGTATTTAGGTTCTCAACACCTGGCTTGTATTTTTGGTTGCTTTCATGACGATCAGAGTTTCTCCCATTCCACCTAACACGTAGCTTAAAGCAGTCACAAGCAGAGCAAGCTCCTCATTTTAACTTCGACTATACCTACAGAAGCTGCAAATTCTATTCTCATTCAAAGCAAAATATAATCCCAAGTAATTGCCTACTTATTCAATTTGCTTTGTGACTCAGTGTTCTACTAAAATTCTTTTTTAGAAGGTCAGAAACTTCTTTCCAATACATTTCATTAAATATGAGAGGAGAGGAAAGGAGCTTTATGACATATAGTAAGGACAAAATATATAATTGCAAAGTGAAAGGTTTTAATATCTATTCTTATTCAAAATGAATTGCAGCATTTTCTCCTTTTATATGAATTAAAATTGGCATCTTAATAAAGATATCTTATGAAGCAACTGCATGGTAAAGAAGACAATAGCTAGCAACAATCCTCATTGTTGGAGAATTATTTAGTCATCTGAAAGGAAAAAAAGATTTAATGGGTTCTTAAAGGATAATTTTATACTTTGGAAATCAGTTAAAGAAGTTTTTGTAGTTGCAGCAGACCAAGTCATTGAAATGGGGACTTTTATTAGCAAACTATACCTAAATTTGAATGAGAGCAAAAGCATTTTATTCACGTATCAATTCATTCCTTTTCCTGCAGTCTCATTTCTATTCCCCCCTCAAAGGCAACCATTTACTTCAATCAGCACTGGTTAGGCGGTGTTAATGGTTAGGGTTTACAATTTGCCTCAGTCACTTTCTAGGTACATGATTGATCGGTATCAAATTACTTATCTTCACTGAGCATGTTTCTGTATGTAAAATGGGTTGATGAAATCTACTCTAGAGAGTGCTTCATACACAAATGGTGAGCCCTTCAATAATTCATGTGAAATATTTTGTGCTGGGCTGTAATGCAGCCAATGAGAATAGAAATGGGGGCCTAGAGAGATAATACAGGTGACAGTGTACTTGCCTTGCACATAGACACCCTGGGTTCTGTCCCTAGCACCCATGTGATTCCCCAATCTTGCAGGTATGATCCTTGAGTAGCACTGTAGCACTGTCCTCCCGTTGTTCATTGATTTGCTTGAGTGGGCCCAGTAATGTCTCCATTGTGATACTTGTTGTTACTCTGTTTGGCATATCGAATACTTCACGGGTAACTTGCCAGGCTTTACTGTGTGGGCGAGATACTCTTGGTAGCATTTTACCCAATCTGATCAAATAGTAGAGATCAAAGTAAGCATCATCTATATAACTGATTTCAAAATATAACCTAACAGTCCTGGAAATGTGGCCCAGTGATATCACAATTCCCTTATCTGTGTGAGGTCCTGCATTTAATTCCTGAGCACCAATCTGAGAGTAGTCCTGAGTAGTGCCCAATGTGGCTCAAAAACAAAACAAAAACAGAGACTGGAGAGGTAGAAAAAGAGAAAAGGTAGAAAAAGAGGTAGAAAAAGAGACATCCTTGAGTACAGAGCCTAAGGTTAAAAGTAGACCACAACTTGTGGTCAACATTTGCTGAAGTAATAAAAATGGTCAGCAACTCTGAGTTATCATGGAAGATTTTGCAAGACTGTTCATATCTTGGCATATTATTTCAAACATTTGTTTCAAGAGAGCTATAACAAAGACAATATCCTCTTCCTTTTACTTAGCATAGAAAAAGCATATAAAAATGTTCAGTTACTATTGTTCAGTACTTTTACTTACCCAAATTGTGGTTGTGAAACACTGGATAATTCTATGGTGAATTAGCCCAAACAGTTCAACTTATTCCAGTTTCATAAGGAACTTTCTCATCAAAGAAATGTGCCAGTTTCTTGGAAATTGTTGTGGGTAAGGCAGCGAGGAGTCAGAGGGAGTGATGGAGTCAAGTGTCTCTATGTCTAATGCACTCATGTGGAAAATTAACTGTTCACCATCTAGGTCATTAGAATGACTAGGGAAGACTCAGGTAGACGTAACAATTAGGTTACTCAAGTAGGAATTCAGGAACTTCAATTTTGTTACTAGCTTTCTGCCTTTTGACCTTTTGAAAAAGTAATTTCAGATCCCATTTTCTCTGTCTCTTAAATAGAATCATACTTGTCCATAAGGCAATTTAAAAATACTCAGATGAATGATGCTATATCTGTTTAAATGCAATTCCCCTCTGATTTCCTGTAAGTCACATATTTCTTCATTTGGAAAGTGTTTTATACATTATATTAGTTCTTTCCATATTGGGGAAAAAAGAGTCAGATATAGGATATGAATAGAATCTTTACTTTGTCAATACATAAACAAAATAACAAGTATAAATAAAATATTAGAAATCAAGTTCATAGTCAATTGTTCTTTGAATTATAGTGTATAAGAGCTGTGATAACTCACAGTATAATACTAGCCAAAATATATTAATTTTATTAGCTGTAAGTTGTGTTAGCAGCAATATTTGACATAAAGCAATAGATGCATTCCAACTACTATTCTAATAATTAAAAACTGCTTTTACATAGAACTTACAGATATTAGCTTACATAGTTTCACATAGAAGTGAGACTTTCAAAAAGCAACATAGGAATATGTTGTGTCTCCTTTGTACACTTGAGGAATATAAAACGCACACAGATAAATTAATACAGTTGGCTTCAGTAAATAGTAGACACTGTAGCACTGTACTCCCATTGTTCATCAATTTGCTTGATCGGGCACAGTAAAGTCTCCACTGTGAGACTTGTTGTTCTGTTTTTGGCATATTGTATATGCCACAGGGAACTTGCCAGCCTCTGCCATGCGGGCGGGATACTCTAGGTAGCTTGCGGGGCTCTCAGAGAGGGATAACAGACACAAGACTTAAAAATGAGAGACCAGAGCAATAGTCCAGTGGGTAGGATGTTTCTCTTTCACACAGCCAACCAGGTTCAATCCCCGACATCCCATATGGTCCCCCAAGTACCACCAGAAGTAATTCCTGAGCGCAGAGCCAGGTAATTCCTGAGTGCAGAACCAGGTAATTCCTGAGCGCAGAGCCAGGTATAAACCCCTGAGCATTCGCTGGGTTTGAGCCATCAAAGAAGCTAAATGAGAAAAAAAGATTTAAAAATGAAAGAATCTACTGGTTACTCCCTATGATTACCCTCCCCCCACTTTCCTTCCCACAATGATGGAAGGCCCAGCCTACGCCTATGCCTATCTTTGATGAGAAAGATCCTCAGCACCCTGTGGTCCCTGAGGTGGGTGACTGGGGTCTGCCCCGGAGGCCCCAGAACTGAAGGATGACTCATGTCATCCCTGTTACAAGTAGCACTGCATCATTGGTCTCTTTGATTGCATTATTGCCTGGTTGACTAAAATCACTGGGAAGATCCCCCAAGTGATTTGAGCACTATTTGGAAGGTCTACCCAAGCCCCATACTCCCACTCTGACACCACCATAACAACAACCAAAATAATCTTCAGTAGCTTTGACAGTGTAGAGTAGGAACCTTAAGGATTTTCACAGATACATTTCTGGTAAGTAAAACTTCATAACAAAGCTACTGAGCATTTATTATGTACCAGATGCTATGCTATACAAAAAGAGAAATAATAGAAATATTACATTCCACTTTAGTATACCATGTAACTTAGTTGGAGAGGTACTCATAACCTGTTTTAGGTTGATAAACCCAAATATATATATATATATAGAGAGAGAGGGGGGGGGAGGAGGTCACGGTCCTCCCGTTGCTCATCAATTTACTCGAGCGGGCCCAGTAACATCTCCATCATGAGACTTGTTGTTACTGTGTTTAGCATATAGAGTACGTCAAGGGTAGCTTGCCAGGCTCTGCCGTGCAGGCGAGATACTCTCGGTAGCTTGCCGGGCTCTCCGAGAGGGGCGGAGGAATCGAACTCGGGTCGGCCATGTTGGCTGCATGCAAGGCAAACGCTCTACCGCTGTGCTATCACTCCAGCATATATATATATATATATATATATATATATATATATACACACAGTAAGCATATATATATGCATACATATATACAACCATTATCTGCCAACTAATTCAAGCATTATAAAAGTTGGCTAAAATATATATTTTTCAGGCACTGGAAGACTGTATAGAGCCCAGGGCACATGCCTGAGTTTGACTCTCTGGCCCATAGGGCCCACTGAGCATTACAGAGTGCAGCCCAGGTAGCCCCCAGTGTTGTCCAGGTCACCCAGGTACCCCTGGCACTACAGGCAAAAGCAGCATCACTTACTCAGGCCCTGGCAATGCGTCACATCCTTAGGCCAAGCTCAGCTGTCTAAGAATCTCTGGTGGGACAACCCAGCCTCTTAAGCACTGCATGGCAGCCAAGAAGAAAAAAGGTTTTAGTAAATGAAAAAAATGTGAATGAACCTCCTTTTAACCCTCGGATCTTGTCTAGCATGATCACTCACAGTTATTATTATCCTACTGGTCTCTTCTCTTTCCTACCCTCAGCCTGCCACACGCTTGTAGTTAGTTCCATCCATTGACCAAGGGATTTTCTTGACAACCTTTTGACGCAGGCAGGCAGGTTAGGGAAGCCCCCCACCCACCCACCACCTACCCCCTATACCTACACACGACGGCAAATGAAATTTTGGGGAAGGAAAGTTCTAAAACTGGCCCATCTTGTGAATACAGAAGCAAGGCACAAGATCGCAAGATTAGACCTGGAAAGGAGAAGCCAAAGGAAAATCTAAAAATCATCACAATAATATGAAAGGACCCTGTTACAACCCCAATTAACTTTGACACATGCAGAGAACTCCAGGAAAATAAGGAAGAATTGTATTAAATTGCTCCCTAAAGCTGCTTCTGATTTTTTCCCCTCTTGAGAAAGCCTTGTTCTCTTTTAACACACCTTGTTTCTCTCCCCCTGACATCTCTATCTAAATTCCTTTCAAGAAAAACTGTTCCGCTTCATCATTTGCTTCCTACTGAAATTCGTTTCTGCTGGGGAAGGAAATAATCTTGGAATTCCTGTGCCAAGGTTAGGACTGGCTTTGCTTTTCTGTGAAGAGCTATTCCCTGCTCCAACCTGAGTTCGTGGCTCCCAGAGTGATCTAGTGACAGGACGCAACTCCCATGCTGTGCAAAGCAAAGGGACTTCAGGCACAGCTTGACAGCTTGAAACAGCTCACGGCGCTGGCAGGACATGAGTGTCCCTGCGGTATAGGTTCTCCTAGCAGACTACCAGTCCTGACACATGCCAGCAATTTCCCTGGGTGGCCAAGGTGAGTCAAGCTGGGAGGTTGAAGCACTATTTTCTCGAAGTTTCCTCCCTTGCTCACCACTTTATCAAACTACCTGCATTCGTTCTTGTTGTTTTCACATTCTGCCACAGGTATTATCACCAAGAAAAAGACAAAATGAGTACCTTCAAATGTTTACACGGAAATTCTGAAATGAGCTAATGTATCGTTCTAAACTTCTTGACTGATACGGCATCATAAAACAGGTCCTAACGTTGTGAACTATAAATTAGCAACTTCAGAGATATTTTTTAAGACTACAGTTTTTACTATCCTCTTAAACTCCACACATATAACAATTGCATTCATTCAAGCAAAACATGTGTATTTTAGCAATTATTTAGCAATAATCCAAAGCATTGTTGACTCAAAATGTTGGTAACAAATCGGCATATAGTCAAATTGTGTTTGAGAGGAATGTATATTCAGAAGTGGAATTCTCAGCCTCCAGCTGAAGCAGAGTTACAGAAAATTCTTTCTAATTAAAGTTAGAAAGCCGAGCACACAGCCACAGAGAAGAAAGGCCGCTGGGAGGCTCTACAGCTTCGGGAGAATGCCCCAGGTCCCAAACAGAGCTGAGATGACCGGGAAGTCCCAGATGGGGTAGGTGCCGCATCCCGCCTCCTCCAGATGGAACCCCAGTGACCATGAGCCTCTACAAGAATAGCTCGGGTGTGCGGGAACCAGGACTTTTACTCCAAACCGTGCGGCCACATAAGCCATATATACAAAGTGATCAATGGAAAGTAAATCATCCAACGTTTCTCCCTGAAAATCAGACTTAACTCTTTTACAAACCACAACACCCAATAGGAGAGAAAGAACAAAAGGGAATGCCCTGCCACAGAGGCAGGGTGGGATGGGGGGGATGAGGGGTGGGAGGGATACTGGGATCCGTGGTGGTGGGAAATGGTCACTGGTGGAGGGATGGGTATTCAAAATAAATGAATTAATTAATAAAAATAAGAAAGTTAGAAAGCCAAAGTTTGCTAATTGATTTTATTTTATTAGTTTTCATGTGGCTAAATCTCAAAAAGGTTTTATTTTGTTTTTGTTTTAGTGAAACAAAACCGTTTTTATTGAAAGAAATTTAGAGACAGGTGAGGGGAGAGAATGAGAGAAACACATGGTCAAGAGAAAGAACCTGAACTTCTCAAAGGAAGAGAAAGCAGAAAATGGCTTTGAATGATTGGAAACAAGAATTTTCTTAAGTTGTAAAGTATTATGTAGGAAATATTATTACTAACAGTACTGAATCATTCACACTGCCTCGGGTCAAAACAATAGTACAGCAGGTAATGTGTATGCCTTTCATGTGGCCAACTCAGTTTTGATCCACAGTTCCCCCAAATAGTACCCCAAGCACTGACAGTAGTGTTCTTGATCGCAGAGCTAGGAGGAAACCTTGATTAGTGGCCCCCAAACTAAAACCAAACCAAAATAAAATACAGTGTCTAAAGGGGCGGGGTTGGGGTTTTGGGGTGAGTTGTTGGGGAAGGTGTCTGCCATAGAGACAGACTGGGTGGTGAAGAAGTAACTGGGGACACCAGTGGAGCGAAGAGGACACTGGTGATGGGATTGAGCTAAAAACTGCATGACTGTAACTCAATTATGAATAAATTTGTAAACCATGGTGTTTCAATTAAAAAAATACTGATAACTAGATTTTTTTTAAAGTTTTCTATTCTTCTTTTGGTTAGTTCATTGTATCACTCTCATCCCACTGATTGTCGAATTACTTGAGCAGGTGCCAGTAACGTCTTTATTCCTCCCAGCCCTGAGATTTTAGCAGCATCTTCTTACTCATCTTTTCGCAATGATCGGAGGCTCTTTCAGGGTCAGGGGAATGAGACCTCTTGTCGTTACTGTATTTGGCATATTGAATACGCCTTGGGGAGCTTGCCAGGCTCTGTCGTGTGGGTAGGATATACCCGGTAGCTTGCCGGGTGCTCTGAGAGACATATATTTATATATTTTTCTCTATAATTTGGTGCCTACTGTCTGAACCCCATCAGATATGGTGTATTAATTGTGGAAAATGGGTAGGAAGGGTCTTATATTGTGTCTTCTCGGCCGCGCAGTTAGTTACTCCTACAAACAACATATAGCTATTTACTTTAAATTATTTTCAGCTTGCTAGAAAAAGTTATGACCAATATAGTTAACCAAATAATATGCTTATGTGCCTGCCAATTGGCATACTAATGTAATTTGAACATATTTACATGTGACTTATGGAGAAAAATGACATTGAGCATTACAATTTTTAGGCAACTTAAATTACAATGTAAGACAGGCATTGGTTTTTCTAGGATAAAATGCCATATGGTTTGTGAGTTCGTTACTTAAATTATAGATTATTCTATACAACATAATCCAATGGAAATGAAACATTTTGATTCAAAACGATAACTCATTCATAGTAGAAGACTTTTTTATTCAGTGTACAAAGGTAAAAATAAACAGAAAACATATTACAATTGTTTTTCTTGAGTACTTTTATATTGAAAGAAATGTGGCCCTGTAATAAATACTCAGTGATAGATATAGACTAATAAAACACTTAGGATTCTCAGCTATATAAACGTAAGTTAAACAAAAGGGAAAAACCAGCTAAGTAGCTATCATAGAAGACAAGTTTAATTTGTATAAGGAATGGAATATTTTAGAAATAATAGTCATGGTCTAAACTCACTAAGTAGGTTTCCATAGTTGAAGTAAATATTTATTTTGACTATGTGAAAAAGAATAAATCATGGTTTTTATACTGCATCTAGGAAAAATTATATACCATTTCACATCTATTAGATAGAAAAATTCAAGACAGAGGAGTAGACAGATGTGTCTTTGTGGAGTTTGTCTGACACAATGAGCACTATAAAAAATACTAATAAATGCATTGAAGTCAATTCTTCATGTTATGTAGTCATTTCCATTGTTGTAATTTATCATCTTGGTTTCTCAGATTTGATACTGCTATGCTATCAATGTTCTTAAACTACACTTTGAAAAAGATACACTGAGAAATGCTCCATCAACCATGTCTAGTAATAAATGTCTAGTAATAAACTACCAATTCATACAATAAACATGATTTCTCTATTAGGAGGGGCCAATGAATAGCGATGCTGATAGACTGCTTCTTTGCTGTATTGTGTCTGTTATGCTTTCTTTTACAAAATGTTTCTGCAATTATTCCAAAAAAAACTGTGCTACAGATACAACCAGAGAGATTTGTGTACATAAATATAGAGTGAGGTTACACATAGCACGGCTGTGGCTAAATGCATCAGTGTTAAATACTAGAAATTTAGAATCATCAAATGGACTTAAAACCTAGCTGTTAAGCCTGGTTCTGCCACTTTAAACGATGCAACATGGACTCATTTTCTCATATGCATAAGAAGGATAATGCTATTTAAAATCTGCATTTTAATAATACGATGATTAGGTTGATAAAACATGATCAAGTGCCATTTGAACTCTAAAGTGCGATATGAATGTACAATGTGACTATTCAGGATGTGAATTTGTCTATGTAAATGAATGTACGTGACTTTTTTCCATTATGATTAATTTTCTATTTTATTTTTATTTTAAAAAATTGTTAAAGCCCCATGACTTACAAGGTTATATAGGTTTTAGACACACCTGTGTTCCAGCACCAGCGTCACACCAGTGTCTTCTATCTATCAGTTACCAGGCTCCCCGCCACCCTTCCCCTAATCCCATCCCCAGCCTATCACCTTGACAAGCACCTTTATATGTTTGTTTGTTGAAATTTGGATCTCTTGTTTTCAGTGGTGATGACTCTGTGGCTTGATATTTAATTATACCGCTCCTTGACACCACTGATATATTCAGATCTCAATGGCCCTGGTTCTCTGTCGCTTCCCAACATTTTTCCCCTCCTGGATTTCTTGTCTTCCCACCTCCAGTTCTTTCCTTCTCTGACCATATCCTCCCTGTACTCTGTGGCCAAAGGCATCTCCAATTTCACAAACTGCTTTCCTGCATCCATTAATTCCATATATTACATATTAATGAGATAATCCTATGTTTGTCCTTCTTTCTTTGGATTCCTTCATTTAACATATCTTCAAATGCCCATCTTATGACTAGATAAATGACCATTTAGAATTATTCTTGACTATATTTTATAAAATTCTTTGCATTTATGCAACTTATTTTTCATAATCCGTATTCATGTACATTTAAAGAAGTTTAAATTGTTAATATTTAAGTATCACTCACCTCTTCAATATTTCACCAAGTCAATGATTGGTTATCTATAGTTGGGCCCAAATATTGAATGAATGTTATCGAAAATTATAAACTTGGTCTAAAATTGTCAGACTCAGTTCCTCATTTAAGAACAAAATAAGCATGAGTAAAGAGGTACAATGTCTTAAAACATTGACTGCCACAGGAATTCATTCCTTTCATCACCTAAAATACATTAGCACAGCAAAAACAAATCAGTGGCAATTCCAAAAACAGACTTCTTTTTAAATCACTCTCCTTCACTTTATTATTATTATCATTTTATATTTCACACAAATGAGACATTGGGTATTCAGAATTAAAATTATAAAATAAAATAGTTCTGTTTTGACTATGACATTACACAACAGAAATAAATATATAAATAAATAAATAATCTTCACATCATTATGTTGCCTGGTATATACATATATTCCATGTTCGCTCCAAACATTATGAAACTAAATAATAACCTAATTTTGTATGCATTATACATGAATTTTTCTCAACATGATGTAGATGTAACCTACCAATATAAACACAGACTATCATTTTATTTTCTAAATATTGATTGGCAACTTGTTTCTTTATATTGTTTAGGTGTAAGGCCATATTTTATGGTGCTTGAAGTACCCATGGTGCTATACTCTAGAGTCACTCCGAGTGATGTTTAAGAATTGAACCTTGAGCCTCATGTGCTTATGCTGTCAGATCATGATCTATCACTCTACCAAAAACTTACATTAAGTGTTAGGTACTTCTCAGGTCAAGGTGAATAGCACTCTTCATATGACAGAACATCATTGTATATAATGCATCTGTGGCACTTTCCTCCCATTGTTCATCAATTTGCTCAAGCGGGCACCAGTAATGCCTCACAACAAATTGTGAGACTTATTGTTACTGTTTTTTGGCATATCAAATACGTCAGGGGTAGCTTACCAAGCTTTTCTATTCGGGAGAGACACTCCCAGTAGTTTGCCAGGCTCTCTGATAGGGTGGAGGAATTGAACCCCAGTCGGACGCATGCAAGGCAAACACCCTACCCGCTGTGCGATCTATCATAATTTAATTATTCATTAATCAGTTTATCAGTTCTTTTTCTTTTTTCTTTTTTTTTATTTTTGGGTAACACCCGGCAATGCACAGGGGTTACTGGCTCATGCACTCAGGAATTACTCCTGGAGGTGCTCAGGGGACCAGATGGAATGCAAACCTGGGTCGGCCACATATAAGGCAAACATCTTACCCTGTGCTATCACTCCAGCCCCAGATCAGTGCTTCTTCAAGTTTGTTGCTGTTATGCTGATAGTATTTCGGAGGAGCTCACACTTGGAGGTACATGAGCACAACCAGTTGTATTGGAACGTCAAAACCAGGCCTCACAAATTCAATAGGTGTGTAATACCATATAAGATGCATCCGTTTTTTTGTTGTGATTTATTTATATATGCTCAGGGATTCAATTTTGTGTAATCAATTCCTAGGATAACATTTTCTCTTCTCCCCCCGCCCCACTACCCCTACCCCACACACTTTATTGAGCCACTGCGGTTTACAAAGTTGTTCATGATGATTTGTTACAGCCATCTCACCATCATTGTCACATTTTCTCTACCATTGTCTCCATTTTACCAACCATCCTTAAGCCTACCACCATAGTAAGCCTCCGGTACAGCGGGTAGGGCGTCTGCCTTGCACGCAGCCAACATGGCCGACCCGAGTTCGATTCCTCCGCCCCTCTCGGAGAGCCCGGCAAGCTACCGAGAGTATTCGATATGCCAGACACAGTAACAACAAAGTCTCCAATGGAGACGTTACTGGGCCCGCTCGAGCAAATTGCTTGTTACCACTAAATAGCTAATAGAATGATCAAAAAATATTTTTGTGGAAGAAAATTTGTGAAAATTGTTGTATCACGCCATGGGGACATTGAGTCCTTGTCTGAAGGTTTACAAAGATACTACTGCAAGTTAAGTCTTCTGGTATTAATGTTTTGGTTAGTTGAGATTGGTTATCTTCAATATTACATCCCATTCAATCTGGTGAGCTACTACTGGGAGGTCAATGTTGTAGAGTTTGGAGATGTTGCTCCATAAAATACAGAACATTTAACTAGGCAGGATATAATTGAGTATGGCTGACAGGGCTTCTGTAAGTATGGGGAAGCTGGGGAAGGTCTCTTATCCCTCTCTGAGAAGGTCTAGAGTTTTCATTCATAAAACCACCAAGTACCTGACATTTTTGGTAGATTAGGTTTTTCTGTGGAACTCAGACCTGAGGTGGTGGCTGGATGCATGGTGGTGGCTTTGGGGCATGGGAGAAGCTGCTGACAGTTTGGTAGTATTGTAGCTGACCACCACCTCTTCTGAGATCACCCAATAAGTCTCAGCCAGGAACAGTAGAATAACATTTTGTAATTTATAAAGACATTTAAAATGATTAAACCTTGTTTTTTTTGGAAGTGAGATTATATCAGTTCCTTTACAAAGAATGGGAAATTTTTGTTTGACCATTTACAAAAGTGTTTTCTTTTCTGTAACACCTATAAATAAAAATATTTGAATTGTGACCTCTCCAGATCTTTATAGTGATTTATTACTTGTAGTTCAATAAATCTCTGATTCTAAATCATGGTAAAGCAAAGGAGAAGATATTTTATTAACTTTATTAACACAAAAAAACAGAATAAAAAAACAGTAATTGGGAAAGTTGGGAGCATTTGTAAACAAATTATTTAAAAGATTTTTAAATCCAAATATTCATCAAAATGGGAAAAGAGAAGCAACAAAATTTACTTTTACATCCTTTGATAGTTTCATAAATAGGTAGCATATATCTTAATAAAGAATTTTTGTATGATTATTATCTGTGCATGCAAGGACAGAGAACGGATTTAAGAAATTAAATTTTGACTGCTCCCACCTAGAGTCTACTCTGGCCCTGTCCAGGTAACTAATGACCAGTAATAATAAAAATACATATCCTGAATGAATTAGAATGATTATGCTGTACTGAACCTGGTGATTATTTCTCTTTTAAAGTACAAAACCACTGTGAAAAAATATTCACATTAAATTTGCCTTGTATGCTATGGACTGGACTTCATCCCTGCCATCCCATATGGTCTCCCAAAGCACTGCCAGGAGTGATTCCTGAGTGTAGAGCCAGGAGTAACGTCTGAGCATTTCTGGGTATGGCCCATCCTACCCAATCCCCCCTTTCCCAAGATAAAGAGAGAAGGAAAATTTTTAGCCAAATAAAAATATTTTGAAGATGCTCTGAATTAGCTACAAGACTCTTAGTAGGGTACAAAATCTAATTTAAGTTGATATAAGACAAAATTAATAGCATACTTGCATGGAAATAAATGAGCCAAAAAAAGAGATATATTTACTTCAAAGAATTCAACCATATGTCGTAATTTCCCCATTTCTTAGCTGACCTGCAACATATGTTTGTATATCCTTTAATGCTATATTTAAGCAGTTCTCAAAGACAACCAGGGTGCAGTCACTGTCACCAAATAGTAGGAGGATATTCCATTTTAAGACTTATTCTTGACTTCCTGAAATACTAGATTTTTTGCCAATCAGGAGTATTTTTGACCAGTTTGGATGGACCTGGATGGCAATGACCAGGGATATTAAGGTTTGTGCTTAATTAAGAATAACTATGAACCTGATTCATTCAACCTCAGCTTCAACTCAGAACTTTCCCACAGTGCCTGAGCATTCATATTGGGAGGTCTTGATTGACTCTTAGAGTGTTTGTGCTGTCACAGCTCATCAAACACTCTTGTTCCATACAGTATTCACACAGCCTAGGCATGAACCCCTTAGTATGTGAAAATACTTTGGGAGGTATGTCCTTTTGGTAAGATGACCAGGGTGAACTGCAAGTGACCGAGTCTGTTAGTTTGGCTATGCAAATGTCACTCAGTCATCAGTTTTCTATTTTTTGTCATTTCAAATCTTGCATCTGGAATGACATCTCCAAGTCTGCTTTCCAAAGCAACAGAGATAAAAGCTGTGTTAGCTCTGACCCAAACCTTCATCCTCAGACAGTTGCTTACCCCTTTGGTTGATGTGAAAACCGAGATGGGTACCTGGGAACCAAAGCTCTTCAGCATATTTCCACCCTGACTCAAAGTACATTTGAAGCAGGTTACTGGCTTCCTGAAACTATTAAGGGCAGATTCTGTGTCACAGGCACTGCCCTGAGTAACTTATGCTCTTTGATGCTTCTCTGAGGGCTGGAGAGATAGCACAGCGGTAGGGCATTTGCATGCAGCCAACATGGCCGACCCGAGTCCGATTCCTCCGCCCCTCTTGGAGAGCCCGGCAAGCTACCGAGAGTATCTCGCCCGCATGGCAGAGCCTGGCAAGCTCCCCGTGACGTATTCGATATGCCAAACACAGTAACAACAAAATCTCCAATGGAGATGTTACTGGGCCTGCTCGAGCAAATCGATGAACAATGGGAGGACAGTGACAGTGACAGATGCTTCTCTGTCTTATTTCTCCACTGTGGTTTATTATTCCATAGTGGAGATTCTCTCCTACTTTAGCTTTCAAAATAGGTTCTAGTATTGGAAAGTACTAGATGGACTCCGCAATTTGACCATGTTGGTCCACTCCCTTGGCTCTTTTAGTGGTTAATTTCTACTTTAAAAAGATACGTGCTAATGAGTAGCACTGTAGCACTGTGCTCCCGTTGTTCATTGATTTGCTTGAGCGGGCACCAGTAACGTCTCATAACAAATTGTGAAATTTGTTGTTACTGTTTTTGGCATTTTGAATATGTCACGGGGAGTTTGCCAGGCTTTGCCATGAGGGAAGATACTCTCAGTAGCTTGCCAGGCTCTCCCAGAGGGGCGGAGGAACCGAATCTGGGTCAGCCATGTTGGCTGCATATAAGGCAAATGCCTTGCCCGCTGTGCTATCACTCCAGCCCATATCAAAAAGATACTTCATGTTACTGCCATTGGCACTTGCTTTTTTCCTAGGATGTGATCTCTCTTGGATAGTATCTTATGTGCACCTTTAGCTTTTGAGAGTAAAGAGTTTATGTGTCCGGTTGGCAGATCTCTTCCAACTCCTACTTATTTATGTACTTTTATGCCCTCATATTTGAATACCTACTCCCAAATAAGTACTTATCCTTTTGAGAGTATAGGGTACAAAAGATTATAAGCTATACCACATTTTTCTTTAGTTAATTGCCCTAAGCAGGAGTTCAGCTTAATGCCTGCATTAAATCAGCAAAGCTTTGACCATTGGTGCAGGTGTTAGCAAATGTTAAAATTAATTTAGAACTAATGCTGTAGAGATATAGAAAATAATTAGTAAACTTTTACATTTTTCTTATACACATTTTTATTGTTGTATACACTCAAGATTTTTTGCTTTAAGTGTGTGTGTGTGTGTGTGTGTGTGTGTGTGTGTGTGTGGAGGGTAGGGGGGGATATATTGGTGGTTACTTTATCCTCCCAAAGGTATTTTCTTAATTTTTTTCAACCAGACACTTCTCCTCCCCCCCCCCACTCCCCCCACACACTTTCTCCTTATTTTGGTATTCTAGCAAATGAAAGCCTAATTAAAAAAAAATTCTGTCTCTGTTAAGTCAGAAACAGAACTTAGACGTGACTACAGAGGAGATAGTGAGACGTTAATTTGCTCTTTAATAGGCATTTCCCAGTCAGAGAACCTTCCCAATTCACCTTCCGCGGGATGAAATTTATACCACAAAAGCTATAGCAGCTCCATCTTGGACGATAACATTTAGCTTCTTTGTCCAAAGTATCAATAAATTCAAGTGTTCGTGTGGAGTGACAATTATTGAGATCCTGTATTTTGACTTTTCTCCGTCAACTAAGCAATTTGGTAATGTTGGCAGCTGTATGGTAAGCAAAGTAATGAGGTGATCATTTTCTAGTCACGAATGCCACTCTTTGATTTAAACACTGTTCTACTAATATCCAAGAGTGAGTTCCAAAATAGTTTTGAGAGTTTAGGGGACATAATTACAGTTGACAATACGAACAAATAATTCAGTATCATTAAAAACACAGCTCACAGTTACAGGCACAGAGCAACATTAACAAGAAGACCAGGTTGCTGTTCTCTATTTTTGGAGAAAATAATCAAAACCTTTCTCCAAGGTTTTACCTGAAAACCTGTGAGGGAAACACGAAAACAAACATTTTATTATTACCTTGGGTTATAATAAAATCATAGATGTTGAAGAAGTGATAAGCCCCTGAAATAAGCCTCTGCCAATCAAAGATGATTTTTTTTCTGAAACCTACCCGAATGCTGATTGCAGCCAAGTGTAACTCAGGTGCCTCATTGTCATTCCTACAGTCATCAAGCAGGCCTACTAATTGTGCTGGTAAATACCCCTGTCACCAGATTCAAAAGAGTGAATCTGTTCATATTGAATATTCTTACAATGGGAAGTTAGGATAAGAAGAGTTTGCGAAACTTCCGCAGATTCAGAGCAAGTTATATAAAATTTAAAGATAAATTTATTACAGGATACAACTCATTAACTCCGAGAGATGAAGTATAGAACTCTTTGTACCAGCTTCAAATAAGAGAAGGCTGCTGGGCAGGCAAGGAGAGAGGGCAACAGAAAGTGGAACATTTGGGCCCAGCACCCTTAGAGAGCAACTCTCTGCTACAGAAAGTGTAACTTACATCAGGGGCAACTTATATCTGGCAAGGGAAGTGGAGTTAGTTTCCTTGACATCT
Organism: Sorex fumeus; assembly: GCF_029834395.1. Lineage (NCBI taxonomy): Eukaryota > Metazoa > Chordata > Mammalia > Eulipotyphla > Soricidae > Sorex > Sorex fumeus. Next base: position 1,685,796 of record NW_026606077.1, read on the forward strand.
CTGTAGATTGGCTTATTAGAGCAATTTTCCAGGCACTATAACTTAGGAGCTGCACTAGTGTCTGATACCTGGTTCCAGGGCCATTAAGACAGGCACATAATGGCCCATTGAGTGAAAATCCATTTGAAGTTGTTAGGATGTGGTCTTAATTGCGGCTAAAGAAAGAACTGACTGACCTCTAGCTGGGATCTTAAAATCAGGTCAAGACATCTTCAAACAAATAAAACTCCTATGGCCTCATGTAGGCTTACAAAATAAGAATCTATATTTTGACATATCCAAAATACGGTAATAGACAATTTTGTTGAGGAAGCACTGTTTTAAGCAGTACCTTTTCAGAAATAGTTGAAATATTGAAAGTTGAACTTGAAAAAGAAGAAATTTTAAAAAGATCCTAGGAAGTGAATCAAAATACATTTGAAAATCTAGTTTATAAGGGTGTTCATGTGGTTGACTGTTTATAAAAGAAGAAGATAAACTAGATACAGTTAAAAAAATAGATTTTGTCAAGAGATTTAATGGTCAACTAATTATTACTTGATGAAATATATGTGTCCTATGAAAAAAATATATATCCTATTATTTTTAACAAATATGACGATGCAACTTTTTATAACTGATGAAATGTGAAAGAAATTTCTTATTTATATTCAGGACTTCATTTTTTATTTCCTTTTTTCTACAATCAAAAATATATGTCAAAACATAGCATTCATTTGAGGCTAGTTAGAAACAGAATAGGTGCTCTGCATAAACCAATGACAGGTGCTATGGAGTCCTTCTTAGGAAGAGGCAGAGAGACCTCATGCAGTTCACAGAAATCTCCAAACTGCCCTCTCAGTCCCCAGGTGTCTGCTCCCTTTACCTGGAGGGCACAGGTCAAGTGGTGAATGCCATCCTCCTCAAGAACCAGTGTCTGCAGCCTTGGGGACTGTCCTATGGCCTCAGCCACTGCCAGCAGCTGACAGGCTGTTAGACCCCAGTCCTTTTAGTCTAGCTTCCTTAAAATTCTCAGGTATCTAGTCGGTCTCTAACTACTTTCCCAGAACCCCCATTGAATTCTGTTCCACGCAGAATTCCCCACAGAAAGCTTTGCTGCATTGCACCTGGCCCTATTACGGATTACAGTCACCCCCCCTCTTAAGTTCATGGTGTCCCAGAGGCACTCAAAGGAACTTATTTCCAGCTGTCTTCAGCCTCTTTATATCTCTAGCTTCTCCCCCTCAAAATGGAGACTTAAAAAGAAAAATATTTCAGATGATTTGATTAGTACAAGCACTATAAAATACACTAATTTAGCTTAAGTGTTATATATTGTTTAAATTATTTTAACTCTAATGAACCGTACTTGAGAAGATTAATTTTTTCTTAATATATCTATAACTTGAGAGAACCAAACCAAAATGCTTATAATAACCAAAAGTTACTAACCAGTTAAAGAACTCTCCTATTTTGTGGCAACTTCTAGTTTTAATTTTTAGGTGTCTAAATAAAGGCATAGGGTCATGCATTTAATTAGAATCACATATTTAATAGAATACATGCCTTTTTTAAGTAAGGGGATTTGGGAAGTAAATCACCACATCAAAAATCATATTTTATTAATAGCAATAGAAAACTTTCAAGGATTTTTCAAGTAAATGCAATTCAGTTTGAAATTCTAGAGCTTAGACCTTGAGTTCGTACTTGATAGGAAATTTAATAATGAAATCGATATTTTGTGAACAAAAATTTTAGTGAGCTGAGTATGCATAGGAAGAATATTTTCATGGCTCAGAGACACTACTTAGTAAGTGAAAATCACTGAGGCATGACCAAAGGAGGAGGTTCATAAAATAAAACATTCAGCTGTTTTTACAAGATATTGAGCACTGCAAATTATTCTGTCTTACCACTGTGATTATTTTAAAGCTTGCCGAGGCCTATGTAATAGCTCATCAGAGTATATATGCTGTGTTTGTTTATGTTTATTATCTACTAGAATTTATTGGTATTTGTTTCCATATTTTAAACCATTCTGCATTAGTTTTGAATAAAGTTAAACAAAGTTTTTAAAAGAGACTTCCAATAAAATATAATAGCATATCTTTATTTTCTTTACTTTTTCTATTTTTATTTATATTTTGGTTATACCCAGAAGTGCTCAGAAATGCCTTCTGGCTCTGAGCTCAGGGATTACTCCTATCATGTTTAAGGAATTATATGGAATGCTGGGTATTAAATTCATGCTGGTGGTATGAAAGGCAAGTGTCTACCCACTATACCATTGACTCTGCCCCAGTATCTTTTTTATTTAAAAATAAGAAAAGTATCTGAAAGAGTTAGGCCTCTTTGAGTTCATGTCAGCATTAATTAAAGCTCTAGGGAAGGAATATAAGTATTTAACCTTTCCATACTTTATTTCAATAATTCATCATAATCAGAATCTTCTCATGTGATGGAATAGTCTACATGCAATGAGCTATCTGTAGGATAACACTGTTCTGTCCTTCCTGCATAACCTCAGGAATAGTTGATATTTGATTATTTATTGGACTGAGGAAAAGAGAAAAACACCTTAAGAGGTATTTTGCCCTTGGGCAGTCAGGAAGGGCTTTAGAATTACCATTTAGGTGGGTTCTCAGGAAGGGCTTTCTTATGTTGATTGGGCTACCTGACTGGGGGGAGCATCAGCCCAGACTGCAGGGAGTCAGAGAGAGAGAGCAGGGCTGCAAGAAGGACCATGGAGAGACTAGCAAGGGGAACATGTGCTTGACAGAACCTAGGCCCTCCATAACATAAATTTCTTCTATGGGATAAACTTCCTTGTAATAAACTGCTACTAAGATCAACCAGCCTGGCCCTCGTCTCTTCCTTCATCTGCCTTTGGCCAACAGCCCTTCCGATCCAGGCCACACACAGCGGCTCAAGGGCACCGAACACGGGCGGCGAGATAGAGTCATCTCGACAGCCCGTGAACACACAACCTTCTGCTTGCATAGTTTTTTACACTATCTTTCTGTGCCTATTCTCAGATATAATTACATCCCTGATTCTAGAAAATACAGCAATAAACAGAGTAATTCTTTTCCTACTTGTAAGAATAAACATAATAAGGCTAAAATACAGAAAGAATGAATCTAAATATGAATTGGTTAGATATTATGCTACCTAAGGGGAGAGATTAAAGAATTAACGATGTTTTGTATCTCAGTAGATCTTTACATTTCTTCACTTGCATGTGATCAAGATTTCTAGATTTCTAATGATAAACTCTTAGAGAATAGTGCAGTCTCCTTCCCCCGCGCCTGACTGTCCTTGCCGCCAGGGCCCCTTGGAGGGGAGTGGGTTGAGCTTTCGTCTCCACCCTGACCAGGGCTCCAGCAGCCAAAGACCTCCAGGACCAGCCATCACCATGCTGAGACCACTCTCCGCACACATGAAGGTACTGGCAGAGGGACAAAGTCACGCGGGTTCCGGGGCCGAGATCTCCAAGCCTACTCGGATTTGGGCCAAGCATCCTCCACCCAGATCCTCCAAATTTCAGTAGGCGGGGGTCACACCCACCAACTGGCCCACTGGCGCCGTGTAATCCCATCAGCGGCCAAGACTCAGAGACTATAAAAACCAGCTCCCGGAACTGCATGGCCACATTTGCAGCTGCGCGACATCTTATTATGACATCTTATTATCTCATTCCTACTTTGGACTAACTGGCAGGCTACCAAATGTAGCCTGTCCACACGGCAGAGTCTGGTAAACTCCCCGTGGCGTACCCAATATGCCAAATACCAGTAACAATGATGGGTCTCATTCTCCTAAAGAGCCTTGAATATAATCTCAGGGCTAGGATGAAGGAGACGTTACTGGGGCCTGCTCGAGGCAATCGACGATTAACAGGATGATTTGTGATTTGTGATTGTGAAACTCTTAGAGGTAACACACATCAGAATGGTTACCTGAGCAACCAATATTAACCAGAGGAAACATTTTAGTATGAGAGCATGCTTTCACTTCCAGTTTGTTAGAAGTAAAATTATTATGCTAAATATGAACATAGAAAGAACATATATAAAAACTAATGACACGATAGAATATATCTGTTCTGAAATTCTATTTACAATACTCATTACTTACACATATATATGCAGATATATGTATATAGAAACTCTTTGAAGTGCAAGTTTACTATTCCGTTGTGCATTGAATTTTCACAAGATTGAAACTTTAGTTTGCCAAAGTCTTTAACATAATGGCAAATAATCACATTAAAATGAATGTAGAAACACACATGACATCTTGAATGGAGCTTTCAGGGCACTTGGAAACTTTCAGCAAAGTGCTCTTTGAAAGCCTTTTAAATAAATAGATGTAGTGCTAATGCTAAAAGGTTGAAAATTTATTCATTAATGTCATGTCTAAAGTAGGTGTGGAGAATAGGGAAAGAGAAAACATTGCATACATCGTTATGGTTCCTCAAACATATCATAGGGGCATTTTAATCTACCTTGACATATTGGGATGAGTTTATGTGGACAATCTTCTGGAAAATGTTTTTATGAACAAAAATAATACCTAATAGTGACTTTGTTTCTGTAGGATAACTCAATTGATAAATGGTATTTAAGTACCATACCAAATTTCAGAGCTATTATGTCAATATGTACTATAACTAAATTGCAAATAGCATACTATAATTATTATGTTTACTCAAAAACAGCCATCTGTTTAGGTTGGATATTATGGGCATAATAAATATTCCAAAAAATGTGCTATGTGGGTGCTGAAGCCATATAGTACAAAAGGTAGGGTGTTTGTCTTGCATACGGACTACTCGGACTCAATCCCCAGCACCCAATATGGTCCCCAGACCACTTCCAGGAGTGATCTCTGAGCACAGAATCAGGAGGAAGCCCTGAACACAGTGGGGTGGGCCCCCCTACCGCCACCGAATTGAACTTTGTTTTTCTTACATTGAAAAATCTGAAACTATTTCCCTCACTTTAATTTTCTCTTTGCAGACTGCCTTATATACCCCCTTTCTTTCCTTTTAAAGAACTCTAGAAAATGTATATCACATTATTTTATAATTTTTATATAAAGGTTTGCATCTTATCTTGACTGAGGATTCTTTGAGAAAAGTCATCCTATATTTATATGTACATATACCCAGGACACTATTTTGTATCCAGTTCAAAGTAAATATCAAGTAAATGTCTGTGAACTTAATCAAAATAATTTTTTAAAAAGTATGAATTTGATCACTTGATCACTTGACATCTCATTATTCATCGATTTGCTAGACCGGGTGCTAGGAACGTCTCCATTCATCCCGTTGCTTGCTAGTGTAGCCCAATAGTGCCTGCTCATTCTACGAACACAAAGAGACTCAAACGGATGGTTCAGGGTCTTGACAAAGAAGTCTGACCATCTCCTAGGTGGGCGGCCACACAATCTTTTGATGTTCCATGGAATCCAGTCGGTAGTGGCTCTAGTCCAGCGGTTGTCTCCAAATCTCATTACATGTCCAGCCCGTCTGATTTTCGATGCCTTGACAAACGAAACAGCGTCCCTGATGCTTCATCGTTGGTGGAGGCCAGAACTCTGGATTCTTTCTCTTACTTGAGAGAAGCGTGATACTCCAAGCATAGCTCTTTTGATTCCTTTTTGGGGGGCCCGAATAGCGTTCTCATCCTGTTTTTATAGGACCGAGGTCTCTGAGGCATATGATACAGGAAGAACAGTGGAATCGAAGAGATGTGCCTGGAGTCGGAGGTTCTTAGCTATTTCTTGGATGCTCTTGAAGGCGTTCCAAGCCGCTCTCTTCCTCCTGTGCAACTCAGGTGCCAGGTCATTCATCATGTTTACTTCTCGACCTAGGTACACATAACTGTTGCATTTGGAGATATTCGTTCCATTGAGAGTGAATGGAATGTCAGGAATGAGACCGTTTTTCATAAACATTGTCTTCATGGGATTCAGCTGTAGTATGACCTTTCCACACTCACAGTCAAAGTCAGCCAGCATTTTTGCGACTTGGCTAATGTTTGGTGTTATTAGAACGATGTAATCATAAAAGCGGAGGTGGTGTGGTTGCCAGCTGTCTATCTTCACTCCCATTCCTTATCATTCTAGTCGTTTCATGACGTTCTCTTGGGTGGCACTGAAGACTATGGGTGAAATGGTATCTCCATGCCGAACCTCTCTCTTGACATGGATGGTCTCTTCCTTGTAGAATGGTGAGAACCTGGTAGCGAATCTGCAATAGAGCTCACAGAGGCTCCTGATGTATTGAGTTTGAATGGCCTGTTTGGCTAGGGCTTCCATGACCACTTCAGTCTCAAAAGAATCAAAGACCTTTTTTAAATCAATGAATGTTAGACAGAGTGGTATTTTGAACTCTTGAGAAACCTCAATGAGCTTGGATATCGTGTGGATATCATGTGGATATCGTGTGATGGTGCTGAATCCTTTGCGGAACCCAGCTTGCTTGCGTGGTTGTCCTTCATCTAGTGTTCTGCCAATCCTTTTCAGGATGACTCAAGTGAACAGCTTGCAGATGATGGACAACAGGCAGATCGGGCCATAGTTGCCAATGTCATAGATGTTTCCCTTCTTGTACAGTAGTACAGTCCTGCTGGTTTTCTATTGGGATGGAAACTTGCATTCAGACAGGTAGCGTGTGAAGAGCCGAGCCAGTGTATTGATGAGAACTGGTGGCTGGTTCATCAGGTGTTCGGGTCTGACCTTGTGTGGGCTGGGTGCTTGTTCACTTCTTTACCAATGACATGGTGTGTCTTATTTTGGAAGAGAGATCGTTGGGAAAAACAATCAGAAACAATCTGACCCATTAGAACTTTTTATTTCTAGTTTTCTAAGATATAAAATAATATCAAAGTACTTAAAATATCACCAATCATCATGAACTGGCTACTCCCTGGATAACCTGTTATGGCTGTTTGATTCTCTTATAAGTTTCTAAGCTTCGCTCAATCTTTCTAGTATTAGATATAGCCAGAACTGCATAACTTATCCACCTAATAATTAACAATTTTCATTTTTAAATATTGTACATTTTCTAGATGTCAAAGAATGTCATAACATACAATAGCACCATGTAACAATATAAAAATATAAAATATATGTTATTTCAGTGACTGGCCAATTACATTTTTCATAAAATTCTCCAGATTCATCCATGTGAACATAGATGAATAATGCTGCAGACAGCATGAGAATGCAATGAGTGATTTCATTTATTTTCAATATAAACTCTCCTAATATCTATGTATTGAATTTCCCCAAAATTTACATGTTGAAATCTTAACCATGAGTGTGATGACAGTAGGACATAGGGGCCTCTGAAAGGTAATTATGTTAATGAGGGTAGATCCTAGATGAGATGCCATAGGGTTACTTAGCTCTTTCCATCATGTCAGGACACAATAAGTCTATAACCCTGAAGATGTCTACACCTCACTATGCTGCCATCTTAATCTTGTCTTCCAGACTCTGGAACCATGAAAAATAAAAGCTAATTTTATTCCAATCTCTGACATATTGTTATAACAAAAATTAGAATAAGGCACGACAGAAATAGAATTGCCAATCATGTGATAGTTGTATTTTAATTTTTGAGCAACCTTCATGTTATTTTTGTAATACCTACATAAATTTATATCTCTATTATCAGTGAACATGGACCAGTTTCTTTTTTCTCCAGATTCTCATCAACATATGACCTTTTACCTTTTTTGATGACCACTATTCCAAAACTATGAATAATGCCTCATTGTGAATTTATTTTTGTTCTCCTAATGCTTACTGGCCCGGCAAGCTCTCAGAGAGCCCGGCAAGCTACCGAGAGTATTCGATATGCCAGACACAGTAACAACAAAGTGTCCAATGGAGACGTTACTGGGCCCGCTCGAGCAAATCGACGATCAACGGGAGGGCCTTTACCTTTACCTTTGATGCTTACTGGTTGTAAGGAATCTGGAGAACTCTCAAAAAATGGTGATATTTTGGTCAGAGTACAAAGTGTCAGATATGCAAAATTAATAAATTTTAGAAATACAATTAATACTATGGTGACTACTTTACTTAAAGCATATGCTGCATTTTGCATTTTTTGCCAAAACCAGCTATAGTCAAGGCTGACTCCTGGTTGCGCACTCAGTAGTCACTCCTGGAAGTGGTCTGGTGACCATATGTGATACTGGGACCTGAACCTGGTTCTGCTGTGTTAAAGTTATGTTAAAATTTTGATGAGGTTCTTGGAAAATTTGTATGTTAAAATATTTGACACATAACTTTGTTCATGATATCCCTGCTGAACAAAAGTTTTCCTAAATGAGGTTATTATGAGGTTTCTTTTGAATTATTCATTTTAAAAGTTTGATTTTATTCCTTATATCAATATTTCCTCAGAAATTTGTACAGTTTATCTAAGAAAATATCTTCTGATTTAATGAGCCAGGAAGCTCTATCTTAATAGGTCTCATGGTAGGAATAATAAATATTTATTTAAACATGTCATAAGGGCAAAAAAAAGTCATATATATTTTTTTAAAATTACAAGATGACCTTTTGAAACAAGGCTAATATCAGACCAGGATGATAAGTGATGAAGTTAACATTGCTACTCATTTGTCAAGATGTACAACCATATAAATGACATTTGTATTTGCAAAGGTCAGGATGGATGATATGATTGTTGACTGAGATTAACACCCACTGCAATTTAAATTATATACTTTACAATTGCTTATTCGAATGTTTTATTCACATTTGGGAGTAATTGATAATACATTTTTTCCCATTCTAAAAATATCAAGGTCTTGTGTCAATGATTATCAAAAATGTTATAACAGAATTTTTACGTGTGGGCTTTATCAGCATGAAAATATTTTAGACCCACAACTAAAAATGTTGTATGACCCAGGCTTTAATTGTATCCTAACTTTGAAAAGATAACAATGTCATTTATGTTGTTGTTAAAATTATATGATTATACAATATGTAAACATTCTCTGATAAAATACCACATGGTATGTATTGTAGATTTTGTTTGTTACTTATCTCTACATTTATCAAGTTTCCACGAAGACAAATATACAATCTACAAATAAGTGTGTGACTACGTTCCAATGAAATTATCTCCAGTGCCATATAGCTGAATGAATTGTCCTTTGACTTCTCAGGAGGCCCTAAAGAAAAGTACAAAATGTGAAAACCATAAATTTTCACATTTTACAAAAATTGTGTATAATTTAGTTCCAATTCTTTAATATGTAGGATCCCAGATTTATTGAGTTTCATGTGAGAAATTTTATTTAAGTATATAATGAAAAAGTACAGATTTTTTTTTTTTTGGCATTAAGAGAATTCAGAAATTTTACTTACCCTCCAAATGATTCTTTAGGGATTTAATACTTTACCCAGAGTTTATAAAGTTTATCATTTACTAAAAGTCTTGGGTGAAGATTAGATAGAACTCTCTTTAGACAATAAAAAATCTAAGAAAGAAAGACGCAGGAGTCTTTCTTATAGGAACACTAGCATAAGACAAACATCCTACCTGCTGTTCTATTTATCTGCCATTAAAAACTATTTATTAAAAAGTAATAATGAATTCATGAAAAGTTTCTAGATTTAACTAATCATCAGAAAAATGTAAATCAACATGACACTGAGATATCACTGTGTGCCTAATAAAATCACAATTATTAGAAAAATAAAAGAACAACAAAAAAAGGAAGACTAAGGACTAAAGCAATAGCACGCAGGTAGGGCGTTTAGGCATTTGCCGTGCGTGCGGCCAACCCAGGGTCAATTCCCAGCATCCCATATGGTCCCCTGAGCACCGCCAGGAGTAATTCCTGAGTGTATGAGCCAGGAGTAACCCCTGTGCATCGCCCGGTGTGACAGAAAAATTAAAATTAAAAATAAAAAAAGTGAAGAGAAAAGAATATAGTGTCTTGAACCTTTATATACTATTGGTGAAAAAAAAAAGAAAATAGATTTTATGGAAATCAATGTGGCATTTCCTCTAAAAATTAAAATTAAGGGCCCAATTATATTTTTAAACTTTCCTTTTTGCATGCTTTTTCTTCTTGCGAGGATTGGAAATACTCTATGGTCCATGTCATTCTTGGATGAAATTCCTTGATTTAGTTGATGGAATAACGCAGCGAGAAACTTTAGTGGGGCAGGGAAACTGTCTTCTTTAAAATATGATCCATGGAAGGAACAGACCAAGCATTTCCATCTAGATAGTAACTTAGATCACAAATTCAATAACATCCCCCCAAAATCATTTTGCAGCAAGCATGGAAGTTTGGCAGGGAGACAGCAACATCAGTACAATAATATGTAAAACTGCACAAGGCCTTTGTAATTTCATAAAAATGGTAATAAAACATAGTCATAATAATAGTTGTGAACACTAAAATAGTGAACAAAAATTTATTCATTTACCAAATATCAAAATTCAACAGAATTTTATTATGGAAATACAATTCAGAGATGTAAAATAGAGACAATGTAGGGCCAAAATGGCCTCAAAGGAATCTGTCTGAAAGTACAACCATGGGACATAAATGAAGAGTGTATCAACAAAAAATTGAATCTTACATGAGGCCCCACGCACAAAGTTTACCATCTCTAGGAAATTCAGCATGGAGCAATGAGGAGTTGCAGTACCTTTGAGATTTGAGCAATGGAGCAGGAGTAAAGGAACAGAGACCAGGCAGAGGCGTTTGAAGGCTGACAGTGAGCTGAAAGCCTATGACTCAAACGACAGTTTTTACTTATAAATATTGAGCTGGAGACAGTGTCTAAAATAAGCAAGGTATCTGTTACCCACCACAAGCAGGCAAGGAACTGTGAACCCTCTTTCAACATAAAACAATCATATTCTGTTAGTCTTACCTGAGGGTAGAGAAACAGTGTGCTCAGTGATATATTCCTTCAACAATCCAAACAAAATCAGACCCCTCAGCCAACATGTAAGTGACCAAAAGTGCTTCTGAGTACTTATATTAATCAGAAATGCTTCCCACGGCTGTGAACATAGCGTCAACCTGTCTGATCATTGGGTCCAAGCTATGCGCAGTGCAGTGAACTTGTTGCAACAATGTTCTAGAAGTACTATAACTGCTAAGTTCATATGTTCTCACAATATTTTGTATTATCCATGCCCATATAATTATTTGCACTGACCCAATATTATGATAATTTGTATTATCCATGCCCATGTAATTATTTGCACTGACCCAATATTATCATTTTAGCTAGTACTTAATTTATCCACACCTAACTCTCAGATAGTTACTAGGCATAATGATTTAGTCACATCAATAGATGAGGAACAAATCTCAGGGAGCTTCTATACACAGCGGAATGTTCTAAACCCCTGTGAATTATTTCAAAGAAATCATTCTATGTGAACAGAGCATTAGTAAGCCCAGAGAAAGGATAAAAAAAAGTCAAAACAGAAAGTAATAAACTGAAAAGTAAAATAGCTAATCTGAAAAACACAGTAATAGATTTCAGTAGAAGAACGGAAGTTTAAAGGTAGTATAGCTATAGTAATTAGTAATTTAATGTCAGAAAAGTGCTCAAGATAAAACATAAAAATTACATAGAGATATTGCATAACAATGTAGGATAATCAGAGATAAACATCTGAACTTAGTCAGATAGACTCTTAGTGCTAGAGTCTCAAAATTCCTAGAGCATTGTTCATCCTCAAAGCTTTGCTGGTCTTCTTCTTCCCCCAGGTCAGTTGGTCCATCAGTATTCAAACCCAGGATGTGGCTTTCTTCCTGCACCCCAGGCGTCATCTAGGACCCTGAGACACCCACCATCCATGAGCCTCTTCCTGTTTGTCTCCATCCAACGCTGTGCCAGTCTTCTTCCTCCCCCAGTCTGTACCACCCCCCCAACACACACACCAGGAACCCACAGGGGGCATGGACTGTTCAGAAGTGGGTGTGGCTTATGTAGAAGTGGGCGTGGCCTGATTTGGGCAGGTGGCGGCTCACGCGAGCACAAGTAATCTCATACCCAGCAATATCAAGTAACATCTCAATATCCATACCTCCACACCAACATGAAGAAACTACGCAAATCCATACTACGTGTAGAGGAAGATGAAAAGAGTATAGAAGCCTCAGTAGGTGGTACTCGCCTAAGGGACCTCTCTGAGAAAGAATTCAGATATGAAGTAATAAAGATGTTCAATGAACTCAATGAAACAGTGAGGCAGATATCCAGTAAATTGAAGGAGGACATGAAAGAAACAATGGATCGGATTGTAAAAAAACTAAACACGTGGAAGGTTGTGTGTTCACAGGCTCCTGGACAGCTCTGTCTCACTGCCTGTATTTGGTGCTCTTGAGCTGCTGCGTGTGGCCTGGATCAGGATGGATGTTGGTCAAGGGCAGATGAAAGAAGAGACCACGGCCAGGCCGGTTGATCTTAGTAGCACTTTATTACAAGGAAGTGTATCCCATAGAAGAAATTTATGTTATATGGAAGGCCTAGGTTCTCTCAAGCATGTGTTCCCCTTGCTAGTCTCTTCGAGCTCCATCTTGCCGCCCAGCTCTCTTGCCTCTCCAACTCCTGCAGTCTGGGCTCACACTCCACCCAGTCAGGTAGCAAAATCAACATAAGAAAACCCTTCTTGAGGGCCCACCTAAAAGGTATTCTAAAGCCCTTCCTGACTGCTCAAGGGCAAAATGCCTCCTAAAGTGTTTTTCTCTTTTCCTAGTCCAATAAACTATCAACTATCAACTATTTCCGAGGCTATGTAGAAAGGACAGAACAGTGTTATCCTACATTGGATAATCGAGAAAATCCAGGAAGGTATGAGAGCAGAAATTGGACAACTACGCACAGCAATGTCACTAATCAAATATTCCATAGATGAAATAAAAAACTCAGTCTGTGCCCTCAACAATAGAATGGCCACAGCTGAAGACAGAATCAGTGAGCTGGAAGATCAGCTGCACCAAGCCAACAGGCAAAAACAAACAATGGCAAGAGACCTCAAAATAGCTCTAGAGCTAATCAGACTCCTAGAGGATGTTTCCAAGAGGAATGGCATGAGGATCACTGGAGTACCAGAAGGTCAGGAAAACAATCCCAATAAAAAAGCCACAATCAAACAAATCATTGCTGAAAAATTCCCAGAGCTTGACAATGCAGCCATTCAGATTCAAGGAGCCCTAAGGGTGCCAGCTAAAAGAGACCCTAACAAAAATACTCCAAGACATATCATAGTTAGAATAATAGATGCTGCACATAGAGACACAATACTGCAAGTAGCAAGGTCAAAGAAGGAAATCACACACAAAGGAGCACACCTTATATTCATAGCAGACCTTTCACAGGAAACCCTCAAAGCCTGAAGACAATGGTGGGATATAGTGAAAAAACTCACTGAAATGAACGCTTCACCTAGAATACTCTATCCGGCTAAACTCTCATTCAAACTCGAAGAACGGTACACTATTTTGTGGATAAACAGCAACTCAGGAACTTTATAGACTCAACCCCAAACTTAAAAGAAGTGTTAAAGGGGATACTATAAGACAAGACAAACCTTACAAGAACAACAAAGCCTAACAGATAGATAACACAAAACCCCATAACAATAATCTCTCTCAACATCAATGATCTAAATACACCAGTTAAGAGAGGCAGTGGCAAAATGGATTCAGAGAAAGAACCCAACATTCTGCTGCCTACAAGAACCTCATCTCAACAGTCAGAGCAAACACAGACTCAAAGTTAAAGGATGGAAAACAATCTGGCAAACAAACAGCTCCCTCGAAAAGGCAGGGGTGGGTGGCCCTACTAGTATTTGACAACATACACTTCAGGTTGAAAAACGATTAGAAGGAACAGCGAAGGTCATTTTCTATTCATCAAGGGACACATAAAACAGGAAGAAATCACACTCTTAAATGTATATGCACCTAATGAGGAAACAACTAAATACTTAAAACAAGTGCAAACAGATTTTAAGGAGGACATTGCTAGCAACACAATTATATCCGGAGACTTCAACATCGCCTTATCACCTCTGGATAGATCAACAAGAACAAAACTCAGCAAGGAAACATTGGTTTTGAAGGAAGAAATAGAAGAGAGAGGGCTTGTAGACCTATAGAGGGCTTTGCACGCCCAAAGGAAAGAATACACATTCTTCTCCAGTGCACATAGAACATTTCCCAAAATGGACCAGGTGCTAGGCAACAAAAGATAGATCAATAGAATCAGGAAGATAGAAATAGTATCAACAATCTTTTCAGTCCACGATGCACTGAAGATAGAAGTGAATCACACACAGACATGCAGAACCTAATCAAACACTGGAAATTAAGCAACTCAATGTTGAACAGTGAGTGGGTCAGGAAGGAAGTCAAGGACGAAATCAAAAGATACCTAGAGAAAAATGAGAATGAATACACAAGCTACCAGAACATATGGATTGCAGCTAAAGCCGTATTACAGGAAAACTTATAGCTCTGCAAGCATTTCTCAGGAAGGAAGAAAGGGCCCACGTAAACAACTTGACTTCACGGCTCAAGAGCTTAGAAAAGGACCAACAAAAGGAGCCCAAACCAGGCAGACGGAAAGAGATCATACAATTTAGAGCATAAATCAACAACATGCAAACCCAAAAAACAATCTGAAAGATCAATGAAACCAAGAGCTGGTTCTTCAAGAAAATAAACAATATAGATTAACCACCAGCAAGGCTCACAAAGAAAGAGAGAGAAAACCCTAATAAACAGAAACAGAGCTGAGAAGGGGGATATTACAACAGAAAACAAATTCAAAAGATCATCAGAAACTACTTTGAAAGTCTATATGCCACGAAACAGGAGAACCTAGAAGAAATGGATAAATTTCTGGATTCCCTTAATTTCCCAACGCTGAATCAAGAAGATCTAGAGTACCTGAGTAGTCCTATTAACATCAAGGAAATTGAAACTGTAATCAAAAGTCTCTCCCCGCCAAAAAAAAAACCCAGGACCAGATGGATTCACTAGCGAATTTTTCCAACATTTAAAGAGGACCTATTGCTATTTCGTCTCAAGCTTTTCCAAGAAATAGAAGAAAGAGGAACTCTCCCAAACAGTTTCATTAAGTTCATGTCTCTCTAATAACAAAAAGAAACAAAGACACTACAAGAAAAGAATACTACAGGCCGATATCCCTGATGAACATGGATGCAAAGATTCTCAACAAAATACTAACAAATAGAAAGCAACAGCTCATCAAAAATATCATACACCATGACCAAGTGGGATTCAATCTGGGGATGCAAAGATGGTTTAACATTTGGAAATCAATTAACACAATCCATCATATCAACAAAAAAGATAAAAAAAATGTGATCATATCAATAGATGTGAATAAAGCATTTGACAAGATCCAGCACCCGTTTATGTTGAAAACCCTTGCCAAAATGGAGATAGAAGGAACTTTCTCAATATAGTTAAAGCCATCTACCACAACTCTATGGCAAGCATTATCCTCAATGGGGAAAATCTGTGAGCTTTCACTCTAAGATCAGGGACGGGACAAGGATGCATGCACTCTCTATTGCTCTTTATTATGGTACTGGAATTATTTACAATAGCGGTCAGGCAAGAAAAAGATATTAAGGGCATTTAGGTAGGAAAGGAAGAAATCAAGCTCTCACTATTAACAGATGATATGATACTATACTTAGAGAACCCTAAAACCTCTACCAAGAAACGCCTAAAAACAATAGACTTGTATAGTAAAGTTGCAGGCTATAAAATCAATACCCAAAAGCCCATGGCTTTTCTATACACAAATAATGAATTTGAAGAAAGTGAAATGAAAAAAAAAAAACAATTTCATTCACAATAGTTCCCCAGAAAATCAAGTACCTAGGAATCAGCTTAACTAAGGATGTAAAAGACCTGTACAAAGCAAACTACAAAACACTACTTTAGGAAATAAAAGAGGACATGAGGAAATGGAAAGACATCCCCTGCTCATGGATCAGGAGAATTAACATTGTCAAAATGGCAATACTTCCTAAAGCATTGTACAAATTCAATGTGATCTCTATAATGATGCCCATGACATTCTTCAAAGAAATGAAGCAAACACTCCTGAAATTCAAATGGAACAATAATCACCCACAAATAGCTAAAGCAATTCTTTGGAAAAAGAAAACGGGACAAATCAACCACCCAAGTCTTAAACTCTACTACAAAGCAGTAAAGGGGCTGGAGCGATAGCACAGCGGCAGGGCATTTGCCTTCCATGCAGCCAACCTGGCTGAGCCGGGTTTGATTCCTCCACCCCTCTCGGAGAGCCTGGCGACCTACTGAGAATGCCGTGAGCAAAAGGGAATGCTGTGGCATAGAGGTGTGGTGGGATTGGATTCTGGGGTCCAGGGGTGAGAGGGCTACTAGGATCATTGGTGGTGGAGAATGGGCACTGGTGGAGGGATGGGTACTCGATCATTGTATAACTGAAACCCAAGCACACAAAAGTTTGTAAGTCTACAACGGTACCTCATGGTGTTTCACTAATAAAAAATTAAAATAAAATAAAATAAAACAAAGCAGCAGGGAAGATGCAAATAAAAAGAATTCAGTTTATTCCTTTACATTTACAAAACAAATACAAATTAAATATTATTCAGTACATGTTTTTAAATAGCTATAGTAGTTCTTATGAAGCATGGAAGAAAGATGTCCTGTCTGAAATTTTATTTTGAAAAATAAGATGCGAATGGAATAGATCTAAAGGGCATCCTAGGGAAAGTCTTTAATAAAGAAAGAAACTCTCACTGACCTATCTTTGACATTCCTTCCTAAAATGCAGAAATTATCATAGTAAGACAGTTGTTTATATCCTTGAAGTTAAAGATGGTGGATAGAAACCATATTCCCAAAATGCCAAACTGATTTTTTTGGCATTTCTGTGTCACTGACCACACTCTCAAATCACTTTATCAGCCCTAGGAATGTCACATCTTTTGACATGAGAAAAACTAAAGCTACTTAAATAAGGTCATTAATTAGGCTTCTCTTGCACAGGCATAGTTTATGATTATTGTTGAAAAGTGTTATTTTCATTTGTCTTATTAATAAACACAGTTGTCATTAGTTATTCCCACTATTTCCTCATGCGTGTGATCCTTTAGGATTTATTAGTCCTTTATCTTAGGCAGCAAATCTCTCTAACAAGTCAGCCAAAGAGCGTTTGCCCTTGTACGAGTCAAGGCAAACCATACTTACTTTACTAGCATCCACTTGAGAAAATATTAATAAAATCACATAAAATTTTTACAGTTTAAAACAGCAAAATTCCTCTCTATTTTAGAGTTGAAATGATATCTATTCTCATTTGTTCTGTTAAATCTTATTCCTAGCTGTAATTTAACTAAACCAACATAGCTTAAGGTAAAGGTAAAGGCCCTCCCGTTGTTCATCGATTTGCTCGAGCAGGCCCAGTAACGTCTCCATTGGAGATTTTGTTGTTACTGCGTTTGGCATATCGAATACATCACGGGTGGCTTGCCAGGCTCTGCCTTGTGGGCGAGATACTCTCGGTAGCTTGCCGGGCTCTCCGAGAGGGGCGGAGGAATCGAACTCGGGTCGGCCATGTTGGCTGCTAGCAAGGCAAATGCCCTACTGCTGTGCTAGCCGGAGAGATAGCAAAGCGGGTAGGGCATTTGCCTTGCACGCAGCTGACCTGGTGGGCCCATGTTCGATTCCTCTGCCCCTCTCGGAGAGCCTGGCAAGCTACCCGTGCGGTATTCGATATGCCAAATACAGTAACAGTAACAAATCTTAGCTTTTTAGAAAACTGAAAATGAATTTGTTTTTCCATAATTTTTCTTTCTTTTTTTCTATTATTAGCACATATTCAAGGAAAATAATTTTGAGAAAGTTTTTTAAATAATTCTCTTACATTAATGAATTTCCACAAACTACTTCCACTACCCAGCCGTCGCCACACTCCAGGACGCTTTCCGGACCCGCGCGGCAGCTCCGGCCGAGACCCACGCACAACTGAAGACCCACAGAACAAGGTAAGCGGAACTCTCTGAGACCTTGGACTCCAGGCTCGGCGGACCCAGGGACAGAGCTTCTCTGCTTGCTCCCACCACCACAGGTGACAAAGGGATTCTAATCAGGAGCCCCACCCTACCCTGCCCTGTCTGCTTCCATCAACCACCCAGGGATCGAATTGTGCACAGGAGACCCACCCTACCCAGATAAATACCCCACTGGCAGACTTCCACTCTCGACACTACTTCCACTACCCAGCCGTCGCCACACTCCAGGACGCTTTCCGGACCCGCGCGGCCGCTTGCGGCCGCGCGACACATCATAAGACACTAAATACCCATCTTCTGGAATTGTCATACCATATTTGATAGGATTCAAATATGGTAACACCTACAAGGGTGATTAGAGGTCACCCCAAAAGCCTCTATACCTCTCGGAAAGACTGGCAAGCTACCGAGAGTATTCCGCCCGCACGGAAGAGCCTGGCAAGCTATCCGCTGTGTATTCGATATGCCAAAACCAGTAACTACAACTGGTCTCATTCACCTGACCCTGAAGGCTTCACCGACATGGCAGCACTGAGAACGATGAGAAAGGAGAGGCCGACAAAATCTCAAGGCCGACCTAGGCTGCCACAACGAAGGAAGACAAAAATGATCGTCTGTACTTTCAATGCACGTACGCTAGCATCAGATGCATCCATTGAGGACCTGATGGTACAAGCGCGAATGATCAAGTACGACATCATTGGTCTGACCGAGACAAGAAGGCACGAATCTCACCATGCCGTTTTCGACACTGGAGAAGAATTGTTCCTCGGAACATGCGATAAAAGAGGTGTTGGAGGCGTCGGTGTCCTTGTCAACACAAACTTGGCCAAGAGCATTGATTCATTCGAATGCCTAACAACCCGAATCGGACGTTTACATTTGAATAGATGTGGCTCACTGCCTGCAGTTTCTATCTTCGTTGTCTACGCACCAACATCTCATTATGATGAAAGAGAAATCGAGAAGTTCTACATGGAGCTAGAGAAGTTCTATAAAGAAGACCACACCTTATACAAGATCATTGTGGGTGATTTTAATGCCAAGATAGGACCGAGAAGATCAGCTGAAGAACTTCACATCGGAACCCATGGCCTAGAATGGAATGAACAGGGTGAGAGACTGTCTGAGTTCATCATGTCGACCAAGACCATTCATGGTAACTCACAGTTCCAGAAGGCAGAATCTAAACGATGGACATGGGAGTCTCCCGGTGGACGATTCCACAACGAAATAGACCACATCATATTCAATCGACGGTTTTGCCTGACTGATGTCGCTGTTGTCCCAAAATTTCGAACGGGATCGGACCACCGTCTCCTTCGTGCAAAATTCTACTTCACAGAGCGGGGAGAAAGGGCTGCAAAGTTCAAAAAGAGAACTCCCAGAACGACCACCAACTGGGAACTCTTTGGTACTATTGCGGCAACATGGGAAGATGCCATTGTTGACAACATTGACGAGGAATACGATCGACTGGTTCAGCACCTCCATGAATGTGCGAGGAACGCCAAGAGAGAGATAGCCACAAAAAGTCGCCTATCTTCGAAAACTCTTGAGCTAATTCGCCAGCGTGGTTTGGCGCATGCCTCAGGCAACCCCAAGCTAACGTCCGAGCTTGCAAAGCAGTGCAGAGATGCGATCAAGGAAGACCTCAAAGAGAGAAGAGCAGAAGTACTGGTAGATGCGGCAGAAGCCGGGAAAAGTATTCGTAACGCCCGCCTGTCCTTCGCCAACTATAAGACCAAGATGACTGCCCTCCGACGTCCTGATGGATCCATCACATCCTCCAGAACGGCAATGGAGAAGATTATCCATGACTTCTACTCAAATCTCTTCGATAGCCATGTCCACTTGCCGACATACCAAATTCCACAGGATGGGTATGTCGTTCCCAACGTTCTCCCTTCCGAAATCCGACACGCCATTTCGTCAGTAAAGAAGCAAACAGCACCCGGCCCAGACAAGGTCAGACCTGAACACCTGAAGAACCTGCCGTCAGTACTCATCAATACACTGGCTCGGCTCTTCACTCGCTACCTGTCTGAATGCAAGGTTCCATCTCAATGGAAAACCAGCAGGACCGTACTACTGTTCAAGAAGGGAGACATCCATGACATTGGCAACTATCGCCTGATCTGCCTATTGTCTGTCATCTACAAGTTGTTCACTCGAGTCATCCTGAATAGGATTGGCAGAACACTAGATGAAGGACAACCATGTGAGCAAGCAGGGTTCCGCAAAGGATTCAGCACCATCGACCATATCCACACGATAACCAAACTCATTGAGGTTTCTCGGGAGTTCAAGATGCCGCTCTGCTTAACGTTCATTGATTTAAAGAAGGCCTTTGATTCTGTTGAGACGGAAGCGGTCATTGAAGCCCTAGCCAATCAGGGCATTCAAGCCCAATACATCAGGATCCTCCGTGAGCTGTATTGCGGATTCACTACCAGGATCTCACCATTCTACAAAGAAGTGATCGTTGATGTCAAGAGAGGGGTGCGGCAGGGTGATACCATTTCACCAAAACTCTTCAGTGCCACCCTCGAGAACATCATGCGACGACTGGAATGGGAAGGAATGGGAGTGAAGATAGATGGTCGGCAACTACACCACCTCCGCTTTGCTGATGACATTGTTTTAGTAACACCAAACATCAGCCAAGCGGCACAAATGCTGGCCGACTTTGACCGTGAGTGTGGAAAGGTAGGACTACAGCTGAATCTTACGAAGACAATGTTTATGAGAAACAGCCTTGTTCCTGACGCCCCATTCGCTCTCAATGGAACGACCATCTCCGAATGCAACAGCTATGTGTACCTAGGTCGAGAGGTCAACATGACAAATGACCTGGCACCCGAGCTGCGCAGGAGGAAGAGAGCGGCTTGGAACGCCTTCAAGAACGTCGAAGAAATAGCTAAGAGGACGAAGAACCTCCGGCTCCGGGCACATCTCTTTGATTCCACTGTTCTTCCTGCATTAACATATGCCTCAGAGACCTGGGCCCTACGCAAACAAGATGAGAACGCCATTCAGGTCTCCCAAAGAAGAATAGAAAGAGCTATGCTTGGAATATCACGTTTCACTCAAATGAGAGAACGAATCCGGAGTTCTGACATCCGTCGACGATCAAGGATCAGGGACGCTGTCTCATTTGCCAAGGTGTCGAAAATCAGATGGGCTGGTCACGTAATGAGATTTAAAGACGACCGTTGGACTAGAGCTGTTACTGATTGGATTCCACGGGATGTCAAGAGACCGCGTGGCCGCCCACCTACCAGATGGTCAGACTTCTTTGTCAAGGTCATGAACGATCGGTTTGAGGCCCTCCATGTTCCCGGAGCGAAGAGATGCCATTGGGCTACACTAGCACGCGACAGGGACAAATGGAGACGTTACTGGCGCCCGCTCGAGCAAATCGACGACTAACGGGAAGTTAAGTGATTTAAGTGAATGAATAGATTTTACTAAAGCATTTCACACGTGCCAATAAAGTAAATCACAATAATGATGAGTAGATGTATTGTCTCTATTAATTATCCATATTCAAATTCAGTTAGAAATATACTGCCCAGTGTTTTTCTCATTCTAAATTTCATGTGGAGAATAATTAACATTCCAATATGTTATGAAGAAAGACTGCTGTCCTGCGTATTTTAGAACATAAAAGCAGAATACAGGGTGTGAAAATGATTTGTTTATCTTGGACTGAGATAAAACGTCTTCATTTTTCATCTAGCTGCATTGCTGTAGTAATACAAAACCCAAACACATCGCTCAGTATCATTAAAATAAAGCTGGAATTAAGACACAGCCCACTCAATCCATATCATAAAGCAGTCAAGGAAATGCTGATGGTAGTTGACAGTTGGTTGGGTTTTATGAGCTAATGAAGATATATCATGAACAATTACTCTGATAATGAATTGTTGATTATAATGCTTTAAAATGGTTTGCTTAAATGATTTTCTATCTGAAAGATCTCTCCTTTTTCTCCACACTTAAAACATCAACATGAGTGGGGAGGAGAGTAACCATGAGAGGAGAGAACTTGCTATCACTCACCTAAAATGTGAAATGCCAGTTAAAAAAAGTAGCTGGTTCACAAAAGTATAATTAAAACATTTTTTCTAAAGTTGCTTCATTACTTTATAACAACTGACACTAAAGGAAGATTTTCACCCTCACCTTTCTTTTTTTTTTTTTTGACAAAGTAAATAGTCCATGTACAATCCTGTTGTCCTGTCCATATCCTTTTAGGTGTGTGTGTGTGTGTGTGTGTGTGTGTGTGTGTGTGTGTGTGTGTGTGTGTTTCTATTGCTGGTTCTCTGGAGTTTCAAAAATATTGACATTAAAATTAAAATCAGGGAACGAATAAAGTTTGAAGTCAAAGAAAATGCTGAGATCAGTGAACCAAACACAATCTGTCTAAAGTAGCAATTCCAATTCTATATAAATATCATTTCTCACTTTTTTTGGAGGGTGGGTTTACCTCGGTGGTGCTCAGAGGATCAGGATTTATAAATAATAGAGGAAAATTGATAGCAAAATTAGACAAAGAATAAAAGCTGAGAAATAAGTCCTTACTTATGGAATTATACATGTCTAAATTTAAAATCATGATAATTGATATAAATTAAAGTAACTGACAAAGGGTATAATCAAAAACAGCCATCTTACTAAGGAAAAATATTATATATAATTATACAAAATTGTGATCAACTTGCTTCTCAAGAGTTAAGATTGATGGGATGTTTGGTACTCAGCCCACATCAATGTAGGCAACCATGGTAGACAAATTTCTCCCACAGAAATCTAGTGTGGGTAGACTGTAGGCGGGAGGGGGCCCTTGGGAAATTGGTGGAGTGTTATGGGGACTTTGGTTGTGGATGTTGAAACAACATATGCCAGAAACAGTTACAGTATAGTAGATCATGGTTCTACAATAAAAATAGAAAACATGTGTTTTAATGATGACAAGGTCATATTTATCAATATGCATGGCTACTACTTTATTTCACTCATCTCTAAAAATGTAAGATCATAAAATTTTTTCTCAGGAAAATATAAAAGGTAATTATCTCTTTTTTTCTCTCCATTACACTCTATTTTTTCTATTTTTCTTTATGGTTGCAAAAATAACTTTTATTAATAAACATGTTTATAAGCTTAGTATTATTTTATGTAAAATTTTTATGTGGCTTTACATCTACACTTGTTTTAAATTGTGACTTTTGTAACAAAAAATATATTTTCTTGAGAAATTAAACTTCTGTGGTGATTTTCAAGTTCCATTCTAACAAAATCCAATACGTGGTGAGTTTTATTCTTAATAATTTAATGTGATATCTTCCATTGTCTGAAACAATCATTCTGAACGAATGAGAAAGAGCAAAAGGTAAGGAAGCTTACTAAGATCAAAAAATACCGTAAAATGTAAAATATTATTGTAAATAAGACACAAAAGCTGTTGATGAAAATAAAATCACAATGCAGCTCCTATTTTCTAGTTTCAGTATACTAGATTGAATTGAGCTGATTTTGTTGGAAAATGGATTCTTAGAGAACATGGATACAGAATATAATGGTAAATTCCTGCCATACTTGTGATGTTTTGAATCATCTACTTATTGATGTAGTTGCTCTCCTTGATAGCCTACAAATATATATTACAAACAATCTAAAATTCACACGTATAGGTTAAAAAGCGAAAACATAGATCATTGCAAATAACTTCTAAAAGGAAATATTTTCTTTTGATTTATTGTTATAATCTCTATTGGTATATAATTACTCATTTTAATGCTTATTACTCATTTTAAATCACTCTTTTTTTCCAAAATAATTTTGTTATTTAATGAGGGTTACTCAAAATATAATATGCTATATTTTATACTTTAAATTTTATATTTAATAATGTATTAAATGAATTAATGCATTTGCTCTTTATTAAATAGTTTTGGCACTTATCCATGTTATTTTTCACAGATACACTTTCTTTTACAATACTATATGTACCATATAAAATGATATTCCATTTTTTAAAAATCTATTCCAACATGTTCTTTGTGGTACTATTTAGGAGATTTTATATGATTGAGTGCTCATAAAAATTATAAAAAATATGCATGGAAAAATGCTGACTATTGTAGACTAATGAGTCTAATGTAAAATATAATCTACTCATTCTATTTTGTGAAAGCATTTTTATGCATTGTCTTCCTCAATAAGGTGGCTATAGTGAGATATTTGTTCTGTTGCTTTGAGTATTCTAATTTGTTTGGGTAGATTATTTTTCTCTTATAACCAGCAAATCAAACACGTTATATATCAGACTGTTATGAATATTGTGAGTTGGGAATGCTAAACTTGCTCTGGAGAGATTAAATCTGTTTTCTGAAAAGGCTAACCTGAGAATCAAATCTCTGAGTATGAAGTTTCCCTAGATCATTTATCTCTCTTGTTTAAACAAGATTTGTTTTCCTAGATCATTCATCTCTCTTGTTATAAAACTCTACAACTGATGAGAGAATTTCTTTTTAAAAAGGTAAAATAAGGGTCTCAAAGCATAGTAATTTCCTTGCATGTGGCCAACCTAGATTCTATTCCTAGCATCCCATTTGGTAATCAGTGCACCACTAGGAGTGACTGCTGAGGGCAGAGCCAGGAGTAACCACTTAGCA
The DNA here is from genome assembly GCF_029834395.1 of Sorex fumeus. NCBI lineage: Eukaryota > Metazoa > Chordata > Mammalia > Eulipotyphla > Soricidae > Sorex > Sorex fumeus. Next base: position 1,710,585 of record NW_026606077.1, read on the forward strand.
TCACAATGTGTGGCCCTCAAATAGAAACAAAAAAAAATATATTATATATATTAAGAGTGATATATAGTAACTCAAACTTATTTTTCCAGGAAAAATGTATAAGCAAAAGTAGTAGATCAGAGTCCCAATAAATGAAGTCCTTATGATGCAAGAAAACATTATATATTTTATATATAATATATATGTATATCACATAAAAATTACATAAATATTACATATATGCATATATATATTGTATATATGTCGAGAAGTCAACATGACGAATGACCTGGCACTTGAGTTACGCAGGAGGAAGAGAGCTGCTTGGAATGCCTTCAAGAGCGTCGAAGAAATAACTAAGAGAATGAAGACCCTCCAGTTCTGAGCACATCTCTTCGATTCCACTGTTCTTCTTGCATTAACATACGCCTCAGACAAAAATGTATAGTCGAAGTGACATCTGAACTTGTTTGTTCCTTGCAGCACTCTTTACAACAGCCAGAATGTGGAAAAAACTTGAGTGCCCAAGAACAGATGACTGGTTAAAGAAACTTTGGTACATCTACACAATGGAGTACTATATAGCTGTTAGAAAAGATGAATTCATGAAATTTACATGCAAGTGATACTACATGGAAAGTATCATGTTAAGCGAAATGAGTCAGAAAGAAAGGGATAGACATAGAATGATTGCATTCATTTGGGGAACATAAAGTAACAAAATAAGAGACTAACACCCAAGAGTGGCTGAGATCAGTACCAGGAGTTTTGCTTCATGGCTTGGAGGCCAGCCATACACTCTAGGGGTAAAGGGAGCTCAGATAGAGAAAGAAGCACCAAAAAGTGTGTTGGGAGGATCCTCCCAGGATGGGAGATGCATGCTGAAAGTAGACTATAGACCAAACATGATTGCCACTCAATGCCTCTTTTGCAAAACACAACACCCAAAAGGAGAGAAAGAACAAAAGGGAATACCTGCCTTTTTATATATATTTCATATATTTATATGTATATTATATATGTATATATTATACATATATGTCTGTATGTATATGCTCTATACATATATGTATAATACATATATTATACATCTATGTGTTATACATAGATGTATAATATGTATATATTATATGTATAAATTATGTACAATGTTGTATATATATATTGTATATATTATATCATATACCTTTACCTATATCATATAATATATATAAAGAGCTGGAGTGATAGCGCAATGATAGGGCATTTGCCTGGCCAAGCCGGGTTCAATTCCTCCACCCCTCTTGGAGAGCCCAGCAAGCTACTGAGAGTATCTCTCCCACACAGCAAGCTTGGCAAGCTACCCATGATGTATTCAATATACCAAACACAATAACAAGTTTCACGATGGAGACATAACTGGACCCACTCGAGGAAATCAATGAACAACAGGAGGAAAGTGCTACAGTGAAGTGCTATTATATATAATATAAATGCATAATGTAATCACTTGATCACTTGATCCCCCATTATTCATCGATTTACTCGAGCAGGTGCCAGTAATGTCTCCATTCATCCCTGTTGCGTGCTAGCGTAGCCCAATGGCATCTGTTCGTTCTACGAACAGGCATAGCCTCAAGCCGATCATTTAGCGTCCTGATGAAGAAGTCTGACCATCTTGTAGGTGGGCGTCCACCCAATCTTTTGACGTCCTGTGGAATCCAGTCAGTAATTGCTCTAGTCCAGTGGTAGTCTGTAAATCTCATTAGGTGTCCGCCCATCTGATTTTTGATGGCTTGGCAAATAAGACAGCGTCCCTGATTCTTGAGCGTTGACGGAGATCAGAACTCTGGATTCTCTCATTTGAGTGAATCTTGATATTCCAAGCATAGCTCTTCCGATTCCTCTTTCAGAGACCCAAATAGCATTCCCATCCTGTTTTCATAGGGTCCAGGTCTCTGAGACATATTTTAATGCAGGAAGAACAGTGGAATCGAAAAGATGTGCTCATAGCTGGAGGTTCTACATTCTCTTACTTATTTGTTCAACGTTCTTGAAGGCATTCCAAGCCGCTCTCTTCCTCCTGCATGACTCAGGTGCCAGGTCATTCATCATGTTGATTTCTCGATCTAGGTATATATAACTGTTGCATTCAGAGATGGTGGTTCCGTTGAGAGCGAATGGAGCGTCAGGAACAAGGCTGTTTCTCATAAACATTGTCGTCATAAGATTCAGCTGTAGTCCGACCTTGCCACATGCACGGTCGAAGTTAATCAGCATTTGCTTGGCTGATGTTTGGTGTTATTAGAATGTCATCAGCAAAGTGGAGGTGGTATAGTTGCTGACCATCTATCTTCACTCCCATTTTTTCCCATTCCAGTCATCGCACGATGTTCTCGAGGGTGGCACTGAAGAGTTTTGGTATCACCCTGCTGAACCCCTCTCTTGACATGGATGATTACTTCTCTGTAGAATGGTGAGATCCTAGTAGTGAATCCATAATAGAGCTCACAGAGGATACTGATGTATTTAGTTTGTACGCCCTGATTGGCTAGGGCTTCTATGACTGCTTCTGTCTCAACAGAATCAAAGGCCTTTTTTAAATCAATGAACGTTAGATAGAGTGGCATCTTGAACTCTTGAGAAACCTCAATGAGCTTAGTAATCGTGTGGATATGGTCGATGGTACTGAATCCTTTTCGGAACCCGGCTTGTTCACATGGTTGTCCTTCATCTAGTGTTCTGCTAATCCTATTCAGGATGACTCGAGTGAACAGTTTGTAGATGACAGACAATAGGCAGATTGGGCAATTGTTGCCAATGTCGTGGATGTCTCCCTTCTTGTATATTAGTACAGTCTGGCTTGTTTTCCATTGGGATGGAACCTTGCATTCAGACAGGTAGCGTGTGAAGAGTCGAGCCAATGTATTGATGAGTACTGATGGTAAGTTCTTCAGATGTTCAGGTCTGATCTAGTCTGGGCCAGGTGCTCTTTGTTTCTTTACCGACGAGATGGCGTGTTGGAGTTCGGATGGGAGAACATTGGGAACGATATATCCATAGTGCGGAATGTGGTATGTGGGCAAGTGGATGTGGCTATTAAAGAGATCTGAGTAGAAGTCATGAATAATCTTCTCCATTGCCCTTCTGGAAGATGTGATAGATTCATCAGGATGTCGGAGGGCAGTCATCTTGGTCTTGTAGTTGGTGAAGCACAGGCGGGCATTACGAATGCTTTTCCCGGCTTCTGCTGCATCTACTAGCTCCGCTGTTCTCCTGTCTTTGAGGTCATCCTTGATGGCTTCTCTGCATTGTTTTGCCAGCTCGGACATTCACTTGCGGATGCCTGAGGCATGTGCCAAACCATGTTGGCAAATAAGTTCAAGGGAGTTCGAAGAAAGGCGGTTTTTTGTGGTTATCTCTCTCTTGGCATTCCTCACACAGTCATGGAGGTGCTGAATCATTCAATCGTATTCCTCATCAATGTTGTCAATGACGTCATCTTCCCATGTTGCCACAACAGAGCCAAAGAGCTCCCAGTTGGTGGCCATTCTAGGAGTTCTTTTCTTAAACTTTGCTTTCTTTTCTCCCTGTTCTGTGAGGTAGAATTTTGCACAAAGGAGATGGTGGTCCGATCCCGTTTGGAATTTTGGGACAACAGCAACATCGATTAGGCAAAACCGCTGATTGAATATGATGTGGTCTATTTCATTGTGGAACTCTCCACCTGGAGATCCCCATGTCCAACGTTTAGATTCAGCCTTTTGGAACTGTCAGTTACCATGGAAGGTCTTCGTTGATATGATGAACTCAGACAGTCTGTCACCCTGTTTGTTCCATTCTAGACCATGGGTCCCAATATGGAGTTCATAGGCTTATCTTCTTGGTCCTATCTTGGCATTAAAATCACGGACAATGATCTTGTAGAAGGTGTGATCTTCTTTATAGAACTTCTCCAGCTCCATGTAGAACTTCTCAATTTCTCTTTCACCATACTTGGATGTTGGCACATAGACAACAAAGATAGAAACTGCCAGTAGTGAGCCACATCTATTCAAGTGTAATCGTCCGATTTGGGTTGTTAGGCATTCAAATGAATCAATGCTCATGGCTAAGTTCGTGTTTACAAGGATACCAACACCACCGACGCCTCTTTTGTCACATGTTCCAAGGAACAGTTCTTCTCCAGTGTCGAAAACGGCGTGATGTGATTGATGTCTTTTTTGTTTCGGTCAGACCAATGACGTCGTACCTGATCTTTTGCGCTTGTACCATCAGGTCATCGATGGATACATAAGATGCCAGCGTACGTGCATTGAAAGTACAGACAATCATTTTTGTCTTTCTTTGTTTTGGCAGTCTATTTCTGCCTTGGGATTTTATCAGCCTCTCCTTCCACATCCTTCTCGACTCTGCCGTATTCAGGGTCAGGGAAATGAGATCCATTATTTTTTACTGTATTTGGCATATCGAATAGACCACTGATAGCTTGCCAGGCTCTACCATGTAGGTGGGATATTTAAGTTACCCTAAAAACTTAAATAAATGTAAATAAAAAGTTGTGCAGCCGCTAATGTGGCTGTGTGCTCCCAGGAGCTTGGTGTGATAATCTCTGGATCCTGGTCGTTGTTGGGGTTACACAACAGTTGGTGGGTGTAACTGTCTAGCTACTGGCAGGTCCAGTCCCAAACCGTGCAGGCTTGGAGATCTCAGCCCTGGGTCCCACACACCTGGGGTTCTCTGCCAGTTCTTTTATGCATGAGGCTCATTCAAGTGTGTGGAGAGTGGTCCCAGCAGGACCTTGGCTGGGGCCCGGAGGTCTTCAGCTGTCGGGCCCTGGTGTAGACAGTCAGGCACAGGGTAGGAGACTCTGCCTTGTTTTCTCCCAGGAGCTTGGTGATGTAATATTATATTATATATCTACATATATTTTTTATGCTATGTTATATTTACCTTATTACTGGTATTTAAAATAAAGGAAGAAAATAACCACAAGAGCAATAAAATAAACTCACATGTTCAAAGCTAATAATTAGACATATTATCATGTTAAAAAAATACAACCATATCTAGGAGATTTTAATTTAAAAAATTTGATATCGACATTTTCCTTAATACTACATCAAATGAAATCAACATAGCGTGCTTTGAGGTATATATTTTAGACATTATGCTTAAGACTGATCTATTTTAATATTTATATTTGTTTTAAAGAATTCAACATGCTCTTATACGAGGATATACATTTGCCCTAACTTCATTTGTTATGGAAATTTCTTTTCCTATTAAATGGTCTTTATACCCCAAAGGTATATTATCAAATGCATTTGAATTTCTTACTGGATACTCACTTCTATTTCATTTATAAGTCAATTCTTTTAAAAATAATCTGTTGTAATTATTGCAGCTTTATAAAGACTTTATAAAGACTTTATAAAGCGGAGGCGATAGCACAGCGGGTAGGGCGTTCGTCTTACAAGCGGCCAACATGGCCGACCCGAGTTCGATTCCTCCGACCCTCTCGGAGAGCCCGGCAAGCTACCGACAGTATTCAATATGCCAGACTCAGTAACAACAAAGTCTCCAATGGAGACGTTACTGGGCCCGCTCGAGCAAATCGATGATCAACGGGAGGGCCTTTACCTTTACCTTTATAAAGACTTTTAACATCGGGAAGTAAGTCCCTAACATGATTCTTCATTTCAGAGTTGTTTGCCTTTTGGGGGACACGTTACATTCCATTACAGATTTTAAGATAAACATTACTTTGGTTTTTGTTTCTGGGTCGCATTCAGTGTCTTGCTCCTGCTGACCGATCCCTCCTGGTGGGCTGAGGATCCTCATGGGGTTCTGGGGAATGAACTCACTCAGGCACATACAAAGGTAGTGCTTTATCTGTTGTACTATCTCAGCAGCACAAACGTTTTTTTCCTTGCAAAAAAATTATATATGTATATATTGTAATATATAGTTACACATATACAACATACACATATTTACTTTTATATATATATAAAAGAAGTTGAGATTTTAAAGGAGCAAGCATTTGAAATGTAGATATCTTTGAGAAGAATTATAAACCTTTATGCCAAGATGTCCTTCCTTTGATTTATTTTTGTTTTTAGTATTGTTTTGTTGTTATTTATGTACATATCTTGTCTCCTAAATTTATCAGTTCATTCTGATTATTTTCTTCTTTGATCCTAATATAAGCAGAATTGTTTTATTTGAAAACATATAGATGTATAAATAATTTTGCATGTCATTTCTGTATTCAGCAAACTTGTTGAATTCTTCTTTTAGTTAGAGTAATTTTGCCTGTATTCTTTCTTTCTGAATTTTCTACAGATGAAATTGTAGAATTTCATCTTCACAGGAAAAATTTACTTTTTTTTTAACAGTGGTGAATGTGAAATGATTTTCTTTTTTCTACTCTTCATAATGTTTTCACTCTATCAGTATTTTATATTTTATTTTTTATGAAAGGTGTTAGATTTTATCAAATGCATTTTTATTATCAGTTAGGTCAGTTTTCTTTTCATGCTTTTAATGGATCACATTGTATTAACTGATTTTAATATAATGAAGCAAGAGCCATTCTTGCTTTACTGACTAAATCTAATTTTTCCACAATGAATATTCGTTTTAATAGTCTATGTAGTTAAGTTTCCTACTATAGAAGTTTTTATATCAGTCTTCATATGTGATCTATTGTCAATCATCATTATACACGATCTCTTGTATCTTTTTCTTTTCGTATCTATTTGGTTTGGAATCAGAATAATGTTTTGCATGTAAAGTGTTTTGTCAAATGTTTCCATATTTTGATCTGTTGGAAGCATTTGAGAGTTGTTGATTTCTGTGTTTTTACAATCTCTAATGGGGGCCCAAGTGATAGGAAAGGAGTTACAGCACTTGCCTGCATCTTGGTTCCATTTCCCAGCACCACAGACAGTGCTACTTGCAATATCAGGAGTCACTCCTCTAAACAGGACTGAGAATAACCCATGAGCAATGATGATTGAGCCCCGGAGACCCAATTGCCACCTCATTCCAATAATAAAACCCCTGACGCAATTTAACAGTTAAGTAATCTGAGTTTACAGTCTTTTCTTTGAAGTTATTGATTAGTGAATTGCTCTCTTTATAAATCCTTTGGAATATTGCTATTCTCATTAGTTTTACAGTTTGTTTCAAGAAAAATGTCTAGTTCATTTGTTTTTGAGTGTGCTACCATACAATTATATAGCATTCCTTAAAAGTTTTTTCTATGCTTATAACGATTGTAGAAATAGTTTCAATTCTTGTGTATTTTATGTATACTGTCTAGTTAAATAGTTATCTTTTTTTTCTCTTTCTAAAGAACTAACTTGGTTGCATTTAGTATATTGCTTTTTTGTTATCCTTTTAATTTATTTCCACTCTAATCTTTATTACAACTTTCCTTCCACTAGCTTTGGATTTAGTTTGTTTTCCTTTTCCTAGTTCTTTAAGATATAACTCAGGTTATTGATTTGACATATTTTTTTTTATTTTCTAATGCAGGCATTTATTAGAAATAAAGTTCTCTCTGAGACTCCTCAGTGTGCTGAAAAATAGAATAAGGAAAATTTTCTATAGTCTTAAGATTTAATTTAAGTCTTAATAGTGGACTTCTGTACAAAGGCTATAACATTCACAAGTGCCTTTGCTTTTATTTGTATCTTTCAGTTCTTCTCACCTTAGGTCAGACAGAAATATGGGTGATTTTGACACCCGTAATCTCCTGTAAGCCTGGCTCCAAATTGTGTTGTTTCTACTGTTTCTTACAGACCTTCTTATGACCCTCATGAAACTCACTCCTGAATTACTCCTTTATTTCACCCTGAGTGCTCTGCATCTCAGCTGGCAGAAGTTGAACAGTCAGTAAAACATCTGAGAGGGCTATTGTCTAATAAATTTGTAAAAAGACAATTTTAGAGTATAGGAAATACCAGTGTAAGCTAATACAATGAAAATAAAAACAAAATCACCTGCAAAATATTTGATCACGGTTGCCTGTGAATATACACATACACAAACACAGAAAATGACTAATGTTCTTTATAAAATCACGGTGGTGGATAAGGGTATGTTTGAACTCTTAGAAGTATCCAAATGTTTTATTATTTGTTTTTAGACATGAAAAACCTAGTTTCTCCCTTGTGAATGTGCATATATCCAGTGTATTCACTAATATAAGTCCTGTTTCTCTTTTATTCTTTTTTGAAGGGAGGGGATATCGTGGCCATGTCTGATGTGTTCAGTGCTTCCTCCTTGCTCTGTGCTCAGGGCTCACTCCTGGCAGGGATCAGGGAATTATATTTAGTGCTAGAAATTGAACCAGCTTCATGCAAAGCAAGAGCCATAACTTCATTTCTTTTAAGTAGAAAAATTAAGGAAAAAGTATATCAAGAAAACAACGAGTTAAGTAAAAGACTGCCATTACAATTCAAAGTAAATATCATGATTGATTAACTTAAAAAATACTTTTTATTTTGGGGTAGAATAGGGTGGACCATATACAGCAGTGCTCAAGGATTATTCCCGGATTTGTGCTCAGGGATAACTTCTGGTAGCACTTGGGGGACCATATAGTGTTATTGGGTTGAAACTGGATTGAACACCCTACCTGCTATACCATCTCTACAGTCCAATGATTTTTCTTTTTAATGTTAAATAACAAAACTTATGGAAAGTGGTATATTTGCATTAAAAATATAGTACTTTTTTGGAAAAACAGCATTAGTACAATAGAGAATATGTTATAGAAAATGTACACTCTCAGTCTAAGTGCACTTTATAAAATTTGTAATCAGCACTTGAGTGACAGTACAGTGGATAAGATGCATACCTCACATGCAGCTGACTTGGTTTGATCCCCCCAGCACCCCGATATTATCCCCTGAGTCTGTTAGGAGTGACCCCTGAGCGCAGAGACATGACTAAACTTTATGCATCTCCAGACCTGGGACTCCCACACACAAAATATATATTCCAATACAAATATCCAAAAGCATTAAGTTATGCTTCTCTTTTGGATTGACATTTCCTAAATCTTTACCGGTGCCTTTAATTGTAGTCAATTGTGTATTCTTTCCAATATCACAAATTGAAAAGTTAGTAGTAAAATAAATTTTAGAAAGCACTATGATCTATTATAAGCTTTAAATTGCACCAGCTTAGCAGCAGGGCGTTTGCCTTGCACACAGCCAACATGGCCAACCCGAGTTCGATTCCTCCACCCCTCTCAAAGAGCCTGGCAAGCTACCGAGAGTATCTCGCCCACACGACAGAGCCTGGCAAGCTCCCCGTGATGTATTCGATACGCCAAACACAGTAACAACAAAGTCTCCAATGGAGACGTTACTGGCCCGCTCGAGCAAATTGACGAACAATGGGAGGACAGTGATGCAGTTCCTAACTTATTGGTTTCAAATTCAGAAAACAATGAAATTCCTCAATTCTAAAACATAAAAAGTAGCAATGTTCCTTAGTTCTCATTTAAGATGCTAGGGTGTCAGATAATAGTTTATAACTGACACTGGTTGGTGTTCTTGATCCCTATGCTATGTCTACTTTATCTTAATGTGTTTCAGGAGAGACTGATATTCGTAAAAGTATTAACAACATAGAATGAGCAGACCCCATTGGGGTACACTAGCACGTGACAGGGACAAATGGAGACGTTACTGGCACCCGCTTCATCAAATCAATGAGTAATGTTTTCATCACTTGATCACTTGACATTCCGTTATTCATCGATTCACTCCAGCGGGCGCCAAATACGTTTCCATTCATCCTGTTGGATGCTAATGTAGTCCATTGGCAAGGAACACGAAGAGACTCAAATCGTTCCGGGTCTTGACGAAGAAATCTGACCATAAGTTACATGAACATAAGTTACATGAATTAAACTCACTAATGTTTATAACTAAATAAGAAATATTCTAACAGAAACTGCATGTGACGTTCTGAAAACTATATAATGCACTAGAAAAAATATATTCAGTGGTTAAATAGATAATATATATGGAATATACAACTCATTCATTATATGGTGAACGCTTCATTATAATATTCACGTATGCACATGTAAACAAAAGCTCTTCTAGTTTAAGTATATTCAGTCATAACTACTTTACATAATGTTTGTTTTGTTTCTCTCATGCAATGGTTTAAATCCTTTTATTAGAGTGGCATTTAAACAACTATAATATTGTACATCATTTTAGCTCTCTATTTTTCCCCTAATATTTTCACTAGTAAGCATTTTCCAAGAGTAATCTTTTGATCGTCGATTTGCTCGAGCGGGCCCAGTAACGTCTCAATTGGAGACTTTGTTGTTACTGTGTCTGGCCTCGAGCAAATCACTTGATCACTTGATATTCCATTTGCTCTAGTGGGCATGAGCAATATCTCTATTTGTCCCTGTTGCGTGCTAGTGTAAACCAATGGTGTCTGCTTGTTCTAGGAACACGAAGAGCCTCAAAGTGATTGTTCAGGGTCCTGATGAAAAAGTCTAACCATCTCCTAGGTGGCCGGCCACATGATCTTTTGACATCCTGTGGAATCCAGTCCGTAATGACTCTAGTCCAGTGGTCGTCTCCAAATCTCATTCCATGTCCAGTCCATCTGATTTTTGACGACTTGGCAAATGAAACAGCAGCCCTGATTCCTGATCGTTGATGGAGGTCGGAACTCCGGGTTCTTTCTCTCACTTGAGTGAAACATGATACTCCAACTGGATTGGCCCAGCACCAGTAACCTACTGCAGGAACAGGATGCATTTCTGCCAAAAGCCTTTGGGTTCCAAGATTCGTTTCTGAGTCTCTGAGATCATGGCTATTAAACAGTTTGATCAGGAACCAGAGAGGCCATGCCTCCAATTATATAGCTAAGCCAGAGGTGGTTTGTAGGTGTGTCTCCCACATACCTAACTTTTGGCCGTTTACTTTCTTGGTAAACTTTGCCCCAAGTTTTTGGGGTCTGGCCAAAGGCACAGCAGCAATTTTGAAATCTGAAAGTCTGATGGTGCCATCTGACTGCTGATGCACTCACCTCACATGTACAGATTGGCCTGCTGGTGGCACCATACCCCCTCCTTTTTTTTTTCTTTTTTTGCTTTTTGGATCACACCAGTGGTGCACAGCGTTTATTCCTGGCTCTGCACTCAGGAATTACTCCTGGTGGTGCTCGGGGTACTATATGGGATGCTGAGAATCAAGCCTGGATCGGCCACGTGCAAGGCGAACACTCTACCCATTGTGCTATCTCCAGCCCCAGTTGCCCTAGTTCTTAACAAGCAAAAAAGAAGGGTCCGACCATGGGACTTGGATGCACCTGGGATGAGCCAAAAAACTAACTTAGCATTGAAATGGAACAATCTAGAAATCATAAAAAAACACGGCCTTGATGCAAACCACTATGACTTAAGAGACAGGACCCTCATAGAGAAAAACAAACTAAACTGTCATGAGAACTTAGTTTGAGAATTACAGTAAAAGCTATATTTCTTACTTTGTTTATCCAAATAACTGCAAGTATTTTGTTATTATTGTTTTTTGCTTTTTAGGCCGTACCCAGAGATGCACAGGGATTACTACTGGCTCTGCACTCAGGAATTACTACTGGTGGTGCTCGGAAGACTATGTGGAATGCTAGAAATCAAACCAGGTCGGCCATGTCCAAGGCAAACACCCTACAGGCTGTGCTTCCACTCGAGCCCCATTGCTGCAAGTATTAAATAGCAAGAAGAAGAAAAAAAAAATATGGATCCCCTGGGAGACAGAACATCTCCTTGAGTTAATTCCCTGAGAGAATTGCCTTTGCCAAAATGCTTTACCTCTGCAAATGATCAATCACGATTACATGCAGTCCGATATCTCAACCCCCCTCAGATGTCCTGTAAGTATGCTAACAGCACTGCGTTAATCAGGCCATTTTTATCATCTATCCTTGAGTCCTCCATCTTTTTATTCTTCTGCTGGGAAGTACGTCAAGGCAGCTCTCAGCCACTGAAAGAGTCGTACACCCACTTTTTTTTTAATTAGTGAAACACCATGAGGTACAGTTGTGGACTTACAAACTTTCGTGCTTGGGTTGCACTTATGCAATGATCAAGCAACCATCCCTCCACCAGTGCCCATTCTCCACCACCAATGATCCCAGTAGCCTTCTGATCTCCACACCCCACCCCCCCACCCCACCCTACCTCTGTGGCAGGGCATTCCCTTTTGCTCACTCTTTCCTTTAGGGTCTTGTAGTTTGCAATAGAGGTATTGAGTGCCCATCAATTTCGGTCTATAGTCTACATTCAGCATGCATCTCGCATCCTAAGTGTGTCCTCCAAACATCATTTTCTTGGTGTTCCCTTCTCTATCTGAACTGACTTTTCCCCTAGCATGTGCTGCCGACTTCCAAGTTGAGGAGCAGACCTCCTGGTAGTTATCTCAACTATTCTTGGGTGTTCAACTCCCATTCTGTACTTTATATTCCGCAGATGAATTCAGTCTTTCTATGTCTGTCCCTCTCTTTCTGGCTCATTTCACTTAGCATGATACTTTCCATGTATAAGCAATTGTATGTAAATGTCATGGCTTCATCTTTTTTAACTGCTGTATAGTATTCCATTGTGTAGATGTACCAAAGTTTCTTTAACCAGTCATCTGTTCTTGGCCACTCAGGTTTTTTTCCAAATTTTGGCTATTGGTGCACCCACATTTTGAATGCACACTAAGATATAGCACTGGAGTGCCCCCAGCACTGTGAGGTGGTTCTCAAAATCCTTGAATGGCCCAAGTCACTGCAGTACTCTGGCAGCCTTGTACCCTTAGGCTCTAGCTTTGAGCAGTTCAGTCTGGTTGGCTGAGTATGCTGGGAGTGACCCCCAAGGCCCTGAACACATTGGGGAAGCCCTCTCATCAAAAAGCAGTCTTTTCTTTTCTTTTGAATAAGTCATAAAATTTTCTATGCAAAGAAAATTGAATTTTTCTTCTACATTTTAGCAAACTTATTTCTTAGATTAGTCAATTAAATTGGCATTTATTAATTTTGTATGATATATAAAATATTTTTCTAAATATCTGTTTCCAATGGATGTTTTAATTCCTTTAAAAAATCTTCAAATCAAATAACATCTACATTTTCACCACTGAAAAAAATATTGAGAATATGTTATTTATGTTTATTACTTACTGTCAGTCTTTTGAAGTATAATTCTCTAAACCTATGAAGGAAATTAATGTAGTAGATATTGAGATACAATGAGCACAGCTATATAAGCCCTTATAAGACTGTATAGGATTTATTATCAGCCCCAGATACATTTCTGTTTGTACTGTAAGCAGTATTATTTCCTCATATATTTGTGATAACACTAAGGAGTCCTTAAGGACAAATGATATTTGAGTTATAAGCAATAGCAAAAACAACCTCTGATTTTTTTTTTACTGGAGGATGGTGTGGCCCTTGGGTATCTGTATAAATTATTTATTTTTCTGTGCTCAACTGGGTCTATTTAATATTTCTACTATGTCAATCTCTTCTAGTGTATTAATACTAACAAATATTATGATAGACTGGCTGGTATACTCAACGGTGGCAATAAAAATGTCCTGTATTTTTATGCCTAAGATATTTATCTTTGAATTTTTTTTCTTGTTGTGTCAATGGAGAATTATTGTGTCCTGAAGCTGTAAAGAATCACAACTACTGTGCTTATGCCTGCTGGTGGGCTACAGAGAAAGAAAAAAAAAGTGCAATCTTTTTCTTGGAGTCAGAGACAAAACAGAGGGATTAATTCTTTGCTTTGCAATCCCTCCACCCTGGTTCATTCCCCAGAACAACATCTAGTCCCAGATAACAGCCTGGTCCTCACCTCCATCCGTACTTTGACCATTGCAATTTGTAAGTAATATTTTATTATACCCTGACATACCAATCAAAAGTTCAGTTGAGAAAGGTTTCAATTGTCATGTTCTTATGCCAACTCAAACTTAAAAATATACATAATCAGCTGGAATTAAAATGGTGTCAGAAATGCAGGAAATTTACTTGCTTCCTGCTACTTTGCCTACAACATAGGAAAAGCAGGTTAACCTTCTTACTTCCACTCTGCTTTTCACATATGTGATGTGATAGAAGCAGCTAGATATTTGTGAAGAGCTTTAAAGCTGAAAACTTATGTGCAGCCACGGAATATGCTTCCATTAGATGTCAAATGACTCAAACACAGACCAGTGTAAAACATATTCTCAAACACCTGTTCGTTCATTTCAAATATAAGTGTTTTTCCTATAGGATGTGAGTTCTTTAGACTTCCTTTAAAAATATGCTGTGTGTACCTATTCTTAGAAATTTGGAATTTGAATAATTTCACTCAAAATATATATATATCTATGCTTTGAAATGTTTTAACTTTCTTTCATTATTTGTCCCCACACTGAGAGAATAAAAAAGAAGCAAAGACAAAATCAAACAAATGATAAAAATAAGAAGAGGCTGAAAAAAAACATTGTGTCCAAGTTGTCTCCTACATGCAAGGAGACCTAATAAATTAGACCTCTATGAATGACTTACATAGTAAAATATTGCTGCTCTGAAACAACTCACTGTTACTACAAATATATTGGAACAACACCTGCTGAAAAATTTCAAAATAATTATTTTTATTTTTTCTTTAGGAAGATAGTTTAATTCCATGGTATTCTCTAATATCAATGGTAAATTCTGTTTTTTGACATGTGTGTGGTATTTTAGTACAATTTTAACTTGCTCACTGTGAGCTTTGTGAGAAAATAAGAAAATAATTACTTTGAAAAATAGTGCATATTTACTACTATTTTATTGGGTTTTTAACAATTTAGAGTTTTTTTAATGGCAGCATATGTACTTCAAAATACCAAAAACTGTCAATACTTGTAACTGTCCGGCTTGAAAACCTGATAGTACTGGTTTATTACAAAAAGTTTACTGAAAACTAGACTTCAGCAGTGAGCGCCAGCCCAACTAGTCACGCCCCTCCCCCCCAACAGGTCTGTGAAATATCATCTGGACTGACTCGTGGCGTGGCCTCCACTGTAGGGGGTGTGGCCGCCTCAAGGTGGGCGTGGCGTTCTGTGTGGTGGGCGGCAGCTCACTCTGTAGCATTTATAGTTCCCACTCCAAGCACCCTCAACTCACATTCCAACCATCATCACCTAATTCAGTCAAAAAATCCCGGTTACCTCAAACACAGTAGGACAATAATCCACCAGCCTACTCCGTTTCCAACAAAAGACCAGTGTACCCCAGAAGATGTAACAGCCCAATACAAAAGAGCACTTCCTCCAACACTTCACTCGATGTCCATCATAAAACACAGAATAATGTCTGAGAGGAAGGACATATTCTAGAAGGCGAGAAAGGTGGCCACCATCAACTGACCTTATTCAGAATCCTTTCCCCGCAATAAAAGAGAACAGTGCTAGTGAACTTCAAGGTTTTACCTCTACACAACCACAGCAACAGGAGGAAACAGCGCTAATCTCCACTATGAAGAGAGGACGAAGAAAAGAGTCCCAAATCCTCAACAGGTGCTACTCACACATGTGAGCTCTCCGATAAAGAATTTCATGATGAAATGCTGAGGATGTTCAAAGAAGTCAAAGAATCAATGGAGTATTTTACATACAGTAAACAAAAGGAAAAAATAAAGAAACAGTGGAATGGATAGTCAAGGAAATACAGGAAGAAATTAGAGCAGAAATAAGAAAGCTGCAAAAAGAAATGTCACAAATAAAGGATTCAGTAGATGAAATTAAAAGCTCAGTGGGTAACCCTTAGGAGTATAATGACTACAGCTGAAGACAGGATCAGGGAGTGTCAAGATGAGCGACAGAAGTCGCATAGGGAACAACAAACAAAGGGAAAAGATCTCAAAATAGCCTGAGGAACAAAATTAGAATCATTGGAGTACCAGAAGGACAGGGAGGCTAACCCAGTGAAAAGCCAGAGTGCAAGAAATCATTTCTGAAAAGTTTCCAGTTAAAGAATACAGGCATCCAAGGAGCCAGAAGGGTGCCAGATAAAAGAGACCCTAATAAAAAATCTCCAAGGCATGTCATAGTGAGAATGATGGACGCTGTGGATAGAGACACAATACTGCAAGCAACAAGGTCACACAAGGAAAGCTCATACAAAGGAGCACCCATTAGATTTACAGAGGACCTATCAGAGGAAACCCTCCAAGCCCAAAAACAATGGTGGGATATAGTGAGAAAATTCAATGAAATGAACGCCTCACCAAGAATACTTTGTCTGGCTAATTTCTCACTCAAACTCGATGGAACAGTACACCATTTTATAGATAAACAACAGCTCAGGAACTTCATACATTCAAAACAAAACCTAAAAAGATTAAAGGGGCTTTTGTTGGATAAGAAAGAAAACACTTAAAGCAAAACCAACCCCTACAGAAAGTTAGCACAAATCCTCATGACAATAATCCCTCTCAGTGTCAATGGTTTGAATGTGCCAATAAAGAGACACAGAGTGGCAAAATGGATCCAGAAACTGAAAACAACACTCTCCTGCCTACAAGAAACTACCTGAACCGTCAGAACAAACACAGACTCAAAGTTAAAGGATGGAAAACAATCCTGCAAGCAAATAGCTCCCTCAAAAAGGCTGGGATGACAATACTAGTATCCAACAGTATAAATTTCAGGTTGAAAAAGATTAGAAGGGACAGCGAAGGTCATTTTCCATTTATCAAGGAATACATACAACAGGAAGAAATCACAGTCTTAAAAGTATATGCATCTAATGAGGGACCAGCTAAATATTTAAAAGAACTGCTAACAGATTTTAAGAAGGACATTGCTAGCAACACAATAGAGGTCAGAGACTTCAACATCGCCTTATCACCTCTGGATAGATCAACAAGAACAAAACTCAGGAAGGAAACATTGGCTTTGAAGGAAGAAATAGAAGAGAGAGGCTAATAGACATATACAGAGCTTTACATCCCCAAAAGAAAGAATACACATTCTTTTCTAGTGCACATGAAACATTTTCCAATATACACCACATGCTAAGCCACAAAACATACCTCAACAGAATCAGGAAGATGTACGTAATATCAACAATCTTTTCAGACCAACATGCAGTGAAGATTGAAGCGATCACACATAGACACCGAAAAATAAATCAAACACCTGGAAATTAGATAACAATGTTGAACAATGAGTGGGTCAGGAAGGAAGTCAAGGACGAAATCAAATATATCTGGTAAGAAATGAGAATGAAGACACGAGCTACCAGAATCTATGGGACGCAGGTAAAGCCACGTTAAGAGGAAAATTTATAGCTTTCAAGCATTCCTAAGGAAGGAAGAAAGGGCCTAGATGAGCATAAATCAACGACATGGAAACCTAAAAAAACTATCCAAAAGGTCATTGAAACCAAGAGTTGCTTCTTTGAGAAAATAATAAAGATTGACAAACCACTAGCAAAACTCACAAAGAAAGAGAGAAAGAGAGAGAGAACACTAATAAACAGAATCAGAGCTGAGAAGGGGAATATCACAACAGAAACCAATGATATTCAATAGATAGTCAGAATCTACTTTGAGATTCTGTATGCCACGAATCAAGAGAACCTAAAAGAAATGAATAAAATCCTGGATTCCTATAATTCCCAAGATTGAACCAAGAAGACTTGGGATACCTGAATGGACCTATTCATATCAAGGAAATTGAACTGTGATCAAAAGTCCTCCCAAAAACAAAAGCCCAGGCACAGATGGATTCATTAGTGAATTCTTTCAAACATGTAAAGAAGACCTGTTGCCAGATCTCCTCAAGCTTTTCCAGAAAATTGAAAAAACAGAAACCCTCACAAACATCTTCTATGAGGCACATATCACCGTAATATCAAAAGCAAACAAAGACACCACAAACAAAGAAAACTATAGGCCAATATTTCTGATGAAAACAGATATGAAAATCCTCAACAATATATTAGCAAATAAAATTCAACAACTTATCCAAAAGAACATACACCACGACCAAGCGGGATTCATCCCCGGGGATGCAAGGCTGGTTTAACATCGGAAAATCAATGAACATAATCCATCATATCAACAAAAGTAAAGATAAAAAACATATGGCCATATTAATAGATGCAGAGAAAGCTTTTGACAAGATCCAGCACTTGTTTATGTTGAAAACTCTGACCAAATTGGGTTAGAAGGAACTTTCCTCAAGATAGTCAAAGTCATCTACAACAAACCCATAGCAAGCATTATCCTCAATGGGGAAAAACTAAGGACATTTCTCTAAGATCAGGCACAATACAAGGATGCACACTATCACCACGTCTATTCAATATAGTACTGGAAGTCCTTGCGATAGTGATCAGGTAAGAAAAAGACATTAAAGGCATCCAGATAGGAAAGGAAGAAATCAAGGTCTCACTATTTGCAGAGCTGGAGTGAGAGCACAGCCAGTAGGTGTTTGCCTTGCGCGCGGCAGACCAGGCCAACCCAAGTTCAATTACTCCGCCCCTCTCAGAGACCCCGTAAAGCTACCGAGAGTATCTCTCCCGCACAGCAAAGTCTGGCAAGCTATCTGTGACATATTTGATATGCCAAACACAGTAACAACAATCTCACAATTTTACTGGACCCACCAGAGCAAATCGATGAACAAATGTAGGACAGTGCTACAGTGCTACTATTCGCAGATGATATGATACTAAATTCTGAGAATCCTAAATCCTCTACAAAGAAACTCCTAGAAACAGTAGACTTGTCCAGTAAAGTTGCAGGGGATAAAATTAATGCGCCCAAATCCATGACCTTCCTATACGCAAATAATGACAGAGAGGAAATTGACATGAAACAAACAAAAAACAATCCCGTTAACAATTGTTCTCCAGAAAATCAAATACCTAACTAAAGAGGTAAAGGACGTCAAAAATGAAAACTACAAAACGCTACTTCATGAAATAAAAGAGGACACGTGGAAATGGAAACATATTCCCTGCTTATGGATAGGAAGAATTAACATTGTCAAAATGGCAATACTCCCCAAAGCATTATACAGATTCAATGCCATCCCTATAAGGATATTCATGAAATTCTTCAAAGAAATCAATCAAGCACTCCTGAAATTCATATGGAAAAACAAACTCCCACGAATAACTAAAGCATTCTTGGGAAAAAGACGTGGGGAGGCATTACCCTACCCAAACTCAAACTCTACAACAAAGTGGTGATAATTAAAATAGCATTGTACTGGAACAAAACCAGGGCCACAGACCAATGGAATATAAGTATAATATCCCTACACACAACCCCAAATGTATGAATATCTAATATTTGATAAGAGAGCAAGAAATGTGAAGTGGAACAAGGAAAGCCTCTTCAACAAATGGTGCTGGCATAACTGGACAACCACATGCAAAAAAAAATGCTTAGACCTCGACCTAACTCCATGCACAAAAGTCAAATCAAAATGGATTAAAGATCCCAACATTAGGCCAAAATCCATAAGGTACATTAAAGACAAGTTTGGCAAAACCCTCCAATATATTGAAGCTAATGGTATCTTCAAAAATGTAACTGTGCTAACCAACCAAGTGGAAATAGAGATAAACAAATGAGATTCTCTTAAATTAAGAAGCTTCTACACCTCAAAAGATACAGTGACCAGAATACAAAGAAAATCTACAGAATGGGAAAGGATATTCACCCAATACCCATCCGATAAGGGGTTGATATCAAGGATATACAAAGCACTGGTTGAACTCCACAGGAAGAAAACATCCAACCCCATCAGAAAATGGGGTGATGAAATGGGCAGAAACTTTCTCAAAGATGAAATCTGAATGGCAAAAATGCACATGAGAAAATACTCTACATCACTAATTATCAGCGAGATGCAGATCAAAACCAGAGTGAGATATCATCTCACACCACAGAGACTGGCCCACACCAAAAGAACAAAATCAACTGTGTTGGCACACATGTGGCAAGAAAGGTACTTTCCTTCACTCCCGGTGGGAATGCTGACTGGTTCAGCCCTTTTGGAAAACAGTATGGACAATTCTCAAAAAATTAGAAATTGAGCTCCCATTTGACCTAGCAATACCACTCCAGGGAATTATCCCAAGAGGCAAAAAATTGCATTCTAAATGACATTTGCACTTCTATGTTTGTTGCTGCACTGTTCACAATAGCCAAAATCTGGAAAAAATCTGAGTGCCTGAGAACAGATGACTGGTTAAAGAAACTTTGGTAATCTACACAATGGAGTGCTATGCAGATGTTAGAAAAGATGAAGTCATGAAATTTACATTCAAGTGCTACTACATAGAAAGTATCATGCTAAGTGTAATGATTCAGAAAGAGAGGGACAGACATGGAAAGATTGCATTCATCTGGGGAATATAAAGTAGCAAAATAGGAGACTATCACCCAAGAATAGACGAGATAAGTACTAGGAGGTTCACTCCATTTCTTGGAGGCCAGCCTCACATGCTAGGGGAAAAGACAGCTCAGATAGAGAAGGGAGCACCAAGTAAAGAGTGTTGGGAGAATCCTCCCAGGATGAGAGATGCATGGTGATAGTATACTATAGACCGACCATGATTGCCTCTCAGTGCCTCTTTTGCTAACCACCACGCCCAAAAGGAGAGAGAGAACAAAAGGGAATGCCCTATCACAGAGGGGTGGTGGGATGGGGGGATGGGGGCGGTGGGAGGGACACTGGGATCATTGGTGGTGGTGAATGGGCCCTGGTGAAGGGATGGGTATTCAATCATTTTATAAGTGAGACCCAAGCATAAACATTTGTAAGTCTACAACTGTGCCTCATGGTGTTTCACTAATAATAATTAAAAAATATGTATTTACTGAAAACTATAACTTCTTGCTTTAAAAAATTTATACCAGAATCATTATATCAAAAATTTATAAATAAAATGTTTGTATTTTAGCCTCTATGATAGAGTTTCACCTATTTCTGAGTTTCCTAAATGTTTTTTCATTCCTATCCTGACAATGTGGACTTCCAGCACACAGATTCCTTAGCCCTTGACACATTGCTACTCAGAGCTGTACTTAATTAGTAATTGCTCCTATCCCTAATACTATCTGTAATTTCAGGGATGGTAAGAGAGTATGTCACAGTAAACTTTTTTAAGTGATGCTCTCCCTTCACTTAAAATTCTTGTGTAACCTTAATTTTCCATAAAACAAGTTAGGATATACAATTAACAATATTTGACCAAAGATTTGAGAATGATCAGGAACACACACACACACACACACACACACACAAATGTCTTTAAAAATACATTTATTTTTTTTATTTTTTATTTTAATTTTTTATTTTTATTTATTTTTTTATATTTATTTATTTTTTAATAGTGAGGCACCTTGAGGTACAGTTGTAGACTTACACATTTTTGTGCTTGGGTTTCGATCATACAATGATCAAACACCCATCCCTCCACCAGTGCACATTTCCCACCACCTTGGATCCCAGCATCCCCTCCCCCCTCCAGTCCCTATCCCACCCTGACTCTGTGGCAGGGCATTTCCCTCTCTCTCCTTTTGGGTGCCATGGTCGGCAAAAGAGGCATTGAGTGGCAACCATGCTTGGTCGACAGTCTACCCTCAGCATGCTCTCCCATCATGGGCGGATCCTCCCAACACCCTTCACCTGGTGTTCCCTTCTCTTTCTGAGCTCCCCCTTCCCCTAACATGTGTGGTTGTCCTCCGGGTCATTGAGTAAAATTTCTGGTACTAATCTCTGCCATACTTGGGTGTTAGTTTCCTATTTTGTTACTTTATGTTCCCCAGATGAATGCAATCTTTCTATGTCTATCCCTTTCTTTCTGACTCATTTCGCTTAACATGATACTTTCCATGTAGTACCACTTGTATATAAATTTCATGACTTCATCTTTTCTAACAGCTACATAGTACTCCATTGTGTAAATGTACCAAAGTTTCTTTAACCAGTCATCTGTTCTCGGGCACCCAGGTTTTTTCCAGATTCTGGCTATTGTAAAGAGTGCTGCAATAAATAGACAATTGCAGATGTCACTTCGGCTATACTTTTTTGCCTCTCTGGGATATATTCCCAGGAGTGGTATTGCTGGGTCAAATGGGAGCTCAATTTCTAGTTTTTTGAGAATCATCCATACTGTTTTCCAGAAGGGCTGAACCAGTCGGCATTCCCACCAACAGCGAAGGAGTGTCCCTTTCTCACCACATCCACGCCAGCACTAGTTGCTTTTGTTCTTGTGGATATGGGCCAGTCTCTGTGGTGTGAGGTGATACCTCATTGTGGTTTTGATCTGCATCTCCTTGATGATTAATGATGTGGAACCTTTTCTCATGTGTCTTTTAGCCATTTGGATTTCTTCTTTGTCAAAGTTTCTATTCATTTCATCTCCCCATTTTTTGATGGGGTTGAATGTTTTCTTTTTGTGGAGTTGAACCAGTATTTTGTATATCCTTGAAATTAACCCCTTATCAGATGTGTAGTTGGCGAATTTCCTTTCCCATTCAGTTGACTGTCTTTGTATTTTGGTCACTGTTTCTTTTGAGGTGCAGAAGCTTCTTAGTTTAAGATAGTCCCATTTATCTATCTCTGTTTTCACTTGCTTGGCCAGCGGTGTGACATCTTTGAAGACACTATTAGCTTCTATGTCATGAAGGGTTTTGCCAACATTTTCCTCAATGTACCTTATAGATTTCGGTCTGATGTTGAGGTCTTTAATCCACTTAGATCTTACTTTTGTACATGGAGTTAGGCAGAGATCTGAGCCCATTTTTTTGCATATAGCCATCCAGTTTTGCCAGCATAATTTGTTAAAGAGGCTTTCCCTGTTCCACTTCACTTTTCTTGCCCCCTTATCGAAGATTAGATGCTCGTATACTTGGGGGGGGGACGTCAGTATATTCAACCCTGTTCCATTGGTCTACAGCTCTGCCTTTGTTCCAGTACCATGCTGTTTTAATTATTACTGCCTTGTAGTAGAGTTTGAAGTTAGGGTAAAAATACATTTAAAACATATAAAAATAGTCCCTTTTAGGAACTCTTAATCTTATTTCTCTGTCTCCCTCTGTCCTGAACTGGGAAAATTACCAGAAAAAAAATCACCTTTGCTACTAGAACAATGCAAGACTTTTATTTTAAGCATGCAGATGTTTACCGTTTTGTCCTTTATATCTTTTCTAAGATGTTTGGAATTATGATCCTACTTTCCATATAGGGAGATTTCTTCCCTTGCATTATGTGCTTGTGCTATAGTCTGACAAAATAATCATAACATTGTTTATTTTTCTAAACAGGATCATTTGCTAGACTATAGGTACCTTTCAATAGCAGTGTGAATATTTCATTATAGTAGAGTATTCTTACAACTTAAAAATTTAAAATAAAACACTGCATCATTTATATGCAGTGAAAATCTGTGTGATCTCTGGATGGTTAGGGAAAACCCCAGCAGCTCTCTCTCTTTCTGGCAACATTCGTTGGTCTTGGGCCACTCTCGCACCCAGGATGGCCAATGTCATGGGCGGACAAAGGAATAAACGAGGACCAGGCTGGTTGATGATCAGTTTCCATCTGTTCCATTCACCCCGCGCCCCTGTTCCAGTCTCACTAAGTTTCTCATTCTAGTCTCACACCGCCCCTCTTTCCTGTCTCCTCATGTCTCTCCCGATCATCTCTCCGCACTCCCTCTTGCAGTCGTATTTTTTCATTCTCCATGTGCCTGCTCCTGCATTCTCTCCCTACATTCTTCTCCCTCTGCCTCCCTTGCTAGTCTCTCTATGCTCCATCTTGCTGCTCTGGTCTTTCTCCAGTCTCTCTCCATCTCCCCAGCACTGGAGGTAGCCACCACACCCCATCCAGTAGCACAATAAACATATCAAAAGCCCTTCCTAATGGCCCATCAGGCTCAAGGGAAGAAAATACCACCTAGGGGTATTTCTCCTCTCCCAAGTCCAATGACAATTAACATCTTAATTAACATCTTAATTCTACTTCTTAATATTAGTCATTTTGTATGGACACAGTAAGAGATACATTGAACTTGTAGGGTGACTCTCCTGGGGACGTCTTGCTATAGATCTCAGACTACAGTGCTCAGGCCAGATTAATCTTTCCTAATCCTTGTAGGGTCCTAGTAGGGTCCTAATCAAGATGTTACTTTTTGGGTCATGACAGAATTTGTCCATGACCATGCTCTTAACTTATAGTTAAGTATTATGGTGCTTTGACCAGGTCCATTTTGATGCCAGAGTAACTCACTGCCTGCTCTGGGTCCACCCAGCCTCTTGTCGGGACCCTGTTTTGGGGGTGCTAGGAAATAAGGACAACAGAGGCTTACGTTGAGAGAACAGATGCCCAGGAATGAATATCATTCAGAGTCAATTAACTCCCAAGTTACAAAACCATAGCATTAACTATCTTCCTGTGTCCATACAAAAAGGACATTGCTCTGGATTAACTATGCAAAAGATTTAAGGAGAAGAGAAAAACAATATTTACAAGGCAATAGAGTCTTATCAGGAGGCACAGGTAATTGATAGGTGAGAGGAGCAATCAACAAACCCAAGCTCCCTGCGGCCAGGGAGGAAGGGCAAACCAATGTTATCCTACAGAAATTTGTGACCAATTAAAAAGCACAGTAGTATATAATAATGTAATGCAACTACCAATACTTTAAAGAAGAACACTACTTACATTTTCTCACTGTGTATAAAAATCAGATAATTGAGAACTCATTTCTAAATGAGTTCTTAGGAACTCATTTAGAAAAACCTGGTAATCCAACCTTTTTAAAAATTCATTTATTTATTTTTAAATACTTTATTATATTATATTATTTTTAAAAAACAAGAGTTATTTTAAGGTTTAATTTATTTTATTTTTTATACCTTAATAGTCATGTTAAGGTATTACTATTAAAAATATTTTTATTCATGAAACCTAAATAATTGTGCATATATTTTCAAAATTAAACAAGTCACATAGCAGAACAAGAATATTTTATACAATATGAGTGGTTAGGATAGGGTTTGTATTTCTTATTGTCATTGATACCAGGTTTGTTTTATGAAAGACATTAGATAATTCTAGTAAGATCCCTGTCAAAATACAGTTTTTTAATCTTACATTGCATCTTCGTCCTCCTACTTTTCCACCTCCACTTCCTTTTCTTCCTTCCTCCTTCTAGTCCTCCTCCTTCCTTCTCTTTCTTTTTCTTCTCTTTTCAACCTACTTCTACTCTTCCTATTTTTCTTTTGCAGAGGGACCTCCCAAGTAGTACTCAGGAGGTCAGAGGAAAACTTCTGGAAACTCTAAGTCACTTGGATCAGACTTAATTTTATGAAATAACGATGCAATAGTGCTGGGACTTTGTCATGCTTGGGGCTCTCGGGCTATACCCAAAAGAATTCAAATAGTTTAATAACAGGTTAAATGATCAAAATAATTTAAAAGCATTGTTTATGGATGCTAACATCACAGGGGAACAAAAATTAAAATAACAAATGACCTTAATAATTAATTTAAATCTGATACCATTTTTAATAGACTATTTTAGAATTTTCTATTGCTTCTCACTTCTTGGGTAGATTCACATTTAAAGAGAATATAAGACTGTTGGTCAGTATTCACTCAGTCCCCATTTTGCAATAGCATACTAGGACAATCATTTCAAATATATTTCTCTTTAGTGGGCTGGAGCGATAGCACAGCTGTAGGGTGTTTGCTTTGTGCGCAGCCAGTATGACCGAGCCAGGTTCGATTCCTCCACCCGTCTATGAGAGCCCAGCAAAGGACCAAGTGTATCTCGCCTGCACAGCAAAGCATGACAAGTTACCTGTGATGTATTCAATATGCCAAACACAGTAATAAGTTTCAAAATGGAGTCGTTACTGGACCCGCTCAAACAAATTGATGAACAATGGGAGGACAGTGACAGTGACAGATCTTTAGTAATTTATTTATTTTTTTCCATGACAGGTAAGAGATTAACTTCTGTTAAACTCATGCCAGACAGTTTCACTTCTTTTCCCTTTTCATTGTTTCCATCATGTTTGAAAAGAACTGATTCATGAGTATCATCCTGCTTTCAGTGATGTAATTTTAAATGTTAATTTAAAAATGTGGCTCAGAACAAATGCACAAAATGATATTGCACTAAAATGACGATAAGTTGCAACATAAGTAAGAGCTGACTATGAGGAAACAGAGTACATATGTAATACGTTTGGGAAATAAGAAATAGAACTACTATCCATGAAAAAATTAAATGAAAGACATTTATTTTTATTACCTTGATCACTTGATATCCCGTTACTCATCGATTTACTCAAGCGGGTGCCAGTAACGTCTCCATTCATTCCTGTTGCGTGCTAGTGTAGCCCAATGGCATCTGTTTGTTCTAGGAACAAAAAGAGCCTCAAAACAATCGTTCAGGGTCTTGACAAAGAAGTCTGACCATCTCATAGGTCATCTCATGATCTTTTGACATCCTGTGAAATCCAGTCAATAATGGCTCTAGTCAAGCGGTCGTCTCCAAATTTCATTACATGGCAAACCAGATAGCATCCCTGATTATTGAGCATTGATGGAGGTCGGAACTCTGGGTTCTTTATCTCATTTGAGTGAAGCATGATACTCCAAGCATAGCTCTTTCAATTCCTCTTTGAGAGACCTAAATAGTGTTCTTATCTGTTTTTTGTAGGGCCCAGGTCTCTGAGGCATATGTTAATGCAGGAAGAACAGTGGAATCGAAAAGATGTGCCCAGAGCTGAAGGTTCTTCATCCTCTTACCATATTTCTTCAACACTCTTGAAGGCATTCCAAGCCGCTCTCTTCCTCCTGCGCAACTCAGGTGCCAGGTCATTCGTTATGTTGATATCTCAACCTAGGTACAGTAACTGTTGCATTCAGAGATATTCGTTCCATTGAGAGCAAATGGAACGTCAGGAACAAGACTGTCCGTCATGAACATTGACTTTGTGAGATTCAGCTGTAATCTGACCTTAACACTCATGGTCGAAATTGGTCAGCATTTGTGCTGCTTGGCTAATGTTTGGTGTTATTAGAACAATGTCATCAGCAAAGCGTAGGTGGTGTAGTTGTCGACCATCTATCGTCACTCCCATTCCTTCCCATTCCAGTCGTCACATGACATTCTCTTAGGTGGCACTGAAGAGTTTTGCTGAAATAGTATCACCCTGCTGAACCCCTTTCTTGACATCGATGATCACTTCTTTGTAGAATGGTGAGATCCTGGTAGTGAATCGACAATACAGCTCACGGAGGATCCTGATGTATTGAGTTTGAATGCCCTGTTTGTCTAGGGCTTCAATGACCACTTTCATCTCAACGGAATCAAAGGCCTTCTTTAAATCAATGAACGTTAGACAGAACGGAATCTTGAACTCCCGAGAAACCTCAATGAGCTTGGTTATTTTGTGGATATGGTCGATGGTGCTGAATCCTTTTGGGAACCTGGCTTGCTTGCATGGTTGTCTTTCATCTAGTGTTCCGCCAATCCTTTTCAGGATGACTCAAGTGAACAGCTTGTAGATGAAAATCAATAGGCAGATTGGGCGATAGTTGTCAATGTGGTAGATGTCTCCCTTCTTGTACAGTAGTACAGTCCTGCTGGTTTTCCATTAGGACCGAACCTTGCATTCAGAGAGTTAGTGTGTGAAGAGCCAAACCAGTGTATTGATGAATACTGACGGTTGATTCTTCAGGTGTTCAGGTCTGATCTTGTCTAGGCTAGGTGCTGTTCATTTCCTTACTGACTAGATGGTGTGTTGAATTTCGGAAGGGAGAATGTTGGGAAAGGCATATCCATCCTGTGGAATTTGATATGATGGCAGGTGGACCTGGCTGTCAAAGAGATCTGAGTAGAAGTCATGAATAATCTTCTCCATTGCCCTTCTGGAAGATGTGATAGATCTATCAGGATGTCGGAAGGCAGTCATCTTGATCTTGTAGTTGGTGAAGGACAGGTCAGCGTTACAAATGTTTTTCCCGGCTTCTGCTGCATCTACCAGCACTGATGCTCTTCTCTCTTTGAGGTCTTCCTTGATCACTTCTCTGCACTTTTGTGAGCTCAGACATTCGTTTGCAGTTGCCTGATGCATGCACCAAGCCATGTTTGCGAATAAGCTCAAGAGTTTTCGAAGACAGGCATTTTTTTGTGGTTATCTCTCTCCTGGCATTCCTCGCACAATAATAGAGGTGCCGAACCAGTCAATTCTATTCCTCATCAATGTTGTCGATGATGGCAACTTCTCATGTTGACACAACAGAGCCAAAGAGCTCCCAGTTGGTGGTCGTTCTGGAAGTTCTCCTCTTAAACTTTGCAAACCTTTCTTCTTGCTATGTGAATTAGAATTTTGCAGGAAGGAGACAGTGGTCCTATCCTGTTTGGAATTTTGGGACAACAGAGACATCGGTCAGGCATAACCATCGATTGAATATGATGTGGTCAATTTTGTTGTGGAACCGTCCACCGGGAGACTCCCATGTTCAACGTTTAGATTTGACCTTCTGGAATTGTGGGTTACTGTGGATGATCTTGGTTGACATGATGAACTCAGACAGTCTATCACCCTGTTCATTCCATTCTATTTCATGGGTCCTGATGTGGAGTTCTTTGGCTGATCTTCTCAGTCCTAACTTGGCATTAAAATAACCAACAATGATCTTGTAGAAGGTATGGTCTTCTTTATAGAACTTCTCCAGCTCCATGTAGAACTTCTCAATTTCTCCTTCATCATAATTGGATGTTGGTGTGTAGACAATGAAGATAGAAACTGCCGGCAGTGAGCCACATCTATTCAAGTTTACTTGTTCGATTTGGGTTGTGAGGAATTCGAATGAATCAGTTTTCATGGCTAAGTTCGTGTTGACAAGGACATCCACACCACCGAGGCCTCTTTCGTCACATGTTCTGAGAAACAGTTCTTCTCCAGTGTTGAAAATAGCATGATGTGATTGATGTCTTCTCGTCTCAGTCAGACCAATGATGTCGTATTTGATGTTTTGCACTTGTAACATCAGGTCCTCGATGGATGCATCTGATGCCAGCATACGTGCATTGAAAGTACAGTCATTTTTGTCTTTCTTTGTTTTGGCAGTCTAGTTCAGCCTTGAGATTTTTTCAGCCTCTCCTTCCACATCCTTCTCAACGCTGCCATATTGGTGGCTCGTTCAGGATCAGGGGAATGAGATCCATTGTATTTACTGGATTTGGCATATTGAATACGCCAGGGATAGCTTGCCAGGCTCTGCTGTGCGGGTGGGATACTCTAGGTAGTGTGAAAACACAAATAAACTTTACAGGTATTCCTATTTAGGCATATGTGCTGGTATGATACTCTCAGTAGCCTTCCAGGTTCTCTGAGAGTGAGAACCAGAGAATAAGAAGTTGCACGACCGCGAATGCAGCTGCACGCTTCTGGGAGCTTGGTGTTATAGTCTCTGGATCCTGGCCGTTGTTGGGGTTACACAGCAATTGGTGGGTGTAACTGTCTAGCTACTGGAAGGTGGGGGAGCTGGGTGGAGGAGGCCCAGTCCCAAACTGAACAGGCTTGGAGATCTCAGCCCCGGGTCCAGCACACCTGGGTTCCTCTGCCAGTTCCTTCATGCGTGAGGCTCATCTAAGCGTGTGGAGAGTGTTCTCAGCATGGCTTTGGCTGGGTCCCGGAGATCTTCAACTGTTGGGTCTCTGCTAGGGCCAGAAAGGGAAACTTAATCCGCCTTCCTTCAAGTGGCCCTAGTGGGGACAGCCAGGCATGGGGGCAGGAGACTCTGCTTTTTATTACCTTATCATAAATAATTCTGCAGTAAATATTCATGGGGACATTCATTTTAGTTCTCTTAGGTATTTACCTCAGAGTAAATTACTGGATCACCTGGGACCTCAGGGTCTACTCCTGGCTCTGTGTCATCCCAGGGATAGAACAGGGTTTGACCGCATGTAAGGCCAATACCTGATTCTTATAATAATATCTGTCCAGCTTCCTGCCTCAATATTTTTCATTTTGTCTGTCATATTGGCACTGGGTCTTCTCATCTGAATCCACTTTATATGTTGATAATTGGATTATGTCTTGTTATATTTATGATTTCTAACTGTCAGACCCATTTGGACTTCTGATAATGCAACAGTTCTCTCAAACTCATGAAGCATAGAAAAATTAACCATAAAAAGTTTCATCATTAATACTCGGAGACAGAAAACTGAAAATGGTTACTCAATACCAAAATGTTTACATTAAGACTTTCTTTTAATAGAAGATTAGAAGCGTCAGCAAATACAATATGAGAAAGTTGAATAACTGGTGCTTGAGCTGTTATGTGTCAGTAAGATCCAGATACTTTGCTAAATATTCTATACACATTTCCTTTGCAAACAGCAGAGAGTAGGGCATTGATTGCCTCTTATACTTGCTAGCATTGTGTCATATTTTCAAAGAAAACTGTCTTTTAAACTATAATTTATAAAACATTATGTAATTTGCTGCTACAGTAAACACACAGAAAGTATTTGCTTAATTTTGAATTTGGGGTCTGTGGAATTTAGATCTATTAGTATGGCAATACAGAAATCTTTACTTTTGTTGAAACTCCACATTCCACACTCAAAACTCAATCAAAATTTTTTTCAATGTGTCAGTTTTCCATATGCCACTTCTCTTTCAAATTGAGTTCTATTATCACAGTTTTGATTGCCATTTATAAAAACAAGCTTTCTGTAATGAGTCATCCATATTTTAACTTGTGTGACAGATATTGCATAATAACAAACTATTTTGTTTTCCAGAGATGAGCAGTTTAATAGCACCGATGGATAGCTTTTGTATTTAATCTTCCTACAATCTTAGCTGAAAACTGAAAATGGAAGTACTGTGTATTTATGCTGCACATAAACATGTATGAAAATACATTGTATACATGTCTCCAAATAATCTGTTAGTATTGGTCGTATTTTAAGCAGACCTATTCTTTATGTGGTAAAATAGATAGATCATGTTGCCTAGAATTTATCTTCATTATTTTTGCCCGATAAGATCAAGCCAAATAATTCCTACAAATAACTTGAATCTTAGCGCCGGAAACTTCAGGATTCCAAGTAGTGCTAGAAACTTCAGTATTCGAAATTATGAGCTATTAATCAAGATCTACAATGAAGACCATTGTATCCCCTTATTCCCTAGGCAGGCAGGCAGTCTCCATATGTATCCAGAAGATGTCACTGCGCAGTAGTAGGGAGTACTCGTCTAGCAACAATCTGTAAACATCAATAACTATCAGTTTAATTTGTGACTCTACTCTTAGGAAAACCAATGGATAACTGAGGGAGATTTGAATCCATTTCCCTAAGGTGGGACAGGGGGAGTGAATATGGCTTAGACACCAAGAGATACCAAGTCTCATTCCCTTCCCTGTTTCTGTTTGCTCTTTCTGTGCTGTAGAACTGTCCTCCCATCAGTGGGCCCAGTAAAGTCTCCATTTTTGTTACTGTGTTTGGCATATTGAATACATCAAGGGTAGTTTGCCAGGCTTTGTTGTGCGGGCGAGATACTCTCGGTAGTTTGCTGGGCTCTCTGAGTGGGACGGAGGAATCAAACCCAGCTCGGCCGGGCTGGCCATGTGCAAGGGAATTGCCCTACCGCTGTGCTGTATACCTCAATCATCAAAGGCCTTTTTTAGGTTAGACCTTCATTTTTCTTCATCACCATGACATGTTTTAAAAGCATAGCAGGAGTTTCCTCAATACATGAAACAAGAGTTTTAAGTCTATTTTTATATTTATCTTTGAGATCATTTCGTTTTTTTTTTTTTACATTAGATACTATTCCCATCTGACTAAAAATGTAAAGGCTCTCCCATTGATCATTGATTTGTTCGAGCGGGCCCAGTAACTTCTCCATTGGAGACTTTGTTGTTACTGTGTTTGGCATATCGAATATGTCCCGGGGAGCTTGCCAGGCTCTGCCGTGCGGGCGAGATACTCTCAGTAGCTTGCCGGGCTCTCCGAGAGGGGCGGAGGAATCGAACTCGGGTCGGCCATGTTGGCCGCGTGCAAGGCAAATGCCGTACCGCTGTGCTATCGCTCCAGCCCATCTGACTAGTGAAGATCATATTCTCTGTTTACAGAAAGTTTTCACTTTTTAACAAAACCTATTTGCTTTCTCTTAATTCCCTAAATAATTTTTCTTTTTTTTTTTGGATTCTGTTTATTCTGTGAATTTGTTTTTACAGAAGCTGCACATAACAACAGAACTACAATAATCACTGATGACTCAGCTCCATATTGCTATAACATCCACAGAGATAAAATAAATTAAAGATAAATTCAAATAACTGCTGTCCATTGATTTTAATTTCAGAAGCTACAGTGTATTAAGGTGAAAGTGAAATTGAATTGCATAAAAGATTAGTATGTAAAGGGATATACTTGATAACATTTCATATTTGAATTGCAAACCGAAAAGGAGGGAGAGAGGAAAGAGGAGAGAGAGGAGAGAGGAAAGAAAGACAGGAGAGAGAGAGAGCAAGAGAGAGAGAGAGAGAGAGAGAATGCCTGCTATAGAGATAGGGGGTTGCAGTGACGTGAGGGAAACTGGAGACATCGGTAGTGGTGGGAAATGTACACTGGCGAAAGATGGAATATTGTATGACTGAAACCCAATCATGAACAGCCTTGTAACTGTGTATATCACTGTTATTCAACTAAAAATAAATTTAAAAAATTTAAAAACAAAATGTAAGCTTCTAAACCTCTCCAATTTTTTTTTTATTTCTTTATTGAATCACCGTGGGAAAGGTTACAAAGCTTTCAGGTTTAGGTCTCAGTCATGCAAATATCAAACATATTTCCCTTTACCAATACTTATTTTTTACCATGAAGAACCCCAATAAAACCCCACCCCCCACCCCTCCCAGTCCCTGTGGGGCAGATGAATTCTAGTTAACACTCTATCTGCTTTGATTAGATTCATTGTTTCAATAAAAGATTCACCACTATTATTTAGAGTTTACCCCAATAATTTTTCATTTTATAATCAAATTGAGGAAAAAAATGACAGTAATGAATTTAAACCATTATCTGTGGAATAGATATTATTTAATTGTATAAATAAAGGCTTTGAACTTAGCAATACACCCAAATTAGACAGCTGATAATTGATAAAATTGTTTCTGTATTTTTACTATTATTCCAATATTTACAAATTTTACTGATTAAAAGGTCCTCAATATTTGAACTACTAATTTTAATTATCACTTTTCCTTATTTCTGAATCATAGTTTTAATTTTGTTTGACAAACATGCATAGTAATACCAGGATATACTATATATATACATACACTTATTCATTTTTTACGTATATTTTATAAAAACTTTTTTTTTAATAAAATGATTAACTCCTGGAGGGCACTGTAGGAGTTCCACCGCCTGTACCCACTCAGGTCATGCCTCTCCTCTGCACAGGAGGGTCCATCTGTGCACCCTCCCTTCCAGTCCTGCCCCACACTCTAGATCACCTGCCACCTGGACAGCTACCTGAGGGCACCTGCAGGAGTTCTGCCGGCACCCAGCCGGCCCCCAACTTTCCTCTGCACAGGCCTTTGGGCCCAAGTCTGTGAACTAGCATCTGGACAGGCTGGGTGTGTGGTCTCCACTGTAGGGGGCGTGGCCTCCTCAAACTGGGCATGGGCTTCTGCTCAAGCAGCCATAGTTAAACTCAAACTCGATGAAAGGATATACCATTTTCTAGATAAACAACAGCTCAGGAACTTCATAGACTCAAAACCAAGCCTAAAAGAAAGCCTAAAAGGGCTCCTGTAATTCAAGAAAGAAAACACCCATAAGCTCAATAGACCCATACAGAAAGATGGCACAAACCACCATGACAATAATCTCTCTCAATGTCAATGGTCTAAATGCACCAATCTAGAGGCACAGGAGGCGAAATGGATCCAGAAACTGAAACCAACATTCCACGTTCTACAAGAAACTCATCTGAACAGTCAGAGCACACACAGACTCAAAGTTAAAGGATGGAAAACAATACTGCAAGCAAACAGCTCTCTCAAAAATGCTGAAGTGACCATATTAGTATCCAATAACATAGATTTCAGGTTGAAAAAGATTAGAAGGGACAGTAAAGGCCATTTTCTATTTATCAAGAGATACATAAAACAGGAAAGAATCACACTTTTAAAAGTATATGCACCTGATGAGGGACCAGCTAAATACTTAAAAGAACCGCTAATAGATTTTAAGAAGAATATTAGGGCTGGAGCGATAGCACAGCGGGTAGGGCGTTCGCCTTACACGCGGCCAACATGGCCGACCCGAGTTCGATTCCTCCGCCCCTCTCAGAGAGCCCGGCAAGCTACCGAGAGTATTCGATATGCCAGACACAGTAACAACAAAGTCTCCAATGGAGACGTTACTGGGCCCGCTTGAGCAAATCGACGATCAACGGGAGGGCCTTTACTTTACTTTACTTTACTATTGCTAGCAACACAATAGTGGACA
Organism: Sorex fumeus; assembly: GCF_029834395.1. Taxonomy (NCBI): domain Eukaryota; kingdom Metazoa; phylum Chordata; class Mammalia; order Eulipotyphla; family Soricidae; genus Sorex; species Sorex fumeus. The sequence continues at coordinate 1,745,151 of NW_026606077.1, forward strand.
GAGACTTCAACATCGCCTTACCACTTCTGGATAGATCAACAAAAACAAAACTCAACAAGGAAACATTGGCATTGAAGGAAGAAATAATAGAGAGAAGCTAATAGACATATACAGGTCTTTGCATCCCCAAAAGAAAGAATACACATTCTTCTCCAGTGCAAATGGAGAAGTGCACACATTTTCCAAAATAGGCCACGTGCTAGGCCAGCTAAATACTTAAAACAGAGAGAACCGTAATAAAGCGAATCAGAAGTGGAAAATGGAATCACAACAAAAACCAATGAAATTCAAAAGATCATTAAAGACTACTTTGAGGGGGCTGGAGCGGTAGCACAGTGGGTAGGGCATTTGTCTTGCACACTACCAACCCGGGTTTGATTGCCAGCATCCCATATGGTCCCCCTAGCTCCACCAGGAGCAATTCCTGAATGCAGAGCCAGAAGTGACCCCGGTGCATTGCGCGGTGTGACCCAAAAAGCAAAAATAAATAAATACTAACAACCTTCTTTTAAAAAATATAAAAAATAAAGACTACTTTGAATTCTGTATGCCACGAAACAAGAAACAATTGGGGAGGGTAATGTCTCCCCACGTCTTTTTCCCAAGAATTGGGAAATGGATAGATTCCAAAATTCCTACAATCTCCCAAGACTGAGCCAAGAGGACTTTGAATAACTGAATACACTCATTCATATCAAGGAAATTGAAACTGTAAACAAAAGTCTTCCCAAAAACCAAAGCCCAGGCCCTGAATGATTCACTAGGAAATTCTTCCAAACACTTAAAGAAGTCCCATTGTCAGTTCTCCTCTAGCTTTTCCAGGATATTGAAAAAACAGGAGACATCACCGTCCCCAACCCCAAACTCTAGTACAAAGCGGTAACAATTAAAACAGCATGGTACTGGAACAAAGGCAGAGCCACAGTTCAATGAAACAACGTGGAATATCCCTAACACAACCTCAAATGTTTCATCTTCCTGTTATTCGTCGATTGCCTCGAGCAGGCCCCAGTAAAGTCTCTTTCATCCTACCCCTGAGATTATATTCAAGGCTCTTTAGGAGAATGAGACCCATCATTGTTACTGGTATTTGGCATATTTGGTAGGCCACGGGGAATTTGCCAGACTCTGCCCTGTGGGCAGGCTACATTCGATAGCCTGAAAGTTTGTCCAAAGTAGGAATGAGATAATAAGATATTATAAAAAGATGCCGTGATATGATGTTGCGTGGCCGCAAATGCGGCCGCGCGGTTCCGGGAACTGGATTTTATAGTCTCTGAGTCTTGGCCATTGATGGGATTACACAGCGTCAGGGGGCCAGATGGTGGGTGTGACCCCCGCCTACTGGAATTTGGAGGATCTGGGTGGAGGATGCTCAACTCCAATCCGAGTAGGCTTGGAGGTCTCAAACCTCAAATGTATGAGCATCTAATCTTTGATAAGGGAGCAAGAAATGCAAAGCAGAGCAAGGAAATCCTCTTTAACAAATGGTGCTTGTATAACTGGAAAACCACATGCAAAAAATGGGCTTATACTTCCAGTTAACACCAGGCACAAAAGTCAGGTCGAAATGGATTAAAGACCTCAACATCAGACCAGAATCCATAAGGTACACTGAAGACAATATTGGCAAAATCCTCCACTATATTGAGTCTAACGGTACCTTCAAAGATGACATGCCACTGATCAACTAATTGGAAACAGAGATAAATAAATGGAATATTAAACTAAGAAGCTTCTGCAGTGTAAAAAGTACAAAGACAATCTACATATTGGGAAAGGATATTCACCCAATACCCATCTGATAAGGGGTTGATATCAAGGATATATAAAGCACTGGTTGAACTCCACAAGAAGAAAACATCCAACCCCATCAAAAAATGGGGTGATAAAATGAACAGAAGCTTTCCCAAAGAAGAAACCTGAATGGCTAAAAGGCACATGGGAAAATGCTCTACATCACTAATCGTCAGGGAGATGCAGATCAAAACAACAAAATATCATCTCACACCACATCTCACATCATCTTGCCCACAGCCAATAGAACAAAAGCAACTGGTATTTGCCTGGATTTGGAGAAAAGGGGATTCTACTTCACTGCTGGTGGGAATGCCTACTGGTTCATTCCTTTTGGAAAACAGTATGGACGAGTCTCAAAAAATTAGAAATTGAGCTTTCATTTGACCCTGCAATAACCACTCCTGGGAATATATCCCAGAGAGGCAAAAAAATAGAATCAAAATAACATCTGCAATTCTATGTTCATTGCTGCACTTTTCACAATAGCCAAAATCTGGAAAACCCAAGTGCCGAGAACAGATGACTGGCTGAAGAAAGACGACTGGCTAGAGCTAAAGAAATTTTGGTACATCTACACAATGGAATACTATGCATCTGTTAGAAAATGATGATGTTAAACAAGTAGTTCTACCTGGAAAGTATGCTTAGTGAAATGAGTCAGAAAGAGAGGGACAGACAAAGACTGCACTCATCTGGGGAATATAAAGTAACAGAAGGGGATGCAAACACCCAAGAATAGTTGAGATAAGTACCAGGAGGTGTGCTCCATGGCTTGGAAGCCAGCAGCACATGCTGGGGGAACAGGCATCTCAGAATGAGAAGGGAACACCAAGTAAAGGGTATTTGGAGGACTCGCTCCTCATGTGAGATGCATGCTGAATGTAGACCATCGACCAAACGTGATGGCCACTCAATACCTCTATTGCAAACCACAGCACCCTAAAGGAAATAGAGAGCAAAAAGCAATGTCCTGCCACAGAGGTGGGGTGGGGTGGGGGAATGGGGAGGTGGGGGAGCTACTGGGTTTATTGGAGATTGAGGATGGGCACTGGTGGAGTGATGGGTACTTGATCATTGTATTACTGAAACCCAAGCATCAAAGTTTATAAGTTTACAACTGTACCTCATAGTTTTTCACTTATTAAAAAAAGTAAAAATAATAAAATAAAATGGTACACTCCTTCCCACCCTACCGAGACCCCACCGAGTTGCCCCCTACAAGCAGCTTTCCAGCCTGGCCATTGCCCCAGAGACACACTGACCTAATTTGGAACTCAGCATTTTTCGGCAGAAATGTGAATGGACATGCATTAAGCTACGGAGCAGTGCCTCATTTTGCCTCTCCGGGAGGAAAAAGGTATCTGTCTCTTCTGCTTTTTCTCCCCCTGGTGACATGGTGGCCGCTGTCTCAGAGCATTTTGGACAGCCAGGTATTAGCCAGTAGTGATGGAGCACCTGTGACCTCATGGGATGGGGTCAGAACCGGCACGCCTTTCCTGCCCCTCTGAGACCACGAGTTGACCCCATAAATGGCTCTCTGACATGGCCATGGACCCAGAGGCACACAAACCAATCTCGGAACTATGTGGCTTTGGGCTGAAATTGCTTCAGATTTAATTAGTAAAATATCAGAAATCCAAATGTCTTTGGTCTTCATAACCAGCAAGAGAAAACAAATTATTTCACAATGCCTTTTCAGCAGGTCTGATTGTTAGGGGAAAATTCCAATAATAATGGTGCATGTTTTGTCATAATAAGGAACGTAAACAAAGTTAAGAGAGAGTTAAGTAGAAATTATCTGCCTCACAGGCAGGGGAAGGGGTGGGATATGGGGTATATTGGAGTTCTTGGTGGTGGAAAATAAGCACTGGTGAAGGGATGGGTGTTTGATCATTGTATGACTGAGACTTAAATCTGAAAGCTTTTAACTGTTCTCACGGTGATTCAATAAATAAATAAAATAAATAAATAAAATTGTTCACTCAAAACTATACTTGAAACAGAAACATCTAAAACATTTTATTTTAATTTCATAAAATTGAGGACACTGTTGCAATAATTCATCATAAAATAAGATTTTCAAGCATTGACATTCATCAGAAGTTATCGCTTCTTCTGAATCTAGTTGATTTATTGAAGTACTTTGCCTGCAGATCAACACTGACTGGCTTAAAATAAAAATTTACATTACCTTCCAAATCCTAAATGCTTTTTTATAGTTTGCTTCTTGAAATATAAATAATATATGCAGAAGAATACTTGCTACTTATAGAAATGAAAATCTGATAGTATTAGAAAGAAATATTCCAGAAAAAAATATACATGAATGAGAATAGAAAACACTTCCTACTTTGACAGTCAATTTTACTGTGCTTCATGGAAGATATTTTCCTAGAAAATCATGACTTTGGATCAATAGCTGAGTTCAGATTGCATATAAATGTGTATCATCTCTTACATGTTCACTGCAGATTTAACGTCAGTTATCAAGATAGGAGACAACTAATATTTTACACAAGCGTGCATAAGTAAGATAATATACACAACAGAATATTATTCAATCATAAAACAAGGAGATCCTGCCATATATGTGAACATGGATGGACCTAAAGGAAGTTATTTTTGTGAAATAAATGACTGAAAGACAAATACTGTGTAATATCATTATGCAGTGGGAATCTATTATTCCCACTGTAGTTTACTATTAATCACATAACCTATAATCCCTTGAATGTGTTTTGTTCTTTATCTACCCATGCCTTCTCTTGCTTCTTTCTAGCAGCTTGGACTCTACTGCTTTTCCTTTGTTCCCTCAGAGATAATTCACATAAATTCAATTAAGCCAATCGTTTCAATGAAATATCTCCTGATAACTATAAACCCCTGACAATTATAATCTACTGCAATCTCCTTAATGGCATAAATGACTTCTGACCAATATCTATGAGGGAAAATAAGAGCAAATATTTTTAAATGGTTAAAAGAAAAATATAATGTCAATTTACATTTTTAAAAGTAGAGTTCCTCACTAACTGGCTCCCAATACTGTAAAATTTTATTTTTTGAAGAAACTTGGCATAACCACAAATTAATCTCCATATGTTCTTTTTGGGAGGTTTATGCATATTAAATTCCAGGGGAGAAAAACCCTCAGTATTATTTATGTTCTTAAAATATATGTGCAAAGTAATCCTAATAATAATCTTTCATGGCATATGGTTTGGTCAAATGAAAGAACTCATTGAAATATGCTGTAGAAGTGCTTTGACTTAAAATGTGACTTTACGTCTTTTCTTAGGCAAGGAGAAATGTGATTCTGCATGTGCTGAGTAAATGTATTTGTGTGTGTCTTGGTAAGAATTAATATTTTTAGGGATTAAAGAGGCATGTAATGCTATATCTAAGAAAAGAGATTGGCACCCATAAGGATAGTTTGGGGACAGGTCTCCTCATCCATATTAAGGAGGTATGGGCCGCCTTTCAGTGATTCTCAGTCAGAAAGGACACAGTTCAATGTGAAAGCCTTAGAATGTAGTTTTACCTGGGTCCAGTAGTGCCAGGGATTATCTGGACCATTCGAGCAGTGCTTGAGATTTACCATGTCCACATTTGAGGGGGCTCAGCAGCCCACAGAGACACCGAGAGATACGTGGGGGACAACGTGATGCTGGAACTTAAACCAAGTTTGGCTGTATGCAAGGCAGGCACACTTGCATTTTCATGGCCCCTAACAATAATTTTTTAATGTCATAGGCAGGCAAGGTGTTTTTTCCCTCTTTGATATTAAAGAAAAGGTAATGAACAATTATTTTTCGATGGAGTCCGATTTTTGACAAAAGCAATCAATTTGGTTTCAATTTATCTCTCTTTATAATTAGTTTGCCTTATTGTGATCAGCAGAAACTGATTTTGTTTAAGCACGAGATAGAAGAATATAAGTTTCTTCAAAATTATATAAAACCAAAGGTCCTGGAGCAGTCTTTGATACTGACAGATATTAAACACTTGTATGTGTGGTTACTTAAAGATCCTATTCTTTTGATTTAATTCAAAGGACTACAAGTTTTCATGGAGACAGACATGTTTTGCCTTTTTTTCATTTTTAGGAGGTAGGACATACTAAAACTTAGATTGAACATTAAGAAATGATTAATCTTCAGACGTATCAACTATGCACAATTTATATATACATATTTAATTGCACATGTCAGATTTTCTTTGTCCATTAATCCTTCGATGCTTTCTTAGACTGACTCCAATATCCTAGCTACTAAAATAAAACCAAAACAAAGTGGTGTAGATCTCTTTTTGAGATAGTCTCTTTTCTGACCTTTCTTTGGGCCACATTCAACAATGCTCAGGAACTATTCCTCGTTTTGTGATTGGAAGTCACATACAGTGGTGCCTGCTTCTTCGTGCGGTGATTCAGAAACCATACTTGGCTTCCTAAATGAAAAAAAATAATAATAACCTATTGAGATATCACTTTAGCCCAGCATTTTCTTTATCTTCAAATAAATTCACCAAAATGGAGTTGTGTGTTTTGGTTTTGTTGGTTTTGTTTGTGTTTTGTTGATGTTGTGGGAGTTGGTGGGGAGGAAGATACCCTCCAGCAGTGCTGAACCTCCTGGTGCCACATCCAGCTGTGTTCAGGATGTCATTCAGTGCTGAATGAAATGAAATACAGGGTCCTGTGTTTATCATACAAGTTGTTCAGTCTTTTGAATCATCTCGCTGACCCTAGTTTTAATTTTTGAGCAGCCTTCATTTGGGTTTTAAAAGTGAACCAATAGTGCATGTGTTTCCTTTCACCCGTCCTACTCCCAACCTCCTCCTGGCGTTTGTTATTCCTTGCATTTTCAACTGACCATTCCAACAGGTATAACGTGATGCATCATTGTGATTTTCATTTGGATTTTCGTGATGATTAGTGATCTTGAGCACATTTTCGTATACCTCTGTACTTTGGAAAAACGTGGCTATTCAGATCGCCTTTGATCCACTTGAAATGCCTTCATTTTAATTTTTATTGTTGTTCTGAGACTAGATATTGTTGTTCTGAGACTAGACTGTATGAGTTCTTTATATACTTTCCTAGTAACCATTTATCAGATATATTATTTGTAAATATTTTCCCCACTAAAGAAGTTACCCTTTTATTTGCAATTCAGAAAATGTTTAGTTTTATGAATTCAAAACTGTTTATTTTTTGCTTTTGTTGCACTGCCATTGTTTTATATATATATATGTACATATATTTATTATTCTTATTTTTTATTATTAAGATCAGTGTGAAGAACTTATTGCCAATATTTTCTCTTAAGGATTTTTTTCTTTTAAATCTGATATTGAAATCATTATTGGAGACTTTCTACCAAGTACCTGACCCATACTTCTTATTGAAGATAAGAAAACCTGAGACACTATCAAAACTAAGATAATCCTAAGGAAACATGATGCTTATGTAATACATCAGATATGACACTAAAACAGAATAAGTTCATGAGGAGAAATTTTAGAAAATCTGAATTAAATGTGGACTTTGATGAACAAAAACATATCAACATTGTTTTATGTATTGTAACAAAGGTACCATTCTAATGTAAGATGTCAATAAGAGAAAAAAGTAATTGAAAAATATCTGTGATCTCTATACATTTGAGGGAAGGGGTCCACCCCTGGTGGTACTTAAGGTTTAATCCTGGGCCTGTGCTCAGGAGTCACTCCTGGCAGTGCTCTGGGAAACTTCTTGATACCTGGAATTGGATTTGGTTCAGCTACATGCAAGAAAAATGGCCTAGTCACTGTCCTCTCTTTAGCCCAGCTGGAAATACAAATTTGTCCTAATATATAAGAACTATTTTTAAAATATGCGACTTTTTAAATGATAAGGAGAGGAAAGACACTTCAAGGTAAAATGAAAAACAAAATATAAAGCAAAAAACTCAGGTTAAAGAACAATCAAACAGACTGAATTGAATGAAAGCCTATGATAGTAATAGATTTTTTCTTTTAAAGGGATGACAAACAATAAGTGAAATCTATTGTCTTTTTAAGTATGAAAAGATATTTTATAATGTTAGAAATTTTATATCTATTTTATATCACTGTCACTGTTCTCCCGGGCTGGAGCGATAGCACAGCAGTAGGGTGTTTGCCTCCAACCTGTGAGAGTTGGGATTGATTCCTCCGCCCCTCTCGGAGAGCCTGGCAAGTTACGGAGAGTATCTCGCCCGCATGGCCAAGCCTGGTAAGCTCCCCATGACATACTCAATATGCCAAACACAGTAACAACAAGTCTCACGATGGAGACTTTACTGAACCCACTTGAGCAAATTGATGAACAATGGGAGGACCGTGCTACCTACCGTTCTCCCACTGTTCATCGATTTGCTTGAGCTGGCCCAGTAACGTCTTCACTGTGACACTTGTTACTGTGGCATATCGAATACATCACGGGTAGCTTGCCAGGCTTTGCCACCAGGGCGAGATACTCTTGGTAGCTTGCGGGGCTTTTGAGAGAAAATTTAGAAAGTCTGAATTAATTATAGACTTTGATGAACAAAAATGTATCAACAGTTTTATGTATTGTAACAAAGGTTGATCCTTCAGCTTTAAATGTTTAAAATCTTAGACCATCACACCCTAATGTATTCCTGCAGTTTCTGTAAATAGTTCAATGTCAATTAAAGCACTAACCAAAAAAAAAAAACCAAACCCATTTTGAACTACTCATTATGTGATACTATAGCAATATTTCACTTAATCACTTAATCCCTGTTATTCATCGATTTATTCGAGCGGGTGCCAGTAACGTCTCCATTCATCCCGGTTGCGTGCTAGCATAGCCCAATGGTATCTGTTCATTTTAGGAACATGTAGAGCCTCAAACCGATCATTTAGGGTCTTGACGAAGAAGTCTGACCATCTTGTAGGTGGCCGTCCACGTGATCTTTTGATGTCTCGTGGAATCCAATCAGTAATGGCTCTAGTCCAGCGGTTGTCTGTAAACCTCATTACGTGTCCAGCCCATCTGATTTTTGATGTCTTGGCAAATGAGACAGCGTCCCTGATTCTTGAGCGTTGACGAAGATCAGAACTCCGGATTCTATCTCTCATTTGAGTGAATCGTGATATTCCAAGCATAGTTCTTTCGATTCCTCTTTGAGAGACCCGAATAGCGTTCTCATCCTGTTTTCGTAGGGTCCAGGTCTCTGAGGCATATGTTAATGCAGGAAGAATAGTGGAATCAAAAAGATGTGCTCGTAGCTGGAGGTTCTTTGTCCTTTTAGTTATTTCTTCAATGCTCTTGAAGGCATTCCAAGCCGCTCTCTTCCTCCTGCGCAACTCAGGTGCCAGGTCATTCATCATGTTGATTTCTCGACCTAGGTATATATAACTGTTGCATTCGGAGATGGTGGTTCCGTTGAGAGCGAATGGAGCGTCAGGAACAAGGCTGTTTCTCATAAACATTGTCTTCGTAAGATTCAGCTGTAGTCCGACCTTTCCACATTCACGGTCAAAGTCGTTCAGCATTTGTGCCGCTTGGCTGATGTTTGGTGTTATTAGAACGATGTCATCAGCAAAGCGGAGGTGGTGTAGTTGCCGACCATCTATCTTCACTCCCATGTTTTCCCATTCTAGTCGTCGCATGATGTTCTCGAGGGTGGCACTGAAGAGTTTTGGTGAAATGGTATCACCCTGCCGAACCCCTCTCTTGATATGGATGATTACATCTTTGTAGAATGGTGAGATCTTGGTAGTGAATCCGCAATAGAGCTCATGAAGGATCCTGATGTATTGAGTTTGTACGCCCTGATTGGCTAGGGCTTCCATGACCGCTTCCGTCTCAACAGAATCAAAGGCCTTCTTTAAATCAATGAACGTTAGACAGAGCGGCATCTTGAACTCCCGAGATACCTCAATGAGCTTGGTTATTGTGTGGATATGGTCAATGGTACTGAATCCTTTTCGGAATCCAGCTTGTTCACATGGTTGTCCTTCATCTAGTGTTCTGCTAATCCTATTCAGGATGACTCGAGTGAATAGTTTGTAGATGACAGACAATAGGCAGATCGGGCGATAGTTGCCAATGTCCTGGATGTCTCCTTTCTTGTATAGTAGTACAGTCTTGCTGGTTTTCCATTGGGATGGAACCTTGCATTCAGACACGTAGCGTGTGAAGAGTCGAGCCAATGTATTGATGAGTACTGATGGTAAGTTCTTCAGGTGTTCAGGTCTGATCTTGTCTGGGCCAGGTGCTTTTTGTTTCTTTACCGACGAGATGGCATGTTGGATTTCGGAAGGGAGAACATTGGGAACGACATATCCATCATGTGGTATGTGGTATGTGGGCAAGTGGATGTGGCTATTAAAGAGATCTGAGTAGAAGTCATGAATAATCTTCTCCATTGCCCTTCTGGAAGATGTGATAGATCCATCATGATGTCGGAGGGCAGTCATCTTGGTTTTGTAGTTGGTGAAGGACAGGCGGGCATTACGAATGTTTTTCCCAGCTTCTGCTGCATCTACCAGTACTGCTGCTCTCCTGTTTTTGAGGTCATCCTTGATGGCTTTTCTGCACTGTTTTGCCAGTTCGGACGTTTGCTTGTGGTTGCCTGAGGCACGTGCCAAGCCACGTTGGCGAATAAGTTCAAGAGTGTTCGAAGAAAGACGGTTTTTTGTGGTTATCTCTCTCTTGGCATTCCTTGCACAATCATGGAGGTGCTGAATCATTCGATCGTATTCCTCATCAATGTTGTCAATGACGGCATCTTCCCATGTTGCCGCAACAGAGCCAAAGAGTTCCCAGTTGGTGGTTGTTCTGGGAGTCCTCTTCTTAAACCTTGCATTCTTTTCTCCTCGTTCTGTGAGGTAGAATTTTGCACGAAGAAGACGGTGGTCTGATCCCGTTTGGAATTTTGGGACAACAGCAACATCGGTTAGGCAAAACCGCCGATTGAATATGATGAGGTCTATTTCATTGTGGAACCGTCCATCAGGAGACTCCCATGTCCAACGTTTAGATTATAATAGCAAGATTATAAACAAATAATTAAAATGCATTTTATAATGCATAAACCATTTGAAAGTGTCCCCATGGTTTCCGTGGATTTAATTATCATATTGACCAATTACTTCTCTTTATAAATTAAAGTTTATTTTCAAAATTTAAATTAAAAATTTGTTCCTTTAATCTATTAACACAAAAAAATTAAACAAGTACATTAACATTAACAATGACTGAATATTGCAAGTACAGACAAACATGTCTAAATTATACTTTCAAATATTAATTTGCTAAAAACCTTACTACAAAGAAAATATGTTTTAAGCTTTCCCTAATAATAGATTAAGAGAGATTAGGATAAAAGATGCTTCCTTTGCCAAAATGCAGTTCGTGAATGGAATAGTGTTTGAATAAAAACAAAATCGAAGTTAAGCAGCAGTATGTACTTAATAATGATGGAGACGTTACTGGGCCTGTTAGAGCAAATCTATGAACAACGGGAGGACCGTGGACCGTGGATGAATTTAATTACTTACATTATTTAAAGTTTTGCTCTCACCTTTGGGAGTAAGTATTGGCAATGGTTTTGTCTGAACAGGTCACAGAAAGTTTAGAAAACAGGCTCCCAAGTCTATTATTATGACACATAAAGTGATAAATCGTCCAACCACTAGTTAATCTCTACAATGTTATAATATTTCTTAGATCTGAAAAAAATCAAATGGTATTGCATAGACAAAAATCTGTCCATAATAATAGACTGTGGAATAATCTGTCTTTTTAGGCTGCATGTGAATTTCCTAACATTGATTTAATAGGACAAGGTTCATTTTGGTTTTTCTTTTTTATTATGAGCCAGAAAATTCATATATACTCAGAAATATCATCAAAGCATATACAAAATGAATGCAGAAGTACTTGATAATAATGTGTACTCTATTTTCTTCAGGGTTAAAGAAGTGAAAATGATTTTTGTTATTTTGGGAGGAAACTTCAAAAAGAGTTGTGAATATTAAAGATGCGTGAATATATCATCTAAAGGTAAAAAGGAAAATAATTTTCACACAATTATGAAAAATGTTTCAGCATAGAAAAAAATACAATGATTTTGTAAGGCTTTTAGTGAGCTCTGTTTCTTATTGTCGTAGACAGAAATAGGTTCAGCTACTCTTTGACCTTGATCTTCCATAAATGACCTGCTTATCCCACCTAAGGCTTTGACTATTTCATTGTTCATTTTTCCCTCTTTTAAGGGTTAGTTCTTTCAAATTCTCTCTTGCAAATATTAAAGCATAATTTCAAAGTTTGAAAGCATAGAAACGCAGAATAGTTGTGTTTAAAATCAAATGTTTTGTGTTCGCAACTAATTTTGTTTCTATTATTCTAGCTATTAATACATAAAGTTTTGTTTTCACTTGGTTTGTTTTTGGATTTTGGGCTATACCCATTGTTGGCATAATTCTGGCTTAACCCTGGCTTTCTGTTAAGGGATCACTTCTGGCTGTGCTTGGGGTTTGTCTGTCATGTACAGATATGAAACCCGATCAATTGTGAGCCAAGAGGATGCCCTGTCTGCTATACTAGCTCTCCCACCCAACTGAAGCTTTCTTTTTTTATGTTTTTATTGAGATACCTTTATTTACAATACCATTGATGTGTGCATATATTATTTCAGCTCCATACCTGTTCCCAGATCCATATCATCTTCATTATCAGGAACAATGTCCTACCAATGATCCAGAGACCCCTCCTTTCAGCACCTCCCTACTCCCTGCCAATTAAGCTCTGTTCTATAGACCAATTCTGTCCAATTGTCCAATTCTGTTGCTCCTGGCCTGTTCTTGCTACCTTACTCTTTCTTTCTATACTGACATGCGAGAGATCATTCTGTCTCTATCCACTTCCTTCTGATGGCCTTCACTCAGCATGACACCCTCAATTCCATTCATATAGTAACAAATTAAATGATTTCATCTTTTCTTATAGCTGGGAAATATTTTGTTGTGTATATATACAACTGGGCTGGAGCGATACCACCGTGGGTTGGGTGTTTGCCGTGCACATGGCTAACCTGGGTTTGATTGCTCTGTCACTCTAGGAGAGACCGGCAAGCTACCGAGAGTGTCCCACCCACAAAGCAGAGCCTCGCAAGCCTACCGTGGAGTATTTGATATGCCAAAAACAGGAACAAGAGTATCATAATGAAGACATTAGTGGCACCCTCTAGAGCAAACCGATGAACAATTGGTGGACAATTTTACAGACAGTGCTATATATACCACGATTTCTTTATTCAGTCATCTATTCTTTGGCACCTGTGTTGTTTCCAGATGTTAGTTGACAAGAACAGAGATACAATAAACAGAGGGCACATATGTCTTTTTGAAACAGTGTTCTTAGGTCCTTGGGATAGATGTTGAGGAGTGGAAATTGTTGTTGGTTATATGGACGTTCAATTCTTAGATTTTTCAAGTGTTTATATTGTTTCCAAAGTGGTTGAACTAGCCAACATTCATTTTTAGTTTTCCCAATAAGAAAGCCAGTACTAAAATATATATGTAGTTTTTATTCCATTAGAAAAGTCAAAGAATCATTAAGGCCACTTTGTAATCATCCAAATTTAGAAATTTGCCTGTCACAAAGTCTTGAATTTTAATTCTGGTTATTTTACATAAATAACTATTAAATTTCTGAAATCATAAAGGTAAAGGTAAAGGCCCTCCAGTTGATCGTCGATTTGCTCAAGCAGGCCCAGTAACGTCTTCATTGGAGACTTTGTTGTTACTGTGTTTGGCATATTGAATACTCTCGGGTAGCTTGCCGGGCTCTCTGAGAGGGGCGGAGGAATCGAACTCGGGTCGGCCATGTTGGCCGCCTGTAAGGTGAACGCCCTACCGCTGTGCTATCGCTCCAGCCCAGTCTGAAATCATAACAATTATAAAATCACAACAATTCTGAAGTCACAGAAAACTTAACACAAGAGTTGGCATGATTGAAATAATGATCTAATAATCAAAACTTTTTCAGCTTTGTGCCTCTTCTCTTCCATCCAAGAAAATTTAGAAGGAAACTCTGCTTAAAAAGGCAAAAACACTGTGAAACGGGACCACTTGACTCATGGTGACATGAGACACAGAGGGTTTGGGGAACTTTGGTGGTGGTAGAGGTATGATAACTTTCTATATCAAAAAATAAACATTAATTTTATTCTAAACCATGTTACCATAGTAATAAAAATAACTAAAAACATAAATTTTTGATTTTTTAAAAACTGATTGAAAAACCTCATTTATGACAGAAGATATGCTGATCAGTGACATAAGGTTCAAATACAAAATATTTTATTTTATTTATCCATTTTTATTTCTTATTTGGGTCACACCCGGCCATGCATAGGTGTTGCTCCTGGCTTGACACTATGGAATTACTCCTGGTGGTGCTCGGGGGATCATATGAGATGCTGGGAATCGAACCCGGGTCAGTCGCATGCAAGGCAAACGCCCTACCTACTGTGTTATTGTTCCAGTCCCTGTGCAATATATTTTAGATGCTAGAGTTGAAAAGTTAGTTATGCTCGGGATATATTCCGAGAAGTGTTATCACGGGGTCATATGCAAGCTCAATTTCTAGTTTTTGAAGGACTGTCCATATTGTTCTCTAGAAAGGCTGGACTAATGGGCATTCCTACCAATAGTGAAAGAGTGTCCCTTTTCCCCCACATCCGTGCCAGCACTGATTGCTTTTGTTCTTTTAAAAGTGTGCCAATCTCTGTGATGTGAGATGACATCTCATTGTTGTTTTGATTTGCATCTCTCTGATGGCTAGTAATGTGAAACATTTTTTCATGTGCCTTTTGGCTATTTGTATTTCTTTTTTGAGGAAACTTCTGTTCATTTCTTCTCCCCATTTTTTGATGGGGTTGGATGTTTTTTCTTGTACAATTCTACTAGTGCCTCGTATATCCTGGATATTAATCCCTTATCAGATGAGTACTGGGTAAATATTCTTTCCCATTCTGTGGGCTCTTTCTGTATTTTGGTCACTGTTTGTTTTGAAGTGCAGAAGCTTCTTAGTTTGATGTAGTCCCATTTGTTTATGTTTGCTTCCACTTGCATGGTCAGTGCTGTTTCATCCTTAAAGATGCTTTCAGCTTCAATGTCATGGAGAGTTCCACCTACATTTTCCTCTGTGTACTTTATGGGTGCAAAAAAATCACAGTAGAAATGACATCTGTACCTTTATGTTCATTGCAACACTGTTCACTATAGCCAAATTCTGGAAACAACCCAAGTGCCTTAGAACAGATAACTGGTTTAAAAAGTTTGGTATATCTACACAGTGAAATACTATGCAGCTGTCAGGAGAGATTAAGTCATGAACTTTGCTTAAAATGGATAGACACGGAGAGTATCATGCTAAGCGAAAAAAGTTAGTTATGAGAATAGGCAGTATACTACATTAAATTTACTTATTTTTACAGGTTAAAATATATCAAGTGATCACTACACATCTACTTTATTGATTTATCTTCTAATAATTCCATTTGCAATTTTAGTCTTGTTGGATCAAGGAATATAAAATAGATTTGTTATTTGTCTGCCAAGGGGGAAAACTGGTTGAAGGCAGGGGCCCTGGGGACAATGGTGGTGAGCTGAAATTACAACGTTATATCACTTAATCACTTAATCACTTAACTTCCCGTTAGTCGTCGATTTGCTCGAGCGGGCGCCAGTAATGTCTCCATTTGTCCCTGTCGCGTGCTAGTGTAGCCCAATGGCATCTGTTCGCTCTGAGATCATGAAGAGCCTCAAACCGATCATTCATGATCTTCACGAAGAAGTCTGACCATCTGGTAGGTGGGCGGCCACGTGGTCTTTTGACATCCCGTGGGATCCAGTCGGTAACAGCTCTAGTCCAGCGGTCGTCTTTAAATCTCATTATGTGACCAGCCCATCTGATTTTCGACACCTTGGCAAATGAGACAGCGTCCCTGATTCTTGATCGTCAATGGATGTCAGAACTCCGGATTCTTTCTCTCATTTGAGTGAAACGTGGTATTCCAAGCATAGCTCTTTCTATTCTTCTTTGGGAGACAACGTTATATACCTGAAACAATTCTATTATGAACAACTTTGTAAATCATGATGTCTAATTAAAAATAAATTAATTAAATATATTTTTTAAAAGAAATCAGCACCTACCTGAGACTTTTAGTTAAGAAAATGACATTTTCCTTCTGGTAGCCATACCTTGTCACATTCTTTTGGTTTTTGATTATATTTTTGGCTCATCCCTGGCATTGTTCAGGTATTACTCCCAGCTCTTTGCTTAGGAGTAAATAGAGCTCAAGAAAAAGTGCTTGATAGAATGTATACAGTGCCAGAAATCCAATAATGTTTAGCCACATACAAGAAGGCAAATGCCTTAAACTTGGTACTATCTACAGGTACAAAATTCTTTTGGTATTGATGAGACCAAGAATGTTGATGCTGATTAGAATACCAGATCCCTTATTAAACTGAACTTCTCAGTGAAGATTGCCCAATGGAACATTTTTTGACCTACAGTAACCTCTCTTCCCAATACCTTTTTTTTTTCTTTAGTGAAACACCTGACTTACAAACTTTCGTGCTTGGGTTTCAGTCATAAAATGATCCAGTACTCATCTCTCCACCAGTACCCATTCTCCACCACCAATGATCCCAGTAGCCCTTCCACCCCCACCCCATCCCCCCACACCACTCTGCCTTTGTGGCAGGGCATTCCCATTTGCTCTCTCTTTCCTTTAGGGTGTTGTGGTTTGCAATAGAGGTCTCCTCAATACCTTTAATGGCATTTCATCACTATTCTCTGTAAATACAATATATAATCATACATGTTAATTTTATGTCAAGTATGCATTCCAATCTTTCTCTTCCTAAGCAAGTATGCAAATACATGCTTGAAATACACATCCTGAAAAACAACTACACACACCAAATTGAGAGAGAGAGAGACAGAGAGAGACAGAGACAGAGAGACAGAGAGAGAGAATACAGTATGACTATTCTGCTTATTTAAAGAAGAATTTGGGTTCAAATAACCCCATGCAAAACGAGATAGAGATTGAGGTGGTGCTTCAACAGGATAAATACTGTGACAAACCTACAGAGAGAGAGACTGTTAGGCAACCCTAACTACCCTTACATAAAACCTGATACCCATTTCCTCTCTTTGAAGCTTACTCCATAATTTATTTTAGATAGATGAGTTTCCTAATTTAAAAGTTTTAACAAAACCATAAAATTGAAAGTATTATTTAATTTTAAATAAATTTTATTGGCATTTATTCAGCAGTGCATAACCAATGTTAAAATATGTTTGACCAACTTATATTGTGATCACCCCTACAACCTATAGTTGCTTCTGTCTCCTTAGACCATTCGTTCTGCCTCCCTTTAGGAAACAATCACCACCCTCCCAGGGTTCAGTGGCAAGTGTAAACTTTCCAGATGGCCTAGAGGCAAATATTACCTGTATCTCATTTGACTCATGATGTTTCCCCCTTCCGAAAATAACTTCTAGTCAAACTCTAAATATTACTGTGAAGATTAAAGAGAACACTAGTCATTATGATTAATAAAGTATACCTATTCAGTATCCTTTTAGTATTTATGTTAATATAATCATACTTCTTAGAATTTGGGTATAATTGAGACATTGGGCAAAGAATTCAACAGTCTATTCATGGAGTATTACTAGGATAAATTGTGTCCCTACAATTTTTCTGTGTTCAATCCCTAACCCTCAATGCTTCATTTAGAATATAGAACCTCATTTGGAAATTGTTTTTGCTTATGCAGTTAGTTTAAATTAATTCTGATTGGATTAGGTTACTCCTTAATACAGTATGACTGTTCTGTTTATTAAAAGAAGGATTTGAGTTCAAATATGCACACAGAGAAAATTCCATGTAAAATGGAGATAGAGATTGAGGTGTTGCTTCAATAGGATAAATACTGTGAAAAACCTACAGAAAGATATGTTTAAATAAGCTTTTTATTATGGAAAAGATTGCTCCTTATAGCAAATCACAGGATAAATGATAATTTCAGCAATCCCTAGAATCTATGAGTTAGATAAATGTCTGTGGTTTGAACAGCACAACCATGTTAATATTTCTGTTAACCTTAATAAATTAATGTGTGGGTCTCTTGCATGCATGAGTTTCCCTTGCATGCGGCCGACCTGGGTTCAATCCCAGCATCCCATATGGTCCCCCAAGCACCGCCAGGAGTAATTCCTGGGTGCAGAGCCAGGAGTAACCCCTGTTCATAGCTGCGTGTGACCCAAAAAATCCACAAAAAAAAGTAAAAAGGGGGCCAGAGCGATAGTACAGCAGGTAGGGCATTTGCTTTGCATGTGGCCGACCCAGGTTCATTTGGTTCCCAGAGCACCGCCAGGAGTAATTTCTGAGTGCAGAGCCAGGAGTATACTCCTGATCATCGCCAGGTGTGATCCAAAAAGCGATAAAGGAAAAAGGAAAAGCATGTAAGTTCCTCATTTGGCTTAGGGGTCAACCCAAAGAAAGTTTAGCTAGAGCAGAGAGGATATTGGGAAGGAAAAACAGAAAGTCAGGGAGCTTCTCATAGACAAAGTGTGCTTATTTGTCGGTAATATGCTTGTTTGAGTTCTTCCTCAATAAAGATAAAATTAGGCCTTCTAAGAAGTTATCCTTAAGGTAGAAGTTAAAATGCAATTATCTTCCAGAAGGCTGTGTCAACACAGTCCTTTCCCAAAACATTGTTTTTCAGCAAGGTAATTTTAGAAAAAAAAATGAAGACTTTGGCATCTCCCTAGAATTCTCCACGGAAATTTAGGGCGGAACTAAATTTTAATAGATAGCTGCAAAGCTTTGACTAGCAAATATTATAGGAGTAAGCTGACTAACCCTCATGAGAATTTGCGTAGTAGTCCATTTTGGTTTTCTGAAACAATTTGCAATCAATCTCTTAACTTGTCCCAATTATCAATGCTAGTCAAATCCAAAGTCATATTTGCATTATTTTCTCTAGGACATTAGGTAGCTTGCTTGTCAGAATTTATAACTGAGACTTACAATAAGTCAGTTCCTTTAAATTGTTAGGATACATTTTGTTTTGTTTTGTTTTGTTTTGTTTTGTTTTGTTTTGTTTTGTTTGGGGGCCACATTCATCCATGCTCAAGGCTCAGGGATCATTCCTGGTAGGGCCAGGGCTGTATTGGATGCAGGGATCCAATCTGGGTCAAGTGCTTGCAAGGCACAAACCTTACTAACTGTATTATGGCTCTGATCATCTTAACCTTTCCCTCTCCAACTCAACTGTTCATAAAGAACCAAGGACATCTACTAAAATCTCCTTAGGAATCGCAACCCTCTTTTGCATTTAGGAATGCATTTTAAACATGTTTCTTTTTTGTTAAGTTTTGTTTTTAGGCCAGACCCAGTGATCCTCAGAGATCACCCCTGGCTCTATGCTCAGGAATCGCTCCTGGGAGGTATCAGGGGACCATATGGGAAACAAAACCTGAGTTAACCAAGAAAAAGGCAAGTTCCATATACATTGTCTTATCACTCAGTTCCCTTAAAATCTGTTTCTTAAGTCGTTTCCATAAACTTTTGTGATGATTAAAGATTTACTAAATTAAATCATGCTAATATGTCAAATGTGGCAACCAATTTCCCTAAAATTTTCATCATTGTAGGTATACTTTTAAAAATAAATATTCAATCTTGATGTTGCATTGGTTAGAAGAGGACACACAGGTTGTAAAATTTATGAGAATTTATGAGAATTGTTGGTTGTCTAACTGAAATTATGGTAATGTAAAAGCTTTAGAATGACTTAAGATATGCAATACAAAGTATTTTTTTCAAAGTTTTATTTTATTCATCCAACGTGAATTACAAAGTTATTCATAATTGGATTCTTGACATACAGTGTTCCATCACTAATCCCACCACTAGTGTCAACTTTTCTCCACCGGGGTACCCAGATTCCCTCTCCTACTCGCCACCCCATCTCCAGCCTTCCGTGTTGATAGGTACCTTTCAATTTTTGTTATTAAATTTGTGTCTCACTATTTCAGTGCTATCAACTGTGGTTTGGATAATTAACTCTATCATTTCTAAACACCACCAATGTTCCTGAGTCCCCTGAAACTCTGCCTTCACTGCTTCTCATCTCCTCCTTCTCCCCTTTTTCTTTACTCTGTCTTTTTTTCTACTTTTCCTTATTCTATGGGGCCAAGGGTTATATATGCATCCACCCCTGCCTTTAAACCATTGGATTTCCTCACCCAGTTACTCTAAATACCACATATAAGTAATATAATTCTGTATTTGTCCTTCTTCTAGCTCACTCCATTTAACATGATTCCTTCCAGTTCCATTCCTGTTGCAGCAAATTGCATGACTTTATCATTCCTTATAGCTGCATAGCATTCCATTGTGTGTTTACACCAAACCTTTATGATTCACTGACAATACGTTAAATAGCATTGTAAGAATTCCAAGAAACTAAAGCTAATGGAGATAAGGAAAGCAACACTTAATGGAAAATGCATAATTTTAAGAATAAAATAAATCATAAAGAATATAGTTTTTGTTGTGGAAAATGAAGATATCCTGTCTCAGGTAAAATATCATTTGTCAAGTAGGAAGAAAAAAACAGGGAGACTGAACCTAAAAGCAATGTAACAATTATTTCTCTGGAATAAATATTAGTGAAATAGTGAGTGATTAAACTAAATAAAGAATCCAAATGACACCTTATGATCTTATCTAAAATTAAATTGTAATTGTAATAAAAATTAAAATTGACATCAATTTTGTACATTTGCTCAAAGGAAAGAATTATCCTGATATCTTTTATGGGATCAAACAACTTTATGAGCTTCGTGGTATTCTTACCATTATGTCCTTGAGTACTTTATGCAAATTTATTCCTTACTTTAAAATACCTACATTTTAGGGTCCAATGTGATAATACAAAGGACAGGACACTTGTGTTGCAAGTGGCTGATCTTGTTGCTTTCCAACATTCCGTCTGGTTAACCAAGTTTCTCCAAGAGTGATCTCTTAGTGCAAATTCAGGAATAATCCCTAAGTACTGTCAATATGACTGCCCTCCTCCCAAAATCGAACTGAAAGCACTACATTTTATCTGTAATCATCAAAAAATGTAAGTTGCTTTTGAAATCTTTACAATGTTGATTAAATCTCTTTAAATATTTGTGTCTTTTTATTACATAGAACAAATCATCCCAGAATTCATAACTTAAAAAAGTATTAATTCAATATAATAAACATACATAAGTCTTATTAGTTGAACTCCTAAGAAAACTATAGTAATTGTTTTTTCTGATAGGGAAATAAAATGAATATGAACTAGGTTTTTTGCTATATTAAATCGCTATGCTAAATATGTTCATGTAATCATGTAAAGAAGTGTTTACTTTTTCTAAAATTTACGTAAATATTGATGAAAAAATCTAATGACTATTATATAATCCTTACTCTGGTCAACTCTAAATTAGTTCTATTTTTCTGAAGAGACTGGGTGTAACTTCCCGAGTTGCTCTGGGCTTTAAACCCAAGCCTTCCATGCAGAAAGTAAGTATGAAGTATTTTCTCAGTCTCTCTACAAATATTTTAAACTTGAGTCAATCAAGGAATTAAACTGCTGGGAAAATAGTACAGGGTTATTTATGTATGATCCCCAAAGAAACACAAGGAATAATTCCTTAGCACAGAGCCAGGAGTAAGCCCAGAGCATAAATGAGTGTGTCCTCTTCCCAAAAATCAAACAAAAGAATGAGACTTTTCACTTTTGGCAGTTTGCCCCTAAAGACTGAAAACTTGATGTATACTTCTTCAGAAAGATTATGGCAATGATAGCCTATAGAAGTCCTTAAATATTGTTATGAATTTTTTATGTCTCCAAAGAGACGGCAACCACAGAAAGTCTATTATCCAAGTAAATGTTATTTCTGAAATCTAGAAATCCTCACTGGCTGCTTTCAGAATTCTCAGTTAAATTTTTGTTGTTTCTGTTTTAAACAACATTTTCCCCCACAAATTGTTTATTCCTAAGTATGATATAGGCTTAATTTTGTGACTCACCTATTTGGTTGTCTCAGAGATTTTTACACAACTACTTAATCACTTAACTTCCCGTTAGTCGTCGATTTGCTCGAGCGGGCGCCAGTAACATCTCCATTTGTCCCTGTCGCGTGCTAGTGTAGCCCAATGGCATCTCTTCGCTCCGGGAACGTGGAGGGCCTCAAACCGATCGTTCATGATCTTGACAAAGAAGTCTGACCATCTGGTAGGTGGGCGGCCACGCGGTCTCTTGACATCCCATGGAATCCAATCAGTAACAGCTCTAGTCCAACGGTCGTCTTTAAATCTCATTACGTGACCAGCCCATCTGATTTTTGACACCTTGGCAAATGAGACAGCGTCCCTGATCCTTGATCGTCGACGGATGTCAGAACTCCGGATTCGTTCTCTCATTTGAGTGAAACGTGATATTCCAAGCATAGCTCTTTCTATTCTTCTTTGGGAGACCTGAATGGCGTTCTCATCTTGTTTGCGTAGGGCCCAGGTCTCTGAGGCATATGTTAATGCAGGAAGAACAGTGGAATCAAAGAGATGTGCCCGGAGCCGGAGGTTCTTCGTCCTCTTAGCTATTTCTTCGACGTTCTTGAAGGCGTTCCAAGCCACTCTCTTCCTCCTGCGCAGCTCGGGTGCCAGGTCATTTGTCATGTTGACCTCTCGACCTAGGTACACATAGCTGTTGCATTCGGAGATGGTCGTTCCATTGAGAGCGAATGGGGCGTCAGGAACAAGGCTGTTTCTCATAAACATTGTCTTCGTAAGATTCAGCTGTAGTCCTACCTTTCCACACTCACGGTCAAAGTCGGCCAGCATTTGTGCCGCTTGGCTGATGTTTGGTGTTATTAAAACAATGTCATCAGCAAAGCGGAGGTGGTGTAGTTGCCGACCATCTATCTTCACTCCCATTCCTTCCCATTCCAGTCGTCGCATGATGTTCTCGAGGGTGGCACTGAAGAGTTTTGGTGAAATGGTATCACCCTGCCGCACCCCTCTCTTGACATCAACGATCACTTCTTTGTAGAATGGTGAGATCCTGGTAGTGAATCCGCAATACAGCTCACGGAGGATCCTGATGTATTGGGCTTGAATGCCCTGATTGGCTAGGGCTTCAATGACCGCTTCCGTCTCAACAGAATCAAAGGCCTTCTTTAAATCAATGAACGTTAAGCAGAGCGGCATCTTGAACTCCCGAGAAACCTCAATGAGCTTGGTTATCGTGTGGATATGGTCGATGGTGCTGAATCCTTTACGGAACCCTGCTCACATGGTTGTCCTTCATCTAGTGTTCTGCCAATCCTATTC
Organism: Sorex fumeus; assembly: GCF_029834395.1. Lineage (NCBI taxonomy): Eukaryota > Metazoa > Chordata > Mammalia > Eulipotyphla > Soricidae > Sorex > Sorex fumeus. The sequence continues at coordinate 1,768,403 of NW_026606077.1, forward strand.
AGGATGACTCGAGTGAACAACTTGTAGATGACAGACAATAGGCAGATCGGGTGATAGTTGCCAATGTCATGGATGTCTCCCTTCTTGAACAGTAGTACGGTCCTGCTGGTTTTCCATTGAGATGGAACCTTGCATTCAGACAGGTAGCGAGTGAAGACCCGAGCCAGTGTATTGATGAGTACTGACGGCAGGTTCTTCAGGTGTTCAGGTCTGACCTTGTCTGGGCCGGGTGCTGTTTGCTTCTTTACTGACGAAATGGCGTGTCGGATTTCGGAAGGGAGAACGTTGGGAACGACATACCCATCCTGTGGAATTTGGTATGTCGGCAAGTGGACATGGCTATCGAAGAGATTTGAGTAGAAGTCATGGATAATCTTCTCCATTGCCGTTCTGGAGGATGTGATGGATCCATCAGGACGTCGGAGGGCAGTCATCTTGGTTTTGTAGTTGGCGAAGGACAGGCGGGCGTTAGGAATACTTTTCCCGGCTTCTGCCGCATCTACCAGTACTTCTGCTCTTCTCTCTTTGAGGTCTTCCTTGATCGCATCTCTGCACTGCTTTGCAAGCTCGGACGTTAGCTTGCGGTTGCCTGAGGCATGCGCCAAACCACGCTGGCGAATTAGCTCAAGAGTTTTCGAAGATAGGCGACTTTTTGTGGCTATCTCTCTCTTGGCGTTCCTTGCACATTCATGGAGGTGCTGAACCAGTCGATCGTATTCCTCGTCAATGTTGTCAACAATGGCATCTTCCCATGTTGCCGCAATAGTACCAAAGAGTTCCCAGTTGGTGGTCGTTCTGGGAGTTCTCTTTTTGAGCTTTGCAGCCCTTTCTCCCCACTCTGTGAAGTAGAATTTTGCACGAAGGAGACGGTGGTCCGATCCCGTTCGAAATTTTGGGACAACAGCGACATCAGTCAGGCAAAACCGTCGATTGAATATGATGTGGTCTATTTCGTTGTGGAATCGTCCACCGGGAGACTCCCATGTCCATCGTTTAGATTCTGCCTTCTGGAACTGTGAGTTACCATGAATGGTCTTGGTCGACATGATGAACTCAGACAGTCTCTCACCCTGTTCGTTCCATTCTAGGCCATGGGTTCCGATGTGAAGTTCTTCAGCTGATCTTCTCGGTCCTATCTTGGCATTAAAATCACCCACAATGATCTTGTAGAAGGTGTGGTCTTCTTTATAGAACTTCTCTAGCTCCATGTAGAACTTCTCGATTTCTCTTTCATCATAATGAGATGTTGGTGCGTAGACAACGAAGATAGAAACTGCAGGCAGTGAGCCACATCCTTTCAAATGTAAACGTCCGATTCGGGTTGTTAGGCATTCGAATGAATCAATGCTCTTGGCCAAGTTTGTGTTGACAAGGACACCGACGCCTCCAACACCTCTTTTATCGCATGTTCCGAGGAACAATTCTTCTCCAGTGTCGAAAACGGCATGGTGAGATTCGTGCCTTCTTGTCTCGGTCAGACCAATGATGTCGTACTTGATCATTCGCGCTTGTACCATCAGGTCCTCGATGGATGCATCTGATGCTAGCGTACGTGCATTGAAAGTACAGACGATCATTTTTGTCTTCCTTCGTTGTGGCAGCCTAGGTCGGCCTTGAGATTTTGTCGGCCTCTCCTTTCTCATCCTTCTCAGTGCTGCCATGTCGGTGAAGCCTTCAGGGTCAGGTGAATGAGACCAGTTGTAGTTACTGGTTTTGGCATATCGAATACACAGCGGATAGCTTGCCAGGCTCTTCCGTGCGGGCGGAATACTCTCGGTAGCTTGCCAGTCTTTCCGGACACTACTTCCACTACCCAGCCGTCGCCACACTCCAGGACGCTTTCCGGACCCGCGCGGCAGCTCCGGCCTAGACCCACGCACAACTGAAGACCCACAGAACAAGGTAAGCGGAACTCTCTGAGACCTTGGACTCCAGGCTCGCCGGACCCAGGGACAGAGCTTCTCTGCTTGCTCCCACCACCACAGGTGACAAAGGGATTCTAATCAGGAGCCCCACCCTACCCTGCCCTGTCTGCTTCCATCAACCACCCAGGGATCGAATTGTGCACAGGAGACCCACCCTACCCAGATAAATACCCCACTGGCAGACTTCCACTCTCGACACTACTTCCACTACCCAGCCGTCGCCACACTCCAGGACGCTTTCCGGACCTGCGCGGCCGCAAGCGGCCTCGCAACACATCATAAGACACTAAATACCTGTCTTCTGGAATTGTCGTACCATATTTGATAGGGTTCAAATATGGTAACACCTACAAGGGGGATTAGAGGTCACCCCAAAAGCCTCTATACCTCTCGGAAAGACACAACTACTAATTATACTGAAATATTCTCAGGAATGAATTACTGGCTCTGTAAAATAATTGAACAAATAAAATTTTGAGTTGCATTACTTCTTGAGAAATAATAAAGTAGAATATAAGAAAATAAAAATCTGGGGCTGGCAATTGAGAGATAGTACAGTGGTTAGGATCTTGCCTTGCACATGAATGACCTTTAATCAGATCCTTGGTACTCATATGATCCCTCTAGTCCCACCAGTACTTATATGATTCCTGAGCACAGAGTCAGGAGTAAACCCTGAGCACTTTTGGTTGTGACTCAAAAACTAAAAAGAGGAAGGAAGGAAGGAAGGAAGGAAGGAAGAAAGGAAGGAAGGAAGGAAATGAGGGAAGGAAGGAAGGAGGGAGGGAGGGAGGGAGGAAGGAAGGAAGGAAGGAAGGAAGGGAGGGAAAGAGGGAAAGAAGGAAGGAAGGAAGGAAGGAAGGAAGGAAGGAAGGAAGGAAGGGAAAGAGGGAAAGAAGGAAGGAAGGAAGGAAATGAGGGAAGGAAGGAAGGAAGGAGGGAGGGAGGGAGGGAGGGTGGAAGGAAGGAAGGAAGGAAGGAAGGAAGGAAGGAAGGAAGGAAGGAAAGAAGGAAGGAAGGAAGGAAGGAAGGAAGGAAGGAAGGAAGGAAAAATTTGCAGCTCCAAAACATCTTTGACAAAAATTATTTTTATTAGCAGGATGCTGAAGGATGAAGGTAACCTTTGAAATTTGCATAAACGTTTCTCCCAAGTACTTCTTTAGGGGAAAATCTAGTATCTTTTCCAGGAAGAAGGCAGATGCTAGATAATTTATTTGTATCACCTGCTATGAATAATGTAGGATGTTGTGCAGCTGCAGAAGCAGCCAAGCGCTCCTCGAAGTCTAAAGTTTTAGGTCATTAGGGTCTGGAGAAATCTCTGCAGTGAGCTGCTTGGTTTGGAGGTTCTTCTGTGTGCCTCGGATCACGACCATTAAAGAGTTGAAGCAGCAGACTGAGGCAGTTTGTGGGTGTGACCGCCAGGGTCCCATGGGGGAGGGGAGATGGGAGGGACAGGCCTTGCTCTGTCTCAGGGATGACTCCTGGCAATGCTCAGGAGACCATATTCCAAATTCAGGTCAACTCCAGATTTCAAATTCAGGTCAGCCACGTGCAAAACAAGGACTTGCCCTATCTACTCACTTACTGTCTTTCCAGTGAAAGCCTCCAGATTCTTCTTCTGCGACTAATAGCAATGGACTGTATCTCAGATTCGTCGAGGCAGAATCCTAGAGAATGTATTTCCAGACTTTCAGTACCTGTATTGCAGAGCAGAATTTACAACACAGGTTTTGCTAAACATCTTACAGAATCTGCATTTAAACCACCTCTACTCCATTTCTGTTCTTAAAACACCAATCTGTGGAATCAGGTCTCAAATCATCACTTAAATCAGAATATAAAGTGGAATATTTTTGCATTTGTATAGGATCAACGTTGAGCTTTACTTGGTAATTCTCAAGACTCTCTCAGCAGAGAGACTAAATAAGAACAATGTAGTAACTAGGAAAGAAAAGATACTACTGCAGTGAGAAAAAGTAAAGATGGCAGTGAAGTGAAGCTTTCAATGAAATGCATACAGCAATATTCTAGAAACCACCAGTATAGATTGAAGCAAGAGGATGAGAAGGCCCAGAAAAACTCGAAGAAAGGCTACTACCAACAAATCACAGGAAGTATGAGCATAGGTCAAGATGATTGAAATTTTCTTTGTTTTTAGTTAATTTAGAGGAAAAAATTGACAAGTAAACAACCAAAGAGGTAGTAATAGTGGATGGACTGGGAAGATGTCAGAGTAAGGAAATAAAATCATAGCCTGGTTTGTATTTCAGTTGTGAAGAATACTATAAATTACTATATATTTCACAAGAATAAAATAATTATATATATAAAAATAAACACATTTACTCCTAAGTCTTGATAAAATCATATTGAGAGAATACCTTCTGTATGACTTTAATATAGAAACAGTGGATGAAAACACAACACTGGAGTTAGAGGGAATAAAGCATTGGCCTTTCAGGCAGCAGTTCCTGATTCAGTCTTGGCTCAAATTAGGCTTCCTGTGCTGAGGTAATCCAAACAACAGTGCTCACTCCTGTGCAAATAGTACACCCTGAGCACCACAGATATGGCCCAACACTCCCAAGCCCCAAATATAAAGAAAAGTTCTAACTCCACATTATACTTCTCAGGAAGTCAATGTAACTCAAAAGTCAATATATTTTAAAATAAAGTGGTAAATATCTCCTAAACTAACTAGAAATCAATCCTTCTCTGCGTACTTTCCTTTGAGAAGATAAACCCGTGTAACAAAAAATAAATGCCTCACAATTAGCTCTATAACATAGAGGCTACTACAATAAACTATTTTTCTGGAAATGACTTTTAATCTGAGTGATGAACATAAACTTGATTTCATTTTTAACCGAGATACAGGATTCGAAGGTGAGAGGTGGCTTTTATTACAGCTTGCTGTGTAATAATGAATCTGAAAAAAAATTGATATTTGTGGAAAAAGAAATAAAAATTTACTTTTATAGTTCTAAAATATTTTATAATAAACAGAGAATAATGTTTGTGCATTGTGTGTGACTAATTTTACACTTATAAAATTATCAATGATGTAGTTTCTACTAGTTTGATCTTAAAACATTGGGTTGAAAGAAAAATATGTGAATAAATACCCGGTTGCCTTTGTGCATACGAATGTGATACCTCCAGCACTTACTTTCGACAGCACATATGTTGCTAAAAATACACGCATACATCTAAAGATGCTAAGAGTTTATATTGCCATATGCATATGTAACATACTCACATCAGAGTTAATTGATGTGTTACCATTCTAAAAATAAGCACCAGATTTTACAAAATGCATCTACCTTATGTGTTTTCCACTTCTAGGTTTTTTAAGCCTTATTTTACAATTTATCTCTTTAAGCAATTTCCACTCAGAGAAACACACAGTTTGGTTTGGCAATTAGCAGCATGCATAGCTTAAATAGCATTTTCTTAGAACTTTTTAGCCTTGAAAGTTAAAAGTTCTCATATAACGTTTCTTACATTTTTTTTAATTCAGAAAATAATGCAACTTGCTCTTCAAATAAATAATTAATAACCAGTTTTGATAAATAACACATTATACTCTACTCTTTATTTTTTTAATTGTGCGTTTTCTTTGTTTTGCTTTGGAGGGTACAGCAAATGGAGTTCAGAACTTATACATGGCTTGTACTCAGGGGTCATTTCTGGTGACACTCAGGTGGTTCTTATATATGCACACCAAATCAATATTCCTCATAATTATCTGGAAGAATTCCATCCTGGATTGCAGCAATAAAAAACTAAAGACCAGCTAAGAGAGAGGGATTGGTCAGTTCATTTAATTATTACATTTAATATTTAAATTCAATCTTAGATAATCTCTTTAATCTATAATTTGAATTGCAGAATAAATATATTTAAATATTCTTTACAACAAAGAGACTAATCTGAATTTCCTCTCTAGTGATGCCATTTTTCATGTAGCCTTCTTTTCTGCAGCATACTATATATATATATATATAAGTTTTAGGCCATTGAGGGAGATGAAAAATAATATTTTCTTGACCCTTGTAAGTTCTTAGTTGAGATACCCTTTGGAGTAAAATATATTTAACAGGGAAATAAAAAAAAAAGTATTGCACCCAGCGAGCGCAGCCGGAGGAGGGAGGAGAGCGGACCCCCAGCGACCCCAAGCCCAGCGCGCGTCCATCCGGAGCAGCGCGCCCGGCAGCACACCGGCCCCTCCCATCCAGGTGGGTTGGAGGACCCGAGCGGAGCCCCGCCCCTGAACCCGGACGCTCGGCGGGCCGCCCAGCGAGCGCAGCCGGAGGACAGCGGGGATCCCAGGATCCTGGGAGGGAGTGGCCTGGGATTGTGTAGGGGCGTGGCCTCTAAGAAGGGGGCGTGGCCTAAAAGTGGGCGTGGCCTGCTTCCTGGCGGGCGGCCGCACTCACTTCAATCAACTTGGACCTGCATCCTTTCATCCTTTTCATCAATTTGTTACCTAATACCAAACAAAATTCCTCACCTCTTCTACTACAATTCAACAAAATCCCACTCGCCTACTCCATTTCCAACAAAAGTTCAGTTGGAAAATAGCTATACAAGTTCAGTAGTAAATAGTAACGCCTCCAAAAGTTTCACTCAATGTCAGTTATAAAACAAAGAATAACGCCTGATTGAGAAGAAGGTCAGACTCAGAAAGGTAAAAGAGGCGCATCTACCAGCAACAAAGCGGAACGGCTCCTGGCAGCCTCTCCTCACTCAACTAGAACAGTAGCAGCGAGTGTGAAGGACCAAACCACACTGGTCACAATGGTAAAGCAACGCAAAAGCCCACCAAACTTTCTTATTCACGAGGCTAGCCCAGACGACACCAACAGTACTATAGCGTTAGACAACCTCTCTGACAAGGAATTCAGAATGGAGCTACTCAGGATGCTTAGGGAACTAAAAGAAACAATGGAAACCAATGCCAATAAAAGACAAGAGGATTTGAAGGCAGAAATGAGGAAAATGCAATCGGAAATGTCGGACCTGAAAAACCTGGTAGCCGAATTGAAAACCTCAGTGGAAGGCCTCAGCAGCAGAGTAACAGCGGCTGAGAACAGAATCAGTGAGCTCGAAGATCAAGTTCAGAGTCTTGTCAGAAAAGAGCAGAAAATGGAAAAGACACTCACAGTTCGAGAACAGATGGCAAGAGAAGATCGTGATGAAGCCAAGAGGGGTAACATAAGAATTATTGGAGTCCCAGAGGGACGGGAAGAAAACCTTGACGAAGAAGAAACTGTCAAAGAAATCATTGCTACAGCGTATCCAGAGCTGAAGAAAACTTGTGACCACATCCAGGAGGCCCGAAGGGTACCGGCTAGAAGAAATCCGAATAAAAGTACCCCAAGACACATTCTGATCAAAATGACCAAAACTTTAGACAGAGACAAAATTCTGAAAGCAGCAAGATCGAAGAAAGAAATCTCTTACAAAGGAGCATCCTTAAAATTCACTGCTGATTTTTCTGATGAAACCCTCAGGGCCCGAAAACAGTGGTGGGACATAGTGAAAAAACTCAATGAAATAAATGCTTCTCCAAAAATACTTTACCCAGCGAGACTCTCATTCATAATAGAAGGAACAACACACAGTTTCACGGACAAACAGCAGCTCAGGAACTTCATAGACTCAAAACCATGGTTACGAGTACAACTAAATGGGCTACTTTAAGGCAAGACAGACCTCTCAAATACACCAAATTTCAACAGAACAATGGGACAAAATCCCATAACAATAATCTCTCTCAATGTCAATGGGCTAAACGCACCAATTAAGAGACATAGAGTGGCAGGATGGATTAGAAAATTGAACCCAACATTCTGCTGCCTGCAAGAAACACATCTCAATAGTCAAAGCAAACACAGACTCAGAGTCAAAGGCTGGAAAACAATCCTACAGGCAAACAGCTCCCAGAAAAAAGCTGGGGTAGCTATCCTAATATCAGACCACATCGATTTCAGAGTGAAGAAGTTCATAAGAGACAGTGAAGGTCATTTCCTATTGACCAAAGGATCTGTACAACAGGAAGAACTTACAATAATAAATGTATATGCACCTAATGAGAGACCAGCAAAGTACTTAAAACAACTACTCATAGATTTGGAAAAAGAAATCGATAGCAACACAATACTAGTGGGAGACCTCAACACCGCTTTGTCACCTCTTGATAGATCAACCAGACTCAAGCTTAGCAAGGACATACTTCATCTGAGGGAAACAATGGAAGAAAGGGGCTTAGTAGATATATACAGGACACTTCATCCACAAAAAGCTCAATACACATTCTTCTCAAGCGTACATGGAACATTCTCCAAGATAGACCACATGCTGAGCCACAAAACATGCCTCCAAAAAATTAAGAAGATAGAGATTGTATCAACAATCTTCTCAGATCATAATGCGCTGAAATTAGAAGTAAATCACACACAAAAACAGAAAACTAAATTAAACACATGGAAATTAAACAGTGCGCTATTAAACAACGAGTGGCTTAGACAGGAAATTAAAGAGGAAATCAAAAGATTCCTAGAAACGAATGAAAACGAGGACACGAGTTACCAAAACCTATGGGACACAGCAAAAGCAGTCTTAAGAGGAAAGTTTATAGCTCTACAAGCATTCCTCAGGAAGGAGGAGCGAGCCCACATAAATAAACTAACCTCACAGCTTAAGAACTTGGAGAAGGACCAACAAAAGGAGCACAACCCTAACAGGAGGAAGGAAATAATAAAACTCAGAGCAGAGATTAACGAGATGGAAACCCAGAAAACAATCCGAAAGATCAATGAAACCAAGAGCTGGTTCTTTGAGAAAATTAACAAAATCGATAAGCCCCTAGCAAAACTCACAAAGAAAGGGTGAGAGAAAACCCTAATAAACCGAATCAGAAATGAAAAGGGGGTCATTACAACAGAAAATACAGAAATTCAAAGGATCCTCAGGGAGTACTTTGAAAAGCTTTATGCCACAGAACATCAAAACCTCGAGGAAATGGATAAATTCCTAGACTCCTACAGACTCCCAAGGCTGAACCAAGAAGACCTGGAATACCTGAACAGACCTATCACCATCAAGGAAATTGAAATGGTAATAAAAAGTCTCCCCAAGCACAAAAGCCCTGGCCCGGATGGATTCACCAGTGAATTCTTCCAAATCTTTAAAGAAGACTTACTCCCAATCCTCTTTAAGCTTTTCCATGAAATTGAAATATCAAATACACTTCCGAACAGTTTCTATGAAGCAAATATCACACTGATACCAAAAGCAGACAGAGATAACACAAAGAAAGAGAACTACAGGCCGATATCCCTGATGAACACAGATGCAAAGATCCTCAACAAACTACTAGCAAATAGAATCCAACTACTCATCAAAAAGATCATACACCATGACCAAGTAGGATTCATCCCAGGGATGCAAGGATGGTTCAACATTCGGAAATCAATCAACATAATCCATCATATCAACAAAAGAAAAGATAAAAAGCATATGATCATATCAATAGACGCAGAGAAAGCATTTGACAAGATCCAGCACCCCTTTATGATGAAAACCCTAGCCAAAATGGGCATAGAGGGGACTTTCCTCAACATAGTTAAAGCCATCTACCACAAGCCTACAGCAAGCATCATCCTCAATGGGGAAAAACTGAGAGCCTTCCCTCTAAGATCAGGGACGAGACAAGGATGCCCACTCTCTCCACTGCTGTTCAATATAGTACTGGAAGTACTTGCAATAGCAATTAGGCAAGAAAAAGACATTAAGGGCATTCAGGTAGGAAAGGAAGAAATAAAGCTCTCACTATTCGCAGATGATATGATACTATACTTAGAGAACCCAATAACCTCCACCAAAAAACTCCTAGAAACAATAGACTTGTATAGTAAAGTTGCAGGTTATAAAATCAATACACAAAAGTCCATGGCTTTCCTATACGCAAACAGTGAGAGAGAAGAAAGCATCATGAAAAAAACAATCCCGTTCACAATTGTGCCCCAGAAAATCAAGTACCTAGGAATCAGCTTAACTAAGGAAGTAAAGGACCTGTACAAAGAAAACTACAAAACGCTACTTCAGGAAATAAAAGAGGACATGAGGAAATGGAAAGACATCCCCTGCTCATGGGTCGGAAGACTTAACATTGTCAAAATGGCAATACTACCGAAAGCACTGTACAAATTCAGTGCAATCCCTCTAAGGATACCCATGACATTCTTCAAAGAAATAGAGAAAACACTCCTGAAATTTATATGGAATAATAAACCCCCACGAATAGCTAAAGCAATTCTTGGGAAAAAGAAAATGGGAGGAATCAACCTCCCGAATTTCAAACTTTACTACAAAGCGGTAATAATCAAAACAGCATGGTACTGGAACAAAGGCAGAATTGCAGACCAATGGAACAGAGTTGAATACACTGACATCACCCCCCAATCATATGATCATCTAATCTTTGATAAAGGTGCAAGAAATGTGAAGTGGAGTAAGGAAAGCCTCTTTAACAAATTGTGCTGGCATCACTGGACGGCTACATGCAAAAAAAATGGGCTCAGAATTCTGCCTAACACCATGTACAAAGGTAAGATCAAAATGGATTAAAGACCTCAACATCAGACCAGAAACCATAAGATACATTGAAGACAAAGTTGGCAAAACCCTCCATGACATTGAGGCTAATGGTATGTTCAAAGATGACACACCACTGGCTGAGCAAGTGAAAACAGAGATAGATAAATGGGACTATCTTAAACTAAGAAGCTTCTGTACCTCCAAAGAAACAGTGACCAAAATACAAAGACAGCCTACAGAATGGGAAAGAATATTCGCCGAATACACATCTGACAAGGGGTTGATATCAAGGATATACAAAATACTGGTAGAACTCCACAAGAAGAAAACATCCAACCCCATCAAAAAATGGGGCAATGAAATGAACAGAAACTTTCTCAAAGAAGAAATCCGAATGGCAAAAAAGCACATGAGAAAATGCTCTACATCATTAATCATCAGGGAGATGCAGATCAAAACCACAATGAGATATCATCTCACACCTCAGAGACTGGCCCACATTCAAAAGAACAAAAGCAACCGTTGCTGGCGCGGATGTGGCGAGAAAGGGACACTCCTTCACTGTTGGTGGGAATGTCCACTGGTTCAGCCCTTCTGGAAAACAGTATGGACGTTCCTCAAAAAATTAGAAATTGAGCTCCCATTTGACCCAGCGATACCACTCCTGGGAATATATCCCAGAGAGGCAAAAACGTGTAGCCGAAGGGACATCTGCACTTGTTTGTTCATTGCAGCACTCTTTACAGTAGCCAGAAACTGGAAGAGACCTGAGTGCCCAAGAACAGATGACTGGCTAAAGAAACTTTGGTACATCTACACAATGGAGTACTATGTGGCTCTTAGAAGAGATGAAATCACGAACTTTACATACAAGTGGTACAATATGGAAAGTATCATGCTAAGCGAAATGAGTCAGAAAGAGAGGGATAGACATAGAAAGATAGCATTCATCTGGGGGATATAAAATAATAAAATATGAGATTAATACCCACAACACCAGGAGAATTACTCCATAACTTAGAGGCCAGCTGGGTATTCTAGGGGAAAGGACAATTCAGATGGAGAGGGGAACGCCAAGTGGAGGGTGTTTGGAGGATCCTCCCAGGAGGGGAGATGCAGGTTGAAAGTAGACTGGACTGAACATGTTCGCCACTCAATGCCTCTTTGGCTGATCACAGCGCCCAGGAGGAGAGAGAGAACAGGGGGGAATGCCCTGCCACAGTGGCAGGGGGGGATGGGGGGATGGGAGGATGGGGGGGAGGGATATTATCCTGGTGGTGGAAAATGGGCACTGGTGGAGGGATGGGTATTTGATCGTGGTATGACCGAGATCCAAGCACAAAATTTGTAAATCTACAACTGTACCTCATGTTGTTTCACTAATAAAAAAGAAAAAAAAAAGTATTGCAATCATGCTTTCTGCATTCATGAAAGAGAATCAAACTTAATTTTCTAAACTATCACACCATTTCCTGAAAGACCATCTCCCACTAAAGTAAGACGATTTAGGTGTGAGGGATGGTTCTAGGAGGTTTCCAGGGAAATCAGAGTAAATGTACTTTGTATTTGTTGTTGTTCTTCTTTGTTTTATTTTTAAAGTTTCATGTATTTATTTTGGCTACACTGGTAGAGCCAAAGCTAATTCAATGACTAGGGGGCCATTCCCAGGCACTCAGAAATTACAGGGTGGTTGCAGGGATTTTGCATGAAACCCCAGATTACCCAGTATGTGAAGCATGTTTTCTAATCCCGCTTGAGTCATCAGTATAGAACCAAAGTAAGAGTTTTGTATCAAGAACCTGGAAAGTCTTTAGATTTTAAAGATCCAGAGACTATAAATTAAAGTTCCCAAAAGAGAGTGAGGATGCAGAATCTCCTGTCTTCGTGCCAGGCTGTCTTCATTGGGGTCCCTGGGAGGGGTTTCGGATTGAGTCTCCCTCCCCCCCCCCCCAAGCAGAACCCCGGCAACCAAAAACGTCCAGAACCCAGTCACAGCCATGCTGAAGGCCACTCTCCACATGCTCGTACTAGCCCCAAGCATGAAGGAACTGACAGAGAAACCCAGGTATGCAGGACCTGGGGCTGAGATCTCCAAGCCTGCTCAGATCTGGACTGGGCTTCCTCCACCCACATCCCCCATTTTCCAGTAGCTTGGCACTCACACCCACAAACTGCCCCCGGTGCCATGTAATCCCATCAACGGCCAAGATGAAGAGACTATAAAACAGAGCTCCCGGACTTATAGTCTAGCCCACTGATGTACTTTAAAGCAGCACACATGTGTTTGGTTTTGACATTCTTGCTTGTATCTCTTATATTCATTCTCTGCCCCTCTCCGAGAGTCCGGCAAGCTATTGAGAGTATCCTGCCTACATGGCAGAGCCTGGCAAGCTCCCTATGGTGTATCCAATATACCAAAAAAAAAAGTAACAATAACGGGTCTTATTCCCCTGATGCTTAAAGAGTCTCGTCCTGTTGGGAAGGACAAGTAAGGAGACGCTGCTATAATCTCAGGGCTGGGAAAATGAAGACATTACTGGTGCCCGCTCGAGCAACTCGATGAATAATGGGATGACAGTGATACAGTGATTTAGCTTTCCATTGCCAATACTAGAACTTTCTTACTTGCCTTTTGAATGACCTGTGGAAATACACATTATTCCATTAGAACCTTCTGATTTCTTCTTCAAACTTATAAAGTTCTGTTTGGCAATACATCCTTAACATTAGGAAATAAGGTTAGGGCACTTTATTTCTCTGTACAGGTTTTTTGTTTGTTTGTTTGGTTTGGTTTGGCACTGGTGCTCAGGGGCTATTCCTGGCTCTGGGCTCAGGTGTGATTCCTGGTGGTGCTAGGAGGAATTTACATAGTGCCTGGGATTTGAGCTTCACCACATGTAAGCACTGCATCTCTCTATCCCCATTTAATGAAGTTTTCTTTTGTTTTTTATTGCGGGGGTCACACGCGACGATGCACAGGGGTTACTCCTGGCTTTTCATTCAGGAATTAACCCTGGAAGTGTTCAGGGGACCATATGGGATGCTGGGAATTGAACCCGGTTTGGCTGTGTGTAAGGCAAATGCCCTACCCACTGTGCTATCGCTCCAGCCCCCATTTAACGAAGTTTAAATATACTGTTTATTTACTGTGGGTTGAAATCTTCCTTTGATACTAATCGTTGATGACCCATGAAATTCAACTTTTTCCTTAAGTTACTCTTTGGAATAAAAACAAAGTGAACTGTGTGATTAGGTTAGTCCTAGGCTATCAGTGAGAGCTAGAAGTGCTTAAGGATCTTAATGGGCCACTCCCACTTCCAGTGATAATTTTCTATATAGTGCGTTCAATATTGCTGTACAACTGTGTAGTACTGCTCAAGCTGAGTGGTGCTCAAGAATCACCAGCACCACACTTGGCAGTGTCTCTTGATATAGAGGACCTTGTGTCGAGGATGGAACTCGGTGCTTCACACATGCAAAGCATCCACTTCAGACCTTCAAGTTATCATATTTCTGCCATTCACAAACAAGATACTCCTTCTTGAATAAATACATATTTTCCCACATAAGCTTTCTGGAATTACATTCATAAGTACCTTGGTGGCCATAAAGAAATCAGAACCACAATTAGAGGTGGCATCTTTATAGAAGAATTAACACATTTAATTGTTTAGCTATGGATATACAGCACTAAAAACTCATATTCATGAAGTTGACTTTTAATCTACCTTGCAATTTCCATACTCTTACATTTTAAATTGGTATTTTTAGATAATATTTTCAACACTGATACCCAAAAAAATCAATTAATGTGTAAATGGCAAGCTTTACTTGAATACACAAAGGAATTCATCTAGTGTTCTAGGTTCTTCAAAAGTAGAATAAGTAATAAAACAAGCAACAAACCAACTGATATATATATATATATGTATATGTATATATCTTGACAATTTGTACCACTCTTCTTTTCATGGGTACTCAGATTAACTAAGTAAATTCAACATTTGTTTTAAGACTCAGCTAAAACAAGAGTCACTGGGAAGAAGTTGGAGGTCAGTTAGGGCGATTATTAGGAATAAAGCAAAATGAACAAAAGTATACTAATTAAGATCTGACTTCTGCATTGAAAAAACAAGATTAGATTTTCTTGCTAGCATGGAGAAGATGCCCTTAGAGAAGTTTACATGTGAACATATTTTTCAAAGGCCATCAGGCCATAGGCTATCACCAGGATGAAATCAACCTTCTGTCCAAAACATTGGGGATATACAACATAATAAGGGAACACCTTATGATCAGTTGTGAAGGGGCACAATGTCCAGCATTTTATAATCATTTGTGGATTTCAATAAGTTCATAGATATGACAAGCCTTCAATTCTTTTCTTACAAGTATTGTATATAATCAGCTATCAAACAACAAGACATGTATAGATCTTCGAATTTGCTTTACTTGATCTTGGTTTTCTCTTCCTTTTTTTTTTAAAGTGGTATCTGGACATACATTTGCTGGAATCCTTGAATTTTCCAGTGTTTTTCTTAGAGCTCTTTCTTTTGTTATCAATTTATCATCATATTATAAATGAGAACCCCAGCAAATCTCACTATAATTGATTTAAACTTGAAAATTCTCTCCAATTGGAAATGGCTGCAGACTGAAGAGGCTTACATGTTGCCATTATCCCAGAAAAATAAACAAGAGGAAAGGAATGTTAAATGCTCGTTGTTACCATGGTTTCTTCTTCTATAAAATATTTAGTGAACAAGTAAACCATTTGTCACAAATTCTTAGGGTAGCTTTTCTCTGAGACAGGGACTTGTCTAAAGTCCATTAGAATTCCTGCTGGATATGGACACTGAGGTGTAACTGTGAAGTCAGAAGCTACAGATCATTTATTCAAACATTTACTTAGTTTACATTTTAATAAATGAATTTTCTCTTTTCCTCTTTTCTTGTGTGTTGTGAAGGTGCTGTTGGTACTAATTTCAGAACTCATGGGGACCCCTGTTAGATTAGTGACTAGGTAAGAACCAAATCCATGAGTTGTTGCCACTGAGAGTGATTGGCAGTGATTGTGCTGGCAAAGGCTTCTGTTTTCTCTGAATCCTGTAGAACGCCATTTGCTGTTCTATTAGTCGCATAACTGTGTGAAGGAAAAACCTTCTCAGCTTCTAATTGCACTTGTTGTTTACTGTAAATTACTCTTATGAAAATATTCCCATGTATTTGCTTGTGCAACTGTGCGTGTAATTGCATTTTGGCAAGAGTGCAAAATTACATCCTTTTTGAAAATAAAGTCTAAGAGTGCTTTTACAAAAGATGACATTTTCAGCTTGACTCTGAGTTGAAATTTCTTTTGTACTCATGAAACTTGACAAGTTGACAGTCTTGTCATTTGAGCTTCTCCAGCCACAAAATGTGTCCAAAACAGATGCTTCTAGGTATTTTTCTGACATTGAACCTTTTGGGCATGCCACATTTCAGGATAAGGAAAAATCTCTTGTAAATCCCTTGCACCCTGCTTTTTGGCATGCTCTTGTACCACTCAAAGTCCATCACGCAAGTCATATGCAAATATATTCCAAAAAATGCTATTGCTACTGTTACAAGGAAGTAAATAGGAGGTGTTTTTTTTTCTTCCTGGAATGGTAGGAAACTGCATCTACTTATCAATAACTTATCAAAAGGTGGCAACCCAGGCAATCAGCTCACTCATGAGCCGTGACAGCTGTCTAGAATTTCAAGTTAAAATTGTTAAGAGGGAAAAATTCTAAGTGGAAAAAATAGGTTTGTATGTATATAATTAATGCAAGGTTGAGAAAATTGTCTTTGTAAAATTACTACATCATAAATTTTCACAGGATTTATTTCTCAGGCTAACTACTTTTTATGTATTCTAGGATCTTATATGATTTTTGATTTTACAGGTAGAGATCATTAGGGATTTTACAAATTTTGAAAAAATAATTTGGCAGTAATATGTAGAAATAATTGTGAAAGAATAAAAAGAATTGTGGTATTTCTCCTTTTTCTGATTTCCACTTGATTTTGTTTGTGATTACACTGACCTCTCATTAAAAATCAATTACACTGACCTCTCATTAAAAATCAACTCACATATTATCTTGGAAATATTTGTCTTCAAAAATGTTTTGATGTAGTCTCTCTATATATAGACTATAAAATATAAAATAGACTATAAAACCACACTGTCCACACACTCGGATGAGCCTCACGCATGAAGGAACCAGAAGAAGAACTCAGGTGTGCAAGACCCGGGGCTGAGATCTCCAAGTCTGCTCGGTTTGGGACTGGGCCTCCTCCACCCAGATCCTCTATCTTCCAGTAGCTAGAAAGTTACACCTACCAACTGCCATAATCTCATCAATGGCCAGGATCCAGAGACTATAAAACCAAGCTCCTAGAAGCACGTGGCCACATTTGAGGCTGCACAACCCCTTATTCTCTAGTTCTTACTCTCAGAGAACCTGGCAAGCTACTGAGTGTATCCTGCCCACATATATGCCTGACTGGAAACACCTGTAAAGGTGATTTCCCCTGTAGAGGCTGCCCCCAAATCCTCCATCCCTCTCAGACAGCCTGGTAAGCTACCAAGAGTATCCTGCCCACACGGCAGAGCCCGGCAAGCTACCTGTGGCATACTCAATATGCCAAAAACAGTAACAATGATGGTCCTCATTTCCCTGACCCTGAAAGAGCTCCCAGTATGACATCGGCTACACTAGCACGACAGCGTCAATGGAAACGTTACTGGCGCCTGCTCGAGCGAATTGATGAACAATGAGGTGATAGTGATAATGGTAGTGATATTCAAATATATTATAAATGCAACCTTTAAAACTTATTCTAAATCAGATACTTTTTTCTATTCTCTGTGTCTATTTATTTTGTATTCTTTTAAAAAGCCCTGCATGAATGTCCACCATTGTTGTCTAGCAAACATCCTGCTCTTAGGACTTTACTATGTCTTCAGAATCGAATTTATGGTTTTAACTCACCTTCTATGTCCCTATGTAAACACCTCCATTTCAAGAAATTGTTCCTTAACTTACATATATTTTTCTCTAAAGCATTACATACAGAATAAATATCCCAATGATTCAGTGGAGTGTTTTATGCTACTTGTACCTGCAGAGAGATTTAGTAAAGAAGGCTTATGCTATCCGATTAAATTTCTCCACAAAAAGATCACTTTCACTCTCAATGAGATGCTAAACCAATGGGGTACCCGTTCCAAATTTTATAAAAGCAATGTAAATGAGCAAGAAGATACAAAATGAACATGGGCGACTTTAAATAATTTTTTTTTTTACTTTGCAAGGCAGAGCGTGGCAAGCTACCCGTGACACATTCAATATGCCAAACACAGTAACAACAAGTCTCAAAATGGAGACGTTACTGGGCCTGCTCGAACAAATCAATAAACAACAGGAGGACAGTGTGCAGTGTGTGCTTGGTTGGGGGATCACAGCTGTCTATGCCCTGTGCTTACTTCTGGCTCTACACTCAGGGATCTCTTTTGGCCGGTTCAGGGGACTATATGTGGTGCCAGGGATAGACTTTGGATCAGCTGCATGCAAGGCAATCTCCTTCCCAACTGTGCTATTTAGAAACTAGACAAGTCGTTATAAAATAAAAGTATCCACCACTGAAATGGGTTTTAGGCACATTGATGGTGGTAGGGTACAGTAATCATGTACTTCAATTGCATGAATATCAAAACTATTGTAACCGTGTTACCTAAAGTATGACAATTAAATCATAATAATATAACTAAAAATGAAAAATCTATTTTAGAAAGAAAGTAGATTTAATTTGCACTTGTTTTCCTTCTTGAAAATAACATTTGAAAATTAAGAACATTGGTGATGAGAGGGGGAAATGGAAATTTTGACATATATCTCCAAATGATATGTAATTATTTATTGCATATTTTCTCTCATGATTAGGAAACGATCACATGAGGGTTAGGAAAGGGAGAGACTCATTAGCTCACAAGATTATACATATGGTAATGACAATAGATGTGTGTAAGTTCCTCTTGGGAATTCCTCCACTTAGCACATTGCATACCATTGAATACTTAAACCACAAGTTTTAATTTTTAGAAAGAAAGAAAAACAATGCTATTTTCATCATAATGTCATGGTAGCTATTGTATACTAAAATTATTTTGCAGTTAGATGTGTCTGAGGAAAACTGGATTAAATTTAAAAAATTAAATCAAAAAAATGTTAAAGATTTTTATGATGTTTAAACGCGTTTTCTTTTTGGGTCACACCCGCGATGCTCAGGGGTTACTCCTGGCTCATGCACTCAGGAATTGCTCCTGGCAGTGCTTGGGGGACCATATGGGATGCTGGGAATCGAACCTGTGTTGGCCATTTTGGCTTCATGCAAGGCAAATGCCCTACCCGCTGTGCTATCGCTCCAGCCCGGCAACCTACTGAGAGTATTCGATATGCCAGACAAAGTAACAACAAAGTCTCCAATGGAGACGTTACTGGGCCCGCTCGAGCAAATCGATGATCTACGGGAGGGCCTTTACCTTTACCTTTATCAAACGTGTTTTCTAATCATTTAAGAAGATGACTTCCAAATACCTTAAAGGGAATACCATTTTACTTTACCAGAGAATTTTATTCTTATCTTTTTCGCCAGGGATTAAAAAGGAGATGGAAAGATACTGCAAGCGTTCAGATACTTGCCTTGCACATGGCCAACTCTGACTTGGCCCCTGGCACCACATAAAGTCCCTTAAGAACTACAAAAATGATCTCTGAGCACAGACCTGAGCATAAGTCCTGAGAACTGCTTGGGTAGTGGATGGTTCCAAAATAAAACAACAAAAAATAAATAAAAATAAAATGCAGCTCAAAGGGAACAGGGACAAAAAACAGTGGTAAGCTATTGTATTGTATACTCAAGCCTCGTAGATGTGAAATCTTGGGTCCGATCCCTGATACTACAAAATAATAACAACAACAATAATAACAAATGGATAACAGTTTTCATGAAATAAACTATTGTAAACACTGACTTAATAGGAAGAATGAAAAATATTGATTGATGTAATCACTTGTAATCACTTGTCATCCTGTTGTTCATTAATTTTCTCAAGCGGTTGCCAGTAACGTTTCCATTCAACCCTGTCACGCGCTAATGTAGCCCAACGGCGTCTGCTCACTCCAGACACATGAAGAGCATCAAACCATTTGTTCAGGGTCTTATCAAAGAAGTGTGACCATCTCACAGGTGGGCGACCATACATTCTTTTGACATCCCATGGAATCTAATCAGTCCAGCAGTCGTCATCAAATCACATTACGTGCTCGGCCCATCTGATTTTCCACACTTTGGCATATGAGGCAGTGTCCCTGATTCTTGATCATCAACAGAGGTTGGAACTCCGGATTCTTTCTCTCACTTGAGTGAAGCATGATACTCCAAGCATAGCTCTTTTGATTCCTCTTTGGGTGATTCGAATTGCATTCTCATCCTGTTTGTAGGACCCAGGTCTGTGAGGCATATACTAGTGCAGGAAGAATGTTGGACTCAAAAACATGTGCCTGGAACCAGAGGTTCTTCATCCTCTTAAGAACTTCTTTCATGTTCTTGAAGGTGTTCCATGCCACTCTTCCTCCTGCGCAGTTCTGGTGCCAAGTCACTCCTCATGTTGAGTTCTCGACCTAGGTACACACAGCTGCTGCATTCGGAAATGTTTGTTCCAACAAGAGCAAATGGAACGGCAGGGACTAGTTCATTTCTCACGAACATTGTCTTGGTGAAATTCAGCTGCAGTCCGACCATTCCACACTCACGGTCAAAGTCAGTCAGCATTTGTGCTGCTTGGCTAATGTTTGGTGTTATGAGAACAATGTCATCAGCGAAGCAGAGGTGGTGTAGTTGCCGACCATCTATCTTCACTCCCATTCCTTCCCATTCCTGTTGTGGCATGATGTTCTCGAGGGTGGCACTGAAGCGTTTCGGTGAAATGGTATCACACTGAGAGCCCCTCTCTTTCCATCTACTATCACATCCTTGTAGAGTGGTGAGATCCTGGTGGTGAATCCATAATACAGCTCACGGAGGAACCTGATGTACTGAGGTTGAATGAACGCCCTGTTTGGCTAGGGCTTCAAGGACTGCTTCAGTCTCAAGAGAATCAAAGGCCTTCTTTAAATTGATGAACGTTAGACAGAGTGGCATCTTGAACTCCTGAGAAACCTCAATGAGCTTGGTCACTATGTGCATATGGTCATATGTGTCTTTATACTTGCCTCTTTATATATACCTCTTGATGTATTTTTTCTCTCTCTCTCTTTTTTTTTTTTTTTTTTTTTGCTTTTTCAGTCACACCTATTTTTGCACAGGGGTCACTCCTGGCTCTTTCACTCAGGAATTACTTCTGGTGCTTCTTGGGGGATCATATGGGATGATGGCAATCGAACCTGGGTTAGCCACATGTGAGGAAAACGCCCTACCCACTGTGCCATCACTCCAGCCCCTATTCTTCTAACTCTTGATCTCATATTTTTGTCTACTGATCTATAGTTATGATTCAGGCTAGTGATTTTGGCAAAGTACTTCACATAAGTCTGGTTTTAAAATTATGGATAATTATAAAATAGGACAGTTTTGAATTATAAAATAATCACTACTGGATTTTAGAAAGGAAGAACATTCATTTTTCAGACTGAGGCTGCTTGGATGAAGCATAACCAGACCAAATGTAGTTCTGATAAAACTGCCCCAATCCACACAAGAAGAGTTCGAAGTAATATACAGTCATATCAGGTGGACTTTCTATAAAAAGAAAAAATAGTTAAAGTATTAATTTTAAGTAGCAAATAATTTGTTTCAAAATGGGCATTTGGGAATTTTGTAACATCTGGACAGAACAAGATAATGTATATTTTGAACTCAAGAGATTGTGATTGCTAAGGCAGAAACCATTTTAGTCTAAAAAATTGAAAATTAAGGGAAATATTCTCACAGCCAGGGGTAAGCCATGAGTACCACCACATGTGGCTCTGAACAATAACAACAACAAAAAAAGTGAATAAAATAAATGTATTTTTAAAATCCAAGATTTGTTGTTTTTAGGTGGCTCTTCAACTGGTCTTTATAGTAGCATTGGTAAGTTTCTTAATGCTAGTATTTTTGCATCAGGGGACTGGAACCAAGATAGTCAGGAAAACACAAGCATACTCAAGGTAAAAAAGGAAGAAGGATTTATTTCCTTTCATTTGCTTGGCTGACTCAAGCCCCTGCAAATTCATCTCTGTTATGGTTGAGATTGCAAACTTTTTTTCACACCCAAAATAAACAAAGCAGTTCTTATTGCTGTGTATTGCTGGCTCATATAGGTAGTAGAATTGCTGTTTCTACATCTGCCTTCTGATGCAATTATTTGTACTGTTAAATTTTTGGAAGATATATTATTTATAGATGTTTATGAAAGAGGAGAGAAAAAGAGTGATCAAGATTTTAATGTCATGATAGAAATGTGAAAGGTTTTCTGTAAGAAAATCAAACCATTGTTTAGAAGTCCTAAAAACTAAAATTTTTAAATTGATTGATTTATTTTGAGTACCCATCCCTCCACCAGTAACCATTTCCCGTCACCACGGATCCCAGTAACCCTTCCACCTCCCATCACCCCCATCCCACCCTGCCTCTGTGGCAGGGCATTTTCTCTTGTTCTCTCTTTCCTATTGGGTGTTGTGGTTTGTAAAAGAGTTAAGCCTGATTTTCAGGGAAAAACGTTGTATAATTTACTTTCCATTGATCACTTTATATCTAAGGAGATGTCACTTTATATATAAGGCCGGCTTTTGCAGCCACGCGGTTTGGAGTAAAAGTCCTGGTTCCTGCAAAACTGAGCTATGCTTGTAGAGGTTCATGGTCACCGGGGTTCCATCTGGAGGAGGCGGGATGTGGCACCTCCCCCATCTGGGACTTCCCGGTAATCGGTAATCTCAGCTCTCTTTGGGACCTGGAGCGTTCTCCGGGAGCTGTGGAGCCTCCCAGCGGCCCTTCTTCTCTGCGGCTGTGTGCTGTAAAGATCAAAACTTACTCAATTTTTAAAGTAACGGTTTGTCAAAGGTCAGAATTAAAATAGTCAGATCTACGTATGGATCTCCACTTTGAGGAAATATTAGAGTTCACAGGACTTGAGCACAGCAGATAAGGAGCTTGCTTGCCTTGTATGTCGGTGACTTGAGTTCGATTCCTGGAACTTCATATGGGCCCCGTAAGCTCTGAGCACTGTATAAGATGAGGCCCCAAAAGTAAAAAGCAAACCAACATAAGTGAAAATTTTTAAAAAGTAGAATTTGTAGATTTGAGGGAGAATCTAAAATGTCCCAAGTATATGTAATGGTGTAGAAAACTTCATACACTGCTCACTTTGCTGATAATAATGAAAGTATAATCATGTGCCACACCAAGTATTACATACTCACAATATAGATTATTTAAGATAGTCTCCTGTCCCCGTGCCTGGCTATTCTTGCCAGTGACCCTTGGAGGGGGGTGGGTTGAGTTTCCCTCCCCGCCCCGAGCAGAGCCCTGGCAGCTGAAGACTTCCAGAACCAGCCACCACCATGCTGAGACCACTCTCCACACGCATGAAGGTACCAGCAGAGGAACAAAGGCATGCGGGTCCCCAGACTGAGATCTCCAAGCCTGCTCGGATCAGGGCTGAGCATCCTCCACCCAGATCCTCCATATTCCAGTAGGCAGGGGTCACACTCAACAACCGCCCCTCCCCCCCTGAGTCGTGTAATCCCATCAACGGCCAAGACCCAGAGACTATAAAACTCAGCTCCCAACATCTTATTATCTCATTCTTGCTTTGTACAACCTGGCAGGCTACCGAATGTAACCTGCCCACATGGCAGAGTCTGGAAAACTCTCCGTGGCGTACCCAATATGCCAAATACCAGTAACAACGATGGTTCTCATTCTCCTAACCCTGAAAGAGCCTTGAATGTGGCACTGTTTAGAATCACAGGGCTAGGACGAAGGAGACATTACTGGTGCCTGCTCGAGGCAATCAACGAACAACAGGATGATTGTGATCGTGATCGAAGATAGTATAAGAATCATACTATATCTTACATAATCTAGTATATTGTGTAGTACTTTACAGTGCATGCATTGCAAAATAGGTCCAATTATTGTTATTATCTCAAGCAAAGTATTCTTTTTATTCCTGTCCTTCAGAGAACTCTATCCTGATTCCATTGTGCCCAAATGCTTTCTTTCTACTTTCTCCTAGGACATAATATTTCCCATTGAAATGGTAATTCCACATTGTCCTTGCTTTTTAAAATCGAATTATTCTATTATTATATTTACCAGAAATTCCCCTAAGTTTCTGGGAAATAGCAAACAATATTAGTCACCTTTGTATAGAGTTCATTTTACGGAATGATAATGAGCCTCTGTTTTATCCTACTATTTTTTTTTTAAATTTCAGATCCTGGTAATAAAAAATTAACTCAAGTTCCAACCTAAATATATTCTTATGTTATTTGAAATAAATTAATAAGAATTTAAAGAATTAAGGTTCTATTTCAGAGGTAATGTACCACCATTTTTGTGATAGGTTTTAAAAGGAGGTTATATACAAGTACAATTTTGGATATCTATATTTCAAGATAATAATTGTAAAGAAGTAAATAATTATATAGAAAAGAATTTCACCTAACATGCAATATTTTTTAAGTTCACTACTTTATTTTACTTACTACACACTTCATTCAAATGAACACAAATTTATATAATTAAATATATATAGCTAAATATATAATCAAATATATATGTATGTATATAATTATTTAGGGATTTAATATTTACAGTGATGCCACCTGAAGTAATACAAAGCTTTGCAACAAAGTAATTTTAGTATAGTCACCTGAAACTTTGCAATTAGTTTATTCACACCAATACATACGTAAAGCATGTGAGCATACTGATGTGATAAAGCATGGACTATACAGCTCCAAAGTATTATCTAATTTCAAAATCTGGATTTTATTGTCAAAATATACAATCTCTTTATTTTAAAAAAATGTGAGGGATAAAAGAACATGTAAAGGGCACTGCCAGAAGGCATTAGAGAATCCAAAAGAAAAACTGACACTTTCCTACAAATAGGCTCATAGCATAAAATTTATAGAGTTAGAATGGTATCTATAGGTATAAAAAAAAAAAGAAAAGATTTACAAAACGTTCAGCTCTTATTTCGCTAATTGTAAAAACTGCATTTCAGGGACAACTGAGGGTTATGAAAACTAATGAAATAGTAAATGATAATGGCACTGGATTGTAGCACTGTCCTCCGGTTGTTCATCGATTTGCTCGAGAGGGCCCAGTAACGTCTCCGTTGTGAGACTTGTTGTTACTGTTTTTGGCATATCGAATATGCATCACAGGTAGCTTGCCAGGCTTTGCCGTGTGGACAAGATACTGTCGGCAGCTTGCCGAGCTCTCCGAGACGGGCGGAGGAATCAAACCCTGGCCAGCAAAGTCAGCCGCATGCAAGGCAAATGCCCTCCCACTGTGCTATCACTCCAGCAATAAATGTATTATAATTTAGGGGATGTAATAGTCATAGCATGGTTAGTCCTAATGTTTCCCAGGTGATTTAGTAATCAGACATGATTGAGAATCACTATCTTAAAATAAAAATGTTATCTAATGGAGTCAGATTCTTAATCTAGAAATAACAGTTCATAAGTCCCATTTCAGATCATATATTGCATTATGACTCAGCATGGACTATGGACATTTAAAATTTTTCTTTTAGATGATTCTAACTTGCACGAAGGGTAGACAATGATGATTCAAGAATGTGAAAACAGAATTTTTTTTTTCGCAGTAACATGTATCAGAGAGTCAATTGAGAGATCCTTAAATGTGCTCCTCTTTTCTTTATTCTTCACTGCGCAGAGCATTGAAGCAATGAGTTATTCCTGGTGCCATGTGACATATTCATTATTCCAATTTTTTTTTTTGTGGATGGAGAGTAAGTTGAATTTTCATGTTCCTCCTATTTCAGGAAGGGATAAGAACTCTCAATTACAGTCGCAACTTCACATGCAGATCACTTTCCCAGGTTCTGTTCTGTTTGTTGTCCAAACTAGTAAACTGACCAACCTCACTCCTCTGAGAATATAGATTGAAAAAAGAATTGCAATTAGATTTCAATCATTTTCCCAAGTGTTTGTTGCAATCACAACTAGTTACACTAATATAGATCAGTTGGGAAGTTAATATAAAAAAAAAGTTAGTTTCCTAAAATGTAATAGTGTTAGGATTAGGTATCGTGCAGAACCAAAGTGGCCTCTATGATTTTCCAAATGAATTTGTCTTGCGTTTTTGGTTTTGATTCGAGGCCTCTCCTGGTGGTGCTTGAGGTCTACTCCTGGCTCAGTGTTTGGGAGTTGTTCCCAGCAGTGCTCCAGGAACCACGTTGACTTGGGGGTCAAGCATTCGCCTCCTGCACACAGTGTGCTCTGTCAATTGATTTATCTCTCCAGCTCTAGAAAACCCGTTTTAAATAGATGTTTTACAACCATCAAAATAGGTGAAGGAATGTGTATCAAATAAGTTGCACTAACAATTTGAGCTCACAGCATGAAAAAAAATTTGGTCTGTCAGAAAAATTCAGCTTCCACATTCTATAATCACGGATTTCCCTTGGGCTGTACATTAGAATCATCTCAAGGTCTCAAGTATGTAATTATCCAGGGAAATAATTTAAAAGATTTATTGGCATAAAATTGCTAGTGTTTCCTTATCTTTTCATATTTGGGAAATACTTTTAACCCTACCATTAGTGATTTACTCTCTTGCTAGGTTTTAGGATCGTAATTTTTCCCCTATGTCTATAACATTTTATATTTTATTATTTGGGGTCTAACACAGTTGTTCACTCTTTCCACAGAATTTAGCATTATTTTCTTGTTCCTTTGATTTCCTAACAGAGAATGATAGTTTTTCCTTTGAGACCATTCCTCTTTCCAATACAATAATTATAGTGATATATGCAAATATAAATATAGTATATTTAGACAATATATAGCACATGCTCTGTTTATTTACTAAGTATGTACTTAGATATACAGATATATATGTTCCAAAAATACTGCTAAAGAGAGAGTTCACAGATTTTTATGTTTCTTTTAAATTCATTCAAATTAATTTTTAATTTCCTTCTCGATTTTTTTTCCATCTCATCCCGTGGTGCTCAGGAATTACTCCTGATTTTGTACAAAGGGATCATTCCTGGTGGGTCTTGGAAAAATATTAATGTTCTGGGAATTCAAACCCAGGTCACCCATGTGCAAGGAAGCATTTTACCCACTGTACTCTCTCACACTTTATTTCATACCTTTTAAAACTTTCTTATTGGTTGCATAAACATTTATAATTGTTATTCCCTCTGTTGACTTTATCCCTTTTACAATGTGAATTCACATTTATTACTAATAGGATTTTCTTTGAAATATATTAATAGCCCTTTTATTTGCGAGTGGGAGGGAAGCACAGCAGGCTTTTAGCTTACGGCTTACTCTGGCTCTGAGCCTGGCTCTGTGCTCATATATGGGGCCAAGGATCAAACTGGAGTCAGTTACATGGAATGCAAGTGCCTTCACCCCTCTCCAGACCCTACATATCTATTTTAGCTATATTTGATTAGCGATAGACACATCTTATCTCTTCACCTCTTTTCAGTTTATGCATTTGACTTTATATTTACATAAAGTGATTTTTAATTTGATTTCTTTTTTACAAATAGGTTGACTATTGGCACTGAAGACATAGTACAGCGGGTAGGGCACTTACCTTGCTCGTGGCCAACCTGGGTTTGATCTGCTGCATCACACTCCCAGCTCAAGGGTTTGGTACCTTCAGCCCCACCAGGAGTGATCCCTTACCACAGAGCTAGATGTAAACCCTAAGCATTGCTGGGTGTGGTCCCCAAACCACAAAAGTAATAATAGTCACAATAAAAATAGAATTCTAATTAATATAATACTTCTCTGTTTACAGGAAAGGGAGGGAGGGTTATTTTTATTCCTGTGAGAGGTCTCTTGAGAAGTTTTTAAATATTTAGCCAGCATTTGCTAATCACTTCATTTGTGTAGAAGTCTTGGACCACATGATAAAACCATTAGGAGAATTATCTTCCAATAGATCTACCCTTTTCTTATACATGCTTTGGCCTTTGGAAAAATTTCTCATGCACATACCACTATCGGTTACTTTAATTAACTGATTTATGCCAGTTGACACCAAAAGCATTTTGTTTGCCTTATATAACATTTATTTAAGGATATTGGCAGTGAACAGCAAAATGAGGTCTGCTTTTGGTATTCATCTCAATCACACCACCTCTTGTGTTTCATCTAAAAAGATGAATATATCACACAAGTCAAGTTAGGAAGCCAAGCAACTTTACCCTTAAGATCATGTGTTGTCATTCCATTTCTGACTAGCTATAAGGATCCATCTGGTTATGGCCAGATATCTCAGTGTTTACACATATATTATCTTGTCACAAGAAAGCAGCTTAGGTTCTTTTCTTTCATATGGAATACACCTAGTCAGTGGGTTAAAAGGAATTGCCTAACTCAGTTTCAAAAGGATGTCATTGAGCATGCCAATTAAGTCAGGGGCATACCATAACTTCTAATTGAGTCTGTCACACAGCTAACTCTATAAAAAGATTATATGTGAAATGAAGAGTTAATTATCCTTTGGGGAAGCTCCTTTGATTAATTATAATTAAGATTATTCTGGAGAGTTCTCCAAGTTATCAACAGTATTTGCAATGTTTCTTCAAAAACTTGAGTATATCTTAAAACTAAATCTAAGAGCCAGTCACCATAATTGCAGGAAGGAGGCAGGTCTAATCACCAGTAAAATCCAGTGGGTTTTATAGACTCCACAAATAAACTAACATCTGTAATTGATAAGGCCAACCAGATAAATCATCCATCAAATACACATGAGATTTATAGTGATTCCTTAGGGACTACTCATTGAGCTTTTCAGAGATTCAGCTACTAAATCTTAGTTTTTCTTCTGCAAGGCATAACACTGCCAATTCAGATAACACCTGTCTATTACATACCTCCCTACGTGTATGTGACTTTGCCCAGGGTGGATTTATCTCATGACCATCAGATGATGATTGGTTCACTTTTCAGTCTATAAGTTAAAAAGGCTCTATCTTGTTGCAACAAACATCTGTGTATCAAGTTAGCAGATGTATTTATTAGCTTGAAAGCAAAGTCTTGGACCTCTCACATGTTCTTACTTAAAAGAGGTTTGTTAGTGTTCTTGAAAAGATGGGATTTGGGGGGCCAGAGCAATAGCACAGGAAGCTATGCCTGCATGCAGCCAAACTAGGTTGATCACAATATCCCATATGGTCCCCCAAGCAGTAAAAGGAGTGATCCTTGAGCTTAGATCCAGGAATAAGCCCTAAGCATCTCTGGGTATACTGCAATAACAAACACAATCACAAAAAAGAAAATATGGGATTATGTTTTTATCAAATTTGAAAATTTTTCAATTTTTCTTTTTAGAAGAGTGTACACAGCAGAGCTCAGAGGAATATCTTGGCTTTGTGATCAGGAGTGTTCACCGCCTACATTCAGAAAATCATTGCACTATGGTCAACTGAATGCAAGGTAAGCCTTACCACCGGTATTATCTCTTAGCCTCTCAAACATTATTTTTAGAACACTTTCTCTGCATTTCTGTGTGTGTGTGTGTGTGTGTGTGTGTGTGTGTGTGTGAGAGAGAGAGAGAGAGAGAGAGAGTAGTATCAGGAATTAAACCAGGGAACTCATATAGACAAAACAGCTACTTTACCTCTGAGGCGCATCACTGGCCTCTTGGTAGTTTTTCTCATTCCCTTTTTTCTTCTAATCTATGCATGTGTGTGTGTGTGTATGATTATGTGTATATTTGGTTTCTTTATCTTTTTTTGGTAACTTTCTGATGCTATGTTTATTTTATTATTATCATCATTGAAGTATTTTAATTTTTATGTGTCATTTGGGATAAATTCTGTTATTATACATTCAAATGTAGCGTTATGTTTCCTGCAATTTATAATCAGAAATAACTTCTATCAAGTACATTCCTATTTTTTATACATACGACTTTTTTACTTACAAATGATAATTGATGATGAATGGTGGTTCCTTATGGGTCTTCATGCTTCTTCACATGCTTGCAAAACTGATTGTCTTTCTGTTTTCAGGGATTATTTATAGCAAAAAGCCTTGCAAAATAGAGATTACATGACAGTTTAAAGAGTAGGTCAGTTTATTTTCAGTATAGAAAATATTTTTTTTTTATTGTGGACAGAGGGCAGACTTATTTGCACTCCATTATTAAAGATTCTAATTCCCAAGTTAAGTTTCCTGAGCCTTGATGACACACATTATATGTATTTATATGTACATATAAACTTCATGCAGTCCTCTTTGTTGACTCCTGAATGGAGTTAAGACATGCATTAGACACATTTTTATACAATTAATTTTTTGATATGCTATGAAAAATAAATGCTTTATCATTGACTCAAGAGTTTCAATATCTTGAAGGGTATATAAAATCTGTATTAGGCTAACTTTCTGATTTGGAATGACATATTATAAACCATTTTAAATTCCTAACAATCACAGCAAGCTAATGTCTTTATCTACTAATTTAAATGTCTGTTTCAGTTCTAAGTTAGTTTTAATAGTTATAGCAATCTAGTTTGGGCAGAATTTTCTTTTATTTTTTTGCCTCAGGGCATTTGTGATTTTTAGCTCTTTGGATGCTGGATAGTCTGATATTAGGGTTGATATCTTTGACCTTTATTCTAGGTGATTCTAAGTTCCTTGAGAACATTTTGATTCTTTGTGACTTTTTTTTAAAAGTTATTTAACTTTAGCAAATCCATAGAAGTAATTAGACTAAAGCTCATTATTGTTACTACTGAGATGAGAATTTTCTGTTCTTTCAGTACAATGCCATAAATCACAAGATAATTTAAATCTGATTGGTGGAAACAGTTACTCTTCATAGGCGTATCTGACTGACTAATTTCTTGAGTTTCTTTCTTTATTCACAAATATTTTTCTTATATAAGTCCATTGATCATTGATCAGTACTCAGCAAAATATTCAAGGAAAGGTCCTCTGCATTTCTCCAGGTTCTTTTACTGTATTGGTTTCTCTGTGAATTTTTGCTGAGTTGGTCTTCATAATCTTTCAATTTTGTCTTTTCAGTTCTGGGAAACTGCCTGTTTATCTGTCTGGTCCCTCACTTGAATTATTCTTCTCTACAAAAGTTCTGAAAACTTGTGAACTTTACCTCACTTATTTCCCATCTACAACGGAAAAATTATTCTCACTTTATGATATCTAGTATCTTGAAAATCATCATGCAAATTTTATTCATTTGGGGAGTTTGGCAAGGGGAGAGTAGGTAAATCTAAACAATATTACTCATCTTGATAAAAATTAGAAGTCCTTATTAATAAAGTTGGTTACATAAATATTGTCCTTATAACAGCACTATTTTTAGTAAAATTTAGTCAATCATTTAAACTATTTGATAGTAAAGTGAGTGAATGAATATTTTGATAAAAATTTTAAATGCTAGTTTTACATTTTTAAAACATTTGAATAACTAGCTTATATGGTATATATGTTGATAAAGTGAAAAATGTTTTATCATTACATCAGGCCAGGAATGAAGAAACACACAGAAATCTTGATTTCCTCTTCCTACTTAGAATATCAAGAAATAGTCCTAAAATATTTGCAATTAATGAGGTCTGAATTTTTAAAAATACAATATAATTATCAATGGCCAAGTGCATTCATCTTGAATAATAAAGAGTAGCCTACTATTTAGTCATTGCAATTTGGACATGCTCTTTGCTGTGAACCATAACTTCCCTAAGGGAGAAAAAAATTAAATACCTACTATAGCACTCCAGCCACTGTCCTCCTGTTTATTGATTTTTCTCAAGCAGGCACCAGTAATGTCTCCATTGTGAGACTTATTATTACTGCTTTTGGCATATCAAATACACCACAGGGAGCTTGCCAGGCTTTGTCTTGTGGGCACAATATTCTCTGTAACTTGCAGGGCTCTCCAAGAGGGGCAGAGGAATCAAACCCCGGTTGGCCACGTGCAAGGCAAATGCCCTACCTGCTATGCTATCACTCTGGCCCAAATATCTACAGTATTATAAATTTGAATGACCAAAATATAGAATTTCATACACATATATTTGGTTTTCATCCAAAGTTCATGTCTCTTAGCTTCCAAAGCTTTGTAATGTCTTAAGAATTGAGCGAATGCTAATAGATCTATTGTTATGTTAATTAAGTTAATTTAAAAAAAACAACAACACCTGAGGATTAGGGTTGACTTCAAGGGAAACTGACTTCTGGGGACACCAACAGTACCTGAGAATAGCTTCTGCGTTTTGGATCCTTTTCAAGCTTTTTATTTTCTGGATGGAAAGAGAAAGTTAGCATTTGAAGTCAATAACTAATTGCCAGTTACTTAAGCATTCATACCTATGCAATAAAGCCTTCATATTAATAATAAAAAGAGGCTTCAGAACTGCTCCAGGTGAACATTAAAGATTTTCAGAGAACATGATGGCCTCTCAGTATCTGTTGCAAACCATGTCCCAAAGTGTCCCAAAGTAGAGAGAGAATAAGAAGGAAATTGTCTGCCATAAAGGCAGGTGGTGAGGTGGTGGGGAGTGGTGATGGGGAGAGGTTGGAGGGATACTAAAGACATTGGTGGTAGAAAATGTACTCTGGTGGAGGGATGGGTGTTCTATCATTGCATGACTGGAACTCAATTATGAAAGCTTTGTAACCGTATCTCATGCAAATCAATCAATTTTTTGAAAAATTAAAAAAAAATTTGCAGAGAGATTTGTGTAGAACAATTTTGCAGGCCAGGACATGAAAATTTCACATCTTTTAGAGTAAGTAAGTAAAGGCCCTGCCGTTGATCGTCGATTTGCTCGAGCGGGCCCAGTAACGTCTCCATTGGAGACTTTGTTGTTACTGTGTCTGGCATATCGAATACTCTCGGTAGCTTGCCGGGCTCTCCGAGAGGGGCGGAGGAATTGAACTCGGGTCGGCCATTTAGTTTATGCATATCTTCTATCTGGAAGTTCCTGAATTAAATCTTTTAATAATAAACCAGTTGTCTAGTGTATTCTAGAAAATTAATAAACCTGAGAAGGGTTCTCTAGACATCATACATTCTCTGGGAATATCTCATCTATTGCAGTGTATCAGAAACTCAGATCATAGTCTGCTTGTCACTGCTGTCTGAATTGAAGAACTGTGCTGGAAACTGAACCCTTAACCTATGGAATCTTTTGAATTTGTCTCTGTGACAAATTTACATCCACTTCACTTGAGGCTCAACCAAACATGAGACACAGTCAATAGAGAGAGAAAGAGCTTTATTGGCAACAGTTAGGCAAGTTGAAAGCTGTTGTGCTCATGTTCTCAAAGCACTGTCTTTTCTAAACTGTCAACGAAGGTTTCATCTAATAGAGAAAGAAAATGGGAAAGAACTTTTATAAAGTGTGGATTCCTAACCAATCTCGGACTATCACCTATGTGATATAGTTGCCGCTCATCAATTTATCAATTGAGCTATGCAGTCATTAGACTGCCCCTGAGTTCCACTTGAGCTTCATGCAGAGGTACTAATCCCCACCAATGTCGACTTCCTTTTTCATTATTCCAATGCCCCGACCTTCCCATTTTCTCACCACCCCATCCACTACTCTTTAAACTTCCTACTAAAGACCAGCCCCAATTTTCATTGCCTTTGGACATTTATTATCCCGCTATGATGTTTCCTACTGTTTCTTTATGTAAACAAACAAACAAAATTAGCTTTTATGAGGTTTTTCTCAAGCTGACTACAAGAGTTCATTGCTAATGTGTTGTGAGGGGAAGAACTTGGACTTGTCAATTGTCTTCTTGGATAGTTCTATTACAGCCCTTGTCTCCACATTTAGAGACTTCCCTTCCAGGAACTCCAACTGATGCTCTAGACCTTGTTCTCCTGGATCTCAAAGCATTTACAGCTTTACCAGTGGACTTTCTTCCTTTGAGAAGCTGCCACATCTTTGGGCAAGTTGGCACTTGAACAAGATGCTCCTACCTTGGTTTGCCTACAATGATTAATATGTATAGGTAGTTCTAATGCAATTTACATTTAAAATTGTGACTGATTGTTGGGAGAACATAAAAATCCTTTCTATTTGAACCATTAATATTAGATATCATGCCAGATCATTATGCTGAGAACTTTTAATTCTAGAATAGCTAAGAGATTTATTTATATGTGGAGAGCTCACAGGAGAAGAATGGAGGACATTAGAAAAAGTGATTATTTGTATATGAATATTGATCAGATATAGATGAACAAAATTCTATGAGAAAAATTGAAGTTTGTTAGTAATCAGCATATAGTAGTGCTTGCTACTTCTCAAAAAGAGCTATAGATCTGATGAGAAAGTGTAGGTAATGCAATGACTGCGATAGCTATTAAGAGCAATCACAGCATCAAATGTAAGTACATAGGAATCTGAAATCAAAGGGGCAAGTGAGGGTCCAATAATTTTAAAAGTGATGCATTTCTTGGTAAATACTTTAAGAAATAAAGATAATTACTGCCTTAATTATGAATGTCAAGAAATTCATCATCATATGAAGACTGGAAACAGACTTGTGCAGCATGTAAAAATTAAATATTCCAAAGTAACTAACTGCTTTCTATAATGTTTATGCCTTTTCCACATATGCCTTTCTACATGCACACATTTTTCAAACAGAAGAAACACTCCTAATGGGGCTGGAGCAATAGCACAGCGGGTAGGGCATGCGGCCAACCTGGGTTCTATTCCCAACATCCCATATGGTTCCCTGAGCACCACCAGGGGTAATTCCTTAGTGCAGAGCCAGGAGGAACCCCTGTGCATTGCTGGATGTGACCCAAAAAGCAAAAAAGAAAGAAAGAAAGAAAGAAAGAAAGAAAGAAAGAAAGAAAGAAAGAAAAGAAATACTCCTAAGACAATTGCTTCTGTCCTTAGGATTCAAGGAGTTGAACATTTGGCTGTTTTATAGGCCTTGATGGACTTCATTTATCGTAGTTGCTTAAATTCTATCTCTAAGCTGGATAAAGCACTGCGGTGTATAGCACTGTCCTCCCCTTGTTCATCCATTTGCTTGAGCAGACACCAGTAACATCTTCATTGTGACACTTATTACTATTTTTGGCATATCAAATATGTCACGGGTAGCCTGCCAGGCTTTGCCATGCGGGAAAGATACTCTCGGTAGTTTACCAGGCTCTCCAAGAGGGGAGGAGGAATCCAACCCGGGTCTGCTACGTGCAAGGCAAATGCCCTACCCACTGTGCTATCACTCCAGCCCATAGCACAGCTGGTAGGGCGTTTGCCTTGGGGTTCGATTCCCAAGATGGATATAATCAGTTTTTTTTTCTTTTTTTATTAGTGAAACACCATGAGGTACAGTTATAGGCCCACAAATTTTGCGCTTGGGTTTCAGTTATACAATGATCAAGTGCCCATCCCTCCACCAGTGCCCGTCATCCATCACCACGGGTCCCAGCATCCCCCCCACCCCTCATCCCCCCCCCTCCCGTCCCATCCTGCCTCTGTGGCAGGGCAACTGGCACCAATTTACAAGCACATTCAATTTGAAAACACCAAGATTTTGGGAACTTCTAGACATTAAAATTATTTGTATGTTAAGATTTGAAGTTTAATGCTAACTCCATATGAGTGATTAATTCATGTCATTTGTTGGCACTACATCTAATTATTATTACTAAAATTTTTGTGGCAAATTTTATGGGATATCTGAGTAAAACTGTTCTTTCTATATTGAAAAGTTCATCTCTAATCTATATTTTTATGAGCAATTAGATATCTAATTATCCCTCTATTATGTATCTAATTGTCACTCTATTATGCATTGGGGTATTTGATGACTTCTTTAATTGTGTAGAAAATAACTTTCTAGAGATCAAGAAGAGGAATAGTGAGACCAGAGAGAGAGAGAGAGAGAGAGAGAGAGAGAGAGAGATTAGAGGATTTAAGGTGCTTTCTTTGTATGCAGCTAGAGTCCTTGGCATAGTCCCCAAATTACTGCCAGAGATCACTCCTGAACAGATTGCCAGGAGTAGTCCCCGAGTACTATACCAGGTGTGACCCCAAACAAGTCCCTCCCCAAAGATAAGAACACAAAGAATGGTAAGTAAATATAATGTGTTCTTGAATTCATTTCGTTAATGAATTAATTAAATTGTTGTTAGTTAAATACCTAGCAACAATAGTTTTAATAATACCATGGCTATCTGCTTTGCCAGTATCAAATTCCCAACTTCTAAGCACTGTAGCACTGTCCTCCTGTTGTTCATCAATTTGCTCTAGTGGGTCCAGTAACATCTCCATTGTGAGACTTGTTGTTACTGTGTTTGGCATATCGAATACATCACCGGTAGCTTGCCAGGCTTTGCCGTGCGGGAGAGATATTATTGGTAGCTTGCCAGGCTCTCCGAGAGGGCCCAACTTCTCAAAGGGGTATCAACATTAGATTCCACTTTATACTTTATCTTATATTTTGTTGTGGTGGCCACACCTGTGGTGCTCAGAGACTCCCCCTGGCTTAGTGCTCAGTGGCCTCTCCTGGTTTCGTCCAGGTGAGTCCTCAAGAATCTCCCAGGAGGAACATGTGCTGCTGGTGTCCAACTGGCTGCTCTTCCAAGAAGACACAAGCTCCAGCCTGTCAAACCATGGCCCTATTACCACAACTTTATATTTTTAATATAAAAATAGGTTTTTATATTGAAAATATTTGAAAAGAAGTAGATTGCAGTGCACTCATTAGCTTGAAAGTCATCACCAGAACATAACCAACAAAGCTGCATATCCTTCTCTTGGGTTTGGTGTGTCAAATATATGCTCAGTCTTTGCAATAGTGATAATAAAGACAAAGAAGACCTGAGGCGTGAACAATCTCTCTCTTCAAATTTTGAAGAGGTAATGACAAAAACATTTTTTCTGGCATATTCAACTTTGTTTCACACAAAAAAAACAAATCTTTTATGAAAACAATCTTTGATTAGGAATAAGGTCATTGTCAGAAATAATTTTATCACTCCCAATTTCTATTAGTTTCCTTAGAGAAAGTGACATTTAGGTATTTGAAAATCTTTCTATTATATTTTTCTTTTAGTATTTATCAAAAAGAGGATCTTGCTACTCAATTACTGCTTTTAAACATATCTGATATGTAACACACAAAAATAAATATATTAAATATTTTAGTAACTGTTTTTATAAGGTTCAGATATTAAGACCTTTTTCTATGTAACCATATCTCATTCCTTTCAAATAAATGATTCACATTCTGGCCATTTTCAAAGGCTTTCCACAAATGTTTATGCTTTTTTTATGAATAATTTTTCAGATCACTAGAATATTGATGCAAAAAATAAAGCCAAGTCATTAATCGAATTATTTTATTATTTAAGTAAATATAATATAAGATTGTTAACTGTTTTTTTTTTCTGAATTCTATAGTATTGGGGAAAAAATTCTTTCAATTTAATATATGCTTGATACTAGCCTGGTGTTTAATTGACATCATTATTCACCATGGAGTCCAATATTAATTTTTTCACTTGTTTTATTAAAATTGTACCATTATATTTTTCATAATATGTATATAGTTTATTCTTTACTATATATTAGTATACATTGCTATATGTTCTTTAGTATATGTTATCACTGATGGTACAACTTTAAATTTTTAAACTACAATGTAAATGACCATATTTATGGAGGAAGAAGTACAGAATAAATTCAGCAAATGCTCCTTTTAGTAGTTTATAGACAATTCAAAAATAAAGGACTATAATTCCTGGCTTCTTAGAATTCATAACTACATAATATGAAAAGCACATTCTTGTATATATCATTTAATATGTAATAAATGCTCAGTAGAGGTATATCTTTATACATCAGAAGTTTGAGATGGTTGAGATGTTTTCCTGAAAACTAGAATCTAGAAATCAAGAATCCTCAGGGGAGCTGTAGACTGAACACACCTTGCATTATAGATAGGAATTTTCTCATCAGTGAAACAAAAATATAATGTGATTGAAGAACATCAGAGTATGGCAAACGTTTTAAGAAGAGTAATACAGCTAAGGATAATAACTTTTTTCTTTATCAGATAGAATTATCTATCCTATTATTTCCCAACTGTGTTTTAGGTTTGTTGTTTCATATGTGTGAGCTCCTCTAGATTCTTCCTAAAATAATTTCAAATATTATTTCACATAAAGAAGTTAACATAATTTTGGTATCTAATTATTGCTCAATGAATGCTTTTCTTTATTTGAATTGTTATTGAATTGAATTGAAAATATAAGCATTTAAAATTGCCAGCAAAGTAAACTATAAGAATTTAAACAATTGTGAAGGTAAAGTTTCAGTAAAATTTAAATTAACTTTATAGACATTACTTTCTTTTCTCCTTTATTCAAGCAGTTAACATATATCCCCTACTAAATCCTTTATTTCTTGGTGTTGAATTACAACATATCTACATAATTTTAATTTTATCTGCTGTTGTGTTTGTGATTTATATTGAATCTTATAAATAAATTAATAAAAACTAAAGCAAAATGATATTGGGCAAGTACATGGTCCTAGGGAAAGCTATAGTTGTCACAGAGCATGTCAGATTCTTTTCTGGAAATCATATTTTGGAACTTTTGATAGGAGCTCCCAGGCAGTGCTCAGGGCTTCTGAGGGTCCCTTCCTGAGACTCTTGGTTAGCTGGGCCAGTGGTTCAATGTAAGGGACCAAAAGTTATTTCAAAACTAGTTTAGCTTCCATGTGGTGCCTTGAATTTTGTATCCAAAATTAGTAAACAAGAATTCTGATGCTTAAGAAGTTATATTACTGTGTATATAGTTAGATATACACATTAAGATGATAGTTTTGGATTATTTGTCATTCTGCATCTAGTCCTCAAGATGCTGCATTGCTTTTTTCCCAGTACATGATCCTTAGCCCAGGTTGCTATCTCTCGGGTTCAGCTCTTTAAGTCCACTTAGGTCTCTGGTCTCTGACGGGCTCTGTCTCTCAAAGTCTACCATTGTTCTTGCCCATAGCTGATTCTCTGTAGTTTGTTCTGGAATTCTTCAGCTTGCTGTAGAATAGGGCTGTAGTCCTATGACTCTTTTTTCCTTTCGCTTTCCTTTCTTCTCAGATGAGCTGGGTGAGATATTCTGCTTCCTGTTCCTGCCTCTTAGCCATTTTTCCTTATCAACCTGAATAACTCTTCCACGTTGGTGAGATATAAAATTACCAGTTGTCTTTAGTAACTCACATGCCATCCTCCGTTCCCTTCCCCTACTCTCTACAGTGATATAAGTAGACAAAGACTCTAGAGACTGTCATACCAGGGATGACCTGGGCCACACTAGCAGAGCTATGCCTGTTGGTATTCTTGGACCACGTGGGCCAGCACTAGAACTGGATTTGACTGCAGGCAAAGTCTATGCTTTAACTCCTATACTAACTCCCTGGGCTGGAGCGATAGCACAGCAGTAGGGTGTTTGCCTTGCATGCAGCCAACATGGCCGACCCAAGTTTGATTCCTCTGCCCCTCTAGGAGAGCCCGGCAAGCTACCGAGAGTATCTCACCCACACGGCAGAGCCTGCCAAGCTTCTCATGACGTATTCGATATGCCAAACACAGTAACAACAAAGTCTCCAATGGAGACGTTATTGGGGGCCCGCTCGAGCAAATCGACGAACAACGGGAGGGCCTTTACCTTTACCTTTACTAATTCCCTGGCCCCTGGAGCATTTTTTCCCAGCAAGCTACTGAAAGTATCCCACTCGCACGGCAAAGCCAGGTAAGCTATGTGTGACATATTTGATATGCCAAAAATAGTAACAAGCCTCACAATGGAGACGTTACTGATGCTCCTTGAGCCAATTGATGAACAATGGCAGGACAGTGCTACAGTGCCACATATTCGCAAAAGCTTCAGTGTCTAGGGCAGTCTCCAGCCCCCACACCTGGCTGTCCTCTCTGGGGCCCCTTGGAGGGGGGCGGGTTGAGTTTCCCTCCCCACCCTGAGTAGACCTCCGGCAGCCGAAGACCTCCAGAACCAGCCACAACTATGCTGAGAACACTCTCCACATGCATGAAGGTAATGGCAGAGGAACAAAGGCATGCGGGTCCCGGGGCTGAGATCTTCAAGCCTGCTTGGATCAGGGCTGAGTATTCCCCAACTAGATCCTCCATCTTCCAGTAGGCAGGGGTCACACCCACCAACTGACCCCCTGACGCCGTGTAATCCCATCAATGGTCAAGACCCAGAGACTGTAAGACCCAGCTCCCGGAAGCGCGTAGCCGCATTTGTGGCCACGCAAGATTTTATTATCTCATTCTTACTTTGGACAACCTGGCAGGTTACCGAATATTACCTGCCCACACGGCAGAATATGGCAAAATCCCTGTGGAGTACCCACTATGCCAAATACCAGTAACAATGATGGTCTCATTCTCCTAAGCCTGAAAGAGCCTTGAATATGGCACTTTTGAAAATCTCAGGGCTAGGATGAAGGAGACCTTACTGGTGCCTGCTTGAGGCAATCGACAAACAACAGGATGATCGTGATCATGATCAGTGTCTAAATACCAACAAAGGGATTAAAATGCTCTATTATTTTGTGTGGCTGGAATGATAGCACAGTGGGTAGGGTGTTTGCCTTGCATGTAGCCAACCCGGGGTTTGATTTCTCTGTTCCTCTCGGAGCGCCTGGCAAGCTATCGAGAGTATCCTCCCCACATGGCAGAGCCTGGTAAACTCCCTGTGGTGTATTGATATGCCACAAATAGTAACAACAAGTCTCACAATGGAGATGTTACTAGTGCCCACTAGAGCAAATTGATGAACAGGACAACAGTGCCACAGTGCTACTATTTTGGGAGATAGTTCTCACTGTCCAAGTTATATAATTGTTTCTATGCTAGAAAAGTGAGGAAAAGTCTCAAATTATTTTATGAATATTATTCATCACTGGTTGAAAAAAATATTGCCCAGGTGTTTGTTAAAATATCTATTCCTTCTATTAAGTTTTCTCTTGCAAGAAGAATATTCTGAGAAAGATGGGGGGGAGAGATAATAATTATAATATCTTTAGCAAAGTGGGGTTTCTTAAAACAATTTTACCTGCTAGCTTATTTATTACCTCATGTAGTAGTGTGTGTATTCATATAACAAATACAAAGCCCACAGCTCTCTCTCAATGCCTGCATTCTGTGGTGTCAGGCTGCTTCACCAACTGGGACGACTGATGCCAAGGGCAGGTGGTAGAAGAAATGAGAACCAGGCTGGTTGGTGATCAGTTGCCATTTATCCCATTCTCCCCACATGTCTGTTCCAGTCTCATTACCTTCCCTATTCCCATTCCCGCCTGTCCCCCTTGCTAGTCTCTCCGTGCTCCCTTGATAGTCCCCCTGTGCTCCCACTCTCTGCCCTATCTCTCTAGTCTCTCTCCCCTCCAAACCTTGGTGGTAGAAACCACACCCAGGTCCGGTAGCAAAATCAACATATGAAAGCCCTTCCTGCAGCCAGATATTCTCTCAAAGGTGAAATACCAACTAGGCGGTTTTCTCCTTTCTAATAACTAATTAAACATCCATATTAATTCTACTGCTTAATATTAGTCACTTTGTATAGACACAGTAAGAGATACATTAAGCTTGCATGGTGACTCTCCTGGGGGCATCTCTCTATAGATCCAAGACGACAGTGCTCAGGCCAGAATAATCTTTCCTAAATCTAGCAGGGTCCTAATCTAGTTGTAACTTTTTGGATTATGACAGAATTTGTCCATGACCATGCTCTTAGCTTATAGTTAAGTATTATGGCCTGGCATTTCGAAGCCAGAGTAGCTCATAGCTTGCCCTGGGTCCATCCAATCCCTCATCAGGACCCTGCTTTTGTGGTGCTAGGAAGGGCAGTTAAGGCTTACTTAAGTTGAGAGAACAGATGCCCCAGAGTGAGTATTATTCAGAGCCAATTAACTTCCCAAGTTACAAAAGCACAGCATTAACTGTCTTCCTGTGTCTACACAAGAAGGACATTGCTGTGAATTAACTATACAAAGGACTTAAGGAGCCGAGAAAAGCAATATTTAGAAGTCAACAGAGTCTGATTAGGAGATAAAGGTGATTGACCAGTTGGGTAAGCAGAGCACAAAGAAAGAGGTCACAGAGAAAAACAGAGGAATGGGAGTGCCTCAGGAACACTGTGATGGGAGTGACCCTATAAACCTAAGCTCCCTGTGGCAAGGCAGAAAGGACAAACCAATGTTATCCTACAGCACTGTTTTATTGGTTCCTGTCTAAGCAAATGAAAACTCTGTTTATATGAAATCTTCTGGAATCTATCCTTGAATAAAAGCTGACAAAATCAATCTATTTGAAGAGATTTACCTACATATCTCATAAGTAGTAACATAGTTATGAAACTCATTTGACAGTGAAGTCAGATAACAGTGTGCTTTTGCTCTATTAAAATTTAATATGTAGAGTTACCAACCTCCATCTCAAATAAATATGCTGTAGCACTATAGCATTATAGCACTGTCCTCCTTTCGTTCATTAATTTGCTCAAGTAGGCACCAGTAATGTCTCCATTGTGGGACTTGTTATTACTGTTTTTGGCATATTGAATACATCACGGGGAGCTTACCAGGCTTCGCCATGCAGGTGGGATGCTTTCTGTAGCTTGCTGGGCTCTCCGATAAGGGCGGAGGAATCAAACCTGGGTCAGCCGCATGCAAGGCAAATGCCCTACATGCTGTGCTACCCATCCAGCCTAGAATAAATTTGCTAAACAATAAAAATAAGAACAATAATAACATTAGTTGACAGCAAACACCATCCACTATTCTTTCACAGAGGATAGAATACTGCATCCTTCTTCACAGATAAAAAATCAACTAGATAAAATCATAATAATTAAAATTGTTAGTGTCTTGTATATTTCCCCCACTCTGTGAATATGCTTGATTCTCAGCAACTTGATATAATTTATGGTTTTTTATTTGTATTTTTGGGCTGGAGCGATAGCACAGCAGGTAGGGCGTTCGCCTTACAAGCGGCCAACATGGCCGACCCGAGTTCGATTCCTCCGCCCCTCTCGGAGAGCCCGGCAAGCTACCGAGAGTATTCGATATGCCAGACACAGTAACAACAAAGTCTCCAATGGAGACGTTACTGGGCCCGCTCGAGCAAATCGACGATCAACGGGAGGGCCTTTACCTTGCCTTTACCTATTTGTATTTTTATGTTATATAGTTATAATATTATTATCACAAATATACTGTATTTTCTTCCCCAGTAGAATTCATATTTAGTTAAAAAACAGAACCTCACAAGAAACGCTAAGCTGTTTTTCTAAACCTTCTTGAAAGTTCAAGATTGGGTTTCTATCACGTAGCTGCCAACCTCTGGAATGAGAGTATTTTAAGCCGCTGATTTTTTTCCTTTTAGTACACGAGTAATTGATATAATAAAATATAATGACTTCAATTTTATACATTAGGAAATTTCTAAATGCACATTTTTACTTAATCCGGTCTAAGTTTCTTCAAAGCTATTAAAAGCTATTGTATCATAATGTGCCTCGGAGTGCTGATAACACATATATTTTAAGTTTTAAAATTCATATTTGACAAATTTGTATTGCAAAAATAATCTTTTGTTATAGCCACAATTTAAAGGACTATAGTTTTTCCTTGTATATAACTATTTAATGTTTTTTATAATTCTTTAATATGTGTATATGTATACAAATATTGAAATGCCATCAAACAAAATAAACTAAGTACCTAGTCTTAACAACTCAAGCATATTTTTATAGGCAACAATTTAGTAATCTAGGTTAAATATAGTTTAAGCTAAAGTACAATTATTTTCATATATGAAAATAGTATCCAGCAGTAATGCTATTAAATATGATTATATAATTTATAAAAGTTAGGTCAAATACAAACCAGAATATAAAAAAATCACATGCAAAATAACTATAGCACTGTAGCACTGTCCTCCCGTTGTTCATCGATTTGCTCAAGCAACATGATACAAAATAACTATATTTGGATAAAAATATAAGAGCTATATCTCCAAAGTCTTCAATTCCTGATTATTGCAGATTACTTTAAGAATATGTCATTGGGAGAGCTTCATATACTACTGAGAAGCTTTATTATGTTAGTTAAATTCAACAGAAGTATGTCATCAGTAAATATTCCATAAAATATTTGTAAAATAAGCACAACTAGTTGGTTTACTTTCAAACATTTACATTTTCTAAGAAGCAGTTTAGCTAGCAGTTGCTTCTATGTTTCATGCTTTAGTGCTATTATGAAGTTCTGCTTCTGGCATAGCATTTGCAATTGGATACTGGAATATTTTAAGTATTTTCTTAATTCCACAATTACATCCTCTACCTTAACTTCTGTCTACTCTTCCATGTTTTACTGAATGGGAACCCCCCAAATTTTATGTCTATTAGAACATATGTTCATAAAAATTCTGCATTGTCTTAAAGTCAATATTTAAAGTAAGGTAAAGGTAAAGGTAAAGGCTCTCCCGTTGATCGTCGATTTGCTCGAGCGGGCCCAGTAACGTCTCCATTGGAGACTTTGTTGTTACTGTGTCTGGCATATCGAATACTCTCGGTAGCTTGCCGGGCTCTCCGAGAGGGGCGGAGGAATCGAACTCTGGTCGGCCATGTTGGCCGCGT
This sequence comes from Sorex fumeus, assembly GCF_029834395.1. NCBI lineage: Eukaryota > Metazoa > Chordata > Mammalia > Eulipotyphla > Soricidae > Sorex > Sorex fumeus. The sequence continues at coordinate 1,812,901 of NW_026606077.1, forward strand.
GTAAGGCGAACGCCCTACCCGCTGTGCAATCGCTCCAGCCCAAAGTAAGATTGCTATTTATTTAAGTACAAATCTTAGGGTTTCAGTGATTATAGTTCCAAAGAACACTTTTGAAAACATCAATTTTGACTTTATTACCAATTGTTCAACAGTATAAACTTCTTTATACATAATAATTATTTTTATATATTTTTTTATTTTACAGTTTACAACATTACATTACATTTAATATTAAAACACCAATCCCACCACCATTATACCTTCCCACTACCATATTTGGGTGTTTTATCTTGAACCCCAATTTCTTCCCCAAAGCAGAACCAAAATAATATATTTTGTATTGTTTGTTATGAAAAAATGCTGAAAATGCTACAAAAAATTAGCCTTAGAGGAAAGAGGATAAGGATTGTTGCCATTAAGCCCTTCTATAAGAGATCACTAACATGTTAAAGTTGAGTCTTGTGTGTGTGTGTGTGTGTGTGTGTGTGTGTGTGTGTGTTTATATATATGTGTGTGTGTATCTGTGAATAAAATATTTCCCTCTAAGATTGGTTTCCTCCTACTTTGAACCCATCAAATGTAGTGTGGTATTCTTGGAGTATGAGTATGGAGTATGGTCTATGGTATGAAATGTCCAGGAATAGGTTCACTGATGCGTGAGACTCAGCCCGCTGTGGAGGGTGGGCATGAATGTGGCAGCAGTTGAGTTCTAGAGGTTTTCAGCTGTCAGGGCTGGGTCCCTTGGGGTGGGAAGAATTCCCACCCGCTCCCTTCTGGGGCGCCCCCAGTGAAACAGCCTTGTGTGGGTTCTGGCAGTATGGTTATGGCAAGCAACGTGTTGTTTGCATAATAATTCTTAATAATCACATCTACATCTTTAAAATGGAGATAATACCTATTAAATAAAATAGTTTCTCCGAAGTAAAATGTAAGGATTCATTGAAATCCATAAGTAAAACATATACCTGCAGGTCTGGAAATGCAGTCTTCAATACAATGAGTATTTTTATATGTATGTACTTTTCATTTTGTACACTTCTACTAAAAAATGTGTGCCTGTTTTGCGTTAATTTGCTTATTTGTCTGCTTAGAGTTGCTAAACCCTTTTAGTCATATGCTTTCTCTTTTCATGTGTGAGCTTGTTGTTAAGCAGCGGAAGATCTTTCTATTCTTCCCCAGAGAGGCACAGACATTTTTCCTCCCATTGAACAACAAATAGCTGATAATTAGATTTTGTCCCAAGATAAGGCCTGCTCGTTAAAATTTCTCATTTAGAGGTTAATTTGTACTAGATGGTATTTTGGCTCCACAGTGTCAAAAATCACATGATATTCTGTCATCACTACCTCTATTATTTTGTTTCATGGCTCAGAAGCCAGAGTAAGAAGGGCTGTTACATACACAGCTGGGACCCATATTTTACAGGTGAGGATAAAACTAGGAAACTGAAAAGGACATAACCCAGGTCACACACACAGTGGCATAGTGTATTTGTGCTAGCCGATGCCTCAGTTAGTGACTTGAATTCACTTGATTTCACAATAATTTGGTGGAAAAGTTTTCAATTTTGTGAATTAATACCCCATGCCTATCCTGCATTTTTTGTGTAACCACGCTTCCATTGAAAGTGGGGAAATGCCTCATGTTCAGATGTAGTAGGAGAAGAAATGAAAGGGCACAGAATTCACTCTGTTACTTGTCTTCGAGCAAGTTTTGTTGGGATTTTTTTGGATACGATATTACTCAAACTTTGAGCATGAGTCCAATAGTCACAGCCTCTACAGTAATTAGCTTGCATTTTATAGGTGGGTATTTAAAAGTTAGAATGACTGGAAAATTACTTTTGTTGTCTTGGCTCAAAATCAATATTAAGGGCAAATAATGAAATTCATAGCTTTTCATAAATCACTATTTGGGAATTGTTTTCCAAGTGGAATCTTAAGGATTTATATCTTTGCTTTGCATTAAGCACACACATCCACACACACATCCACACACACACACACACACCACTCACACACTCACACACAAGCATGCTCAAGTTTATGACTGACATAGGGAATTTCTTTTAAATGTCTCTTTATTTTCTTGGAGATAAGATTTTTATTTTTAATTCACTCTCTGAACATTAAAGAAAAACACACGAAGCACACGCAGTATGCAGAGAGATAAAGAGGAGGGTGGGTGGGAACTGACTGGCAAGAGAAGTGGCAAGAGATCTCTGGAAGAAGTCAAACCAAGACGGGATTGCAAGAAATTATTCTGTCACTAGTCTAAAAGTAGCCGCAGGGCCTCTTCACTCCTGACCTGAGGCGGCGCCCATCTCATCTTAATTTCAGGACCCCAGGTGTCCCCCGTGATGCCTGAAGAGAAGCAGTTTTGAGCGTCTGCCCTGCCCTCTTCACTCCTGACCTGAGGCGGCGCCCATCTCATCTTAATTCCAGGTCAGAACAGCTGCTGGCTCGCGACCCTGGGACCTCCATCTTTCCCTGCAGGACCCCAGGTGTCCCCCGTGATGCCTGAAGAGAAGCAGTTTTGAGCGTCTGCCCTGCCCTCTTCACTCCTGACCTGAGGCGGCGCCCATCTCATCTTAATTCCAGGTCAGAACAGCTGCTGGCTCGCGACCCTGGGACCTCCATCTTTCCCTGCAGGACCCCAGGTGTCCCCCGTGATGCCTGAAGAGAAGCAGTTTTGAGCGTCTGCCCTGCCCTCTTCACTCCTGACCTGACGGCGGCGCCCATCTCATCCCAAACCCAGGGTTCTGTAGAGGCGTGGCCTCCTCAAAGTGGGCGTGGCCTCAAAAGTGGGCGTGGCTTAATTTCCAGCGGGCCAATGCTCAGGCGGCCGCAGGTTGTTTTCCCACACTAAGGAACCTAGTACCCAAGGAATCTAGTAACCCAACCTACTCAGCAATATGAAGAAACAAAGAAAATCTCCAACACAAGGGGAGAACAACGAAAACAATCTAGACCATTCTGTCAATACAGCTCACCTAAGGGACCTCTCTGACATAGAATTCAGGTACGAAGTCATCAAGATGTTCAATCAACTTAATGAAACAGTAAGACAGACAGCCAGTAACACCACAGAAAAAATCGACAAATTACGAGAAGAAATGAGGGCAGAAATGTCACGGTTAAAAGATTCCATAGATGAAATGAGAAATTCAGTTTCTTCTCTTAAAAATAGAATGACCGCAGCTGAAGAGAGAATCAGTGACCTGGAATATCAGTTGCAACAAGCCAACACGCAACAACAAACACTGGCAAGGGACCTCAAAATGGCTCTACAGAGAATCAGAGTCCTAGCAGATGACTCCAAGAGGAACAATATTAGAATCATGGGACTACCTGAACCTCAGGGAAACAATCCCAACGAAAAAAACACCGTCAAACAAATCATTGCTGAAAACTTCCCAGAGCTGCACAATGCAGCCATTCAGGTTCAAGGAGCCCGAAGGGTGCCAGCTAAAAGAGACCCCAACAAAAACACTCCAAGACATATCATACTTAGAATGATCGATACTGCCGATAGAGACACAATACTGCAAGCAGCAAGAGCAAAGAAGGAAATCACATACAAAGGAGCATCCCTTAGATTCACAGCAGACCTATCAGAGGAAACCCTACAAGCCCGAAGGCAGTGGCGAGATATAGTCAAAAAACTCACAGAAATGAATGCTTCCCCAAGAATACTCTACCCGGCTAAACTCTCCCTCAAAATCGAAGGAACAGTACATTATTTTATAGATAAACAGCAGCTCAGGAACTTCATAGACTCAAAACCAAACCTAAAGCAAGGCCTAAAGGGGCTACTATAAGAAAAGACAAACCCTACAACCACAACACACCCGCACAGAAACATGACACAAAACCCCATAACCATTCTCTCTCTCAATGTCAACGGTCTAAATTCACCAGTTAAGAGACACAGAGTGGCAAAATGGATACAGAGACAGAACCCAACATTCTTCTGCCTACAAGAAACTCACCTCAACAGCCAGAGCAAACACAGACTCAAAGTCAAAGGATGGAATACAATCCTGCAAGCAAACAACTCCCTCAAAAAAGCTGGGGTGGCCATACTAGTATCTGACAACATTAATTTCACCTTGAAAAAGATTAGAAGGGACAGTGAAGGCTATTTTCTCTTCATCAAGGGATACGTACAACAGGAAGAAATCACACTCTTAAATGTATACGCACCTAATGAGAGAACAGCTAAATATTTAAAACAACTGCTAACAGATTTTAAGGAGGACATCACTACCAACACAATAGTACTTGGAGACTTCAACATCGCCTTATCACCTCTGGATAGATCAACACGAACAAAACCCAGCAAGGAATTATTGGCTTTGAAAGAAGTAATAGAAGAGAAAGGGCTTATGGACTTATACAGGGCTTTACACCCCAAAAAGAAAGAATACACATTCTTCTCCAGTGCGCACGGAACATTTTCCAAAATAGACCATGTGCTAGGACACAAAACATACCTCAACAGAATCAAGAAGATAGAAATAGTATCAGCCATCTTTTCAGACCATGATGCACTGAGGATAGAAGTGAATCACACACAGACACGGAGAACCAAATCAAACACCTGGAAATTAAACAACTCGATGCTGAACAATGAGTGGGTCAGGAACGAAGTCAAGGATGAAATCAAAAGATACCTGGAAACAAATGAGAATGAAGACACAAACTACCAGAACTTAGGGGATGCAGCGAAAGCTGTATTAAGGGGAAAATTTATAGCTCTGCAAGCCTATCTTAAGTCGATAGAAACGATGCACATAAACAATTTGACCTCACAGCTCAAGACCTTAGAAAAGGATCAACAGAAAGAGCCTAAATCAGGCAGAAGGAAAGAGATCATAAAACTTAGAGCAGAAATCAACGACATGGAAAACAAAGAAACAATCCGAAAGATCAATGAAACCAAGAGCTGGTTCTTCGAGAAAATAAATAAGATTGATAAACCACTAGCAACACTCACAAAGAAACAGAGAGAGAGAACCCTAATAAATCGAATCAGAAATAAGAATGGGGATATCACAACAGAAACTAAAGACATTCAAGAGATCATCAGAGACTACTTTGAAAGTCTCTATGCCACGAAACACGAGAACCTAGAAGAAATGGATAAATTCCTGGATCTCTACCATCTCCCAAAGCTGAATCAAGAAGATATAGAGTACCTGAATAGACCCATTCACATCAAGGAAATTGAAACTGTAATCAAAAGTCTTCCCAAAAACAAAAGCCCAGGCCCAGACGGATTTACTAGCGAATTTTTCCAAACATTTAAAGAGGACCTATTGCCAATTCTTCTCAAGCTTTTCCAGGAAATTGAAAAAACAGAAACTCTCCCAAACAGCTTCTATGAAGCCCATATCTCTCTAATACCAAAAGGAAACAAAGACACCACAAGAAAAGAAAACTACAGGCCAATATCCCTGATGAACACGGATGCGAAGATTCTCAACAAAATACTAGCCAATAGAATACAACAACTCATCAAAAAGATCATACATCATGACCAAGTGGGATTCATCCCAGGGATGCAAGGATGGTTCAACATTCGGAAATCAATCAACATAATCCATCATATCAACAAAAGAAAAGATAAAAATCATATGATCATATCAATAGACGCAGAGAAAGCTTTTGACAAGATCCAGCACCCATTCATGATGAAAACCCTTGCCAAAATGGGGATAGAGGGGACTTTCCTCAATATAGTTAAAGCCATCTACCACAAACCTACAGCAAACATCATCCTCAATGGGGAAAAACTGAGACCCTTCCCCCTAAGGTCAGGGGCGAGACAAGGATGCCCACTCTCTCCACTACTGTTCAATATAGTACTGGAAGTACTTGCAATAGCGATTAGGCAAGAAAAAGATATTAAGGGCATCCAGATAGGGAAAGAAGAAATTAAGCTCTCACTATTCGCAGATGACATGATATTATACTTAGAGAACCCTAAAACCTCTACCAAGAAACTCCTAGAAACAATAGGCTTGTATAGTAAAGTGGCAGGCTATAAAATCAATACCCAAAAATCCATGGCATTCCTATACGCAAATAGTGAAAGAGAAGCAAGTGACATCAAGAAAACAATCCCATTCACAATTGTGCCCCAGAAAATCAAGTATCTAGGAATCAGCTTAACTAAGGAAGTAAAGGACCTGTACAAGGAAAACTACAAAACGCTACTTCAGGAAATAAAAGAGGACACGAGGAAATGGAAAAATATCCCCTGTTCATGGATGGGGAGAATCAACATCATCAAAATGGCAATACTTCCCAAAGCACTGTACAAATTCAATGCAATCCCTATAAGGATACCCATGACATTCTTCAAAGAAATGGAGCAAACACTCCTGAAATTTATATGGAACAATAAGCCCCCACGAATAGCTAAAGCAATTCTTGGGAAAAAGAAAATGCGAGGAATCAACCTCCCTAACTTCAAACTCTACTACAAGGCAGTAATAATTAAAACAGCATGGGACTGGAACAAAAGCAGAGCTGCAGACCAATGGAACAGAGTTGAATATACTGACATTTCCTCCCAAACATATAATCATCTAATTTTTGATAAGGGGGCAAGAAAAGTGAAATGGAGCAGGGAAAGCCTCTTCAACAAACTGTGCTGGCAAAATTGGACGGCTACATGCAAAAAAGTGGGCTCAGATCTCTGCCTAACACCATGCACAAAAGTAAGATCAAAATGGATTTATGACCTCAACATCAGACCAGAATCCATAATGTTTATTGAAGACAAAGTCGGCAAAACTCTCCATGATATTGAAGCTAATGGTATCTTCAAAGATGTCACGCCACTGGCCGAGCAAGTGAAAACAGAGATAGACAAATGGGACTATCTTAAACTAAGAAGCTTCTGCACCTCCAAAGAAACAGTGACCAAAATACAAAGACAGCCTACAGAATGGGAAAGGATATTCACCAAGTACACATCCGACAAGGGGTTGATATCAAGGATATACAAGGTACTGGTTAAACTCCACAAGAAGAAATCACCCAACCCCATCAAAAAATGGGGTGAGGAAATGAACAGAAACTTTCGCAAAGAAGAAATTCGAATGGCAAAAAGGCACATGAGAAAATGCTCCACATCATTAATCATCAGGGAGATGCAGATCAAAACCACAATGAGATATCATTTCACACCACAGAGACTGGCCCACATCCACAAGAACAAAAGCAACCGGTGCTGGCGCGGATGTGGCGAGAAAGGGACCCTCCTTCACTGCTGGTGGGAATGCCGGCTGGTCCAACCCTTTTGGAAAACAGTATGGACGACTCTCAAAAAATTAGAATTTGATCTGCCATTTGACCCAGCTATAGCACTCCTGGGAATATATCCCAGAGAGGCAAAATGGTATAGTCGAAGTGACATCTGCAATTGTTTGTTCATTGCAGCACTCTTTACAATAGCCAGAATCTGGAAAAAACCTGAGTGCCCAAGAACAGATGACTGGTTAAAGAAACTTTGGTACATTTACACAATGGAGTACTATGTAGCTGTTAGAAAAGATGAAGTTATGAAATTTACATACAAGTGGTACTACATGGAAAGTATCATGTTAAGCGAAATGAGTCAGAAAGAGCGGGATAGACACAGAAAGATTGCATTCATCTGGGGAACATAAAGCAACAAAAAGGGAGAGTGACACACAGGAATGGCTGAGATTAGTACCAGGAATTTTGCTCCATGAATGGAAGGCCAGCCACAGGCTCTAGGTGAAAAGGAAGCTCAGATAGAGAAGAGAGTACCAAATGAAGGGTGTTGCGAGGGCCCTCCCAGGGTGGGAGAAACATGCTAAAAGTAGTCGATAGACCAAACATGATTGCCACTCAAAGCCTCTCTTGCAAAACACAGTACCCAAAAGAAGAGAGAGAGAACTAGGGGGAATACCCTGCCACAGAGGCAGGATGGGACGGGGGGGGGATGAGGGTGGGGGGGATGCTGGGACCCATGGGGATGGATGACGGGCACTGGTGGAGGTATGGGGACTTGATCATTGTATAACTGAAACCCAAGCACAAAATTTGTAAGCCTATAACTGTACCTCATGGTTTTTCACTAATAAAAATAAATAAATAAATAAATAAATAAATAAAAAATAAAAATAAAAGTAGCCGCAGAGTATTATAAGTGGATCTACTTGAGGATAGTTTAACTGAGGCCTAACAGGATTCCAGCTGGGAAAGTGCTGCCTCAGAAGTCTGGACCCCCATGGAATAGGAGAAACTTAAGCAGAAACAAAAGAGCAATCTCTTATACAAAGGTTTAATAGCTCCAGGGTGAGATACAACAGTCTTCACACATTTTCTTCTAAGAAAACCTTTTTTTGATCATTTTTAGCATGTTAGTAATAACAAGAAATACAGAATAAATAATTTAGAGCTTGCTATTGGGGCAAGGTTGGGTGGTGGTCGAGAAAATTGGAAATAATGGTGGTGGGAATGTGTAATGGTGGTGGGATTGGTGTTGGAATATCGAGTGTAATAAATGACTATGAACAACTTTATAAAATAAAAGATCAAAAAAATTTTGAAAAAAGGCTGTTGGAAGAACATAGACCATTGAGACTCAAAACTCTTTCTCTGTGAAATATTAACTCTGATGTCCACAGAAAACTCCAGGATAAGACAACTTGGAGAATATCCACATATAATAGTCCTGAAAGTGTTCAGAACTATCTATCCCTCTGGAGAACAATGTCCCTGTTCTCTCCTAAAAGCATTTTTTTGCTGGCTGTATACTCCTCTCTCTCTCTCTCTCTCTCTCTCTCTCTCTCTCTCTCTCTCTCTCTCTCTCTCTCTCTCTCTTTCTCTCTCACTCTTCATAATCTTTAAATACATCTGTTTTTGTTCATTCATATCTCCTCCTCAAATTCTTCGCTGTGATAGGATGTGGTGCTCTTGGAGAGCCTGGCAAAGATTTAGGACTGGTTTTCTATTCCTGCAAAGAGCAGTTTCTCGTTCCACCAGACTGTACAGCTCTCTAAAGACTTGGGTGGCAGGGATCAGCTCCATTTTGGACAGAGCAAGTGGAACCCAGGTGCAGTTTGACAAGGCAGTTGTGAGACTGGTAAGACATAAGGTCTGTGTCACACAGATGCTTACAGCAGGTCTCATCAGTCCAACCTTCCCCTGGCACTTTTCAGGGTGACTGAGGTGAGGAGGGAGGGAAGTCTTATACTCCCAGTTCCAGGCTTCCGTCTCTCTCCTTACTTCACACAAGCCCACAACAGACAGCATTTCTTCCCAATTCATTCGAGAAAAATCTACAGTACAAACTTGGCTCATTTTGCTATCAGAGGAATATTTTTTCTATACATCATCTATTTCCTTAAATTTTCCAAAATTTTTATTAGGCAAGCCAATTTAGATTTCATTGCTAGTTGAATACCAATGCAAGTGGCATCAGAGTTAGAGTATGTAACTCAAGTGCATTGTCTTTATTAATACATTAGACCAGAGGTTGACAAGCTTTCCTGTAAAAGTGTATGAAATTAATATTTTGCATGTCTGAACCATACAGACTCTTTCACAACTTCAGAACTCAGCTACTTTTCCTCAGAAATGAGTAATAGAAGCTGGAGTGATACCATAGTGGGTAGGGCGTTTGCCTTACATCTGGCCGACCCGGGTTCAATTCTCTTATGGTTCCCCAAGCACCGCCAGGAGTAATTCCTGAGTGCATGAGCCAGGAGTAACCCCTGTGCAATGCCGGGTGTGACGTCCCCTCAAAAAAATGCGTAATCAACAATGTCTAATGATTTGGATTTAGTTGTGCTTAATAGTCATTACCAGCAAATTTTGGAATAGAAGCTTTATAAAAATAAGATTCCATAAAAGAAAAGATAACTGCTCCTAGAGAATGAAAGACTTTTATGGATATACATCTTTAGAAATACTTATTTAATTTGAATGCTAGTATCATGGATATAGAAACAATCAACTATCATGACTTTATTCACAAATGGATCAGGAGAGTATTATTATTTTTTAAGCTGAAATCTGATTAGATTATGAGTTGCAAAAGAGTGGGAGAATGAAGATAAAATACTGATCCCAAAGAAATAGGACTGCTTGACATACTTGCCATTTAGGATAAGAAACATACAGAACTGAATTTGCAAACAAAGGAGACAACCAGAATGAACAGATGACTGTTTTACTGCCTGCCTTTACTGTCAGGTCAGACAAGAGTTAAAGACTTGTTAAAAGGAAGAAATGGGCAGAAAACAATGATCCAAAAGGTTAAGTGACCCAAACTCCCATCCTATTCATCCTGAAATTCAGGTCTTGTTTTATTTTTTTAAGAAATAGACCAAATGGAAGTTTCTAGCCTCTGGTTGACTTCTATAAATACTGCATGAAGCAAACCCACAGGGAGGCAAATGGAGACATTGTTTCTACCTTCAGTGCTACACTTTCAAATGCAGTTGTTTCTTCCTTCTGAGAAAAGTCTGTGTGACACTGATTTTTTGTTACACCAGGATTTATGGTTAGCTTCAAAAATATCTCAACTAGAAGAATTAGAATCAGAAAAAGTAAGGCTATTTGGAGTCTAATCAAGCGGTGTTTCTGGAGGACAGGGAAAGTTTTGGTGCAGTGAAAGAAGGGATTATATGAGTATGAATAAATAAAAGGCATGATAGCAATGTAATATAGGGAGGTAATTTTAAAATATTCTGTTATGCCTGAATGATGCATTAAGTATAATAGCATTTTAAAGATGTAATTAGATTATTTTAAAATGAGTGAGTTAGATTATAGAGTGGTCATTATTATGAAATTCATATAATTTTCATGTTTTTATAATTTATATATTAAGAAAGGAGATAAAATGAAATTCCACAAAATGTTCCATAAAACCAGAGCGTGAAAAAAAATAATTCTTTAGCAAAAGTGAAAAAGTGGTTTTAAACATGATACATATGAACTGCCAAAAGGCAAATGTTATGTTATTTTTATCATAATTTTTTTACCAGGGTAATGCAAATAAATTAATAAAACATATCACACATACCATTAAAAACAACCTATAACAAAAGAGCAGAAACAATCAATGTTAACAGGGAAACAGTAACAAAAGAACCCTCATCCACTTTGATGCGAAGGTCATCTGGTTCATCTTCTACAGAAAAGGACAGGAATATTTCTCAAAAAATTAGCAACAGAACTCCCTTTGACTCAAAGACTCCATTCCTTGAAATCTATCCTGAAGGACCAACAATGGATGAATGGATTAAGAAGTTGTGCCATATATACACAATGTAATGTTACTCCATTTTTTTAAAGGATAAAATATTGCCTTTTACTAAAACTTGGATGGATGGTACTGGAGGTAGTCATGTTAAGAAAAATACGTTTGAGGGGGGAAGATAAATACCATATCATCTTACTTGTATGTGATATAAAAGGAAATAAATTAAAGAAATGGGCAGTCCAGTGAAAACAAGCCGTTGGATTTCTATTACGGAACTGAGTTTACCAGGTGGTGGGAGCAGGGGATTTGAGTAGGAGAAGAAAGAATTGGACTAGAAGTGACATAAAGACTGTGATGGAAGCTCTTTGGTACTTCTTGTTGGTGGAATTGCAGTAATATACAGCAAACAAATAGACATTAACACTGTGCTAGCCATGTTATTAAAGACTCTAAGATATAAATGTACACAGAGAAAATTATTATGACTAATAAAATGTAAAATATATATGTATATTCTTTTAAGACAAAACATAGTTCAGAATAAGAAAAATTATACAGAAAAGAGAAGTATTTAAAACCTAATTTGTCTTGGTTGTTTTTTTTGGTTTTCGGGGAATCACACCCAGCTCAGGTGTTATTCAGGGCCCTATGCTCAGCAGAGACCCCTGGCAGTGCTGAGGGGCTTGAAACTGGGTTAACGAGAAGCAAAACAAGTACCTTAAACCGTGTACTTTATCTGAAGCCTAGATAAATTCTTTCAGAGGCCAATTTTTAGAGACCTGAAAATTTCTAACCTATATACTTAAACACATGCATCAAAAACTGATAGATGCCTAAAACAGAGATATATGCTATTAGTTAGAAAAACATGCAGACAGAAAATCAACTGCATAAATATTATCTGACCCAAAACAGCAATCATACCTAGCTAATCATCATGCAATCCTCTTTTCAAAGCAGAACTCATATCACTCTCTAGCTCACATGTAGCACCACCAATGTAGACCATATTCTGGGCTAAAACACACATTCACGAATTTAAAATAATTGAAATTCTGATAATAAGCTATACAAAACATTTTTGTATACCTATGGTTTAAATTACATACATTACATACATACATACATACATACATACATACATACATTACATTACATACATTACTAGAATGTATGTATTTGAATAGCACATGCTATTGAACAGAGAAGACTTAGGAAAACAAACTAATAGAAGTTAGTTTATTGTAAACTTAGCAGGAATAATCCAAACTGTACTTTTAATGCTTTTGACATTAGTGTATAATTACAACCTGAAGAATGGTGAAGCTTCATTGAAGATCAAATCATTGTTCTGTGTTCCAGTTTTACAGTTGCCTCAAATCTTAATGTAGATTTCCTCTCCCTGTTCTATTTGTCTTTTAAAACAGTAAAATGAGTACCTTCCAAAAAGGTACTGCCAGCCACGGCCATGCTTAAGACCACTCTCCACGCCCTCGGATGAGCCTCACGCATGAAGGAACCGGCAGAGGAACCCAGGTGTGTGAGACCAGGGGCTGAGATCTCCAAGCCTGCTTGGATCAGGACTGGACCTCCTCCACCCAGATCCCCTATCTTCCAGTAGCTTGGCGTTACAACCACCAACTGCCCTCTCTGTGCCGTGTAATCCCATCAATGGCCAAGACCCAGAGACTATAAAACCAGAATTCTGGAAGCCGGTGGTGCATTTGTCTAGTTCTCAACTCTACCGAGAGTATCCTGCCTGGTCAGCAGAGACTGGGAAGCTCCCCGTGGCATATCCGATATGCCAAAACTCAGTAACTAGGATGGGTCTCATTCCCCTGACCCTGAAAGAGCCTCTAATGTGGCACTTGGTAAAATCTCAGGGTTAGGACAAATGGAGACTTTACTGGTGCCTGTTCAAGGAAATTGATGAACAACGGGATGACAGTGATACAGTGGTGGGCCAATATGTTTTGCCAGTTTGTGGTTTGCCATTTTCTTCAAGTCATGGTTTCTTTGTGGTAAAGAAGCATCTTAATTTGATATGGCCTCATTTGTTTACCATTGCTTTTGCTTACTTGACTAAATGATATTGAATCATTGAATCAATGAACCATTGTTCTAAGTGAATGGATCTGAAGAGTGTCACGCTGAGTGAAGTAAGACAGACAAGGGGAGAAACAGATACAGAACAGCCTCTTTCATATGTGGGGTATATATATGTGGCCGGGGGACTCTCTAGTTGAGTGCATAGTACACAAAGCCCTATCAATGATAGTATTATTAGTCAAGGCGCTTGAAATAAATTTAAAGTAAAAATAATCAAAGCATATTTATTCTCAGAGCAGAGTAGAATTGCAAGAGAAACTGATCAGAGAGATGCACCTGAGAAATGTCTGATATTAGAAAACAGTATGCATTTAACTTGAATTTTTAAAAATGGACATATCAAGAGAAATCGATAGATGTATGTAGCTCATCAAAATTGGGGGGCATTGGAAATTTAATGGGACTTAGTAATATTGTTGGAAAGATGGAAGAAATACATGTTCAAGTTCCTACCCATTTGAATAACAAGTATTTGTTCTTTGAAACACATTTTAAAAGCCCTAGATTATGTGTGAATTATGAAGGAACTCTATAATAATTTGGAGAAATGACTAATAATTATTCTTTTTAGTGTTGATTTGCCTTCCTTAAAGTTAGAACAAATGAAATTTTAGACAAAACTACTTTAAATATATTTTCAGTTTCTCCAAAGGTGATCTTAATCTATGACATTGACTCTTTTAGAAAATAACCATATTGTCTCAGTGTATATTTAGTACTAGCTGAGACATCTACTTCAATATTTTTCCCTACCTGATAATTTACATTAACGATTATTAAATATCTACAGTGAGCCAAAACATTATGTAAGATCTTGGAATTAGATTCTAATTCTACCATGTACTTCTCTGTAAGAAATGTCTGGAGAAATACATGCAACTTGCCTGGGGGCAAGCATATCTCAGTCCCAGAGAAAAGAGCTCTGAATGAATTAGCCCAATTCTATTATGTTAAGTCTGGAAAATGTTGCCTTTAACCATTTAAAGATTTATAATTTATTAAAGTCTCACGATAATACAATTCTGCCTCTTAAAATGGAACTAAGTTTGATTAATTAAATGGGGGAAATATGCCTTTCTTGCATTTATATAGGGAAAACACTTACTTTAAAACCTACGTTGTTGAGATACATGTGTTTGTGAATGAAAAAGGATAGACAACTGAAGAGTTCAGTTACAGTAAATGTCATTTCGCAGAAATATTTTCATCTAATAAGCTGTACATGAGAAACATATATCTAAAAATGTAAAATTCACATGGACAAAGAAATATGATTTTGAAAATAGCCATAATGTAACTTTTTTTTATACATTATCTACTGGGATTCCTGATTCCTACTCTATTTTTTCCTCTGACTCAGATACTTGTGGCTTTATATAATTCTATTCTTTATGTCCAAAAATTGTAAGACAAAGGAGAGCGGATGGTGAGAAAAGGAAATAATATTTTCAAAAAGGTTTAGATACTCTCACGTTCATTATATGAAATTTTGGAGGGTTTAGTTTTGTCTCTTAGTTCCAAGACGATCATTGGACAAAGTTCAAACATCTCAACCTTCCAAAGATTATTAAATCTTAAGTCACAATAACCTGGAAACTTTTGAAGACACAGAAATTTGTTCAAGTAGCTAGAGAAGTAGTGGTACTTTCAAGGTAATTAAACTGAAAGACAATTTGATTCTAGAAATGTTTCTGAGAGCCAAGTCCTTTAGCTTGGAAATTTTCTCTTTGTTACACTTCCAGTGGTGGGATTGGGATTCAATATTTCATGTTGCTTAAAAAATACGTGAAAAAATGCTAAAATGTCAGGAAGAAAACGAGATAATCACATTTAAAAAAGAGAAACCAAGATTTTGTCATCTCATCTCTTCTCATCTCCAATTTATTGTGTTTTCTTCTGGTATTTCCGTCTTTTGGTATTTAAGTCCCCTAGACTCCCATCTCTTAAAAGATCACATGTGTACCAAATATTATAAAAATGTATGTTTTTGGTGACTCAAAGAGTTTTTTAAGTAATATGAAATATTATTTTCATGTTTGTTCTTGCTACAAACTTAGGCAAATAACATTATATCTAGGTCCATTCTCCATATCTTAAAATATATTCATAAATAATATATTCATACAAATTTAACTCAAACATCAATAAACTTTTCACACTCTTCCTCCCTGAATATTATTTATTTATGCCATAGCAAGAATATCTATCCATAATTTTGAAATTCTAGACATTAGTTTTGAACTTCCACTTACTGATCTTAAAATATAAACACGATCACATTTTTGTTTTGTAAAAAGCCCAAATATTCTGACTAAGCAACCTGGAAAATGTGGATTATAGATATAGCCGAATTGGACTCTATTCTTTACTGTATGAATGAGTACACAGATTCTAGATACACACAGTCCTCATAAGACCCACGTATTTTCAAAAAAATGTCATGTGTTCTTTTCTCATCTCCTCTAAACTAAGTTGTGACTTTAAAATTATGAAATAAATGAAGCATTTTACTTAAATTATACTTCATCTGTTAAAGTATTTGTGCCAATTTTCAATAGCTTTTGATAACTTTAATGTAATTTGATTCCTGAGCAATTAGTAGTGCATTTAATACTGGCAAGTTGATTAATCAGAAATGGAGCGATAGCACAGCGGTAGGGCGTTTGCCTTGCAAGCCGCCGGCCAGGCCAAGCCAGGTTCGATTCCTCCGCCCCCCTTGGAGAACCTGGCAAGTTACTGTGAGTATCCCACCCGCACAGCAAAGTCTGACAAGCTCTCTGTGACATATTCAATATGCCAAACACAGTAACAACAAGTCTCACAATGGAGACGTTACTGGGCCACTCGAGAAAATGGATGAACAATGGGAGGATGGTGCTACAATGCTACAGTGGACAATGTGCCAAAAAGCTTTCCTTCTTATGTAATTTCATTTCAGAGCCTTACGAAATCATATATTTATAAAACTTTGTCATGGAATAGGATTTATATAGCTAAAATAGCAAACTAAAACATATCCAGATCAACATTAGTTACTTAAAATGGCGATAGTATACACCGCTTTCCCTAAACAAATCCATTGTGGAAAGGCCTAAAGTTTAAAAAAAAAATTAAAACTCTCAGGCTGGAGAGATAGCACAGTGGGTAGGGCATTTCCCTTGCACGCGGCTGACCCGGGTTCGATTCCCAGCATTCCATATGGCCCCCTGAGCACCGCCAGGAGTAACTCCTGAGTGCAGAGCCAGGAGTAACCCCTGTGCATTGCCAGGTGTGACCCAAAAAGCAAAAAAAAAAAGTTATTGTTTGGGGCTGGAGCACAGTGGGTAGGGCATTTGCCTTTCACGCAGCTGACCTGGGTTCGATTCCCAGCATCGCATATGGTCCCCTGAGCACCGCCAGGATTAACTCCTGAGTACAGAGCCAGGAGTAACCCCTGTGCATCGCCGGGTATGACCCAAAAAGCAAAATTAAAAAAAAAACCCTAAAACTCTCACCTAAAGTGTTGCACAATCTCTTCCTAGTATCACAGACATAAAATTGAAAATAGTGTGTTCAAAATAATTAACATGCTAAACAAATTGGATATATAGGCACATTTTACAAATATTGAACGGGAGGGGACACACCTGGTGGTACTCCGGGCTTCCTTTTGGAACTGTGCTCAGGATCAATCCTAGAAGTGCTCAGAGGAGCATACACAGTGCCAGAAATCTAACCAGATGGCTGCATGTAAAGCAAACACATTGTTAACTGTACAATCTTTCTGATCTTCAGCCATTTTAAAACCTGATAATAAATTATCCGCTCAGATGATGTCAGAAAAGGATGATAGAGATGGTTCTCTCATCTATATAGTATAAACTACAGTTTCCATAGTTGAGTTTTTATTTGCATCATCCAAGACTCCATAATTAAGTTAATGAAAAAGAAATAGATCTGTTGAATAGAGTAACATTTTTTTTTTTGAGTTTAAGTTTAAGACTACCTGGAAGAAGGAGGCAGAAAGTTCTAGTTAGATGCTTTTTCAACTCCCTTTAAGAACAGTTCTAAAATATGCAGTTGGGACTGGCAGACTCTTCTCAAGAGCGGTAAAAATCATTAAAACAGTCTATGACAAACATATGGAAATGTCTAACATCCTGGCTCAACAAGAAAATACATATTTTTAACAGATCACTATTTCTAAAGCGGAAAGAATTTGAGGTTAGAAGAAATTCAAATTAAGATACAATAATTCATCTTAGGATTTTTATTGTTGGTGGTGGTTGTTGTTGCCTGAATGTTTAGTTCTATGTTTAAAGGTTCCACGGTAGTCCTGAACTCTTCAGATGGAAACCGTGAGGTCTTAGAATGTAGAAGGACTTATCAAGACAATGGGATTATTCATTTTTTTACAAAGTGACCTTTCTTGTTACAAACCCATTTTATAAGTGTATGGTTGTTTAAAAATATTTTTTTTAAGAGCCCAGCAAGCTACCAATAGTATCTCGCCCGCACAGCAAAGCGTGGCAAGCTACCCGTGATGTATTCAATATGCCAAACACAGTAACAAGTCTCACAATGGAGACGTTACTGGGCCCACTCGAGCAAATCGATGAACAACGGGAGGACAGTGCTAACAGTAGTAAAAGAAAACCCTTTATGATAAAGTTACTAACATGACTATTTACTGAAAAGGTCAAAAAGAGATGAGTGAAAAAAACAAACAAAAAAACAAACAGTAACTGGCAATTCACTGGGGTGAAAACCATAAATATGCCTGTTTCGATGGCAATAGAAATATTGGACATAAAACAGATTAAGAAAGATTAGAATATAGACTTAACCTCAAAAACCTATATGAAAGCAAACAGTTGTCAGAGAACTGAATTCTTTGCTCATAGAAGAAATAAATGCTTTGTTACTAGCCAGCAGATCACAAGAAATTTTATTAGGAAATTATGAAATGAATAGTCAAGTTGTAGTGAGAACATAAGACAAACTCCAGAAATACTGAAGCGGAGTTGAAAGGAATTTAAGAATTAATTTTAAAAAGCATACATAACATATGAGTCCCTGATATAAAATGGAATAGGCATTTAATAATATTCTACTTTATCATTTCTTCTCATCAGTACCTGTTATTAAAATAGGAACAGTGAAAGTTTGTTTCTAAAATAACAAATCATTTCATGTCTGATTCTGACAGAAGCATAAACTCTTTTTTTTAGAAGCATAAATTCTTAAATTATCTTTCCCTCAAGCTAAACAGCTAAAGGTTTGTTGAGTTCTTCAAAGAGATTACTCAATGCAGAAAACTGTTTCACTTTCTAAAAACAAAGTATAATTAAAGACAATTTACATTCATCAGCTGGGCTTATCATAGACTCACAGGTTCAGGACCCCTCAAGGATGAATGACTTCTAGAATTAAATCACACTGAATTTAATTTTTAAAAAGGTACACTTAAATAGAGGGTAAGAAAAGCAGACCAGCAAACCTACACATGGGAAAAAATATATAAATACACATCTAAGTTCAGTCACTACATTGATAAATCTCTGCTTCCTGCTACCAGGTATCTATCAGTTTTTTTTAAAAATTTCTTGAGTTTAATTCCAAATGCAATAAATAAATTTATTTTATTTAACCATGAGTTAAAAGTAATTGCCCTCAAAAGTATTGCAAAATTCGTACAAGTATCTCTTTAGTCTCTTCACTTGACTTTTCTATATATTATCTTTTATAACAACATTATCTGAAGTAGAAAATACAATTAACATGATGTTATTAACAAATCTATTGTGATTTGCTCAAAGTTCACCAACAGTTTTCCTATTGTTCTTTGTTAGTCTTAGATAAATCCAAGACTCATATTGTATTTAATTCTAACATCTGTTTAGTCTCTCACAGTCTGTGGCAGTTCCCTCCTCATTCTTCATCTTTCCCGACACTGACATTTCTGAAGATAGTAGCTGAATTATTTCACAGATTGTTCCAGAATTTTGTTTTCACTGATTTTTTCCTTAAGACTTCATTCAAGAAATATATTTCTGGCTTCTTAGTAGATCACGTCAGGAAGCACATGACATCCAAAAGCATTATTTTCGATAACTCTGGCTTTAATCATTTGGTTGAGGTGGCATGTGCCAACTTCTCTTCTGTAAAGTTGCTGTTATCCCTTCTATAATTAATAAGTGAATTGTGAGAAAACAGTGGTAGGGCATTTGCCTTGCGTGCAGACGGCCTGGCTGAGCCAGATTTGATTTCTCCGGCCCCTCTCGGAGAGTCCGGCAAGCTACCGAGATTATCTCGCCCTCACGGCAGAGCCTGGCAAACCAACCGTGATGTATTCGATATGCCAAACGCAGTAACAACAAAATCTCCAATGGAGACTTTACTGGGCCCGCTTGAGCAAATTGATGATCAACAGGAGGGCCTTTACTTACTTACTTACTATGAAAAATGATTCACAGGAATTTTTTGCATAATAAACATTAAAACAGTTATAATCTTGCTTGAAACAATTACGACTTTACTGTGTACCAAAAGACAGTTTTCTCCAACTGATTTCTCTATTTATTAACTTAAAGCCTGCAGAGCCTGGCAAACTCTGCTAGTTAATAAATAGAGAAATCAATACGATGGCGTGTTTGATATGCCAAAAACATTAACAATAATGGGTCTCATTCCCCTGACCCTGAAAGACCCTCCAATACAGCAGCATTGGGAAGGACGCGTAAGGAGAGACTGCTAAAATCTCAGGGCCGGCACAAATAGAGACGCTACTGATGCCTGCTCGAGTAAATCAACGAACAATGGAATGACTGTGATACAGTGATTTATTGACTTGTAGTTTTTTCTTTTAGTTCTATTATTTATGTTGCAATGGTATCATGAGTATTAATTTTATCTCTATGTAGAAAGTTTTGGGTCTAGACATTGTGCATATGTAAAAATTCACACATAGCTGAAATGAATTGAAATCTGTATATATCCATTGCAGTCCACAAGTTCATATCGATACCTCTTTTTTTTTGTTTTTGTTTTTTTTTTTTTGCTTTCTGGGTCACACCCGGCAATACACAGGGGTTCCTCCTGGCTCTGCGCTCAGGAATTACCCCTGGCAGTGCTCAGGGGACCATATGGGATGCTGGGAATCGAACCGGGGTTGGCCGCGTGCAAGGCAAACGCCCTACCCGCTGTGCTATTGCTCCAGCCCCAATACCTCTATTTTGAATAAAGTTCACAGGTTTGTTAAAGCTTTTCATTTACTTATAATTCATTTATAGAAAATATAAAATTTTATAGTCCTCAAGGTATATAGTCACTCAAACCTAAACTACAATATACTTCATAGGAAAAAAATCTTAAAAACTATTAACTATTGCATACCTATGAAATACATAATTAAAATGGTGTGATGTACTTTTATATTTTTTTGTTTCAGTTGTATTATTTTGGCTTTCCAGTATATAGTAAATGCAATTTTCAAAGTAATATAGCTAAATTTCTTCCTTTTCCAGGAGCTCTTAGTGTGAATTTTTTTCAGACATTCATTTATAACATTGTTGCATTGATTTGTACATCTATAAAGAGATAGAAGAAAAATCAGAACTGAACATTTTAAATACATTGGTTGACAACTGTCTTAAAATCAATGACAGATAGGTAGTAGCCTCCATAACAAAGACCTTCAGAGCTCAGCAGAGCAGGAAAATTATTCAGCAAACACAAAGTAAACAGAAAAGAAAGCAAACGACATAATAGACCTACTTAATTCAAGTAGATCACAAGTTCTCAAACACATTTGACTTCTTATTTGCTTCTTAGAAAAAAAAATACATTACCCGATTGCAAGTTTACATTTAAGTGTACAAAAAGAACTGCCCCACTACCTGTGCCAGAACCTACAACTGCCTTCCAATTATTGTTCAAGTGTTCATGAGGGCAGCACCACCCACACACTGCATTCCATGAAAATAAGATATAAGCAGAAATCTTAAGAGAAGCAATATGCATAAATAAGTAAAACATAGGACTATAGCAGTTTTTCTTCTATTCACTCTATGAACAGAAGAAAATTAGTAAATATTTAGTGATGAAAGAAAAATGTAAAATTCAGAACCCCATATTATATAAAATGACATTTAAAAATGAAGAGGAAATGAATTGTTTACATCAGACATTCACAGATAACTAATCTCCAGCATACCATTATCAGAGATAGGTATATAAAGCCAAAATAGTAGATATGCACTTTGTTTGTATAGTACATACAAAGTTTAGAGGCATGTCTACCATTGCAAATGTGGATGGAGCCTTTGGAATTGTAGATTGTAAATTTTTTTATTGTATTTAGGAATGACCTAAGTATTTATATCTAAATACATATATCCCTATATATACACAAGCATGTATTTTTTATTGAGCCATGGAATAGTCAATTTTTATTTATTTATTGGTTTTTGGAAACACACCTGGCATTGTTCAAGTAAGTTTACTCCTGATGTGTGTTCAGGAATCACTCCTGGATGTGCCCTGGGGACGATTCCCTGAGATCTCACTATCAGTTGCAGGCAAAGCAAATGTCGTGGTAAAATATATGATACCACAGCTTTAAATATTTGACCTTGGACTAGTCATTATTTAGAATTTATAAGACTCAATCTACCTATTAATCAACATGGTCTGCTTGTCCATCTTTCATGCAACTACAACACTTTTTGGAACTATAATATTTTGACATGATTATTTTAGCATTTTAAAGAAGATGAAAATTTCATTAGGCTGGCTCTTTGGAAAATAAAATGTCAGCACTGTCATCCCGTCGTTCACCGACTTGCTCAAGAGGGTACCAGTAACGGTTCATTGTGAGACTTGTTACTGTTTTTGGCATAGGTCGAATACAACACGGGGAGCTTGCCAGGCTTTGCCTTGCAAGCAGAATACTCTCCGTAGCTTGCCAGGCTTTCCAAGAGGGGTGGAGGAATCAAACCCGGGTTGGCTGCATTAAAGGCAAACGCCCTACCTGCTATGCTCTCGCTCCAGCCCAGAAAATAAAACAAACTGCAAAAATATTGAAAGTATTCAAATTATACAGTGTATGTTCTCATACTATAACAAATAATTTGAAAATTACCTAAAAAATACATAAAAATTCCCATTTGTCTTTAAATTAAAAGTGAAATAATCAGAATCAGAAAACATTGTGGGTCAAACATAAATGTATTTACCACATGTCAAAATATATGTCATATAATTAAGGCATTCATTACTTGTTCAAAAATATGTAGCATTGGAAACCTAAGGAAATAATGTGTTTGAAGTGTCTCCTTAAAGACACACTGATGTATAGGTTTACCTTACCTATATCAATTTTTATTTTCCCTTTTAAGGCAGTATTTTTAAATAGGTAATTTTAAGCCTTTTGTTTAAAATTTTCTTTAAAAGAAACTTTTCCCAGTTGTAATTACAGATGCAGTTTTCAGTTTTATTAGATTTTGTTCAAAGATTGCTAAACAAAATATATTGTGGAATTTATTAGTATTTTTGAACTAAATATTTGGGTTAGGTTGGCAATTTCCAGTCTGTAGTCAAGCTTACTACCACAGAATTGCATTCCTTTAAATGAATGAATGCAAAGAGACATAAGGTAAATTATTTACATACAACCAGATCACAGATCAGATCACAGATCATCCTTTATTCGTCGATTGCCTCGAGCAGGCCCCAGTAACGTCTCCTTCATCCTAGCCCTGAGATTATATTCAAGGCTCTTTAGGAGAATGAGACCCATCATTGTTACTGGTATTTGGCATATTGGGTACGCCAGAGTACTTTTAATTTATTATCAAAGGGAAGAATCGGGATAGGTGTTGGACCATAGTTGCCTGTTCTCAAGGCTTACACCTGGCTTTGCCTTCAGGGATCACTCCTGGTTGTGCTCAGGGGACCGTATTCAATGATGGGAATAGAGATGGGTTGGCCATGTGTCAGACAAGCTCATTAAACTCTGTCCTATCTCTGTGGCCCAAGAGGAAGATTCAAAGTACATTGCATTTGACATTTATGAACAGAAGAAGGGTGGTAGCCCACAAAGTTTGAGAACCCTCCTCAACAACTCTGCTTAAACTAAAGCAATTTGATTTATCTATTACTCAGTTCATTCCCCATATTCATTAGGCACTTTAAGACTACTGCTTCCTTTTTTCCAAAATTCCCACAACGACCTTTTCAATGAATTGTTACCTCGTCTCACCCTTACCTAATTTGTTCTCTTCACTGAAGAGAGAATGGTGTTTCTAAAGGTTTGATTTTACAGAGGTTGTGGCCAAGACCACTAAATAAGGAGAATGTATGTTTGCCACCTCCATTCAGAAAATCCATAACAAAACTTGGACCGCCACAGAATTGACCTTGAAACTTGGTGAACACAGCTTCTATGGTGAAACACAAAAGGGCACTGTTGAGGTGAATTGGAAGGGCTAGAAAGATTGTACAGCCAGCGGGATACTTTTGGGTTTGATCCCCCAAAATTAAAAATTTAAAAATTATCAGTTTGATCCCTGCCATAGCATGTGCTCTCCCAAGCATCACAAGGAGCAATCTCTGAGCATCATTGGGTCTGGTCCCCCAAATCCAACAAAATAAACTAACCAACAAACAAAAAAAGATAAATAAGAAACAGATACCTCCAGAACCAGCCACAGCCATGCTAAGACCACTCTCCACATGCATGAAGGTAACGGCAGAGGAACAAAAGCATGTGGGTCCCGGGGCAGAGATCTCCAAGCCTACTCTAATCAGGGATGAGCATCCTCCACCCAGATGCTCCATCTTCCAGTAGGCGGGAGTCACACCCACCAACTGCCCCCCCCCCACCAGCGCAGTGTAATCCCATCAATGGCCAAGATCCAGAGACTATAAAACCCAGCTCCCCACATCTTATTATCTGATTCTTGCTTTGGACAGCCTGGCAGGCTACCGAATGTAATCTGCCCACACGGCAGAGTCTGGCAAACTCCCCGTGGCGTACCCAATATGCCAAATACCAGTAACAATGATGGGTCTCATTCTCCTAACCCTAAAAGAGCCTTGAATGTGGCACTTTTTAGAATCTCAGGGCTAGGACGAAGGAGACGTTACTGGTGCCTGCTCAAGGCAATCCATGAACAACAACATTATTATGATCGTGATCATGACCTCACTAAGAAATAAAACAAAACAAAATATTATGGGACAACAGCTATGATCAGAGAGAGATTTAAGTAATGCAGAACTATGGCATGGAGCAGGACTAGGCGATTGCACTGAGTATACAGTACCCCAGGCCTACAATCCAATGTTTATTTCACTGGAATGATCTATCTATCTATCTATCATCACCTCTGTAAGATCAAACCCGAAATATGTGTATTTCGGGGAGGTCTCACTCGATGTTACTCAGAGCTACTCCGAGTTCATTTCATATGACAGTAGGCATCTTGGCTTGCTCTTGCCATTTTGCTGGCACCAGCAAACACTATATTAAATATTATTTCTATAGTAGCCAAACTTTAGAGAAAGTTCTGGGGAGTACTTCACACACCCCTAGTTAGGTAGCTAAGATAACTGTGGGAGGAGAGACATTTTTTAAGAGTGTTTTCTCCAGGCAAATAGAACAGAATCCTGACAGCCCACATCTGATTGCTAACAAGCCACATCGCTACAGAAAGAACCTGCAAGTTTTCTAAAGATACGCTGCAGCCTGCCGTGCTCTTTAACTGGCCATGAGCGGAACTACTCCCGAGCAGCACCGGAGTATGTCTGCACTCCGTCCCTGGTTGGGACTAAAGTTAGAGTGCCCTTTAAATTTATTAAAATGGGTTCCTCAGCCACCCCATCCATTGCCACCAAGACCTGCTTGAACAGAGCCACACCCCTGATCATGTCTCTTATGGAGTGTAATTGGGATATGAAGGAAGATCTCTACCTTTTATCACATACTCTCCTATTTTTCCCATTTCCTCTTTACTCATCAACCACACTGGCCTTCCATAAACATTCCAGGATAATTTTCCTTTAGTATGTAGGTTTTCGCTTGCTTTTATTTCTGCCTGAGTTTCTGATAAAGATTCTTTACTTTCATGGTTGGATATTTTCATTAAACATTCTCTCTGCAAATATTTTTTCCGGTGAACAATACCATTGGACTTTAAAAATAAACTTTAAAAAGCTGTATTCTCTATATATTTCAACTTATGACAATTGTGTATTAGCCTTCTATAGTCATTTCGCACTCTCTTTAGTTTGGAGTCTACACATCAATGATGAGAGGCTTGCGGTCAGTTCATTGTTATTGGCTGGACTGAAAACTCAAGGGTACAGAATTATCATATCCTTATCTATTTAAAAGTATTTTTCTAAAACCTTGACTGAATGATTAGTGCTTGTAACAAACTTGAAATAGTACTATATACATTGAAAGCTACCTTATTAACACTCTTTTGTTCTACTACGTTAAAACTTTTTGGTACAAGTTGAAAGTATTTGATATATAATTTGATAGATAATCCTGGGAATCAGGTGTCTAACCAATGATCCCTAATATTAATGGCATACCACTATAATTGAATTTGTAGACCTCCTATAAGTGTGTGCATTTTATATTTCCTTTGAGCAAAAGTGAATTGAGCCTCAAGTCTTAAATGCCCACCTAATCCTGTCACCTCTAGAGAATTTAAGGAGGAAAATAACAACAAACATGAAGTAGCTCAAACTTCCAACTATAATAAGAAAGTATGCAAGGGTTTGAGATTAGCTGCAAACTTACTCTAAGGGATATGATTAACTGTGTGACATTTTAATTATTAAGTTCACCAACCAAGAAAACACAGGCTCCTTCTTATCATATTCTCACAAGTGAGATTTATTTTTCTTCTTTCTCATAAAGAAAATGAAAAGACTTTGACTATTTATTCCAATATTCTTGCCTAGGTTCTTGTGTAGGTTCCAATATTCTTGCTTTAACTGAGCGCCAAGTAGGTATTCTTTATTTTATTAGATTCTAATAGTCACACTAACCCTTTTATTTTTCATAATAATTTTATAAATTGGACATTATTATAGCGATATTACAAACTAGAACATCAAGATATGCAGAAAATAAACAAAAGATATAGCTTTTAATAGAGATTCTCCAAATGGAGAGTATTAGTTCTACCTTAAAGACTGCTAAAACAAATACATTGCTGGGTCCTAAACTTCAGAGTTCTAATTCTGATGGGTTTAAGTAAATTTTTTTAAATTGTATTTCTGCTTTGGGAACCACATGTTGTAAGTAATTGTTATGTAGAAACACAATAGTAAAATATCCCATTAATTTTTTAACATTCATTTAATATTTTGCTTTCTTTTCTGCATTCCCAACGTGGTGTTATTAAGAAATTTAGATCATTGTTAAGGCAATATTCATGATTCTCACAATGTCGAGTTTTCTCTGTGATCATTAGTAAGGAATATAATTTATGCCAGAAGAAAGATCCAAATTCTTTCAATTCAGAATTCACAAGTTTGGATATTCATTGCCTTTTCTATTATGTGTCTCAAATTATGCCAACAATGTTTTCAATGTCACTTGCCAGATATTTCACAATGATCTCACGTATATAATGAACAGAAACTCAAAAATGATGCTATCAAACTGCTATTATTCAATTTCCACGGGAAAGAGGACATAAAGGAAAGTTCCCTTAAGTTGAAGTTCAAAGAAATTAAAAGCCGAACATTTTTCCTGCTCCTTTTATGTTTGTTTGTTTCTCTTTCATCTGAGCCAAAGGCATCGTAACAGATGGAGACTGAATTCCTTGCTTCATTTTTCAGTTATTTTTTTTTCCAGTAGAATGAATATGGCTTCTCTGAAAGC
Organism: Sorex fumeus; assembly: GCF_029834395.1. Lineage (NCBI taxonomy): Eukaryota > Metazoa > Chordata > Mammalia > Eulipotyphla > Soricidae > Sorex > Sorex fumeus. The sequence continues at coordinate 1,840,148 of NW_026606077.1, forward strand.
TCCAAATCTGAATTAATGCAATTCCAATTCTAACTTGGCTTTATCTTTCTTTTCCATAGAGTCTGTTAAAGGGTTTAATAATAAAGGAAGATAAAAACAGAACTCTTGAATCGATAGTGAAGACATTTTGAAGATTTTCATTTCACTTGCATTAAGGAAAGAAACTGGCATTCTTATTTCTAGTTCAAAAGAGAGTAAATAAATTGCATGTGAATGAAAAATTGACTTTTCCATACTGGTTCAGGTTTGTCTGAAAATATGCAAACAAATTTATTTGCATTGCTCTCTATTGTCTGTGATTTACAAAATTTTAAACCGTTTAAAGAAAGATAAAATGACTTGCCCAGTAGGCTTATGTTCCAACAGTGCTTTTTTCTTATTTTGTTCTCAAGACACCAAGCAAACTTTTTGCATATTTCAAATACTTTTACAACAGAAAAACACAGCGGCAGGGCATTTGCCTTGTGCGCAGCCAGCCAGGCTCAGCCGGGTTCAATTCCTCTGCCCCTCTCGGAGAGCCTGGCAAGCTACCGAGAGTATCGCCCGCACGGCAGAGCCTGGCAAGCTACCCGTGACGTATTCCATATGCCAAACACAGTAATAAGAAGTCTCAAAATGGAGACGTTACTGGGCCCACTCGAGGAAAATCGATGAACAATGGGAGGATGGTGTGGTGTTTTATAACATATCTATATAATTTTTAAAATACACAGAATTTTTCAATCCTTAAAATAAATATTCCAAGCTATGCAATTTTCCTCAAATCCACCATAGGACATAGCATATATATCCAATGGCTGTTTATGGTCTAGACTTGAATTAAAGCTAAAAAAAGGGGATTAAATCATCTTACTCTCAGTTCACTTTATATCAAGAAGTTGGCTATAAGATTATTCTTTGATTCTTAAGTATCTGGCATCACTATATGCTGGTATATTAGACAAACTAATATTTGTCTCTATTAATGAGCAATAGCAGGGCGGGTAGGGCATCTGCCTTGCACACGGCCAACATGGCCGACCCGAGTTCGATTCCTCCACCCCTCTCGGAGAGCCCGGCAAGCTACCGAGAGTATTCGATATGCCAGACACAGTAACAACAAAGTCTCCAATGGAGACGTTACTGGGCCTGCTCGAGCAAATCGATGATCAACGGGAGGGCCTTTGTTTTTTTAATGATTCCAAGTAGACTATGCAATATTTATAACAGCAATCTCTCTAAATGAAAGGTAATGTTATACACTTCACACAGACAAAATGTTCTCCATTTTCCCATTCCCAGGATAATCTTAATATAGTTTTAGTTGCTAGCCTCCACTATGTGATATTCTATTTCCTTTCCTGCAATTCTTTGAACTCATGGGTTAGTTATTTATTTTTAGTTGTAAGTTTTGGGGCCAGTCATTGAGATACTCAGGGTTACTCCTAGCTCTGCACTCAAGAATTACTTCTTACAGGGCTCAGGGATCCATGTGGGATATCAGGGTTTGAACCCAGGTCAGCTGTGTACAAGGCAAGCACACTATCCACCATGCTATTTCTCCCCCCTGGGTTATATTACTGAACTGAAACAACTGGGAATGCTATCTTAATACATGCTGTTAAAAGTCTAGTGATCTGTGATGGGTTATCATTCCTCAAACTTTGCTGCCCCTCACCGTTGGATTTTTTATGCAATATTTTCTTCAAACACTGTTTTTCCTCAAATAGCTAATTACAGCTTAATTTTAGTGTTTTACTCATAACTGCACTCTTATTACTAAAAGTAAGTCAACTTATTTATTTTGATCCTTTATTTATTCTTCTCAACATCCAGTTTCTTTTTCATTTTAATCAGACTTGGAGGCTTTCCTTTCAGACCCAACCTTTGCCTCCTACTTGTTCTATAAATTTTGTTTTCAGGGTGTTCTTCAACGAAACATATAAAAAACATGAGTCTTCCACTATAAGCACTGTAGCACTGTAGCACTGTCCTCCCGTTGTTCATCAATCTGCTCGAGCAGGCACTGGTAATGTCTCCATTGTGAGACTTGTTACTGTTTTTTGGCATATCAAATACGCCACAGGGAGCTTGCCAGCTCTGCCGTGTGGGCAGGATACTCTCAGTAGCTTGCATGTTCTCTGAGAGGGATGGAGAAATTGAACCCAGGTCAGCTGCATGCAAGACAAATGCCCTACTCGCTGTGCTCCTCTCGGGAATGCTTAAAACTTAGGTATTAATACGTAATATTGTCCTCACCTCATTGCTTTATTTGGAATGTATTGTGTTGGAGCATAAGTACAACGGGTAGGGTATTTGTCTTGCATGCGGCCAGGCTGGATTCTATTCCGGGCATCCCATAAGGTCTTTTGAGCATGCTAAGAAGGATTCCTAATCACAGAGTGAGGGGTAATCTTTCTGTACCTTCCGGTATGGCCGAAAACCAAACCAAACAAATAAACCAAACAAATAGAAAAAGAATGCCCTTAATTTCCTAGCCATACTCTTATAAGTGCATCAGTTAAAATACACACAACAGTTATAGCACTGTTGAGTGTTGAGTCATTGTTTAGCAATTGGATTATCAGAATTTCATTTAATTTTTTTTGTCATTGATTTCTGATTAATGTCTTAAAAGAGGGCTTTATGGATTTTTGAATCTCAGCTACTCTAGAGCCATAATTGAACATCTGAGATTCATTTTGTCTTAATTTCAGCTCTAATAGCAACTCAATTATCTCTTCTTTATCTTAGATCCATACAATAGAACTCCTTTCCCTATTCAATAGTAAAGTAAAGTAAAGGCCCTCCCGTTGTTCATCGATTTGCTCGAGTGGGCCCCCAATAACGTCTCCATTGGAGACTTTGTTGTTACTGTGTTTGGCATATCAAATACGTCACGGGGAGCTTGCCAGGCTCTGCCGTGCGGGCGAGATACTCTCGGTAGCTTGCCAGGCTCTCCGAGAGGGGCGGAGGAATCGAACTCGGGTCGGCCATGTTGGCTGCGTGCAAGGCAAACGCCCTACCGCTGTGATATCGCTCCAGCCCCTATTCGATAGATGTAAGGTAAACTGATTATATACAATATGGGGAATCAGAACTGGTGCAGAGCATGAGGATCCTTGAGTTAGATTATGTAAAATTAATAGACATAGTTGCAGATATTTTTGATGTAATAATTATTTAAAAACCTTAAAGAGTAGTTTGGAGCTCTCAGATATCTTCTTCTTTTTTTTTTGTTTCCCACTTTGGTCTCTCCTTCATTGGTCCTGTCCCTCAATATCTGTATGTCTTGTGTCTCTTGATGCCCAGTGGCCTCAACAGTCTGTTGGTCTATCACTAATGTTCCATGGTGTCTTTTTACTATTCCTTACTGCTCTTCGTCACTCTGTCTTTTTCTAGCTCTCCAGCCATTTGCATCTGTTGCTTTTCTGTCACCTGCCGGGACACAGACAAGGAGTCAAAGAGGGGCTGTTGCCTGTCTAGAATTAAATGTACGGTCCAAGAAAGGCTGTGGTATGTGTGGACATGAATGTACGGTCAACTAGAAAGCTGCCTATGTCCCCTTTTTATGTCTTAATTTATTCCTTTCCTTAACCATTTCCATTTTCTGTCTGGCTACACGTCTTGTAGGCAAGATTTAGGATGACTATTTGTGGGCTACAGAAATAGGACATGAGTAAGGCACTCACACTGCACGCTGCCACTCTGGTTAACCTTGGCTCAATTCCACTAGCAAAACATATGTCCCCCCCTGAACAGCATCCATGAGAAAAGTTTACTCCATGAGAAAAGACTTAGGATGCATTTCTGAGCACTACGGGGTGTGGCAACCCCTCACTCCCATAAATAATAAAAAGTCCAATTACACTGATTTAATTACCTGTTACTCCTGTGCTACCCTATAACATTCACCATATCAGTTTAATAGATGAGAAAGAGAGAAAAATAGAAAGATACAGGGATAAATGAAAATGTTAGTCCTTAAGATCTCAGTAGCGCTTAAGATAAAAATCACTTCATCCCATTGCCAAATAAATGTCTTATTTTACTTTTTTTCTTTGTCATGTTTCTCTTTGGACTACTTTCTCTTTGGAATATAAAATACTTGGACAGTATTTTATAACAACCATATTTTTCTAGAAACTTGGCCATCAGAAGTTCAGGGTAAATCTTTTATTTTTTTAAAATTTTACCTCCATTTAAATCTTATTTGTATATAATAGATATCTCTATTCATTTGATTATCTTATCCAAGTTTTATTGTGTCATAATTAACCTACAATCTAGGTCTCTAAATGAAACAACCCAGCAATTTAATAATTAGAACTTATAAAATAAACAAAATAAAACAGACTCTACAACTGAAGAATTTTTCTGATTCTGTTGAGGAAATAATGAAAAAGGAGAATGTAAAACAAATGTTTCTAATTCAATATACTTAAAGACTCTATTTAGTGATCTAATTCTATTAAGGCAAACCTCCTCTCTCCCCAGCTCTCCTGTCTCTCCAACTCTCCAGCACACTGGTTTGACACTGCACTCAGTCTGTAGCCAAATCAACATAAGAAAGTCCTTCCTCAGGACCACCAAATTCAAAGGGAATACCACCTCAAAGGTGTTCCAAAGCACTTCCTAACTGCTGCAGGCAAAAAATACCTCTTACTGTGTTGTTTTCCTATCCTCAGTCTAATAACTCTATCAACATCTCAATACTACTTATTTTTGCATGGAAACAGTAAGAGATAACATTGAGGCTTGTAGGGCAACTGTCTCCAGGGGATATCTTGCCACAGACTCAGACTACAGCGCTCAGGACAGATTAATCATTCCTAACCCTAGCAGGTTCCAAATCTAGTTATTACTTTTTGGATCGTGGCAGCATTTGTCCATGACCAAGCACTTAACTTAAAGTTGAGCATTATGGCACTTTGGCCAGGCCCATCTTGATGCCAGGGTAGCACATAGCTTACCACTAGCCCTGGTTCCATCCAGTCCCTCTTCAGGGCCCTGCTTTTGGGGGTTCTAGAAAGAAAGAGCAGCTGAGGCTTAGATGAGAGAACAGATGCCCAGGAGGAAAATATAACTGAGAGTCACATAGCAAAAGCATAGCATATACTGTCTTCTTGTGTCCGTACAAAAAAAGGACATTGCTCTGAATAAACTATGCGTAGGACATAGGGGAAGAAAAAAACAATATTTACAAGTCAACAGAGCACAAAGAAAGAAGTTACAAATAAACACGGAGGAATGGGAGCACTGTGATGGGAGCAACCCAATATACCTAAACTACCTGAGGCTCAGCAGGAAGGACAAAACAGTGTTATCCTACACCACATGTTGTTTTTCTGGATGGATTGTGGTTCTCAACAGCTTGGCTTTCTCAGGGTTGTGTTCATGCCTCCCCCCCCCCCCCTGCCTCCACCATCTGCAAAAGAAGGACATCTGGGTTTATAACTCAGTCTTGGTTCTCAGAATTCTGCTTCTTCCCCCTGGCTGATAGCTCAGCCCTGATTCCCAGAAACCACTTGAATGGGAGCAAGGGAGGAGGGGGAACAACCACCAGAATGGCTGGGGAAATTATCAGGATAAGACGACCTGTTTGGAATGGCTCATTGTGCTGTTTGGAACTAGGTTGAAACTTGTATTTTTACTTCTATCTCCCTTTGAAACAGTAAGCGTGGGCTATGACACACACATTGGCTACAAAAATTGAAGCATCTCCCTTGCTCAGGGTCTTGCTCTGGCCTGCGTGCCTAAGAGCTTGACCTCAGCTAGCTGGCTTGAATAAACTCCGCTTGTGTTTTGCATTACTGGCTGGACTCTTTGTGTGGTTCGGAAAGAGGAGGTTATCAAGTTCTCTTGACTCAAATAATATCAATTGCAAACGAGCTTGAATTAGAGACGGAAATGGAGGCCTTTTATAGTGTTCCCTCATTTTTTAACTTAATTATTATTGGTAGAAAGAACTTATTCTGTCAATATCATCAGATAACTGATGACATTGAATGTTACAAAGTTACTTCCTCACCGGGGTTGGAGTGATAGCACAGTGGGAAGGACGTTTGCCTTGCACGCAGCTGACCCGGCCGACCCAGGTTCGATTCCTCCACCCCTCTCAGAAAGCCTGGCAAGCTACCAAGAGTATTTTGCCCTCAAAGCAAAGCCTGGCAAGCTACCCATGACATGTTTGATATGCCAAACACAGTAACAAGTGTCACAATGGAGATGTTACTGGGCCCGCTCGAGCAAATCGATGAACAATGGGAAGACAGTGACAGTGATTTCCTCACCTAATTTCTAGCAGGAGAGAGGGTATAGCAAAAGGAGATGAGGATACACTATTTTCTCATATTATTGTAAATGTCAGATAGTCATTGATCAGAAAAAATATTTTATATCCCTATGAAAAGTAAGTTAATCAAATGAAAGAAAAACATAGTGTTTATTCGACTTTTGTGAGTAGGAAATGAAAATTGACTTTTGGATGAACGTATGAAGATAGCAAAGATGTTCTAGTGTGTTTTTTAGATGAAGGAATTATAGTTCAATGTTTAGATGAAGGAAGTATTGGACTTTGAGTCTTCTTTTTAAAGGACATAAATTGGGTTGGAGACATAGTACAGCGGGTAGAGCACTTGCCTTAAACACAGTCTAGTTGGGTTCTATCCTTGGCACTCCTTATGATCACTTGAACCCCACCAGAAGCTATCTCTGAGCCAGGAGTAAGCCTGTAAGGTGTGGCCAAAAAAATTTTTTAAAGGAACATTGTCAAGAAAATAAAATAGGTTGTGTAGACCAAAAAAGATGTCAAGATAAAGGGTTTGATCAAGATATATTTGTGGATCATAAGGATACTTACTAAAAAAGATAATGTCAAAACTATAAAACAAGAAAAACAGTTTTTACTTAAAATATTTAGATGTAAAACTAAATCTTTAATTAATTTTAAAGACATTTCAGCCATAACAGTTCTATAACTAAGTGAAATCAGTAGCAATTATACATTATTGATAACTTTCATATAGTATGCATTGCTCTGAAATTTGTTATGTAAAAATATGATAATGCTATTTGCTGTACTTTTTCAACTTTGCCCTTTAGAGAATTTTAGAGCCATAGAATCAATGACTTGTAAAAGAAAACAAGATTCTGTTATACTTATTTTATGTGGTGTGAAATGATACAGGAACATTCAAAACAACTTTCCCTGGCTTCATTGATAGCGCTTGCATGCCTCTTGTATTCATATCCTGCTCAAGCACTGAGGTTCAGGGAAGCAGTTCAATGATTATATTTCTTGAAGTTACAATACTGAAAACAAAATTGAACTGAGCATATGCACTTTTGATTCATTCATTAGACTTCTGCCAATAACATCTTAAAGCTACTACTTTGGTCATGAAATTTTATACCCCTAAAATAAAATTGCCAACTGAGAAATATATTGAGTAACTTCAATATAATTTCCACGGATTTTTCATCGAAGACCTATTTACTAACAGCAAATTTTAATAATTTTGATAAAGTATATTGTCAATAATGTGATAAGAATTGTCAAAATTGTGAATGATGGGGATGGTTATGAGAGAGAGAGAGAGATGATTAAATTTTAATTTCCTGCTATCAACATAGTGGATTTTTATCATGTAGTGGGTGCTTATTTTTTTAAGACATAAAAGGAAAAAACTGTTTGCTCTCTAGTAATTTGTAAGTATCCAGTGTCATTTGCTTTGGGGTTCAATAAGGACATCAGAGTTTTTCACTAGGTAGAGATATTTTTTTCTCTCTAATTTTTTTAAATTTATTAAAATCAAGTATTGACACATATTTGGCAAGTAATGTTACATTAGTTTCATGTACACAACATAATGATCTGATATTTGTATAAAATTCTCATTTATAAAGCCTAATTTAACATTTTTGTTTCAATGTGTTATTAGTAGGGACTAATGCAAACTCATTTTTACTTCTTTTTTTTTTATTAGTGAAACACCATGAGGTGCAGTTGTAGACTCACAAGTTGTTGTGCTTGGGTTTCAGTTATACAATGATCGAGTACCCATCCCACCACCAGTGCCCATTCTCCACCCCCACCAATCTGAGTATCTCTCCCACCCCTTCCATCCCCTATCCCACCCTGCCTCTGTGGCAGGACACTCCCTTTTGTTTTATCTCTCCTTTTGGGTGCTGTGGTCTGCAGAAGAAACATTGGGTGGCAATCATGTTCTGTCTATAGACTACTTTCAGTATGCATCTCCCATCCTGGACGGATCTTCCCCGCATCACTAGGTAGAGATCAACTTACAATTAAATGTTCATGCTGAAATGCTAGAGAAGCATTTCTCAACAAAGGATCAGACGAAGGTTCCATCTTACTTCTAATTGCAAAGCATTAAATATAGCATAAATGACTTCTCAGAATAATTTTGTGGAAATTAATCACATAAGTATAAGATAGTTTAGTCTTTTGTGCTCAATTCACATATGAGGCATTTTAAAAAATATTATATAGATTTCTTTTATATTTCCTTGTTGCTAAGTCTTGATTACTGAGAAATTAAACAAATAAAATTAATTTAAAATAAGTTGTCTGCCTGCCAAATCAGACACCCTCCAGCGGGGGACACCAGCTGCAGCTTCGCCTCGGGACAATCCATCACCTCACGGGCCCCTCAATTTCATGATCCTGTGTGGGAGTAGGGGCGTGGCCTCCTAGAAGTGAGCGTGGCCTTCTCCAGGGCGTGCGGCCACTCACTCGGCCGCAGTTATATTTCACAATCCGATTACTCAGAATTTCCATTCCACCCTTTGTCACCTAATACCGACCAAAAATTTCTGACCACCTCTACTACAATACAACAATATTCCACTCACCTACTTCATTTCTAACAAAAGGCCAGTATGAAATAAGCTGTACAAGCTCAATATTAAAGAGCACCTCCTCCAAAGCTTCACTCAATGTCTGTTATAAAACAAAGAATAATGCCTGACTCAGAAGCTCGAACTCTAGAAAGGGAGAAGGGTGACTACCAGAGACCAACCTTATCCAAAATCCTTTCCCACAATAAGAGGGAACAGTACAGGAGACAACCAAACCAACATGAAGAGAGAGCACAAATCTCCACTACAAGGAGAATACGAAGAAAAAAATCCTGAATCCTCAACCGAGGTTGTCCACAATTATGCTCTCTTCGATAAAGAATTCCGGGAAAAAATTGCAGAGGATGTTCAAGGATCTACTCAAAGAATCAATGGAAGAGATATCCAGAGAACTAAAAGAAGAAATGAAAGAAACAATAGAACAGATGGTCGAGAAAATACAGGAAGAAATGAGAGGAGAAATAAAAAAGCTACAAAAAGAAGTGTCTCAAATAAAGGATTCAGTACATGAAATTAAAAACTCAGTAAGTGCCCTTAGCAATAGGATAAGTGCAGCTGAAGAGAGGATCAGTGAGCTTGAAGATGAGCAACAGAGATCCTATTGGGAACAACAAGCAATAGGAAAAGACCTCAAAATGGCTCTATGGAGAATCAGAGACCTAGGGGATGATGCCAAGAGAAACAAAATTAGAATCATTGGAGTACCAGAAGGACAGGGAGGCAACCCCAATGAAAAAGCCACAGTCAAAGAAATCATTGCTGAAAAGTTCCCAGAGTTAAGGAAGGCAGACATACAGATCCAAGGAGCCAGAAGGGTACCAGCTAAAAGAGACCCCAGTAAAAACACTCCAAGGCATATGATAGAACAATGGATGCTGTGGACAGAGACACAATATTACAAGCAGCAAGGTCAAAGAAGGAAATTACATACAAAGGAGCACCCCTTAGATTCACAGCAGACCTATCAGGGGAAATCCTCCAAGCCCGAAGGCAATGGTGGGATATAGTGAAAAAACTCAATGAAACGAATGCCTCACAAAGAATACTCTATCCAGCTAAACTCTCACTCAAATTCGATGAACCAATACGCCACTTTGTAGATAAACAACAGTTCAGGAGCTTCATAGTCTCAAAAAGAAATCTAAAGGAAGGACTAAAGGGGCTCCTGTAAGATAAGAAGGAAAACACTTATAAACACAACCAACTCCTACAAAAAGATGGCACAAAACCCTATGACAATAATCTCTCTCAATGTCAGTGATCTAAATGCACCAACCAAGATACACAGGGTGGCAAAATGGATCCAGAAACTGAAACCAACATTCTGCTATCTACAAGAAACTCATCTGAACAATCAGAGCAAACACAGACTCAGAGTTAAAGGATGGAAAACAATCCTGCAAGAAAACAGCTTCTTCAAAAAAGCTGCGGTGGCCATACTAGAATCTGACAACATTAATTTAAGGCTGAAAAAGATTAGAAGGGATAGTGAAGGCCATTTTCTCTTCATCAGAGATATGTACAACAGGAAGAAATCACACTCTTAAATGTATACGCAACTAATGAAGGAACAGCTAGATATTTAAAACACCTGCTAACAGATTTTAAGGAGAACAATGCTAGCAACACAATGGTAGCTGGAGACTTCAACATCGCCTTATCACCATTGGATAGATCAACAAGAACAAAACTCAGCAAGGAAACATTGGCTTTGAATGAAGAAATAGAAGGGAAAGGACTTGTAGACCTATACAGGGCTTTGCACCCCAAAAAGAAAGAATACACATTCTTCTCCAGTGCGCACAGAACATTTTCCAAAATAGACCATATGCTAGGCCACAAAACATATCTCAATAGAATCAGGAAGATAGAAGTAGTATCAACAATCTTTTCAGAACACGATGCACTGAGAATAGAAGTGAATTAAACACAGACACAGAGAACCAAATCAAACACCTGGAAACTAAACAACTCACTGCTGAACAATGAGTGGGTCAGGAAGGAAGTCAAGGCCGAAATCAATAGGTACCTGGAAACAAATGAGAATGAAGACACGAGCTACCAGAATTTATGGGATGCAGCGAAAGCTTTATTAAGGGGAAAATGTATAGCCCTGCAATCTTATCTCAGGATGGAAGAAAGTATGCACATAAACAACTAGATTACACAGCTCAAGATCTTAGAAAAAGAACAACAGAAGGAGCCAAAATTGGGCAGAAGGTAAGATACCATAAAACTTAGAGCAGAAATCAACAACATGGAAACCAAAGAAAGAATCCGAAAGATCAATGAAACCAAGAGCTGGTTCTTAGAAAAAATAAACAAGATAGATAAACTACAAGCAAGACTCACAAAAAAAAAACAGAGAGGAAACCCTAATAAACCGAATCAGAAATAAGAATGGAGATATCACAACAGAAACCAAAGAAATTCAAAAGATCATCAGAGACTACTTTGAAAGTCTGTATGCCACGACACAAGAGAACCTAGAGAAATGGATAAATTCCTGGATTCCTATAATCTCCCAAAGCTGAAGCAAGAAGATATAGAGTACATGAATAGACCTATAAACATCAAGGAAATTGAAACTGTAATGAAATGTCTTCCCGAAAACAAAACCCAGGTTCAGATGGATTCACTGGCGAGTTTTTCCAAACATTTAAAGAGGACATATTGCTAGTTCTTCTCAAGATTTTTCCAGGAAATTGAAAAAACAGAAATTCTCCCAAACAGTTTCTATGAAGCCCATATCTCTCTAATACCAAAAGGAAACAAAGACACCACAAGAAAAGAAAACTACAGGCCGATATCCCTGATGAACATGGATGTGAAGATTCTGAACAAAATACTAGCAAATAGAGTTCAACAACTCATCCAAAAGATCATACACCATGACCAAGTAGGATTCATCCTGGGGATGCAAGGATGGTTTAACATTCTGAAATCAATCAACATAATTCATCATATCAACAAAAGAAAAGATAAAAATCATATGACCATATCAATAGATGCAGAGAAAGCATTTGACAAGATCCAGCACCCCTTTATGATGAAAACCCTTGCCAAATTGGGGATAGAGGGTATTTTCCTCAATATAGTTAAAGCCATCTACCACAAGCCTACAGCAAGCATCATCCTCAATGGGGAAAAACTGAGAGCCCTCCCCCTAAGATCAGGGATGAGACAAGGATGCCCACTCTCTCCACTACTGTTCAATATAGTACTGAAAATACTTGCAATAGTGATTAGGCAAGAAAAAGATATTAAGGCATCCAAATAGGAAAGGAAGAAATGAAGCTCTGACTATTCGCAGATGATATAATACTATACTTAGAGAGCCCTAAAACCTCTACCAAGAAACTCCTAGAAATGATAGACTTGTATAGTAAAGTTGCAGGCTATAAAACCAATACTCAAAAGTCCATGGCTTTCCTATACAAAAATAGTGAGAGACAAGAAAATGACATGAAGAAAACAATCCTGTCCACGACTGTATCCCAGAAAATCAACTACCTAGGCATTAGCTTAACTAAGGAAGTAAAGGACCTGTACAAAGAAAACTATGAAACGCTGCTTCAGGAAATAAAAGCAGACGTGAGGAAATGGAAAAATATCCCCTGTTCAGGGATCAGGAGAATTATCATTGTCAAAATGGCAATACTTCCCAAAGCACTGTACAAATTCAATGCGATCCCTATAAGGATACCCATGACATTCTTCAAAGAAATGGAGCAAACATTCCTGAAATTTATATGGAACAATAAGCCCCAGGAATAGCTAAAGCAATTTTTGGAAAAAAGATAATGGGAGGAATTAACCTCCAGAACCTCAAACTCTACTACAAAGTAGTAATAATTAAAACAGCATGGTACTGGAATAAAGGCAGTGCCGCAGACCTATGGAACAGGGTTGAATTTACTGACATCTCCTCCCAAGCATATGATCATCTAATCTTTTATAAAGGAGCAAGGAATGTGAAGTAGAGTAAGGAAAGTCTTTTTAACAAATGGTGCTGGCAAAACTAGACAGCTACATGCAAAAAAATGGGCTCAGAACTCTGCCTAACACCATGTACAAAAGTAAGATCAAAATGGATTAAAGACCTCAACATCAGACCGGAATCCATAAGGTACATTGAAGAAACAGTTGACAAAACCCTCCATGACATTGTAGCTAATGGTATATTCAAAGATGTCAAGCCACTGGCTGAGCAAGTGAAAACAGAGATAGACAAATGGGACTATCTTAAACTACGAAGCTTCTGCACCTCAAAAGAAACAGTGACCAAAATACAAAGACAATCTACAGAATGGGAAAGGATATTCACTGAATACACATCAGACAAGGGGTTGATATCAAGGATATACAAAGTGCTGGTTGAACTCCACAAGAAGAAAACATCCAACCCCATCAAAAAGTGGGGAAATGAAATGAACAGAAACTTTTTCAAAGAAGAAATCCGAATGGCTAAAAGGCACATGAGAAAATGCTCTACATCACTAATCATCAGGGAGGTGGAGATCAAAATATCAATGAGATATCATTTCACACCACAGAGACTCGCCCACATCCAAAAGAACAAAAGCAACCTGTGTTGGCGCAGATCTGGCGAGAAAGGGACCCTCCTTCACTGCTGGTGGGAATGCCGACTGGTTCAACCCTTTTGGAAAACATTATGGACAATTCTCAAAAAATTAGAAATTGAGCTCCCATTTGACCCAGCAATACCACTCCTGCGACTATAACCCGGAGAGGCAAAAAAGTATAGTCGAAGTCACATCTGCACTTGTTTGTTCATTGCAGCACTCTTTACAATAGCCAGAATCTGGAAAAAACCCGAGTGCCCAAGAACAGATGACTGATTAAAGAAACATTCGTACATCTACACAATGGACTACACAATATAGCTGTTAGAAAAAATGAAGTCATTAAATTTACATACTACATGGAAAATATCATGCTAAGTGAAATGAGCCAGAAAGAGAGTGATAGACATAGGAAGATTGCATTCATCTGGGTAACATAAAGTAACAAAATAAGAGACTAACACCCAAGAACAGCTGTAATAAATACCAGTAGGTTCACTCCATGGCTTCGTGGCCAGCCACACACTCTAGAGGTAAAGCAGCTCAGATGGAGACGGGTGCACCAAATAAGGGGTGCTGGGAAGATCCCCTTGGATGGGAGATGCTTGCTGAAAGTAGACTATAGACCGAAAATGATTGCCACCGAATGCCTCTTCTGCAAACCACAGCACCCAAAAAGAGAGAACAAAAGTGAGTGCACTGCCACAGAGGCAGTGTGGGATGGGGTAATAGGGGCTGGGAGGGATACTGGGATTGGTGGGGGTGGGGAATGGGCACTGGTGGTGGGATGGGTACTTGATCATTGTACAACTGAAACCCAAGCTCAAAAACTTGTAAGTCTACAACTGTATCACATGGTGTTTCACTAAAAAAAAAAAGTTGTCTCATAGAGTTAGGATGTCACCATTTTCCAATTGTTCAGAGGCCCCAGCAATAATGTAAGTAAATTTTGGAGGTGAAAAACACCAAGCAAATGCCAAGCAAATGATAGCTAGCTTACAACTCTGAAGCAATACTACGGATGGGAACAAATTGCAGACTTGAATTTGAGTCTAAGCTCAAATTCCTCGGAGCATTAATTACTGGGAGTGACTCCTGAGCATTGAACCCTCAACACTCCCTTTCACTCTTTGCGTCCAATTCCGCTCCCTAAAAAGAACCCCCCCAAATCAGCAAAAAAAAAAAATAGAATAGGGATCTACTCCACTACTCCAAGTGCGATAACTATGTTTTTGTTCTCTGGGGCTCATTTCAATTTGACCAAAGCAGATCTTTATAAAGAAAAATAAAAAAGGATATAAATCATGTTTTTAAAGTTCTTTTGGACTCTTTGACAAAAAATAAAATTTTATGTGAAAATTTACACAGATTAAACAGATTACAACAGATTAAACCCTAATTTACTTTTACAGTTTTTCATACCAAATTTCACTTTTCCAAATAACAGTACCTTTATAAGTTTTGACTGACAGCAAAAGAATTTTGTATATTAGAATATTTTTGTCAAAGCTTTATATGCGGTTGGACATCCTTTTTACAGGTGGCAGTTTTTTCATGCTCTGCATGAGAGCCATTTCATTAAACAATGTAAATTTACAATTTTTTTGTATCAGTCTGAACATTTCTGCCACAGAATATTTCTTCCAGAGAACACAAAGTTAAAATCATTACGTTTGCAAAATTTTATAGACTTTGATGTCATTTTGATATTTTATGTGTGAATCATAGCAAAGTTAAACACAGATGTAAAGTGGGTAATATTTCGTGTCATAGTCTCCTTGAGAACAAGGACTCCTTTTGCTTGGGGAAAAGCATCATTTGTTGTGAGACATTACCACAACTTTATATTCTTCATGATATATAAAGTACATTGATCTAGAGTGAGTTTTACAGTCATTCATGTAAAATACTGAGATTGCTAAGAGCAAAACCAAAACATTAGGGAGCATGAAGCTTTAGAGTTCGGTATTTCCACAGAACATCATAACATACTATGTATATATGTTACTTCCCATGTGACACAAGTTTTATTCAAGAGAGGTCAATGTTCCAAATGTAAAGTGTAAGACTATAATGGTTCTACCAAACAATAGGAAGAATATGCCATAAACTTGGATTTTAAGATGATATAATACTAAAACTATGGCAATGAGAGAAAAAAATAAAGGAAGTTAAGTTTAAACTTAAATTAAACATTTAAATAAATGGTTTCTTTAAAATAAACTAAAATAATGAAAAGCAAATCACAAACTCCTCTGTCACTCTGTCTTTGTCTCTGTCTCTCTCTCTCACTCTCTCTCTTCTCTCTATTTCTTCTACCCCCCACCCCCCCATCTCGGTCTGTCGGTTTTGGACCACATCAGGCTATCCTTAGGGCTTACTCCTGGTCCTGCACTCAGGGATCATTCGTGTTCAGGTTCAGGGATCACATGGAGTGCCAGGAATCAAACCTGGTTTGTTTCATGCAAAGCAAGCACCCTACTGGTTTTACTCTCACTCTGGCATGGACATTTAAATGGTTGCATTAAAATAAATTAAAAGGGTGAAAAGCAAGCCACAAACTTCTTTGAAAGAATTTTAACAATTTATCTGTGAAGTGTAAGAGACATAGTATGGCAAGTGAGAAGTTAATCCAGGAAGTAAAGTCAATCTATTTTGACCAAGATTCCCCTGCACTGCATATGGTGACTGAGTCCTGCCAGGAGGGATCCCTGAGGACAGAGTCAGAATTAATGCCTAAGAAGAGCCAGGTGTGGCACCAACACCCGTCTTCTTAAAGATGTGTGTATGTGTGAACGTGTAATAAAAAGCATGTACTATACAAGCAAAAGATCTAATAGCACCTCAGCAAAGAATACATACATTGACAAGTGAGCATGTGGAAAGATGCTCAATATTATTTGTGACTAAGTATAGACAAATTAAAACAATGAATACACACAAATCTATTTAGAATTGTTTTGCAAATGGAAGTCTAATGGTTGAAACAATTATTCCTTTTTATTGAATTGTCTTTATGATGCTATTAATTATCAGTTGACTATATTTGTGAGTCTGGGGCTCTCAATTCTGTCTCTTTGATCAACATTTGCAATGCAAGGCTGTCTTGATTAATGATAGTTTTAAAAGACAAATTTTATAATAAGATTTACAAATGAAAGTGATGACAATGACGTTCAATTTTTTTACATTTTTGAGTTGATACAAGTGGCTACATTACCGTTCTTTTGATTATTCCACTTTGATATTGTTTAATATATGTCCATATCAAAAAAGATAAAATCCTAAACAATGTATTACCACATAAAATTTATAGATTTTTAAACTTATAACATACCTTGTATCATCTTTTTCATCGTAGTACCTATGACAATAAAATATAACTGATAAATTCTTGATACATATAGAGTGGCTGATTTATCTGAATGTATGCAACTGGAATAGGAAGCAAGTAATTCTTGATGAAGACTGAGATTATGTTATTTCAAGAGTGAGAGAAAAGTAATTTGTTGTCAAAGTCATTATGATTTCAGTATATTAAATAAATTTTAATTTTGCCTTTGAAAGACTCAGACTAAGTTTAAAAATTCCAAACTATAAAAAAAATTCCAAATTATAAAAAACAAGTATGCTACTCTGTACTCACAAGATACAGATAATTAGTTGGATCTTCACTAAATTTATTCTGTGGTTACAACACCAAGTAAAACATATTGAGTAGGTTAAATATTTAGAAAGGCAAGAGATATAATCACATTGCTTAATATTGGTAAAAATCCATTCATTATTTAAACAGTTTACTTTTCCCTGATTCTGAATTTCGGTGGATTTTTCCCATATTAAGATAAAGATTGCTGGCTAAAATATGGAAACTTAAATCCAAATCTCAGCAATAATTAGAGGAATATTTTAGTCTGCAAACTTTAGTAGGTTCAAGTCCCCAAGCACTCAAATACTACAGAAACAGTATGGAATTGGGGAATGAGAGAGAAGCATGTTCATAGAGCAAATTCCTTATGATATGACTTTGGCTATGATACAGGAGAACCTTCCATTTAGCACTTTACCTAGAATAGTAAAAGCATTTTCTATATTTTTATGTGGTCATATTTGACAATTTCTTTCTAATATTTTTTATGATCCTGTACGCACATTGACATATCAGTGTAAAATAACTTTCGAAATTATGAAGGGGTCTAGTTTAGATGTTTCAGAAACACCTGGAATTAGAGTCTAAATTTCCAGATAAATGAGCTCCAGGTTTAGTCTCCATTGTAGTCTAGTGCCCTGCTTTGGAAGAGAGTTTCTACCCAATAGTTTCTATAGCTTACAGTTCTACAAGAATGCTAATGCACTATGAACTTATCAAACTATATAAGTGATCTTCTCAATTAAAACAATATCAGAATCTGACTCTTATCTACCTCCCATATTCCTCTATTCCTCTTCCTTTCTTGCTTTCCAGTAACTGACGAACCTTGCTGGCCTTCCAAATGTTTCAAATTAGTTCCTCTGTTGGAATTCTTTGGTTTGCTTTTTATTTAGCCTGCTATTTCTGTTCTAACGTTTCATTTACAGCACAGCAGATAGGGCGTTTGCCTTGCACGTGGCCCACCGGACCAACCTGGGTTCAATTCCTCCGACCCTCTTGAAGAGCCAGGCAAGCTACTGAGAGAATCTCTCCCGCACGGCAAATCTTAGCAAGCTACCCATGATACATTCAAAATGCCAAACACAGTAACAATGAGTTTTACAATGGAAATGTTACTGGGCCCACTCGAGCAAATCGATGAACAATGGGAGGACAGTTCTACGGTGCTACCTTAAAATATAATAGCCTCCTAAAAATGAAAGGACTTTATTAGAAAGATAAAATCAATTGGAAAATAAGTATTATAATATATAAATATGTGCTTGAAATTGATGACAGATACAGGATATTTAGATTAGGTAGATTTTGCCTGTACCTTTAGTAATAGCATATATAAATAGTATAATGTATCTAAATGCTATTTAATTTTATTTCGTGCCAAACCCAGAGGAACTCATTGTTCATTCTTGGCTCTGTCCTTGGGGGTAACTTCTGATGGGGCTTGGGAGACAATATGGGGTACTGAGAGATCACGTCTGGGTTGGTGACATGCGAGACAAGCTACCTACCTGCTCTACTATCTCTCCAGCCCCAAAAAGCCATTTTTGAATTGTTGTTATCATCCTATTCTATTTCCCCTTATCATCAATGGCTTAATAATCATTTCTACCTTAAGAAGAGAACAATGAGAGAGGCCAGGGAGATAGCACAAGATGAGAGGTATATGCTTTGCATATTGAAGTCCTGTCTCTTCTGGTAGTAGCTGGCACAAAAATAGCTCCATTGCTGGGCACTAGTTTGAATTGTCCAGCCTGCTTGGCCGAGTATTGATTGAGCGAAAAGTGGCTCTGGACACTTCAAGCACTTCTTGGGAGCCCCTACTTCACAGAGAAAAATAAATAAAATGAAATATTAGACATTTCACAGTAAAAGCAATTTTCATGAACAAATTTCAGAGGTTAAAAATTTCAAAGCCGCGCTAGGACCCTGGGCCGTCTACCATCCCTGAGCCTCTTCCTGTTCATCCCCCACACTGCACCTGATGTCTCTATTCCTCAGGTCAGTCTTTATTCGAACCTGGGACTTTGCTCTCCCTGTGTACTCACCACAGCTTAAGATCTTAGAAAAGGACCAACAAAAGGAGACCAAACCCAGCAGAAGGAAAGAGATCATAAAACCTAGAGCAGAAATCAATGACATGGAAACCCAAAAAGCAATCAGAAAGATCAATGAAACCAAGAGCTGGTTCTTCGAGAAAATAACAAGATAGATAAACCACTAAGCAAGACTCACAAAGAATGAGAGAGAGAACCCTAAAAAACCGAATCAGAAAGGAGAAGGGGGATATCACAACAGAAACCAAAGAAATTCAAAAGATCATCAGAGACTACTTTGAAAGTCTTTATGCCATGAAACAAGAGAACCTAGAAGAAATGGATAAATTCCTGGATTCTTATCATCTCCCAAGGCTGAATCAAGAAGATATAGAATACCTGAACAGTCCTATTAACATTAAGGAAATTGAAACTGTAATCAAAAGTCTTCTCAAAAACAAAAAAACAGGCCCAGACGGATTCACTAGCGAATTTTTCCAAACATTTAAAGAGGACTTATTGGCAGTTTTTCCCAAGCTTTTCCTGGAAGTTAAAGAAACAGAAACTCTCCCAAACACTTTCTATGAAGCTCATATCTCTCTAATACCAAAAGGAAACAAAGAAACCACAAGAAAAGATAACTGCAGGCCGATATCCCTGATGAACACAGATGGGAAAATTCTCAACAAAATACTAGCAAATAGAATTCAATGACTCATAAAAAAGATCATACACCATGACCAAGTGGGATTCATCCCGGGGATGTAAGGATGGTTTAACATTTGGAAATCAATCAACATAATCCATCATATCAACAAAAGAAAAGATAAAAACCATATGATCGTATCAATAGATGTGAGGAAAGAATTAGACAAGATCCAGCACCAGTTTACAATGAAAACCCTCACCAAAAAGGTGATAGAAGGAACTTTCCCAATATAGTTAAAGCCATCTACCAAAAGCCTATGGCAAGCATCATCCTTAATGGGGAAAAACTAAGAGCCTTCCCTCTAAGATCAGGGATGAGGCAAGGATGCCCGCTCTCTCCACTCCTGTTCAATATAGTACTGGAAGTACTTGCAATAGCGGTCAGGCAAGAAAAAGATATTAAGGGCATTCAGGTAGGAAAGGAAGAAATCAAGCTCTCACTACTCGCAGATGACATGATATAATACTTAGAGAACCCTAAAACCTCTACCAACAAACGTCTAGAAACAATAGATTTGTATAGTAAAGTTGCAGGCTATAAAATCAATACCCAAAAAGTCTATGGCTTTCCTATATGCAAATAATGAGAGAAAAAAAGTGACATAAAAAAAACAATTCCATTCACAATTGTGCCCCAAAATCAAGTACATAGGAATCGGTTTAACTAAGGGCATAAAAGACCTGTACAAAGAAAACTACAGAAAGCTACTTCAGGAAATAGAAGAGGACATGAGGAAATGGAAAGATATACCCTGTTCATGGATTGGGAGAATTAACATTGTCAAAATGGTAATACTCCCCAAAGCATTGTACAAATTCAATGAGATCCCTATAACGACACCCATGACATTCTTCAAAGAAATGGAGCAAACACTCAGGAAATTCGTATGGAACAATAATCCACACGAACAGCTAAAGCTATTCTTGGGAAAAATAAAATGGGAGGAATCAACCTTCCCAATCTTAAACTCCACTACAAATAATAATTAAAACAGCATGACAGTGGAACAAAGGCAGAACCTTTGATCAATGGAACAGGGTTGAATATACTGACATCGCTCCCCCCCCAAATATATGATCATCTAATCTTTGACAAGGGAGAAAGAAATGTGAAGTGGAGCAAGGAAAGCCTCTTTAACTGGACAGCTACATGCAAAAAAAAAAAAAAGAAATGGGATCAGATCTCTACCTAATGCCATGTAAAGAAGTCAGATCAAAATGGATTTAAGACCTCAACATCAGACCGGAATCCATAATTAAATTAAAGACAAGTTTGGCAAAACACTCCATGACATTGAAGCTAATGGTATCTTCAAAGATGACACACCACTGGCCAAGCAGGTGAAAACAGAGATATACAAATGGGACTATCTTAAACTAAGAAGCTTCTTCACCTCAAAAGAAACAGTGACAAAAATATAAAGACAGTCTACAGAATGGGAAAGGATAGTCACCCAATACCCATTCAATAAGGGGTTGATATCAAGGATATGCAAAGTGCTGGTTAAACTCCACAAGAAGAAAATACCCAACCCCATCAGAAAATGGGGCGAGGAAATGAACAGAAACTTTCTCAAAGAAGAAATCTGAATGGCAAAAGGCACATGTGGAAAATGCTCTTCATCACTAATCATCAGGGAGATGCAGATCAAAATAACAATGAGATATCATCTCACACCACAGAGACTGGCCCACATCCAAAAGAACAAAAACAACCAGTGTTGGCATGGATGTGGCGAGAAAGGTACCCTCCTTCACTGTTGGTGGGAATGCCGACTGGTTCAGCCCTTTTGGAAAACAGTATAGACAATTCTCAAAAAAATTGAAAGTGAGCTCCTATTTGAGCCAGCAATACCACTCCAGGGAATATATCCAAGGGAGTCAAAAAAGTAATCGAAGTGACATCTGCGCTTGTATGTTCATTGCTGCACTGTTCACAATAGCCAAAATTTGTAAAAAACCCTAGTGCCCGAGAACAGATGACTGGTTAAAGAAATTTTGGTACATCTACGCAACGGAGTACTATGCAGTTACTAGAAAAGATGAAGTCATGAAATTTACATACAATTGGTACTACATGAAAAGTATCATGGCAAATGAAATGTGTCAGAAAGAGAGGGACAGACATGGAAATATTGCATTCATCTGGAGAATATAAAATAACAAAATAGGAGACTAACATCCAAGAATAGTTGAGATAAATACCAGGAGTTTCACTGCATGGCTTGAAGGCCAGTCGCACATGCCAGGGGAAAAGACAGTTCAGATAGAGTAGGGAGCACCAAATAAAGAGTGTTGGGAGGATCCTCCCAGGATGGAAGATGCATGCTAAAAGTAGACTATAGACCAAACTTGATTGCCACTCAATGCCTCTTTTGTAAACCACAGCACCCAAAAGGGAAGAGAGAGAACAAAAGGGAATGCCCTGCCACAGAGGCAGGATGGGATGGGGAAATGTGTAGATTGAAGGGATACTGGGATCATTGGTGGCGGAGAAAGTGCACTGGTTGGGGGATGGGTACTCCATCATTGTATAACTGAATCCCAAGCACAAAAACTTGTAAGTCTACAACTGTATCTCATGGTGTTTCACTAATAAAAATTTTTTAAAAAGAAATAAAATTATCCAGTAATATTCTTTAGAAATAACTTGTATTTACACATATTTTTAAGTTCTCATGAGATTATTTAATTGAGGGAAAAATTCACATTGCTTCAGATTTTTTTTGGTACTCCTATAATGATGAGCTGGCTTTATTAAAACAGGAAAATTATCAGAAATACATCAAAAATGGTGGACTCACCATTACTAAATTAATAATTATGATGAGGTGACTATTGAATCAAGTGTACAGATAAAATATTTTTAAAAAAGGAATATTATTAGATAGAATTGTCGTCAAACATTTAGATAAAATATAACAACAGGTCTAGCATGGTGCTTGCCTTGACCACTGCCACAATACATGTTCTTCTGATCCTGGTGCAAAGTCAGGTGTCAGCCTGGGGCGCATCATATATAATCCCTCAAACAAAAGCAAAACAAACAAATAACGCAACATGGTAGGAACCAGAGAGATCTCAGTGAGCTGAAGTGAAACTTTCCATGATGGAGGCTCAGACTCAAGTTCTGGCATCCCCTATGGCCCTCTGAGCACTGTTTCTAAGTGATGCTGAGGGGCTGGAGTGATAGCACAGTAGGTAATGCATTTGCCTTGTATTTGGCCAACCCGGGTTTGATTCCCAGCATTCAATATGGTAATTAAAAAATAAATAAAAATTTTAAAGCCAAGTATTATTTTTTTTCTGAAGTAACAGATTTTATTTGGAGGTTTTTTTTTTGGAGAGGAAGAAAAAGGGATAAGCGGATAAGCGGGGGAATGGAGAGCTAAGAGAGAGAGAGAGAGAGAGTAATGCGCTCAGAGAGAACGCGGGCTTCTCCAAGGGCGGAGAGAGCCAAGCTAAGGATTATTTAAAGGAATTTTCTTGTTGTTTTTCTTGTGCTTTTGTTGTTTTTGTTTTTCATATAAAAATGCAAAATTCCAAGAGAGAGATGATTATTGGTAAGCTATGAGGTGATTGTGTAGATGCAGAGAGATAAGGAGCAGCTCTCAAGATTATTTTGAGACAGGAAGAAAGTGAGCATGGTGACTGTGATGGAGTGGAATATTAAGGAGAGCCATTAGAACCAACTGGCCACTCTACTCACTACAAGAGGCATGCATGGAAGCCAAGCTCAATGACTATATGGCATCATTCATAGCTCTCAAAATTTTTTCTCTAGAAGACATACCATTTATACTGAGTTATTTTTGAGTAATCCAATTCTAGTAATTTCTTCCTTTAACACCATGTTTAACTCTCCCATGTATCATTTCTTTCTTAAATTAATAACAGAGTGGTGTATAGACAGATGGAATAATTGTAGCTAAAAAGAATCATGATTTATCACCTCTGCTGGCTCTGCCCAACCACTTCATGGTTATGTTCATTTGTCCATTATTCTGGCTAAGTATTCCTCCCTTCTCCTTTTTTCTGCCTTCCTTCCTTCCTTCTTTCCCTCCCTCCTTCCTTCCCTCCCTCCCTCCCTCCCTCCCTCCCTCCTTCCTTCCTTCCTTCCTTCCTTCCTTCCTTCCTTCCTTCCTTCCTTCCTTCCTTCCTCCCTTCCTTCCTTCCCTGTCTCCTTGTCTCCTGAGTTATACTTGTGGTTCTTTGGGCTAACTTCTGACTATGTATTCAGGGATCACTACTACGTGCCTTGAGAGGATCGTGTAAAGTTCTAGGGATGGAAATTTGGTTGGACGCAGGCAAGGCAAGCCCGACCCACTATACTATCACTCCAGAGCCACTCTGATTTTTCAGCGGTGGATGACAGAGTTATCTCCACCTTCATCATGGGTTAGAACAAAGATTAAAATGATCCTCAATGTGTAGTTCTACAATTAATGACAGTTAAGAATATGGGATTAAGTGGCTGCTCAAGGTAGAGTGAAGACCTGATTTTATACACAAAAAACTCTGATTTCTAAGTCCAACCCAGAATAGTAGTAGTAGTAGTAATAATAATAATAATAATAATAATAACAAAACTATGTGCTAGGGAAAGTTGAATACGTATCTTTATGCATTATTAGTTTTTCAAAGTTGTAAGTCGGGCCCAATGATCCCAAAGTTCCAGTATTTACCATATTGATGTGATGGGACCAGTAGCAGAATTTATATATGTATTATAAAGAAAAATTATTATAAGCTTAATATTTTATGTATTTTGCACATAGTAACCACTAAAGCTAGATGCACCCCATTGGCATTGCTCCACAAAGAGATGGGGATGTGACATACAAGTAATAACAACAGACAACAAAGAATCTAATAAAAAGTGCATAGAGAAATATAAAGAGATTGACTTCCCTCCTTTGATATAATTGGCTCACCCGCAATGCAACAATCCTTTAGTTTGTGTCTTCTTCTTAATTATCACTAATCCCTCATCCTAAAGACCCAGCTTCCATGCATTACCCATGGCAACAGATGAAGCAAATGAGTTGTGTGAGCCATGGTCTCTTTGTTTCATGTACTCAGGAATCAGCCGCTTTCTCAGAGAACAACCATCAACAAATAAAGGAGGTGACGTTTTAAGTGTAATTCATCTAGGAAGTGCCAGCTCCCTGATGGCATGTCATAAACAGGTGGCTCTCATTTTCCATTAACCTTCAGAAGTCACCAAAAACATCATAACATTTCAATTCAACCAGAGTCGAGAATGAATGTTCATTTTA
Organism: Sorex fumeus; assembly: GCF_029834395.1. Taxonomy (NCBI): domain Eukaryota; kingdom Metazoa; phylum Chordata; class Mammalia; order Eulipotyphla; family Soricidae; genus Sorex; species Sorex fumeus. The sequence continues at coordinate 1,865,268 of NW_026606077.1, forward strand.
TGGTCTCTTTAAACATTTGTGGTTGAGCAAGGAGAGGAGAATTTAAGGGCCTGCTGTCCTTTTTATAGCCTTTTGCAGACGTACAACCCCAAGCTGATGGACAACGGCACAAAGGGGCACTAAAGCTACATTATGGATACGTGTATCTTATTATTCAGGCTTCATCTCAAAGTGATTTCTCAGCATCTTCAAAGGGGATTTAGAGCATTTCAGGGCAGGATGACAGCACTTGAATGGTAAAGAATGTTCTATGAAATGTTGAAGACACAGGTACTTGGAGACCATCAGTCAACTTAATTGTTATTACTAATTATTCAATATGTTGGCCTACATATTTTTATCATTTAGATTGTTCTAGAAGGCCATAAAATTTGCATTACATACAAGAAACTTGAGTTTATGATAATCCTTTTACTACAAGCTTCATACGTAATAGAAGATTTTACCAGAGTTTAACAAATCCAAAGATGGGAGAGAGGAAATAATAGAGGTAATGAGGAACAAGGAATATCCAGCAGTCATTTATTTTATCAGCAAGCTTTAATCACCACTTTACGTTCATAACCAAAGAAAAATTCTAAGAAAATGCAAAATTCCTTAAATAATTTTTAATTTAAAAAAATGTTATCAGATGAAGAAGGCTGAAGAGGCTTAGAGTTTTAAACCTAGGTTCTAACAGGGAATAGGTAATTTGCCTTTAATATTTTAAAGGAAAACCCAAGTGAAGATTGAAGTATACTATCTACTTGTCATGTTAGAATACTATTTCATATCATTGGTAGCTCTAAATACGACCTCCTCTCTCTAAGAAATCCCAGCTCTGGAACTTTAATATAAAGTGGTCAGTTGATTTAATTTAGAAAAGACCTGGACACAGCTTAAAGTATTGATTTTTCTTTAGAGTAAATTCCTTTTGAAAAGTATAATATTGGAGATAGAGAAGAGTACAGTGGGTAAGGATCTTGCCTTGCAATGTGGACCAACCTGGATTTGATTCCTGGCATCCCATATGACTCCCTGAATCTCACCAGGAGTGATCCCTGAGTGAAGAGCCTGAAATAAGTCCTGATCACAGTTGAAAATGGCTCTAAAACAAAAAACAGTAAAATCTGTACAATCTGTAACATTTATTATGTTCTACTCTTGCTAAATGCCGTAACCTTTGCTCTATCAGTTATTAGCATCAATATTCTGAATAAGTTTCAGTTTTTACTATACACATTGAGTATCTAATACATTGTAATTGAAGCTGGGAGTTTAACTAAAATGTGGAGCATAGGTTTTTATTGTGACAGTCCATGAGTTTGAGCCTCCATTTTGAGCACTAAACTGTCAGGTTGACCCCCCCCCCATGCCCATAAATGTATCAGTGGGAGTGGTTGATGTGTCCCCTGACCACTGCTGGAAGCCTCACTCGCACATCTAGTGAAAGTTTCTATTGTGATTGCTATTGTTATGCTATTTTATTAGTAATTCCCACAATGCTGCTTGTCATTGCTAGTTGTTGTTAAAAGTCTATAGAACATGACTTTTGAGCAGCCTGGAATATTTGTATGTCAGTCTGAGTTTTAACAAATATTAGCTCTTTCTAAATATTATAATTCCTTATGGATATTTTTAAAGCTGTCCATCTCATTTGAAAAGTTACTTAAAAGTTACTTTTGTAAAGGCACTTTACAAAACTTTAGTATTTGTAAAGTGATTTGATACTTTTTTGATAACTCTCTCTAAACATAAAAAAATTGAAATTGGGAAACCAAAGTGAGATGTTACCATAATATTTATCTATATATTATTTTAAATATTAAAGTGTAATGACATGTGTTCCTCTATAATCACGACAGTTCAATTATTACAATAAAGCCTAAAACCACATATATTCTGGAAATAGGTGGAATACTACATATTACAAACTTACTAAAGAAAAACTCATAAGATTATTATTTTCTCATGTTTTATGCTCTTCAAGATGTGAAGGCATTTCTATGTAAGGTTACTCACAGTTCATCAAAATGAAGTTCTACTGGTCATTGTCTAGACCAGTAGTTCCCTCTAATAATTCCCACCAGCACACTGTAATGAAGTTTCCATTGTGCTGAAACCAAAAGAGAAATCAGTCATATCCTTTTTAAAAAGCAAAAGCCAACAGGAGTGGGAGATATAATACGGCGAGCGGAGTACTTGTCTTGCATGCGACCGACTGGGATTCAATCCCCAGGATTTCAGATGGTCCCCAGAGCACCACCAGGAGTAATTTCTAAGCGTAGAGCCAGGAGTAACCACTGATCACAGCTGGGTGTTGCTCAAAATTAAAAAAAAAAAAGTAACAGAAGCTAACTATATCCATGATTGGAGAGGGGGGAAAAAATATTAAGGAAGGAAGAAACATTTTAGGAAGTACAATCTACATTTTGTTGTTAATTTAAATTTCTAATCACCAAACTTTATGCCCTCAGTTCCATTAAGAAAATCTATTTCCTTGCGAATGTTAAACCATCCTTGCATCCCTGGGATGAATCCTACTTGGTTATGGTGTCTGATCTCTTTGATGAGTTGTTAAATTCTATTGGCGTCACTGTTCATCAGGGATATCGGCCTGTAATTTTCTTTCTTTGTGGTATCTCTGTCTGATTTTGGTATTAGGATTATATTTGCTTCATAGAAACTGGAAGTATTTCTGATACTTCAATTCGTGGAAAAGCTTAAAGAGGATTGGGAGTAAGTCCTCTTTAAAGGTTTGGAAGAATTCACTAATGAATCCATCTGGGCCAGAAATTTTGTGCTTGGGGAGACTTTTTATTACCATTTCAGTTTCCTTGATGATAGATCTGTTCAACTCAAGTGCTCTAGAACAGATGACTGGTTAAAGAAACGTTGGTACATCTACACAATGGAATACACTGAAGCTCTTAGAAGAGATGAAGGCATAAAATTTGCTTATAAATGAATAGATATGGAGAGTATCATACTATGTGAAATGAGTCAGAAAGAGAGGGACAGACATAGAAGGACTGCACTCATTTGTGGAGTATAAAACAACATAACATGAAGCTGACACCTAAATATATTAGATACATGGGACAGGAAGATTGTTCCATAGCTGTAAGCCTGCCTGATGAGCAAAGGGGAGAAGGAAGCTGGAATAGAGACGGGATCACTAAGAAAATGATGGCTTGAGGAATCGGTCGGGATGGGAGATGTGTGCTGAAAGTAGATAAAGGATCAAACAAGATAACCTCTCAGTGTCTGTACTGCAAGCCATAATGCCCCAAAGTAGAGAGAGAGTATGGGGAATATTGTCTTTCATGGAGGCAGGGGGAGGGTGGGAAAGGTGGGGTACACTGAGGACATTGTTGTGGGGAATGTGCACTGGTGGAGGGATGGGTTTTTGATCACTGTGTGATTGTAACCTAAACATGAAAGCTTGTAACTATCACGTGATGATTCAATAAAATTTAAAAAAAGAAAAAGAAAATCTGTTCCTGGGACTGAAGAGATAGCACAGGGCAGTCAACCCTGTTCAGATCCCCATCACCAGAGCTTCCATGCAGGTGCACACCACACCCAGCAGATGCTTGCTGATCTTCACGGTGGAGCAGCCCCAATAATGCCCAGCACTGCATGTTCTGAGCAACACCACATCCTCTGGCCTATGTATTAAATCTCAGGTCTTGTCTGAGAATAATCAGGAGTGAACCCTGAATCGCTGGAATGCCTCTTAGGAACCCCAGATGCAAAAAATATATATATGAGTGAAAAAAACTTATATATTCAACAAATGTAGGAATTGAAAAAGTGCTCAACTACAGCCCTACAGCCAAATTTGATTATTTATTTGGTCCACACTGCCAATACTTTAATTATTTCCTATTTTTTAAAATTTCTACAAAATGTCTCACAATTTAAAAAATCAGGAATTCTCTGTCTACGCTATGTTTCAAAGGCTGCAATTTTACTTACTCAGCCTCTCACTCACGACTCCACCATCCTCTCAATCTACATATGCTCCTTCTTCCAGTCCAGCAGCCACTCTATACTGCAGACAGTTTTCATAAAAATGTTATAAATATTAACATTGTAGATGACACTGTGAAGAGCAGTTTCTGTTAACACAACAAATGGAGAACTTCACGTATTTATTTTTATACAAGGTAAGTATTTTTAGGAATCATATTTTGTCACTAAGGTTTTTTTTGTCTCTATGATTTCACCTTTATAAAAGTATTTGGAAGTGAACTTGAAGTTTACTGGCTCAGGAGAGAGAAAGGAGGTAGGTTTTTACCTGGCGTACTTCCAACACCAGATCAATCTTTAGAACTACAATTGGTCCTCAAACTCTACCAAGAGTGACCCTGAACACAGAGTCAGGAGTAACCCCTAATCACAACTAGATGTGACCCAAATCTCTCCCCTCAAAAAATAAAAAAAGACTTAGAAATTATATTTTAAAAGAAAAAATGTTGTATAATTGTAACTTCCAGGAGGATATTGATGACCAATTTTCATCCTAGATCCTCTTCCATATGCAAAACTTGCGAACCCGGTCTGACTGAGAATTGCAGAGTCCTGAGGGAGGTCCTGTTCATTGAAATCCTGTCCTTTGCTAGTGCCATCGATATTTAAGAAGCCAGTTCCTTTACACCCTTCCCAATATTTAAATATGTTTAAGATATTAATAATTGATCAGCGCACTTACAGATTTTGTTTAATATTGGAATATTTCCAAGAGTAAATGCACTAGTCTATTTAGAAAGAGATTACTATAAAAGTGTATGTTCAGTCTATGAGAAGCAAGTATGTTTTTTGAGAACAAGATTCTACAGGTCAGAAAAGTAGGAGTTTGGCTGCCTATTTTAGTACTAACAATAAGCAAAAGGGCATTTATATGCATTCTGAGTTATACTAAACTTGGGAAACTCTTTCCTTTATTATGAATCCTTGACTTATGTTTTCTTAGTGCACTTACTTTAAAAAATTGGTTTATAAATCTCTCTCTCTGTGTAGGTTGTCAGAGTCTGGTCTCAAGAAGAAAAGAGGATCTGGTGACACTCTGCTACCCATTGACCAGTGTCCAGTCAGTCCCACAGAGAGAGCTATCCGTCTACTCTCAAGTCTGCTTGATTATAAAGCCTGTGCACTTGTGCCTATAACTCTGGGATTTTAAGCTCAGAAGTGCTGTGGAAGTTGCTTCGGATATTGTACTTTTTCTGTAGAAGGAGAGAAAAGGATTTGCCCTCACCCAAACACCAAGTTCTTGCCTTTGTTAAGAAAGATAGTGTCTATACAGCAAGTAACAGGATTTACAAAAGTAAAATTGCACACACAAGGGTGGTGCATGAAAGCACCCAAAACAACAGTACCTAAGGAGTTTGGTAGTGGAGATTTTGTAGGATAACTTAATGAAGGGCAACTATTCATAAACGGGTGTGCTATGTAGTATGATCTGTGTGATGCTGGGACAGTGGTGTTGGGTCACAAGGCGTACTGGGACTACAGTCTTGCTTATAGATTGCATATATCAAATTAGGTAGCCAGAGAGCATATGAGATTGGCATTTTAACTTTAATGAAAGAAAATGTGGAATCAAGATTAGAGTTCTTTTCTTTCTGAGTATAGACTGGTAACCTATTGCAACTTATTCTGAGCCTTTTGATTCTCAGAAGCTGGCAAAAGCAAGAATAGCAAGAAGTCAGTTCTAAGTATTTCTGCCTCTCAGTAATCTTCTAGGCTGTCTCTCCTACCTCACTGACAAGGTGGAAATATTCTTGCAACCATCCCTTGGAAATGTATTCATCAAAAAAAAAAAAAAGACAACACTGTCACAAGCACAAGTCCCAGTCCCAGTAGGAGAGTAGAATCCAACTTAGATCAGCACCTCTTAAGCAATACATATGATCTGATTATAGTCTACAAAAGTATAATCTGATTATAGTCTACAAAAGTAGACCTGCACAAGGATTTCTAGTATTTTCTAGTAGTTCACCTCAGTGTTTGCTCCTGTTTTTTGAAAAAATCGAGCTCATCTTTCTTCCTCAGTGCAATAGTCTTCAATAAAGTAGTTTTTGATTGCTAACTTACCAATGCAATTTATTTTTGACTAGATTCATGAACTGTAAGATCCCAGAACAGCTAGTTTGGAAACTAGTGCAAGTAGGACAAATATATACTAGCATGATAGTTGTAGAAATCTGACAATTTCTATGATCTGGATCATTACCTCCTGCTTTTCAATAAAGGCAAAATGTGTTGTTATCTCTCCTAGATTACCAGATATCCAAACATGAAAGAACTTATATATGTATATAAATTATAATAATATATAATAACTATATATAAGGTAGTGCACCCCAATATTCATATAGACTTTTTGTAATGCTCTTTCCTATCCATCCTTGTTATTCCCTCTTACAGACCAGTTGTAAAACTCTATTTCAAGATTCTATGGTCTCTTCCTTCTATCAATACGTAGAGCACACTTTGTAAAGTGTGAATAATTCATTAAGAAAAATTTACTTCTTTATTAGCTAGGTTTTATTACCTACAAAAAACCCACATTTATTCAGCTTCCACATCCTTTTTGGAATTTATTCCTTCACTTTTATGTTTTCCTTGGAAAAATATGTATTATAAACATTTCCAAGACATTCATACTGGTCTTATTTCGGGAACAAAGTTTAGTATGTAATTGCTGAAATGCAAGTTTAGAACAATTTGCTCCTTCGCTTTGGACTTGCATTATTTTCTATTTTGGTATATTTTTTCCAACCAGCCCCAAGAGAATATCATGGTACCTTTTTTTTCTTTCCCAAAGGACAAAAACTTTAAATGTTTCCTTTTTCTTTCAGAAGGGAAGAACTTTTTTCCAATGTTTTCCCCTTGGGAGATCAAAAGAAAAACTGGCAATACAATTTAATCTAATAACAGAAGAAAAGACCATAGTCATCTAATTTGTTCTTTTCATGCTGAATTTATGTGATATATACTAGAATTTATATGATACATACTGATCAATTGCTCCTAGTTAAGTCAAATAATCTGGAGCTCTTTACGAATCAGAGTCTCCAAATCCCCAAGAATATGTTTAATTAAAATTTAGTGGAAACTAAATTACAAAGCTATTTATTAACAGGGCTGGAGACATTGCATAGTGACCAAGCTTCTTGTTGTGCATGTGCAGACCAAAGTTTGGTCCTGACACTAGGAGTGATTCCACAGCCCAGAGTCAAGAGTAAACCCTCAACACAGAAGGTGTGGCTCAAAGACACACCAACAAACACCCCCTCCCTGACCCCACCCCAAACGAAAGTATTAATTTACAAAATATAAGTCACGGAGGTTAGCCAACTTAAAGGTGAAAGATTAATAGCACTGGATATTACTTGAAAATGACAGTTCTGATGTAGAGAAGATAAGACATTGTGGGAAGACATACTGGGTCAGAACTTAGTTTTTAGGGAATGCCGTGAGAAAATTCAGTACAAAAAAAGTTAGGTTTAGTTCTTCATTCTAAAGTTCTAAAATTAAAATTGACTAGATGAAGAGAAAAGTAGACAGATGCAAAAATCGCTAATTAGTTGAATTAGGCTCTTTAAATGGTTAGCAAGTTCATCTTCGTTTCAGCTAAATAGTACCTATCTCTCATTTTGAGTTCCAAGGATCTTACAGTACTATCTGTTCTAACATTAAATGATTACTTTGGAAATATAATTAAGACATCTAGCAGAGAACAACATTCTTTATTCTTCTTCCTACCTCTTTTTTTTGCCTTAAAAAATTTATTTTTGACAGTTGGCTTACCATCTGTTCCAGCAGGGCAAAAGTGTAAAAGTTTGTGATATTTTTCAATGGAAGAAACTGATTATAGATAACACATTATTTCCAGAAAAAATTCTTGAAATAAAGTTTTCTCATTAAAACATTAACAAAGTGGTTGGTCTGAAAAGAAATGCCAAGAATAGATCTGGAAAATTTGTCCCCAAGGTAGTCACAATTTTTTGTTTTTAAAGGTCTCTTCAGCTTTAAAATAATTAAGAAAAATGAAGGAATATAGAGTAGAGAACACTTCTCCTAACTTTTAAATGTTACTTTGCTGATTGTGAGGGCCAAGATTTAGCACACCATTATTACTCTAGGAAATATAATAAAGGGTTGATCACTGATAACTGGAAAATTATTTGTTGGTTTCTTGGCCACTAAATGAGAAAAAATATAGAGAAATGGCAATTCTTCCTTTATTGGGGGGTTACGTTCAGACGTTCAGAAATGATAAAGAGTTCCTCCCAGCTCAGTGTTCAGTGGTTACTCCCAGCTATGTTTGAGATTAAACCCAGTCCTGCAGCATGCAGAACATGTGATTTAGCCCTCTTTTAATTTTTTTATATTGTTCTAATTTGGGCTGGAGCGATAGCACAGTGGGTAGGGCGTTCGCCTTACAAGCGGCCAACATGGCCGACCCGAGTTCGATTCCTCCGCCCCTCTTGGAGAGCCCGGCAAGCTAACGAGAGTATTCGATATGCCAGACACAGTAACAACAAAGTCTCCAATGGAGACGTTACTGGGCCCGCTCGAGCAAATCGACGATCAACGGGAGGGCCTTTACCTTTACCTCGAGTTCTAATTTAGCCACCATGAAATTACAAAGTTATTTATAATTGGGTTTCAAGTATACAATTTTTCAGCACTGGTCCTTTCACTAGTGTCCACCTCCCTCCACCCCCCATTTACTTCCCACCCTACTTTTATGAGAAGCTTATATATGTGTGTGTGTATATATGCTTGAAAATTATCATATTGCAAATATATATAAATACATATATATTTGCAAATAGGATTTAAAAATAGTATTGCTGATAGGGTTTCATACATAACTTTACCACGTTTCAGACCTTTGAACAATTTCCCTTGCCACTCCATTGCAATTTTTCTTGACATCTTTCTGTGACAAGTAGCAAGAATAATTTATTTTAAGTCATCTAGAAAATATGCACAGTGGATACATGGTAGTTCACTTTCAGGTCGAAAAGTGCATATTTACTTTTCTTGGTTTTGTTTTTCTATCCAATATTTCTTTTTGGTCATCATTGGTGCTTTGTTTTGGAGCCCCACCCTGCAGTGTTGAGAAATCACTCCTGGTGGCACTCAGGGGGCTATATACTTTCTGCATGGGAAGGATGTGTTTTAGCCTGTTGAGCTATCTCTCTGCTCATGCAGTGATATTTCAAATAGATCCCAAGAAGAATGTTTCTTATTTTCGGTCTTGATAAATGGTTCATCAAGTGCATAATCAAAATCACATGGTAGAATTCTGGAACAATGTCAGAGTGAGATGATTTAATAAATCACAACGGAACAGACACTGAGAATTTTATGAGAAGGTATTTGTACTAGACTATCCTAGCCACTTATTCCAATAATTAACTATTGATTCCCATTTTAAGTTATTTAAAATTAATTTTGAACCACTGATATGAGTAAGATTCTAATTTTTTTGTGTGTTTCCAACCCATCCCAGACTGATGCAATAGACCAATATTTTATATCCGTTGCACAGCTTCTCAGTAACAACTTTTTCTCTCTTACTCAGATAAATTTTAAAACCATATTATATAAGTAGGATTCTTCATACTGAGGAGAAGTATATTGACTTTTATTCTCTTATCAGTGCTGACAGAGGAGAATTTTCATTGCTGCTCTCCAAGAAAGATTTCTAAGTGGATCCCCTGACCTTAGTTAATTATAAAATAAGTACTTCTCTTCCTTTAAGTGCACTCTTGGCCAGCAGGGATTGTATTGGAAGAAACCACACCTTGGAGAGCGACTGCTCTCTTTCTCTCTCTCTGGGAAGTCTCCACTGGTGTGAGGAACATTATTACTTTGCCCTCTTAGTTGCTTCTCTCCAGGATGAATAAACTCAATTCCTTTCATCTTTTATTTCTAGCTTTCTAGTCAAATCTTTGTCATTTTCTTTTTGTATGAGACTTCCATAAAGAATCTTTCACTAAGTGAAGATAAGTGTTAAAATGTAGAATTAATATATTCATCTGTATCTGTATCCAATCTAATAGGAAAAATAAATTTCTGATATTATTTCTCTCTTCAGAATATTAAAGATCATTACATACTGTATGCAACACACATATATACATGTATTTTATACTATATGTATTTATTTGTATGTGTATAGATATATTAGTATTATTTTCCCCTAAGAAAAACAATTATCATGTTCTTAGCATCATCCAATGTATATTGTGCAAAACAAACTAAGAATATTTACTTTTGTCCCTGTTGACCATCTGTGTATATCTAATGTGTATTTAATGAACAAATATGAATTAGAATCTTTAGTCAACCTTTCATTAAATTGTGTTAGCTCAACTAAAGTATACAAATAATTAAAAAGAAATCTGATAACAATGGAGGTAAGACAAATAAATCAAAATTTATTGTTCTGCTAATGTACAAACACTCCTTAGTGAAGACAAAGTAAACTCTTTATGGTCAATTAAAGGTCAGTGTACCTTGCATCACTTACACTTATCTATGTCCTTGGTACCAACAAAGTCCTTGAGAAACTTGAAGGGATGCATTGTGTTTTATGATGTAAAGTATAATAGCAATCTAAATCCTACTTAGAAGACTAGATAACCAAGACATGATATAAGAAAAGAATGAAACTATTCATACAAACCAGAATGCCCTTAAATTGCCTTAAGTCTATTCTAAAGTAATATTTTAACTTAACTTAAAATGTCTCAAATTGTTAATAGATTTGAAATTATATATAAATATAAAACATGCAAGAAAGGACCCTAAAAGGTGTAGGCAGACATTCAACAATGGTCTCATCTACAAAGAAAGAGGAAGAGTATATAAGATAAGTGGGAGTAAAGAGAGAAAGGAAGTGGCTGTGTCTGATTACAGAAGTTTTATTTTTAGTTAAATACTTCAATATTGTTGAAATTATTTTTGTACATGCTGTATCACTTGCTATATTATTGCTTTTAAATAATTTAAAACAATATTTTCAGAAAATAGTCTAATAACTAAAAAATGGTTCACTGATTTTGTTAAAATTTTTGCTTGATAAATAGTATCCTTTAATCCAATTTATTGAAATATTTACTATTTTCTAGAACAGTTTAATAAAGATATACTTAAATGTAAGTTGGAAACTAACAAAAGTTGCTTTGGGGGGTGAAATATAGTACAGCAGGTAGGGTGTTTGTCTTGATCAAATTTGATCTTCATACTGTATACAGTCCTCTGAGCCATCCTAGGAGTACTCGGAGCACAGAGTCAGAAGGAAGCACTGAGTACAGATAGGCATGGCTCCCAAATGAAATAAAAATAACTTTGGCTCTTTAATTTTCCAAAATGCCCAACATATAGATATCATTTCTAGAATTAGTAGGAAGAAAAATCACTAACTAGATCAATCCATTCACAAGAAATCAAATAATCAAAGTTCTGGCCATATAGTTTGATAATTTTACTTATTGACATAAGTGACTGATTTAATCTTAAAACTCAATTTGTCAAATTCACATTTTTTTGAATCAGGACATGTAGATTTCTGCTATTAAAAATGTTATTATTTATATAACAAACTACTATAACAAATTTTGTTACTATTACCATACTTTTAACTGAGTATGCCAATATGCATCAAAAAAATAAAGAAAATACTGCATTTAACTCTAATGCTCCTGTCACAACACTCCCTCGACAGGTGCTTCATAGAACAGTGATGACATCCTATGGTCAAATCAATGGCATGAAGAGTTTCAACTGCTCAGAAAAAGAGTCCTCCCTCAAGTGTTATCCTCTTGGTGCCATGTGATATTTTTCCATTGGGAAAAGATAAGTAAAAATCATTTTTTATTTATATGGAGAGAGGCACAAATAGGCCAGGGATGTGGATGAATGGTCAAGAATTAATCCTGAATGGGTGAGTCCATAAGTTTCACTTTCTAGCATGAGAGACAGAGACTGTGACAGAGAGATAGAGAGAAAATAAGCACAGAGACCAGAAACTACATGAAAATTAAGACACAAACGTGGAGTTATCTGGAAAATCAACATTTGAAAAAAGTCTTTTTATCTTTTTATATGCCTCTATATAGATCTTTCTATACGTTTAATAGAAATACTACTCTAAATGATTGGGAAGGGTTGTTAGTTTCTTTTTGAAGTCTTGTAACATCAACCAAATGTCAAGAGTTGAGAGAATTGAATAATTAAAATAATTTTGAATAAACCATGCCAAATGTCCCCAATTTTTGTGGTGAATAACTTGTGTTCCCTAATTCTGTTAGAGGAATATAACTTCTAGTAGAGGAATATAACTTCTAGTAACTCCGATAGAGCTATTGCCAGTTTACAGATGACTTTGAATTTTATAAACGTCTACGTATCCACAGCCTGCATCATTGTCAATAACTTAAAGGTAGATTCTAACAAGCATGAAGCAGGAATCTAGAGTGAATCAAGATTGAAGAAGGGGAGGTGTGTGTGTGTTTTGTGTGGCTTCTTCCTTAGACCTGTCCGGGAATCTGCCCTATGCTCTAGCTTAACTTCATAGAGTTTACTGACTGAACTCATATTATTTTTACTTTGTAACAACCTAACTTCTACTCACAATACATGTCATGATTCGACATTTTAATAATCACTTTCAAAATTGACTTATTTGAAATGAGGCAGCCTTTCTCTTGTTAAAAGACAGAATTACTTTAAACATTCAACTAGACTATTTCATATTACCCTGTACCAAATTTCATTTAAATATACAATATCTGGTCAAATTTTCTCAATTGCAAGCTTTTGGTATCAAAAATAATATATTAAGCAATGGGTGTGCCATAGTAGTAGCAGATTGGTTGATTTCTATTATAATCAACTCTCATTAGTTTAATTGTGATCCTATAGTTTTGCCTACTTAAGTATCCTACTAGAAAATTCATAAATTTTAATGTTATTTATTTATTCTACTCTTTGCAATATTTTTCTGACACCACATAGATGTTTTTAAATCTTCCTTCACTGGTAATAATTATGGTTTGTGTTTTGCCCACCTCTGCAGCTTACAATGGTAGAGAAAGAAGGACCAACCTTCATTTACTTCTTTGGACATCGCAATCAATTGTATAAGAAACTTCTACATAGATTCTTTTCTGAGGCCGTAGTGTTTATTCTTCCCCCATTCCGGCCAAAACTAGTAGAAAAGTTCTTTTTTAAAATAAAGTGAAACTGATTCTTTTAATTTCCCTTATTCTTTAATCTCATGCTAAAATCTCACCTTCCTGCCTTACCCCAAACTGACAACGAAGATTGAGAAGTATGTGGCTTCCTCAGAATGGCGACAGACAGATTCTCTGACACCCAATACATTCCAGCATATAAATTGCCCAAATCCACAACTACTCTTGAATGCCAAGATGTTGAATTTTCCAACAGACAGATATGGGTTGAGAACTCTGGGGCATTCTCAGAAAGGGTGGCGGAGGAAGATTTACCCTCCTCCCAGCCACAGGAAAAGGATCAGTAACCTCCAGCCACAATTGACATTTTCCTGCATAGAAACAGCCCAATTCCAACATCTTGAAAAGAACAAGAAGCCTATGACTCTCTCTAAGGAACAATAGTGTAGGTAGAGAACTCTGCAGCCTTCACAAATGGGTTCTTCAGACACCCACCACCACCCCCAATGGAAGTACCCACAGTTCCTGCAAAAACCTGAGATTTCCCAGCATAGAAAAGGCCTAAGCTCCACAATTAATCTTGAAAACAACTAAAGCCACCGAATATCCCAGGTACACTGGTATGGGTTAGAAACTCTGGGACCTTCCCAGAATTGGGAACAGGCAGATTACTTGCAACCTGAACCCACTGGAAGAACCAGCACCCTCTTCCCACACTGAACACATTCTGGCATTGAAAGGTCCAGCTCTACAACCAATCTTGAAAATAAAGTGAAGCCATAAAATCTCCCATGTAGAATGGTATAGGAGAGAATTCTGGGACATTTGACAAGATTAGGGGCAGGCAGATTACCCCAACCCTCCACCAGATGTACCAGCAGGTACTTCTCACACCCCAAATTTTCCAATGTATAAATAGCCTGAGTACACAACTAATCTTGAAAACAACCCAGATGCCAATTGCCACATGGATTATAACTTTGGGGACTTCTTTATCCTTTCTGGGAGAAAATCAAAAGAAAAAATACTTTATAGTTGACTTTATCAAGTACAAACTGTATAAATTTCCCCTATCAAGTAAAAACTTTATATTTCTTAATGTTAGCATTTAATTTAACATGATAGATGGTTGTCAGTATGTGGGGCTAAGGACACTCTAAAAGTGTTTTAGGTGGTAGAGAGATATATAGAAGGTAAGGTGTTTGCCCTGTGCTTGGCCAACATGGGCTGCATCCTTGGCATCCCATATGGTTCCCAGATCCCTGCCAGGAGTGATCCCTGGTTGCAAAGTCAGGAAGGAGTAAGCAGCTGTGAGCACAGCCAGATGTGGCTCCAACCCTCCCCCCAAAAATTAAGTAAAGCATTATAATTTAAGTAGCTGGCTCTGTGTTCAGGGATTTCTTGGTGGTGCTTGGTGCTTCCTTATATGCAGTGCCAGGATCCAACCTTCTCATGCAAAGGAAGCACCTTGACCCATAAACTATTTCTCCAACTCCCAATTTTAATTTTTTTAAAATCTAGGCAATATAAAGGTAAGTAAATCAGGTCAGATCGTTGCCAGGTTGCACCCATAATGTTCATCTTGGATGTCTTATCTTTTATTCATTTTTTGGCCTCTCAAGGAACAGAGGGTGAAAGGCCCACTGGGAAGGCGATTGGAGCAGTACATTCCACATATCATTCTCACTTAGATTACGCGTGTTAATATTGAAAAAGAAGGTTTTGTTGCTATAAAATGACTCAAGTTTGTGATGCTATTTTATGTAGCATTTTAAGAATTTTTCCTCCAAACTTTTTGTTTGAGGATCACAGTTGGTGGTGCTCAGTGCTTATCCCTGACTCTGTATTCAGGGACCACTTCTTGCAGTTCTCAGGGGACTTTATGGGGTGCCAGGGATTGGATCCATGTTGGCTTTGAGAAGACAAGCACCCTAACTGCCATCCATCTGATTAGTGCCCCCAAATATTTGAGTAGGAAGGCTCTACTTTATTATACTTTAGTATTCCTAAAGTACTCATGCAGTCACATATCACAGGGCCCTCTCAAAGACTATTGAGGAAGAAATACCACTTTGGTATTTTTTGTCAATAACATGGCTACTCAGAATAAAACATTTTGGTTTTTCTTTCTGGCTTTTTGGGTCACACCTGGCGATGCACAGGGGTTAGTCCTGGCTCTGCACTCAGGACTTATCCATGGTGGTGCTCAGGGGACCATATGGGATGCTGGGAATCTAACCTGTGTCTGTCAAGTGCAAGGCAATACCCTCCCCACGGTGCTATTGCTCCAGCTCCCCATTTTTTTTAGTTAAAAAAGGCCGACCAGAGTTCGATTCCTCAGCCCCTCTTGGAGAGCCCGGCTAGCTACCGAGAGTATCTCACCTGCATGACAAAGCCTGGCAAGCTACCTGTGACATATTTGATATGCCAAACACAGTAACAAATCTCACAATGTTACTGGGCCTGCTCAAGCAAATCAATAAATAATAGGAGGAAAGTGACAGTTAAAAAGGAGATATGTGAGATATCATACAGCTCAGGGCACATACAAGTCACCAGGGCTCAATTCCTGTCACCACATGGCTTCCTAAGCATTGTTTATCAGCCTAGAGGCTACTGAACACCACCTGGGTTGTCCTGTGATCCCTGGTACCACAGGGCTTGCACAAGGCCACCGCTTTGGATGATAGCACTAAACTCCTAGTCGGCTGAGAATACCTATTCATCCCCTAGCACTGTGTGGTGGACTCACCGTTCTCTTCCCCACATATTAAAACATTCAAAAGTAAAAATTAATAATTTTTTCAGTCAGTACTTTTTAACTAAATCTCTAAAGGACCCATCCTACCTTGGAAGAAAGGAATTTTGGAATGATTAAATGAAATGTGAACCATAGTGTCTCAGGGAGATCAACTTCCATGAGACCCTTAGACTCACAATATTCCAGGATGTTGAAACCCATTGCAATTCTATTCTCACTGTAATGCTGTATTTCACAATTTAAACAGGATCTAGTAAATCAAAGCACTCTCGTGGTGCTTCTACTTCCCACCCTTCTTACCAAATTTCCCAGCACTTCTAAAAAATATGGGGACTTACATTAAATCTCTAATGATACATGACCTGTGTTTTTTCATTGTATCTTCCTGTGGTGGGAGAAAAATACCTCAAATTGGCTATTTCATTCTCAATGGCACCAATTATTTAAAAGTGTCATTGATATACAGACCTTGCAGGTAGGTGTGTGCAGCTGGAACTTAATTTAATACATTTACTCATTTGTTCATTTAGCATTCAGTGAACACTTATAAAATGTTCTGTATTTATGGTAGATGTTCTGAAGCAGTGGAAAATTTGGGACCATTCAATGAATTCCAGAAAATATGGACAGCATAAGTAACAAACTTTTGCATGTGTAATTTGAAGTGTAGGACCCACCTACGGGTCAGTATCTAATGTAACAGCAAAAGTCATAAGAGTTTTTGAGTTTTTGTTTTTATGGACCACATTGCGTGCATGGGCTCTTGAACATGACCTGGACATCTCAGGATATTCCCTGAAGCACAACACACATACACACACACGCAAATGCACACACATAAAATCAAGGTGTCCAAGGTGTCTAGGGTGTCTTCAGGACCTGACAAGCATTGCATCCTGATTGTTGGAAAAATGTAAGGAGTGGTTTTTCAGAGTAAAAGTAAGAGAACTCCTGCCCTAAAGAATAACATCTCTTAAAGATTTTTAGAGATCCTCTCTCTCTCTCTCTCTCTCTCTATATATATATATATATATATATATCTATATATATATATATTCCTATATACACACATACAAGTTTATGTAGAATATATATGTAAATCTTGTTATGTGACTTCATTTATCATTATTATAAATATGTACATTTATTATTTATTGTGATCTCAATTTCCTTACTTCCTGGATATGCTACCAATATTTGTTTTAAAGGGTTTTTTGGTGAGGAATAGGAGAATATATGTTATAAATTCAGCATTTTCAATGCCTGATATTTGAAGTAACTCTTCAGTACTGATTTAAATTGAGAAGATTTGATGTTGTTGAAGATGATGAAGATTTAAAAAATGACACCTGTTATTGAATTCCTTTTATGTGGATGTAGAAAGATAACCAGCAGTAGAGGTACAAGAGGAATGAGATATCAGATTTTCAATAAAAATTTCAAGAGTTTTCTGTGTCGTTTTCATCAAAGGTTATCTCCAAATTATACTTTATTTTAGAGGTGCTTTGATAACATAGTAGTAGGTGATGTGAAAGTGATGCTGATAACAATAATTTTGAGAGTTTATGGTCATCCCTGATGACCATAGAACAACTGGAAGAAATCTTGCCAAAACAGCAGAAAATGAAATAGATTTTCTGGCATGCTTGCACACACCACATACACATGCACAGATATCACACATACACATGCATATGTATACACATCTCCGATGTATTATATCTTCTTTTAGGATAATCCTATGTATTTCCGAAAATTGTTGCTTGTCATTTTACATTTTTGCGCGTGATTCTTAATTGGTACTCACATCAATTCCCTTTTACAGAATAAACTCAACTTCATTTTACAGATGACAAATATACTGGAATAATAAAAATTGCCTTTCTCCACATAGAAATTGTAAGAGATGAAAAATAAAGTTCGGTTAAACTGATGATGGGACCAGAGAGATAGTACCCCAGACAGCGGACTAGTTTTGAATGCAGCGAGCTAACTAGGTGTGATCCCCTGAACCTCATATGGTCCCCCAAGTCTGCCAGAAGTGATCCCTTAGTGTAGAGGCAAGAAAAAGATTCGTGCACCACCATATGTGGTTTCCAAACCAAGATAGAAACAAACTGTTTAAAAGACCATTTCCTCTCTTTTGTAATTATACTTTTATGGAACTTACCAATGGATTGTTATATTATGTAAGCATGGAGAGTACCATGCCACTATGTGTTCATGACACTGCAACATGTCCAGCTTCTAGTTTCATTCATACTATCCTATTGACACCCTCCCAAATACCCCGACCTTTCCCTTTGGTATCCACCATATTGCTGTCAGAGTCTAAGGGTTTTTTCACTCGGTATTAGAGTTCATTTGTGCTCTTTATATTATGGTCACGGTCCTCCCATTGTTCATCAATTTGCTCAAGCGGGCCCAGTAATATTGTGAGACTTGTTACTGTGTTTGGCATATCAAATACATCACGGGGAGCTTGCTCTTTATATTATACTCCACAAATGAATAATATGACCCAGTGTTTCAAAAGCATGCTTTCAATCATTGTTGCCTATTAAAAGTTGTTTCTATATTTTGGATCTGTGTTTTGCTGGTAGTCTCCTGCTACTTACCATCTGTTAACCTTGAGTCTGTCACTGTCACAGTCCTCCTGTTGTTCATCAATTTTGTTCCATTTTATGACTTGTTGTTACTGTGTTTGGCATATCAAATACATTACAGGTAGCTTGCCAGGCTTTGCCGTGTGGGCAAGATACTCTCGGTAGCTTGCTGGGCTCTCCAAGAGGGGCAGAGGAATCAAACCCGGCTCAGCCGGGCTGGCTGCACACAAGGCAAACGTCCTACCGCTGTGCTATCGCTCCAGCCCTGCAATTTATTTAAATTCCGACCTTAAGTATTTTATTCTTTCTTTTCTAACATCCATAATTTGGGGGAGGGAGGATAGCGGATATCAGAGGACATAAAATTTAATATCAAATATCAGAATTTAAAGTCAAAAATAATTTTTAAAGTTTAATTATTTAACATTCGATAGACTATTTTTATGTGGGTTACATTTCCAGTTTTTATTTCTTATTTTCGGATATACTCAGTAGTGCTCAGGTCTTACTACTACTCTTTGCTGAGGGATCACTCCTTGTAAGTGCTCATGGGACCATACGTGGAGCTGGGACTAAACCCTGGTCAGCGGCATGCAAGACAAGCACCACTGTACTATCTCTCTGGCTCTAAGAGTTTAATTTATAGAAATAATGGCTGTTGCGTTTTGATTTCTTTTCTTTTTGAGGAGATTTGGTTTACAACACATTATAATTTTAGGTATACAGATTCATCATACCTCTTCCTGTTTTGTTCTGTTTCTTCCTCTATTTTCCTTTATATTTTACATGCAAAACCATTTGCTATTAGGTCTTACTCCTAACTTACTTCTTTTAGGATAATCCTATAAAGTTCCACTTACGTTGTTGCACATGACAAAAATTTCACCTAGGTTTCTGTTTGTTTTATGGTTAAGTAAAATTGTAAATTGTGTACATATACCATGTTTTCTTTATTCATCCCTTTGTTGTCTAGCACTAGGGTTGTTTTGCTATCTTGGCTATTGTAAACAGTGTTGCAGTGAACATAGATGTATAAGTGTACTTTATTTCATTTATTTTTTTAATGTAGACAAAATCCACATATGTTGATACAATTCTAGAGTTCAAATCAACTACCTAAAAATCTCCAATACTAAAATCAATAAGCACAAAAAATCAATTTTTATGTGAAAATTGTTATATCTGATCATGGAGTTATTATAAAGTCCATAGATAAATTTTTTAAGCTATTTGTTGCTATTTGAGTTTTCAGTGTTGTTGTTTTTGTTGAGTTTTAGTTAGCTTTCGTGTTACTTTCCTGTCTAATTTGGTGTGATCTTTCTGGAATTTCATCATTGAGGAATTAGATGGTGTCAAGTCGCCATGTGATTCAGATCTATAGTCTGGGCCTATGAGTCGATATGGAGGCAGATATGGGAGGTGGGCATGGCTGCTGGGGCTCCTGGAAGGATGGGTGGTGGGGAAAGGCTGCCCACTCCGACGCTGAGAAGACTCCAGAGTTCTTAGCCTGGCCACAGGAGTGCATGGAAGTATTTGCAGTTTGATGCTCTGCAGAGAATATCGTGAAACAATGAAGTTGAATCCTTGTTCTGGCTGCAGCAGTGGGTTTTGGGTGTGACTGCTGGAACTTCAGCAGGAATGGAACCTGGGCTGTCTGTCTCTGAAGGGTGCCCCAGAGTTTTCAGCTATGGGGACCCTGTTGCTGCCTGACGTGCATCTCCTCAGAGATAAATGGGAATCAATAGATCAGGGTGATGTGTGGGTGAGTCAACATGGCAGTGACTCTGGGAGGTGGGTGTGACTACCAAAGCTTCCAGAAGTACTTGAGGTGGGGTGGGGTTGCCCACCCTGACTCTAAGAACACTCCAGAGATCTCAACCTCGGCACCAGGTAACCAAAAATATTCGCAGTTTGGCGTTTCTGCAGAGACTATTTTGCGAAGTGCTGGAATTAAGCCCTTAGCATGCCTGCAGCAGTGGGGCGTGGGTGCTATTCCTAGGCTTTAGCAGGGTGGGTATTCGGTACCCGCCTCCTGAGAACTCTCTGGAGTTTTCAGCTGTTGGGGCCAGTTTTTCCAAGAGTCTTAGCTTCTTGGCATGCATCTTCATGGAGATTTAGTCAGAATTGGTAGACCAGGTCAATGGATAAGTCAATGTGGCAGCAGCAGCTTGTGTGTGTGTGTGTGTGTGTATTTTAACATATGTCACACATATACATGTGTAACATGCAAGCACACACATAAATGTATGCATATATATTCCAATTAGTGTCTTCGTGATCTTAAAATAGGAGTAGAATAGCTGGACTATATGGTAGTTCTGTTTACACACACACACACACACACACACACACGCATACTGCCAAGTAGGTCTTATGGTTTACTCTGGAATTACACATGCAATGGCAAAGCTTTCAATATTTGAGGAAACTTCATGTTCTTCCTATAGATGCTAGTCCAGTTTACAGTCCCGCCAACAATGTAGAAAGGTTTTTATTTATTTATTTTTATTCATATCTTTGCAGGGCTGGAGCGATAGCACAGTGGTAGGGCGTTTGCCTTCCACGCAGCCAACGTGGCTGACCCTGGTTCGATTCCTCCGCCCCTCTTGGAGAGCCCGGCAAGCTACCGAGAGTATCTCGCCCGCACGGCAGAGCCCGGCAAGCTCCCCGCGACGTATTCGATATGCCAGACACAGTAACAACATAGTCTCCAATGGAGACCTTACTGGGCCCGCTCGAGCAAATCGACGAACAACGGGAGGGCCTTTACCTTTTACCATATCTTTGCAGATAACTGCTACTTGTCTTATAGATATTAACTGTTCTCACAGGTATGAGGTCATATATCACTTTGGTTTTAATCTACATTTCACTGATAATGAGTAATGTTGAACATCTTTTTATGTGCTGTCTACTATCTATGCATGTTCTACTCTTTATCATATCTGCATATTTTTGTTTGGATCATTCGGATTTTGTTATTGTTCATTTTCATGAGTACATCGTATATCTCGCACAACTACCTTTTGTTAAAATATGATCTTCAAAAATTTTTCCCACTGAGGTCTCTTCTTGTTAGTTCCCAACTACATGCCTGGTCTTCTTGCACTCCCATGCCAGTCAATATTTCAACCTGGGATTCTGCTTTCCCCACACATGCACCCCAGACATCCTCTGGGACCCTGGGCCGCTCACCATACCTGAGCTTCTGCCGTTAATTCCCAACAACATGACTGGTTTTCTTCCCCTCCCAGGTTGTATCCCCCACATGCAACAGGTACCCATAGGGGGCGTGGCCTCTGTAGAAGTGGGCGTGGCCTCTGTAGAAGTGGGCCTGGCCTAATTTTGGGCCATGCGCATGTAAGTTACTCATACCCAGCAATTTCGTGTAATATCTCAGTCTCCATACCACCACACCGACGTGAAGAAACAATGCAAATCCCCACCACAAGGAGAGGACAGCGAAAAGAGACCAGAATCTTCATTAGGTGTTACTCACTTAAGGGAGCTCTCTGAGAAAGAATTCAGAAATGAAGCAATGAGCATGTTCAATGAACTCAGTGAAACAGTGTGACAGATATCCAGTAAATTGAAGGAGGACATGAAAGAAACAATCAAGAAAATACGGGAAGAAATGAGAGCAGAGATTGGAAAACTACTCACAGAAATGTCATGAATAAAAGATTCGGGAGATGAAATAAAAAACTCAGTGTGTGCCCTCAGAAGTAGAATGGCTACAGCTAATGACAGAATAAGTGAGCTGGGAGATGAGCTGCATGAAGCCTACAGGCAACAACAAACAATGGCAAGAGACCTCAAAATAGCTCTAGAGCAAATCTGATTCCTAGGGGATGATTCCAAGAGGGACAACATTATAATCATTGGAGTACCAGAAGCTCAGAAAAATAGCCCCAATGAAAAAGCCACAGTTAAACAAATCATTCTTGAAAATTTCCTAGAGCTGGACAATGCAGGCATCCAGATTCCAGGAACCCAAAGGATGCCAGCTAAAAGAGACCCTAACAATAATACTCCAAGACATATCATAGTTAGAATGATAGATGCCATGGATAGAGACACAATACTGCAAGCAGCAAGGTCAGAGAAGGAAATCACATACAAAGGAGCAACTCTTAGATTCACAACAGACCTATCAGAGGAAACCCTCCAAGCCTGAAGAAAGTGGTGGGATATAGTGAAAAAACTCAATGAAATGAACACTTCACCAAGAATACTTTATCTGGCTAACCTCTCACTCAAACGGTACACTATTTTCTCGATAAACAACAGCTCAGGAACTTCAAAGACTCAAAACCAAACCTAAAAGAATGGCTAAAGGGGCTACTGTAAGACTAGAAAAAACCCTATAAGGACAACAAAGTCTTATAGAAAGATGACGCAAAACCCCATGACAATAATCTTTCAATGCCAATGGTCTAAATCCGCCAATTAAGAGACAAAGAGTGGTACAATGGATTCAGAGAGATAACCCAACATTCTGCTATCTACAAGAAACACATCTGAACAATCACAACAAACACAGACTCAAAGTCGGAGGATGGAAAACAACCCTGCAAGCAAACAATCACCTCAAAAAGCTTGAGTAGCCTCACTTTATATCAGACAACATAGATGTCAGGTTGTAAAAGATTAGAAGGGACAGTGAAGCTTATTTTTTCTTAAGCAAAGGATATGTACAGCAGGAAGAAATCACACTCCTAAATATATACACACCCAATGAGGGACCAGCCAAATACCTACAATAACTGCTAACAGACCTTCAGAAGGACATTCCAAGCAATAAAATAGTAGTTGGAGACTTCAGCACTGCCTTATCACCGCTGGGCAAATCAAAAAGATTTAAAACTCAGCAAGGAAACAATGGCTATAAAGGATGAAATAGAAGACAGAGGGATAATACAGCACTTTATACCCGCCCCAAAAAGAATACACATTCTTTTCAAGTGCACATGGAACATTTTCCAGAATAGACCATGCGCTGGGCCACAAAGCATACCTCAACAGAATCAGGAAGATAGACATTGTATCAACTATATTCTCAGATCATGACGAACTAAAGATAGATGATAATCATATACAGACGCAGAAAATGGAATCAAACACCTAGAAATTAAACAACTCAATGTTGAACAGCAAGTGAGTCAGGAAAGAAATAAAGGAAGAAATCAAAAGATACCTGGAAACAAATGAGAATGAAGACATGAGCTACCAGAACCTATAGGATGCAGCTAATGCCATGTTAAGTGGAAAATTTATAGATCTGCAAGCATTTCTCAGGAAGGAAGAAAGGGCACACATAAACAACTCCTAGAAACAATAGACTTGTATATTAAAGTTGCAGGCTATAAAATCAATACCCCAAAGTCCATGGCTTTCCTATACGCAAACAGTGAGAGAGAAGAAAGTGACATGAAAAAAACAATCCCGTTCACAATAGTGCCCCAGAAAAATCAAGTACCTAGGAATCAGCTTAACTAAGTACTTAAAAGACATGTACAAAGAAAACTACAAAACACTACTTCAGGAAATAAAAGAGCATACGAGAAAATGGAAAGATATCTCCTGTTCATGGATCAGGAGAATTAACATTGTCAAATGGCAATACTCGCTAAAGCATTGTACAAATTCAATGCGATTCTTATAACAATACCCATTACATTCTTCAAAGAAATGGAGCAAACACTCCTGAAATTCATATAAAACAATAAGCGCCCACTAATAGCTAAAGCAATTCTTGGGAAAAATAAAATGGGAGGAATCAACCTCCCAAATCTCAAACTCTACTACAAAGCAGCTTGCCTGCCACCTGACAATAGCCTGAGGGCACTCCCCAGAGTTCCAGCACCCGTGCCCACCCCGCCCTCACCTTTCCTCTGCACAGGCCCATGGACCCAGGTCTTTGGAACTACCACCAGGACTGGTTGGGGATGTGGCCTCCACATAGTGGGTGTGGCCTCCTCAAAAGTGGGTTTGGCCTTCTCTGAGGCTGCCCCAGTTATATTTCCCACTCCCAACACTCTTGACTCACATCCTAAAATGTATCACCTAATTCTTTGGAAAAAGTCCTGGCCACCTCAAACACAATATGACAAAAATCCATTGGCCTACTCCTATTCCAAGAAAAGGCCAGTACTGAAGAAGCTTTTAAAGCAGAATATAAAAGAACACCTCCTCCAACGCTTTCCTAGATGCCTATCACAAGCCAAGGATTAATGTCTGAGAGGAAGGACATATTCTAGAAGGGGAGAAGGTTGAGCACAATCGACCAACCTTATTCAGAATCCTTTCCCACAATAAGAGGGAATGTAGCTAGTAAACCTCAAGGTTTTACCTCCATGCAACCACAACGGCATGAAGAAACAACGCAAATCTCCAACACAAGGAGAGGATGAAAAAAAGAGTCCTGAACCCTCAACAGGGGATACCCAAAATACAATATCTCTGATAAAGAATTCTGATATAAAATACTAAAGATGTTCAAGGAACTATTCAAAGAATCAATGGAGCATACATCCAGAAAATTAAAGGAAGAAATGAAAGAAACAGTAGAATGGATAGTCGAGAAAATACAGGAAGAAATGAGAGCAGAAATAAGAAAGCTACAACAAGATGTGTCCCAAATAAAGGATTCGATAGATGAATTAAAAACTCAGTGGGTACCCTCAGCAGTAGAATGTTTACAAGTGGAGACAGAATTAGTTTTCTTGAAGACAAGCAACAGAAATTGTACAGACAACACCAAAAAATGGTGTTTTATTGAAATAAAAAATAGCTCAAAGGCAGATCAGAGAACTAGGGGATCACTCCAAGAGGAATAACATTAGAATCATCAGAGTACCAGAAGAACAGGAATGCCAACTGGTTCAGCCCTTTTGGAAAACAATATGGATGATTCTCAAAAAATTAGAAATTGAGCTCCCATTTAACCCAGCAATAGCACTCCTGGGAATATAACCTGGAGAGGCAAAAAAGTACAGTTGAAATGACATCTGCGCTTCTATGTTCATTGGTGCACTGTTCACAATAGCAAAAATTTGGAAAAAAACCTGAGTGCCCGAGAACAGCTGAATGGTTAAAGAAATGGTTCATCTACACAATGGAATACTATGCAGCTGTTACAAAGGATGAAGCCATAAAATTTGCAAACAAGTGGTTCTACATGGAATGTGTCATGCTAAGTGAAATGAGTCAGAAAGAGAGGGAAAGACATAGAAAGACTGCACTCATCTGGGGAATATAAAGTAAGAGAAAGGGAGTCAAACACCCAAGAAGAGTTGAGATAAGTATCAAGAGGTCTGCTCCACGGCTTGGAAGCCGGTGGCACATGCTGGGGAAAAAAGTAGCTAAGATAGAGAAGGAAACACCAAGTAAAGGGTTTTTGGAGGATCTGCTTGGGATCGACAATGTGTGCTGAAAGTAGACTATAGACTGAACACAATGGCCACTCAATACCTCTTTTGCAAACCACAACACCCTGAAGGAAAGAGAGAGCAAAAGGGAATGCCCTGCCATAGAGGTTGGGTAGGTGGGGGGATGGGGCGGTTGGAGGGCTACTGGGTTAATTGCTGGTGGAGATTGGGCACTTCTGGAGTGATGGATACTTGATCATTGTATAACTGAAACACAAACACAAAAATATGTCCGTCTACAAATGTACCTCATGGTGTTTCACTAATAAAAACAATAAATAAAAACCCCCAAAAATGACATCTGCACTTCTATGTTCATTGCTGCAATTGTTCACAATAGCAAAATTTGGAAAAAAAAACCCCGAGTACCCAAGAACAGATGACTGGTTAAAGAAACTTTGGTACATCTACACATTGGAATTCTATGCAGCTGTTAGAAAAGATGTAATCATGAAATTTACATACAAGTGGTTTTACATCAAAATATTATACTAAGTGAAATGAGCCAGAAAGAGAGGGACAGACATAGAAATACTGCACTCATCTGGGGAATATAAAGTAACAGAATGGGAGTCAAACACCCAAGAATAGTTGAGATAAGTAACAGGATGTCTGCCCCACAGCTTGGAAGCTGAAAGCACATGCTGGGGGGAAAGGCAGCTCAGATAGAGAAGGGAACACCAAGTAAAGGATGTTTTGGGGATTTGCTCAGGATGTCAGATGCATGCTTAAAGTAGATTATAAACCGAATATGATGGCCACTCTATACCATTATTGCAAACTACAGCACCCTAATGAAAGAGTGAGCAAAATGGAATGCCCTGTCATAGAGGCAGGGTGGGGTGGGGGAGAGGGTAGGGGGGAGGAGGGCTACTGGGTTCATTGGTGGTGGAGAATGGGTACTGGTGGAGGGATGGGAACTCGATCTTTGTATAACTGAAACCCAAGCACAAAGGTTTGTCAGTATACAACTGTACTTCATGGTGTTTCACTAATAAAAAAAAAAAACGAAGTAAAAAAAATAAAACTTTTTCCCACTGAGTAGAATGTCAATTATATATTTATTTATTTATTTATTTATTTTGTTTGGGACCCTACCTTGTGCTTCTCAAGGCTTACTCCTTTCTCTGTCAGATAACCATCAACAAAGTCTATATTTGGATTGTATTACCTGTTTACTGTCTTTGTGGTTTCAGGTTTTATATACAAGTTTTTAGTCTATATTAAATTATATTGATATAGCATAGTATAGTGGCTTATTTTTTTCTGCATAAGTCTATCTGTGTTTAAACGTTTTGTTGAAGATATTTTACTTTCTCCATTTTATATTCTTGAGAATCTGTTTCTTCAATTATAAACTGGAAATAATTATAATGTAAATTTTATTTTTTTATCTTTATCATTTTTTTATTAGTGAAAAACCATGAGGTACAGTTGTAGATTTACAATTTTTTGTGCTTGGGTTTCGATTATACAATGATCAGATACCCATCCCTCCACCAGTGCCCATTTTCCACCACCATGGATAATATCCGCCCCACCCCCATCCCCCCATTCCCCCTTCCTCTGTGGCAGGGCAATCCCCTGTGTTCTCTCTCTCCTTTTGGGTGTTGTGGTCTGCAAAAGAGGCATTGAGTGGCAAACATGTTCAGTCCATAATCTACTTTCAACATGCATGTCCCCTCCTGGGAGGATCTTCCAAACACCCTTTATTTGGTGCTCCCTTCTCTATCTGAGCTGCCCGTTCCTCTAGAATGCCCGGCTGGCCACTAAGCTATGGAGTAATCCTCCTGGTGCTGATCTCAGCTATTCTTGGGTATTAATCTCATATTCTGTTACTTTATATACCCCAGATGAATGCAATCTTTCTATGTCTATCCCTCTCTTTCTGATTCATTTCGCTTAGCATGATACTTTCCATGTTGTACAACTTGTATGTAAATTTCATGACTTCATCTTTTCTAAGAGCTACATAGTACTCCATTGTGTAGATGTACCAGAGTTTCTTTAACCAGTCATCTGTTCTTGGGCATTCAGGTTTCTTCCAGTTTCTGGCTATTGTAAAGAGTGCTGCAATGAACAAACAAGTGCAGATGTCACTTCGACTATACATTTTTGCCTCTCTGGGATATATTCCCAGGAGTGGTATTGCTGGGTCAAATGGGAGCTCAATTTCTAATTTTTTGAGAATCGTCCATACTGTTTTCCAGAAGGGCTTAACCAGTGGACATTCCCACCAACAGTGAAGGAGTGTCCCTTTCTCGCCACATCCATGCCAGCATCGGTTGCTTTTGTTCTTTTGAATGTGGGCCAGTCTCTGAGGTGTGAGATGGTATCTCATTGTGGTTTTGATCTGCATCTCCCTGATAATTAATGATGTAGAGCATTTTCTCATGTGCTTTTTTGCCATTCGGATTTCTTCTTTGAGAAAGTTTCTGTTCATTTCATTGCCCCATTTTTGGATGGGGTTGGATGTTTTCTTCTTGTGGAGTTTAACCAGTATTTTGTATATCCTGGATATCAAGCCCTTGTCAGATGTGTATTGGCAAATATCGTTTCCCATTCTGTAGACTGTCATTGTACTTTAGTCACAGTTTCTTTGGAGGCACAGAAGCTTCTTAGTTTAAGATAGTCCCATTTATCTATCTCTGTTTTCACTTGCTCGGCCAGTGGCGTGGCATCTTTAAAGATACCATTGGCTTCAATGTCATGGAGGGTTTTGCCAACTTTGTCTTCAATGTACCTTATGGTTTCTGGTCTGATGTTGAGGTCTTTGATCCATTTTGTTCTTACTTTTGTACATGGTGTTAGTCAGAGTTCTGAGCCCATTTTTTTTGCATGTAGCCGTCCAGTGATGCCAGCACAATTTGCTAAAGAGGCTTTCCTTAGTCCACTTCACATTACTAGCAACTTTATCAAAGATTAGATGATCATATGATTGAGGGGAGATGTCAGTGTATTCAACCCTATTCCATTGGTCTGCAGTTCTGCCTTTCTTCCAGTACCATGCTGTTTTAATTATTACTGCTTTGTAGTACAGTTTGAAATTCGGGAGGTTAATTCCTCCCATTTTCTTTTTCCCAAGAATTGCTTTATTTATTCGTGGGGGCTTATTGTTCCATATAAATTTCAGGAGTGTTTGCTCCATTTCTTTGAAAAATGTCATGGGTATCCTTATAGGGATTGCATTGAATTTATACAATGCTTTTGGTAGTATTGTCATTTTGACAATGTTAAGTCTCCCGACCCATGAGCAGGGGATATCTTTCCATTTCCTCATGTCCTCTTTTATTTCCTGAAGTAGCGTTTTGTAGTTTTCTTTGTACAGGTCCTTTACTTCCTTAGTTAAGCTGATTCCTAGGTACTTGATTTTCTGGGGCACAAATGTGAACGGGATTTTTTTTTCATATTGCTTTCTTCTCTCTCACTGTTTGCGTAAAGGAAAGCCATGGCCTTTTGGGTATTGATTTTATAGCCTGCAACTTTACTATACGAGTCTATTGTTTCTAGGACTTTTTGCTGGAGGTTATTGAGTTCTCTAAGTATAGTATCATATCATCTGCGAATAGTGAGAGCTTGATTTCTTCCTTTCCTACCTGAATGCCCTTAATATCTTTTTCTTGCCTAATGGCTATTGCAAGTACTTCCAGTACTATATTGAACAGCTGTAGATGGCTTTAATTATGTTGAGGAAGGTCCCCTCTATACCCATTTTGGCTAGGGTTTTCATCATAAAGGGGTGCTGGATCTTGTCAAATGCTTTCTCTGCATCTATTGATATAATCATATGATTTTTATCTTTTCTTTTGTTGATATGATGGATTATGTTGATTGATTTCCGAATGTTAAACCATCCTTGCGTCTCTGGGATGAATCCTACTTGGTCATGGTGTATGATCTTTTTGATGAGTAGTTGGATTCCATTTGCTAGTAGTTTGCTGAGGATCTTTGCATCTGTGTTCATCAGGGATATCGGTCTGTAATTCTCTTTCTTTGTGGTATCTCTGTCCGCTTTTGGTATCAGTGTGATATTTGCTTCATAGAAACTGTTCGGAAGTGTTTTTGATATTTCAATTTCGTGGAAAAGCTTAAAGAGGATTGGGAGTAAGTCCTCTTTAAAGATTTGGAAGAATTCACTAGTGAATCCATCTGGGCCAGGAATTTTGTGCTTGGGGAGACTTTTTATTACCATTTCAATTTCCTTGATGGTGATAGGTCTTTTCAGGTATTCCAGGTCTTCTTGGTTCAGCCTTGGGAGTCTGTAGGAGTCTAGGAATTTATCCATTTCCTCGAGGTTTTGATGTTTCGTAGCATAAAGCTTCTCAAGTTACTCCCTGAGGATCCTTTGAATTTCTGTAGTTTCTGTTGTAATGACCCCCTTTTCATTTCTGGTTCGGTTTATTAGGGTTTTCTCTCTCCCTTTCTTTGTGAATTTTGCTAGAGGATTATCGATCTTGTTAATTTTCTCGAAGAACCAGCTCTTGGTTTCATTGATCTTTCGGATTGTTTTTTGGGTTTCCATCTCGTTAATCTCTGCTCTGAGTTTTCTTATTTCCTTTCTCCTGTTTGGTTTGTGCTCCTTTTTTTGGTCCATCTCCAAGCTCATAAGCTGTGAGGTTAGGTTACTTATGTGTGCTCGCTCATCCTTCCTGAGGAATGCTTGTAAAGTTATAAACTTTCCTCTTAACACAGCTTTTGCTTTGTCCCATAAGTTTTGGTAACTCGTGTTCTCATTTTCATTCGTTTCTAGGAATCTTTTGATTTCCTCTTTGATTTCCTGTTTAAGCCACTCGTTGTTCAATAGCGCACTGTTTAATTTCCAGGTGTTTGATTTAGTTTTCTGTTTTTGTGTGTGATTTACTTCTAATTTCAGCTCATTATGGTCTGAGAAGATTGTTGATACAATCTCTATCTTCTTAATTTTATGGAGGCATGTTTTGTGGCTCAGCATGTGGTCTATCTTGGAGAATGTTCCATGTACGCTTGAGAAGAATGTGTATTCAGCTTTTTGTGGATGAAGTGTCCTGTATATATCTACTAAGTCCCTTTCTTCCATCGTTTCCCTCAGATGAAGTATGTCCTTGCTAAGCTTGAGTCTGGTTGATCTATCAAGAGGTGACAAAGCAGTGTTGAAGTCTCCCACTAGTATTGTGTTGCTATTGATGTCTTTTTCCAAATCTATGAGTAGTTGTTTTAAGTACTTTGCTGGTCTCTCATTAGGTGCATATACATTTATTATTGTAAGTTCTTCCTGTTGTACAGATCCTTTGATCAATAAGAAATGGCCTTCACTGTCTCTTATGACCTTCTTCACTATGAAATCGATGTGGTCTGATATTAGGATGGCTACCCCAGCTTTTTTATGGGAGCTGTTTGCCTGTAGGATTGTTTTCTAGCCTTTGACTCTGAGTCTGTGTTTGCTTTGACTATTGAGATGTGTTTCCTGCAGGCAGCAGAATGTTGGGTTCAATTTTCTAATCCATCCTGCCACTCTATGTCTTTTAATTGGTGCGTTTAGCCCATTGATATTGAGAGAGATTATTGTTATGGGATTTTGTCCCATTTTTCTGTTGAAATTTGGTGTATTTGAGGGGCCTTTCTTGCCTTAAAGTAGCCCATTTAGTTGTTCTTGTAACCATGGTTTTGAGTCTATGAAGTTTCTGAACTGTTGTTTGTCTGTGAAACTGTGTGTTGTTCCTTCTATTATGAATGAGAGTCTCGCTGGGTAAAGTATTTTTGGGGAGACATTTATTTCATTGTGTTTTTTCACTATGTCCCACCACTGTTTTCGGGCCATGAGGGTTTCATCAGAAAAATCAGCTGTGAATTTTAAGGATGCTCCTTTGTAATAGATTTCTTTCTTCGATCTTGCTGCTTTCAGAATTTTGTGTCTGTCTAAGGTTTTGGTCATTTTGATCAGAATGTGTCTTGGGGTATTTTTATTCGGATTTCTTCTAGCTGGTACCCTTCGAGCCTCCTGAATGTGGTCACAACTTTTCTTCAGCTCTGGAAACGTTGTAGCAATGATGTCTTTGACAGTTTCTTCTTCATCAAGGTTTTCTTCCTGTCCCTCTGGGACTCCAGTAATTCTTATGTTACCCCTTTGGCTTCATCACGATCTTCTTTTGCCATCTGTTCCCGAATTGTGAGTCTCTTTTCCATTTTCTGCTCTTTTCTAGAGAGTCTCTGAACTTCATCTTCGAGCTCACTGATTCTGTTCTCAGCAACTCTTACTCTGCTGCTGAGGCCTTCCACTGAGTTTTTCAATTCGCCCACAAGATTTTTCAGGTCTGACATTTCCGATTGCATTTTCCTCATTTCTGCCTTCAAATCCTCTTGTCTTCTATTGGCATTGCTTTCCATTGTTTCTTTTAGTTCCCTAAGCATCCTAAGTAGCTCCCTTCTGAATTCCTTGTCAGAGAGGTTGACTAACACTACAGTACTGTTGGTGTCATCTGGGCTAGACTCTTCAATAAGAAAGTTTGGTGGGATTTTGCGTTGCTTTACCATTGTGACAAGTGTGGTTTAGTCCTTCACGTTCACTGTTACTATTCTGCTTGATATGCAGTGTGAGTTAAGATAGGCTTATGAGTTATTGGCTACTGTGTTTCCAGTGGCTGAGCTAAACTAGAGAAGTTTCCATCTAAGAAGGTAGCTTATGGTTCCTATGGCATATGCAGTGGGAGAATATTTCGTGGCCTCGACTCCGGAAAGAGTCCCTGGCACTAGACGAGGAGTTGGGAAGGTCTCCTGGTTGGAATGAGGAGCTGTTCAGCTTTGTTGCCCAGAGCTGGGCCTCCGTGCCCGTCCCACGCAGATCAGGGGAGAAAACCGGCTTTCTAGGCGATGGAGCTAGCTGTGCATGCGCAGAGAGGGTCCCAGGCCCTTGGGGGCGGGCTGTACGTGGTTGGAATAGGAGCCGTTCAGCTTGGTTGCCCAAAGCTGGGCCTCCGTGCCCGTCCTGCCTAATGTAAATTTTAAGTGTAAAAATTCAATGGTCAAGTTCATAAATGTATATCATGGACTGGCAAGTATTTAACATATATGAAATAAATATTCCTAAACTGAGACACAAAGTATAATAAAACATATATAAAACATATTCATATATAGACACATATTCACTTAATTACAAATTTTCTCTATTTTATCTTACATTTGTACTGTTTTATTTTTACCACAAATAACCCATAATAAAAAATAAGTTTGTCATTTCCTTTTGTGCCTCTTACTCTGAATTCTTTTTTAAGGTTGAAAGCTCCACTTCTAATCCATTCTGTAAAGAAGTCTTTTTCAAAAGGGAACTGAAAATCGTGTTTCCAGCCCATCTGAGAGAAAGAGAGCTCTTGTGTAAGTATGAAGAGAGACCTGATATAGATACACATGTTCTGAGATGGAAAAAGGAAGCAATGCTGAGGCTGTAAGAATCAAGTAGGCAATTTTTGTTTTGTTTTGTTTTGTTTGGGGGCTTAGTCCATGGTGCTCAGTTCTTACTCCTGGTTCTGTGCTCAGGGATCACTCCTAGAAGTGCTGTGGGGAAGAGATGTGGTGCCAAGGGTAGAACCTGGGGGCAGGGGTGGGGGGAGTTGTACCAGACAGACTCCCTACCTAATGCACTATCACTCTGCTGCCAAGTAGATACTATATAGGCAAGGATATTAGGCCTTGTATTGTTTGAAATATTTGTTATGTTCCCTTGAACAAAATGAACAACACCAATTGAAACCCACATAGAGTATCCGTTTGTAAGAACACAAGTGAGGTCATTATTTCCCTCTTTGGAGAAGAATGTATTAAGCATGTATGAGGAGATTGCTGGCATGGAAGAATTGAGCACACTCGGAGAATTAGTGGCAGGGCAAGAGAGGGGAGGGCTTGAAGAGGGGCTGCCCTTTTGAGTTGTACTTGTCTTCTTGAAAATAACAGTGTTGATGTGTCTGTCCTTTCATTGTTTTCCCTCCCTACCAAGACTAACATGCTGTCCCATCCCCTGGTGGATTTCAACCTCACTGTCAGCCTCCATTCAGGACTTGATGCCCAGATGTGTCCTCCTGCAGGATCCTCCACATGCTGTGTGCCAATGACAATGCTTCCCATCCTGCGGCACCCTGTGAATTCCTATTCAGTTATTTCATTTCAACTCTTTTCAAATTCTCTACTTATTCGATATGCCAGACACAGTAACAACAAAGTCTCCGATGGAGACGTTACTGGGCCTGCTCGAGCAAATCGATGATCAACGGGAGGGCCTTTACTTATTCCAAAGTTTCTAATTTTTCGTTCACAGCAACTCTGCTTAGCATCAGTTATCAGACACAGAACTGGAGTTCTGAAGACATTATTCACATGATTTAATTAGCTCCCAGCTCCTCTGCTCATCTCTAAACCTGTTCATAAGAAAAATTGCTTCTACTGACTTGCTGATCCCTAGTATTTAGAAATGTATCTAGCACACTGGCATCTGATATTTAATGCCTGAATCAATATAAACTATCTGCTCTCTCTCGATCCTTTTGTACTCCTATTCCAAGCATTCTATCCCTGCACCTCCTATAAAGAAACTTTTTATAAGTCTGTTACGTGTGTTTTGAACTTATAAATTATATATACTATACGTATGCTCTGCATGCATAATATACACACATGTATACTATACATATGCATGTATGACAATGTCTATCCTCCCGTTGTTCATCGATTTTCTCGAGCGGGCCCAGTAACATCTCAATTGTGAGACCTGTTGTTACTGTGTTTGGCATATCGAATACATCACGGGTAGCTTGCCAGGCTTTGTAAACATATACATGTATGTATAATATACACATACATGTATGTATAATAGACATATACATATGCTCTACATGTATAATGCATACTTTATATATAGTATACACAAGTATAAACATATATATTTGCATATAAGATGCCGTATATATATATAATAGTGGTTTACATTAGAGTTAGAAACACATCTAGATGGCCTGGAGTAGATACTTTGTACACATGTAGGTCCAGTCCCCAGCACTTCAGGGTCTATGAGTCACTACCATCAGAAGTCACTCTTGAGCAAGAATTTAGGAACGTCACGACCTGCACTTTGAGGTATGACCCCAAACCAAAAAAGAATAAAAAATATTTTAGATTATGTTTATTTTATGCCAAAGTCCATTCAAGTTATTTTGCATATAATCATTCACTCCATTTTAGTTTAAATCCCATGTTGTCGGTTAGATCATATTCAATTATATCTGGGAGATTTATGAAACAAATTATGTTCTTAATTAGATTCTGAAATGTCATCTTTGTTTTACAAGTGAGCATTTTGAGATAATAAAAGGCTTAGCAACTTCCTGCGTCATCCAATGATAATTTATTTTGGTGGCTTCAGGATAGGAACAGGACTAAATGATGCTAGGGCTCAGGCTTTTGTCCAAGGTATTGAAAGAGGCGGGCAGATGGGGGCAGAGGAGAAAGGGCTGGCAGTGAGTTCTAAGGTCTATTTATTTTTGTTGTTAAAACCAAGAAGAGATTGAAAGAAGGCATTCTGTCACTAAGTCTAAAGTATCAAAAAGCATTAAGACCGGAAATACTTTGTGAACACAGGAACTGATCAGGTATAAAACTCTTACCTGGTGCCAGCACCAGCCCAGAGAAGGTTCGAACACCCTCTGGGGAGAAGTTCTGTAGGTGACCAAGTGATAGCTCCAAGCTCTTCTTGACAATATCCCCAAAACAGACTCTTTTCTCCATAGAAAGTCCTACATGGGGGTAATTGAAGAGAAAACATTTCAAACCAACTCATCAAAGTCAGGTAGGCCCACTTGCTGAGATTGGGGGGCACACATCTACCCGGGATGTGCACTTGTGACTGTCCCTCTGGGGAAGTCCATGTTCTTAGTTGACATATTAAATTCTGCCCTTTTTCTTCTTCATATCATTAGATAAAACAGTTGATGCTACTCCTCAACTCTTTGGATATTTGTTTTTCTGCGAGAATATGACAGTCCCAGAAAATTTAGGAAGAATTTAGGATTAACTTTTATTTTTTTGCATGGAGCAACTCCTCACCACAGTCCGAGTTCCCTGGCACCCTGAGAAATGGGTGACAGGAATCATTTCCCTTGCAGAGGTGAGCAAGTGATACCAGGTGTGATGTGAGGATTTGTGAAGCTGGTGGAAGCTACAGTCTAGACCATGCAGATGCTCAGAATAGATTTTCTCAGTCCTTAACTTCCCCAGGTGCTTCTCTGTGAGACTAAGTGATACTTCTCTTCTCCCTACTTTATATATATCACCCGTAATAATACCATGATCTAGCATAATCTAGTGTTGTTTCTGCAGTTCTTTTTTTTTCTTTTTCCTTTTGGGTCACACCGTCAATGCACAGGAACTACTCCTGGTTCATGCACTCAGGTATTACTCATGGTGGAGCTCAGGGGACTATATGGGATTCTGGGAATTGAACCCGGGTTGGTCGTGTGCAAAGCCTTACCCGCTGTGCTATCACTCCAGCCTCGTTTCTGCATTTCTTAAATCATATTATGCTATCCCAGTGAGAATCAAGAGCATGTGAATTCATAGAATAAACACAGTGCCACCCACTAGACCTTCACTATTTGACACTTTTTTTTTGAATTTTTGGGTCATTCTCATCAATGCCCAAGGATTATTCCTGGCTTTGTGCTCAAGAATTACTACATGAGATTCAGGGGATCAAACACAGGATGGTTGTGTGCAGGGTAAACTCCAAGACCTTCATTATTTAAAAGAAAACTTGTTTTTTAGTAAAGGATATTGTATTATGAAGAGAAATCAAAATGGTAGAATGCGAATTCTATTTTAAAGAGTTATGTGGAAGGCAGTAAAGTGTAATGCATGAAACCTCATCAGTAACAGTACTGAAAACCATAATGCAAATATTTATCCCCTGTCCCAAATACCTCTCTTAAATGCATGGTGGGAGGCAAACATTGGTGAAAAGATTGATACTGAAAACACTGTATGCCCAAGACCCTATCGTGAGTAACTTTGTAAATCGATTAAAATGTTGGTAGAGCCTAAGCTGTGTGATTGCTCCTGTTTGATAGTTTATAATCTATCGGGGGTGGGGGTACGGGGAAGAATTAAATTCTTAACACTTCTCAAAAAATATATATATTAGAGTAAATCCCAAAGTAGGTACTGGGTGGGGTTAAAAGAATGGAACACGGGGCTGGAGCCATAGCACAGCTGGTAGGGCGTTTGCCTTGCTGCAGCCAACATGGCCAACACAAGTTCGATTCCCAGCATCCCATATGGTCCCCTGAGCACCGCCAGGAGAAATTCCTGAGTGCATGAGCCAGGAGTAACCCCTGAGTATCGCCGGGTGTGACCCAAAAAGGAAAAAAAAAAGCAAAAAAAAAAAAAAAGAATGGAACACAAGACCTAATAGTCAAATTAATTGCTGCAGTTTCAGCCTCTCCAGAAAGTGGAATTATAAAACAATCAATCTGCATCTTCCAGGTTAGCACTAATGAGGTAATCTGCATGATAAGATGCACCTGTCTTCCCCTTGAGGAAGATACATTATCTGACAGAATCCTGTTCTTTACCAATATCTTCCCACCCTCTCTATGATTTTAAAAAACTTTCCATTGTACAAATGTTTGGTAGGATCTTTCTATGTGCTATAGGGGGGATTGCCTGGGTTCATGAATCACTTAATAAAGCCAGTTAGATCTCTAAATCTATTGTGATGAATTTTGGTTTTTTAACACATAAAAGTTTACCCAGGCATTTGTTTATATCATGCCGATTATTGCAACTGATTTCTCCTAATCACTTTTCTTACTCTAAATACCCTATCAATCTTGCATTTCCCTAACTCATCATCTTATAACTCTGCTTTTATTAGGTAATTTACTTGCTAGGAGACATCAATATAGTTCCTATTTGCAAATTAGAGCCGTGGTCTGAAAAGCACCAGAAAACTAAAGAGAAAAGAGGGGCTTTATTGGCAAGAAAACAACTTATAAAAGTTGAGAAGCACAAGCTGGAGAGGAAACTACAAGTACAGGAAATAGAGGTCTAGTTCCATTGAGGCAGAAGCAGTCTTGGAGTGAAAGGCAAAATCTTTTTTTTTAATTTTTTAAAATTTTTTGTCATTTATTTTGTTTGGAAGCCATGTATACTGATGCACAAGAGTTATTTCAGGCTTTGTGCTCAAGAATCACTCCTGGTGATGCTCAGGGAACCATATGGGATGCTGGAGATTAAAGTCGGGTTAGGCTCATACTAGACAAGAGCCCTCCCCACTGTTCTATCTCACCAGGGTGAGTTTGGGGGTTTTTTTGAGTGGGTTGAGGGGCACAGTTAGCAATGCTCGGGGCTACTCTGGAACTACTCCTGGCAGTGTTTGGGAGACAATCTAGGACACCAAGGATCAAACCCAAGTTGGTTATATGCAAGGCAAGCACCCTATCTGCTATACTATTACTTGAGCCCAGTTTTCCTTTTTTTTTTTTTCAAAGAAGAAAGAACGTTTCTCAGAGCTGGATATGTGCAAATGGAGACTGCCCAAATGAACATGAGGTCTAGTTTTATTCCTTTCTCTAATGAAGAAAAATAGATTCAAGAGTTAAAGAGTCAGAGTGTGATGGCATGAGTAACCTCTGAGCATCGATCGCCAGATGTGATTCAAAAAGCAAAATCAATAAATTAATCAAGATAAGGGAAATCGATAGAGTCAGATTTGTTGTGGGTTCTAATTTTATTGCTGATAAGGAGTGGAACTCATGGAAGATATAAAATATTGGAGACTTCCCATTAAGAGTCTATAGCTTGACATTTCTGCCAGAAATAAGTGAGGTGTGGCCTCTTAATGACCAAATGCTCACTCCTTTATTTTTTAGCAGGACAAGGCTCTCTTTACCCAGAGGGTCATTATCCGCCTGTCAGTTTTACTTCTGTGAAAGTTAGCACGCGCATTTAGTAGTTTTATAGTAAACATTAATGGGCTGGAGCGATAGCACAGCGGGTAGGGCGTTCGCCTTACAAGCGGCCAACATGGCCGACCCGAGTTCGATTCCTCCGCCCCTCTCGGAGAGCCCGGCAAGCTACCGAGAGTATTCGATATGCCAGACACAGTAACAACAAGGTCTCCAATGGAGACGTTACTGGGCCCGCTCGAGCAAATCGACGATCAACGGGAGGGCCTTTACCTTATGAATATTAATGAAAGGGAACAGAGGGCTTATATTGGTGAGGAATGTGCATAAACAGAAAACAGAGGGGAAATATCATGAGGGGTGTGTTTCTGATTACAGTAATGAAAAAAGTGACTATAGATGAGGAGGGCTCAATCACACACTTTCCTCTTACCTGTGTTATCCATCCACCTGCGAGCCTAGGCAGTCAGCTGGCAGGTCCTTTGGCTATAAATTTCAGGAACCCATAAATCTTAGAAATTATTGGAGGATTCAAAGGTTCTAATAACAGGGCCTGCCCACATGGCTGAGTCTGGCAAACTCCCCATGGCGTACCCAATATGCCAAATACCAGTAACAATGATGGGTCTCATTCTCCTAAAGAGACTTGAATATAATCTCAGGGCTAGGATGAAGGAGACATTAATGGGGCCTGCTCGAGGCAATCGACGAATAACAGGATGATTTGTGATTGAATAACAGGGCCTAAGACATAACTTAATTGGCCAAGAGCATGGTTTTTCTGTGGGAAGTCTTGGTTTGATCCTTGAGACCATCGGGGTCCTGAGTACTGCCAGGAATTTCCCCTGAGCACTGAGTCATCAATAGCTCCTGAGCACCAAAGATGTGGTCCAAAACCCAAAAAAGTAAAAAAATACCAAAAGTTTTTGGAGAGACATCATGCATTGTGAAAGGAAATCATCCTGGTGTTAGTTCAGGAAAAAGTTTAGGTCTCTTCTCTAGATAGTTTACAGGCAGAAATACAACAATGTCTTCTTAAGACAGAGAAGGAAAAGACTATCAGAGCTTAAAAAATTCTTTTCTTCAACAACTACCTAGCGTTGGTCCTGTCTGGATTTTCAGATAGGGCCACTAGAGTTGTTTGTATCCTTACTGTTAGGCTACAGACCAGACTCCACGAAGAGGAAGACATTTTTATTAGAAAAGCCTGCCAGATAAACACCCTGAGAGAGAAAGCAGCTGGAAAACACAGGGCACTTTCTTTATGCAGGCATACACTTCATTATAGGTTGTGGGGGGTGGGTGAGGGTCCCCTGCTTCCTTGCTTAATCAGACCAACAGCCAGTTGTGTAAGTTTAACAGGGGTAGCGTATCTAAGAATGCCTGTTCCCCTTTATTCTCAAGAAGCATGATTTTTTGAACTTCGAACATCTGGTTAAATGTACAAACTGTCTTATATTTTGTCCATCAGTATCTGAGAAGCGGGGATGCTTCAATACTATCTCATATCTCCAACACATTTGTAAAGAAAAGGGGTGATATATATATATATATATATATATACAGTAATGAAAAAAGGTTATATATATATAAAGGGGTGATGACTTCCTAATGTCTTGGGGAGCAATAAACTTAGAATTAGGTGAGGGTCCTAGACTCCCATGTGAACAGAAGTCAATGATCAGGGTTTAGGGAACTGGCAGGGCCTCTGGTGGCTAAGGGCAGGTATCCTCTGATGGAGGGAATTGTTAATACGGGTGTAGAAGCAGCAGCTTGAAGGTTTTCCTGCTAACTTCTGAAATAGGCTCCTGTACAAATCTCAAGAAGCAGGGGAGGTACATTAGACCGAGAACGAATATGGCTAAGGGTCCTATGATGGAGGACATAAAGTAATATGGGAGGGAACAAGCCTTACATTTCAGAGGGTGAGTAAGGAGAGGCACTTTCCAGAGCTAGATCATTATTATTTTTTTTGTATATTTTGTTCAACCTAACCTGATTGGTTAATATAATAACAGCATTTCTCTCTCAGGGAGAGGCAAGTCGCTCCCTTCTGTTCTATTAGTAGATCCAGGACCCAGTGGTTTTGAAGTGTGACCCTTGATAAGGAAGTTATTTGCAGTAGTAGTGAGATGAGGGCACGCATGGGCAGCAGTATCAGCAGCTATTTACAGACCCTTTGATAGTCATCCTGGGGTATTGGGAGTGGTTATGCTAGGTCCGTGAGGAAATGAGGATTGGGTCACGCTTAGTATCCCATGCCAGGAAGTCAATTCAGTGGCTGGCAATAGGGTCTCACTGTGACCTCTTATACCCTGACTAGACAAAGGAGCAATGACAATGGGTCATGGGAGTGAACATGCCCTCGACACAGTGGTAATTTCTATTTGCATCTATCCAGCTACGAATATAAATGACATGGAATTCATGGCTGTAAGTTCAAAGCTTCAAGGGTTTGTCTGATAATGGCTTGTGGCAAATTGCACAAAATTCCTCTTGCTAGTCCAGAAGTTGGAAGGGCAAAGTTAGGTGGACCTTAACCAAGATGTCCCATCTCACTAAGGAAGTAGGACAGGGAGGAATTACCAGAAAAGGATGATTTAATGCAAATCAAAAGAGGTGAAATAAAAGAGGCTCCATCCTCAAGGGTCATGGAGCTTACCATCAACCTCCACAGGCCTGTAAATTCTCAGTCAAGAGACCAAGGAGATTGAGTACTTGGTAAGGGCCTAGTGAGGCAGGAAACGAAGTCTACGAGACTCTCTGTGAGTCCCTGGGGACCTCTTTAAGCTTATTGTCATGGACAGCTTTAAGTGCATTACTTGAAAACCACACTATAGGCAGGTAAGCATTTAATGCCAGCCGTGAGAGATGCCAGGCTTGGAATCTCAGTGACGGTTCTCTCTGGGGACAGCCACTGCCCCAGTGGCCGGGAAAGTAGGTAGTGTGTGTGTCATTAGCATGGGCCTGGACTGCCTGCCAAACATGTCCTGCTCATCTGCTAAATTGTAGAAAACACCATGACATATTTGTCATGTCAGGTCAGGTGATAGTCTTGGGTCAGCTATCTGAATTCCTTTATGTAGGTATGAGAATCCTTAGAGAAGGAGCATAAATGCTTCTTGATCTGAGAGAGGTCCATCACAGAGAAGGGGACATGAAAACGGACAATGCCTTCTGGGCCGTGACTTCTCATGCAGACACAAGGGGGTCAAAAAGGGGGAAGATGGTGAGACATTGTTCCCTGTAGTCATCTTGCAGCCAGATGGGCCATGGAAGGAGAATTAGGAGGAGAGGAGGGCACTGTAGGAGAGACCAGAGGAGGAACAGAGAGAGGTGGCTAGGCTCAGGGACAGATGCAGAGGAGGAGGACAGAGGGAGAAGGAAGCCAAGACAGGGATGGAAGTTGGAGGAGACTTGGAGAACCAGGGCTGGAAGAGCAGGGCCCTAAACCTTGCAAGTCAGGAAAATTCTTCAAGTCCAGTGAGGGAGAGGGAATTTGGGAGGGGGTCCAGTGCAAGAAGGACCTGAAAAATGTGGTAGGTCTTGATTAGAGTGATAGTGAATAGCAAAGAGTGCATGGATCTAAGGAAATTCCAGCCATTTATCTGTGTTTTGGTGGAAAAGAACCAAAGTTGAAAGGGTGTTGTAATCAAAAGTACAACTCCCAGGCCACTTAGAACCATCCTAGGGGATGTATTGTGGCCAAAATGTATTATAATAGTGAGTCAGTCATTTGAACTCAGTTTCCTTGTCCATGCTGAGGGCCAACAAGAAACAGATGAGACAACCCAAAGGGGAGTCACTCTCTACTTTTGAGCAACCCCTTCCCAAGATTGAGAGGGAACAGTGGAAGAGGAGAAGAAGAGAATGGAGAGGGTTAGTAAAAAAGATACAAAGAAATCAAAGCTGGATATCCTTAACATTTGATTTTTTAAAATTTATATTAATAGGAATTTTATTTTTATTAAAGTACTATCAGTTGGGCTGGAGCGATAGCACAGTGGTAGGGCGTTTGCCTTGCATGTAGCTGGCCTGGCAAAGCCGGGTTCGATTCCTCCACCCCTCTTGGAGAGCCCGGCAAGCTACTGAGAGTATCTCTCCCGCACGGCAAAGCCTGGCAAGCTACCCATGACATACATATTTAATATGCCAAACATAGTAATAACAAGTATCAAAATGGAGACGTCACTGGGCCCGCTTGAGCAAATCAATGAACAACGGGAGAACAGTGCTACAGTGCTACGATCAGTTTAAAAGTACATAGTTGGGTTTTTGACACAGAGTGTTCCATCACCCATCCCAGCACTTCCCTCTTCTAGTTCCCAGACTCCCTCTCCTGCCTGCCATCTTGACAGGCGCCTTTTAAAAAGCAACTATCATCCATTGCTGGTGTGAATGTTCTCTTGGTTCAACACCTGTGGAAGATCTGATTTTGTTTGACCTGAAATGACAACCGAGTGGTTGCCTA
The DNA here is from genome assembly GCF_029834395.1 of Sorex fumeus. Classification (NCBI taxonomy): domain Eukaryota; kingdom Metazoa; phylum Chordata; class Mammalia; order Eulipotyphla; family Soricidae; genus Sorex; species Sorex fumeus. The sequence goes on from NW_026606077.1 coordinate 1,908,664, forward strand.
ATGGAAAGTAGAGGGACCCTTCCTCACAAGAGAATGAACTAGAAGTACCTGGTTTAACCTTATGATTTACTCCCTGTGAACTGACTGGCACACCTTTGAAAAGTGGGATGGGGGAAGGGATGAAGGGAGGAAGAGAGTGAACAGGAGGGAGCGAGGAGGAAGAGAAATCAAGACTCACCAGTAAAATCCTGGCAATTGGCATAGCTGGGTTTTGGAGGGGTTCTGACTGGATTCCTGGTGTCTAGGAACAGTGAAGTCTCGAAGATGTCAGCAGCCTGAGTTAGAGAGGGCCGAGGGCCAGGGGCAAAAGTGAGCCCCTGATTAGCTTTTAAAACAGTGCCCCTAGGGAATCCTCCCAGATTTTGGTCCTAGAATATTCGTCTCCCGGAAACCAAACCAGATTCTAATGCGAGCAAGAAAGCTTTACTAGAAAAGGTTGCTGGAAGGGGAAACAGAGGGCAGAGAAATAGTGTATGGCACTTGCCTTGTACTCGTTCAACAATATAGTCCCCCAGACACAGCCAGGAGTTATTCCTGAGTACAGAGCCAAGAATAGTTCCTGAGAATTGCCTGGGTCTGGCCAAAAACCCAAACGTCCTACAAAACAAAACACTGTAGTACTGTCCTCCCATTGTTCATCGATTTTGTTTGAGTGGGCCCAGTAAGGTCTCCATTTTGAGACTTGTTATTACTGTGTTTGGCATATCAAATACGTCACGGGTAGCTTGCCAGGCTTTGCTGTATGGGCGAGATACTCTCGGTAGTTTGCCAGGTTCTCCGAGAGGGGTGGAGGAATTGAACCTGGGTCGGCCTGGCCAGCAGCATGCAAGGCAAACACCCTACCACTGTGCTATCACTCCAGCCAAAAAAAAAAAATGGATAGAAAAAAGAAAAGTCATCGGGAACATACCCTGAGGGTAGGATGCCCTGGAAGGCACAGGGCGCTGGCTTTATACAGACCAAGAGGCCAGTAGGGAAGGGATTTTCTTGCTTTAGCAGACCAGTTCAATATCTAGGTTTAATGAGGGTAACATTTTTAGGAAACCTTGTTCCCTTTTGTCTTTGAGAAACACAGTTTTCTGGCCTCCCAACATCCGGCTAGATGTCCAAACTGCCTTACATCTTATCCAGGAGATATTCAAGCAATGGGTTTTTTCTCAGTTCTGCCTTATACTACTATAGGCACATACTATCTTCCCTTGATTTTGAAGTGGCTTGCAATTTCATTCGATGCACAATCTCTTTTATTTTAGGGGGTCTTCTCTGTTTCTCTGTCCATGTCTCTGTCTTTCTGTCTATCTCTTTCTCTCTCTTTATATCTCTCCCTCGCTCTATTCTCACACCCATCTGTCCGGTTAAATCCATATTCTTCCTTAACACATATTCTTCCTCAATAAAGCCTTCATCATAATTTGTCTCTCCTGAAGAATTTTTCCTGGAATGGAAATAAGGATCGGGATCCAAGTGGCAGTTGGGACTAGCATATTTTTCTATGCAGAGCATAGCCTTGACTGCATTGAGAACAGTTTCCTGAAAATTCGGTTGGTAGAGACAAGCCTTAACAACGCAAATCACATGCAACTTTACAGCCGCCTTCCTGAGGATGGAAAACTGCAATGCCTTCCTGATGTAGGAGGTCACATATTGTTGAGCAGGCCTGATCTCCCTGGAGCACACATTCCACAACCTTTATCAACAAAATATTTCCTTTTTGAGGTGGGTAGTCTTTGGTTTGTTTTGAAGCCATGCTCAGCAATGCTCAGGAGTTATTCATAGCTCTACACTAAGGGATTATTTCTGGCAGTGCTCAGGGGACCACACAGGATGCCAAGGCGTGAATAGAGGTTGGCTGCATGCAAGGCAAGTACTCTATTAGCTGTACTAGCACTCTGCCCCCTAATATATTTCTAAGTCTCTGTTTTGGTCCAGTTAAAATAATAACAAATAATAGCAAGGTGGCCTCTCAGGGTTCAGGGACATCCTCCACCTTTTAAGCACATATATTTCAAACTCTAAGCCTCTGCTTTCTTGGCACTGATTTTTTCTGGGGAGAGAAGAAAAAAGCTGCTTCAGGTTAGGTGCTATAATTCACTCTTGTCTTTCTGAGTAAGGGCTGGAGCGATAGCACAGTGGTAGGGCGTTTGCCTTGCACGCAGCCAATATGGCCGACCCGAGTTCGATTCCTCCGCCCCTCTCGGAGAGCCCGGCAAGCTACCAAGAGTATCTCGCCCGCACGGCAGAGCCTGGCAAGCTCCCCGTGACGTATTCGATATGCCAAACACAGTAACAACAAGTCTCACAATGGAGATGTTACTGGGCCCGCTCAAGCAAATCGATGAACAACGGAAGTACCGTGACCGTGACCGTCTTTCTGAGTGCCTACTCCTCCTGGCTCTACAATCAGGAATTACTCCTGGCAGTACTCAGGGACCATGTGGGATGCTGGGAATCGAAACTGGGTCGGCCACATGCAAGGCAAAAACCCTACCCACTGTGCTATCACTCCAGCGCCCTGCTTTGCTTTTAGAGTCAAACCCAGTGATGTCCAGGGGTTTCTCCTGGCTCTGCACTCAGGAACTATTCCTAGTGGCACTCAGGGGACCATATGGCATACCAGGAATCCAACCTGGTTAGGCCATGTGCAAGGAAAATGCCCTACCCTCTATACACACACTCTCTCTCTCTGGCCCCCATATATTTTTCTTTAGTCAGTTAACTCTGTGTATGACATGCCATTTGAGTCGACTCTATTACCTTTGTGCCTTGGCTACTTTCTTCCAGCCTTGAGTGGTATCTTTCTCTAACCTCCTAAATCATACCCTTCCACTAGGACCTTTGCAAAGGAATCTTTAATCCTAAAATTTACATTGTTGTCAGGTTCTCTAAGTGAAACTTCCACCAAGTATATTTTATACCCTATATTACACTTACTTAATTTAATGAGCTCAAGGGTTTTTTTTTGTTTTTGTTGTTGTTGTTTTGTTGTGAAGTGAGAGCTTTTATTGAAAATTACTTAGAATTCTGCAAGTGGACACCCCACCGCTACAGTCATGCCAAAGGCTCAACTCACCAATCTGCAAAAATTTCAGGAGTCCGGTACTCAGGCTGAGAACTCTGGTGTCTTCTCAGAGTGGGGGCTGGAAGCCTCCTTCCACACCTAGTAGCTTCTTTTTTCTTTCTTTTTTAAAAAATTTCATTGAATCACTGTGAGATAGTTACAAGCTTTCATGTTTGGGTTACAATCACACAATGATCAAACACCTATCCCTTCACCAGTGCACATTCCCTACCACCAATATGAGCGGTATACCCCCCCCCCGCCTCCTTTCCCAAACTCTCTCTGCCTCCATAGCAGACAATATTCCACATACTCTCTCTCTCTGTGTACTTTTGGACATTATGATTTGCAATACAGATACTGAGAAGTTATCATATTTGGTCCATTATCTACTTTCAGAACACATCCTGAATGATTCCTCCAGCCATCATTTCGTTAGTGATCCCTTCTTTATCCCAGCTGCCTTCTCCCCTCCTCTCATGAGGCAGGCTTCCAGCTATGGAGCAATCTTCCTGGCCCTTGTATCTATTGTCTTTGAGTGTCAGCGTCATGTTATGTTATTTTATACTCCACAAATGAGTGCAGTCCTTTTTTGTCTGTCTCTCTCTTTCTGACTCATTTCACTCATTTCACTGGGTTTAGAGTCAAACCCAGTGATGTCCAGGGGTTTCTCCTGGCTCTGCACTCAGGAACTATTCCTAGTGGCACTCAGGGGACCATATGGCATACCAGGAATCCAACCTGGTTAGGCCATGTGCAAGGAAAATGCCCTACCCTCTATACACACACTCTCTCTCTCTGGCCCCCATATATTTTTCTTTAGTCAGTTAACTCTGTGTATGACATGCCATTTGAGTCGACTCTATTACCTTTGTGCCTTGGCTACTTTCTTCCAGCCTTGAGTGGTATCTTTCTCTAACCTCCTAAATCATACCCTTCCACTAGGACCTTTGCAAAGGAATCTTTAATCCTAAAATTTACATTGTTGTCAGGTTCTCTAAGTGAAACTTCCACCAAGTATATTTTATACCCTATATTACACTTACTTAATTTAATGAGCTCAAGGGTTTTTTTTTGTTTTTGTTGTTGTTGTTTTGTTGTGAAGTGAGAGCTTTTATTGAAAATTACTTAGAATTCTGCAAGTGGACACCCCACCGCTACAGTCATGCCAAAGGCTCAACTCACCAATCTGCAAAAATTTCAGGAGTCCGGTACTCAGTGATACTCTCCATGTCTATCAATTTATAAGCAAATTTCATAGCTTCATCTCTCCTAACAGTTGCATAGTATTCCATTATGTAGATGTTCGAAAGTTTCTTTAACCAGTCATCTGTTCTAGGGCACTTGGAGTGTTTCCAGAATTTAGCTATTGTGAACCGTGCTGCAAAGAATACAGAGGTGATGTCATTTCTACTGTGCTTTTTTGCATCTTTGGGATATATTCCCAGAAGCGATATTGCAGGGTCATATGGAAGCTCAATTTCTAGTTTTTCAAAAAATGTCCATATTGTTTTCCAGAAAGGCTGGACCAGTTGGCATTCCTACCAACAGTGAAAGAGCATCCATTTTCCCTGCATCCACACCAGCACTGTTTGCTTTCTTTTTTTTTTTAATGTGTGCCAGTCTCGATGGTGTGAGATGACATCTCATTGTTGTTTTGATTTGCATCTCCCAGATGACTAGTGATCTGAAACATTTTTTCATGTGCCTTTTGGTCATTTGTATTTTTTTTTTTATGAGGGAACTTCTGTTCATTTCTTCTCCCCATTTTTTGATGGGGTTAGATTTTTTTTTCTTGTACAATTCTACTAGTGCCTTGTATATCCTGGATATTAATCCCTTATCAGATGAGTACCGGGTAAATATTCTTTCCCATTCTGTGGGGTCTATCTGTATTTTGGTCACTGTTTCTTTTGAAGTGCAGAAGCTTCTTAGTTTGATGTAGAGTCCTGGTGGCTATGCCCAACTCTCAGAGCCACAACCATGTGAACTTATTGGCCCAAACCATATATCTTAAAGTCTTTGGACCATGCCACAGCAAATCTTGGCTTGTGACATTTTCTAAATCCTCGAGCAAGATTCCAGTAGGAGTGCACCAAATTTGATGGCAATGTAACATTGAACACAATTAAACTCAAGCACAAAATAGTAACACAGAAGGCTCACTAACAATGAAGAGCCTAGTAAATCCTTAGGCAAAGACTTAACAAACCCATGATGAGATATGGATTTTCACATAAAAATAAATTTTATACTTATTGATTTTAAAATTGAGCCTATGTTATCTAATCAATTAAAATTCTGGAATTGAATCAATAGTTGTGGCTTTTAAAATATTACAATTTAATATTTTAGTTTTAAGCATTAAATTAATTTTTAAAAAGAATAAAAGATCTGAGAGGAAATGGGGGAAGTGTGTGTTCAAAAGAGAACATGGGCTTGAAGACCAAAGACTTGATCAGTACAAATATTGATTCTATAATATCTCTGCTTATTTCTCTACTCATGAGCCCTTTGTTTATTGAGAAATGTTTTTATTGTTGAACAAAAACATGTTTTTACTTCATTATTAACCATATTTAAGTCAGCAGTGATGGTATGAGAAAAGCATAAAAGTAAACCAGTTTTAAATGCTCTACTCCAGTTATTTTCTCTCGAGAAGACCAAACCTAGATTTTCACTTAAATATTTCAGAGAAAACCAAAATGGTAGAGCAGTATAATTTTACATTCTTTTCAATAAAATTATTCATGAATGTTCATATTTTAGGTGAAAGATTTATGCGATCTGAAGAGAAACCAGAACATGGAGTCACAGGACAGCAGGTAGGGCGTTTGCCTTGCACACAGCCAACTAGGCCAATCCAGGTTCGATTCCTCCATTCCTCTCTGAGGGCCCAACAAGCTACAGAGAGTATCTTGCCCACCCGGCAAAACCTGGCAGGCTCCCCGTGACGTATTCCATATGCCAAACACAGGAACAACAAGTCTCACAATGGAGACCTTACTGGGCCCGCTTGAGCAAATGAACAACGGAAGGACAGTGATATAGTGATGCACGGCATATTGTATTCAAGTATCAGCTACTTCTATTCTAATTGATATCCTAAGGTTGGAGATACAAAAAAATAATCATAATCACGGTTGTAAAATTTTAGAATATAATAAAGCTAGGAAGTTCAAGCGTTTATTGGGTACTAGATCCTGTTACAAGATCAGCTCTCAGAGCAATACTCTTCAGATGACTGTCACATCCTGGATTAGCCCAATAGGTCAAGGAGGCATACACACTTAATTAAAACACAGAAGTTTCCAGAACTCAACTGCAGATCCCCAGCATTGCTACTGAAGCTATATGTGAATGTAAAGGGGGGGGGGGGGGAAATCAACAAATAAGCAAACAGTATAATACTGTAGTGTTCTGTCTACCTCTATTCCAAATTAAGGGCCTTTTGAGTCTACAACTCTAAGTGATATTATTGAGGGTGACTTATGTGAAGTAGAAAGAAGAAGACAGCCTTCAGATGGAAGTCAGCTTACCTCTTTATCCGTGTGTATCACACAAGGGTGTACTTGGTGACGCTGAAGACTTACATAAATAGGTACGGAGTATCTTAATGGTTGCAGCCCCACTAGGTGGCTATAAAACCACTCTGGTCTTCCTTTTGCTCAATAAGCATAAAAAAATGATTCCTATCACTTGAACCATGGAACATAGGTTGCAGGAAGGAATTGCTCTTGCAGGAAAGGAAGACCGTCACAAATCTTACCCAGGCTATTGCAGGAATGCCAACTTCCCTCTAAGAAACAAATTTCAGATGATTAGTGAAAAAGTTTTATTTAGACATTATAAAGAGAAGAGCGAGAAACACCTTATTTTAATGTAAGATAATGGTAAACATCACTATACTTTAACATTGTCACCACCAAAAACTACAGGGAATTTTGAGAAATCAAGAAAGCACATAGGATGGAGATGATTCTTCCCACCTCTTTGTGAAGCTCAGACTAGCAAATTCATGTTTCTATTTTTTCTCTCCAATTTTCAGAAACAGAATGATATTTGGAATAAAGCTGTTTGTGATCCATCTGACTCAAAATGTTTCTTTTTCCATCTTCTCTGGATTTGACAATCCCTGTTCCCTTATGAATGTTTTCTCTCAACCCATACCTTAAAAGAATCTCTCCTCTTATCTGCAAAACAGGATTTAGACCTCTAAAAGGAGAAAAATAAAAGATACGAGCAGGCTCCAAATAGTTTTATTAAGCTCATTTAACACTTAACCAACCTAACTGCTGTTTCTATCTCTTCTAAAATTGGAATGTTAAAAATCAATCAATCTGAATTTCCAGGTTAGTACTAGTGTGGGGAGTCATAAGAGAATTCCATCTTCCTTAAGGAAAAGCGTTTTTTTCCCTTCTGTTTTGTTCTGTGCCCATCCATACCTAGTTGTGTTCAGATTTTCTGGCTATACCTACAGTGCTCCTAATTCTGTGTTCATAGATCACTCTTGGTAGACTCAGAAGACATTATGGGTTGCTCAAGTTAGCCACCTGCAAGGAAATGTCTTAGGAAGTCAATGCATTCTCTGAATCTTTCTTAATCTTTTTTTTCTACAACAACTCTGAACAACTTTCCATTATCTGTAGTTGCTTGTGACTTTATACTTGCTATACAGGCTGCTTCCTGGTTCACGAATCATTTAATAAAACTAATTATATCTTCAACATTATTTGGATCAATTTGGGTTCTTTAACAATAGGAGGCCAGACTAGCTTGGTAAAGGACAACAACTTTCCCATAGCAAACCATAGGATAGCTGACTTGCAGTGACTAGAATTTACATCTGAGTTAGTGCTCCAGGGTGGAATATTTAATGGTGTTGCCTAGGAAATGTCAGGACATCAACTCAGCCTCCAGGCAAGAACAGAGTTGCCTTGCCAAGAGCACTTTTCGTTCCACTTCTACCCACTGAGTGAGCACAACAAATAGATAAGGGTGAGAGAACATTGCTGCCAGAGCAGTACCGGCTCTTGGGGCTTAGGAGAAACCGAAACATAATAGTAACCCCATGCTGCCATTTTAATAAGCAATGAGACAACTACTGTCTGGTAGAACTTAATGAGGGAACGTCTGTTCTTCCATAGGAAGGAATAACATTCTTTTGAACAGTGAGGAAGAAAGTGATATCCCAGAATACACAGTAGTCCTGAATGAGTATCCAAAGAGTCTTATGAATTCAAACACAGAGGATTATTACCAAAACCCGTGGAGGAAAGGAAACCCAAATGGATGCGAAGAACCAAATAATATAAAAATATTGATAGAGGGTCTAGACTGACAGAACAGGTGGTTAGGAGTTTGCTTTACACCAAGTAGTTGCTGGTCTGATCCCTGGCACCTCACATGCTTCTCTAAGAAACACTAGGACTGATTTCTGAACAAATATCTAGGTGTTAGCCCTAAGCATCAGCAGAATTGACCCCATCCACCCACGGGTCAACCCTAAGTATGACCAGCTATGGACCCAAAAGAGAAAACAAAATTGATAGAACTAAGGGTAATCCTTAACCACTACAGAAGCAATGTTCAAACACTCGCAGAAAAATAATTGATAATTTTGTAAAGTCGTAGAATGCAGAATAAATCTTCAAGTACATAGGCATAAATATTGCTCGTAAACGTAAAGGCCCTCCCATTGATCGTCGATTTGCTCGAGCGGGCCCAAGTGAACTAATGTATATATTGCGGAAATGCTTACTTAGATTAATAATTTGATTCTACCTGACATCTCTGTTTATGTTTCTGATGGTCAAGCAGTAATTTATAAAAGTTCCTTGAATTGTAATATGCACACGTGAAAGAGAAAAGTATTAAGGGTGATATTTAGAAGTATATATTTAGACTACAGAGAAATGTAGTAATTTGCTTTATTTGTCTCATGTAGAACACCAAACAGAAACATCAAATGTATAATCAATCCTTTAAATTTTATTGCTTTAGCATACATGGTTTAATTTTCAGTTAAGCAAATCATTAATAAACTACAATGACATAAGTGGAAATACTGCTTCAAATAACACTACATAACTTCAAATCAAACACAGTGTAATGTGTGAAATAATTCAATTGAGAGCACAATAAAAAACATTTTTTATTGATTTACCTAAACATCAAAGGCACCCAGAATTTCAAAAAAGGAGTATTTGGACTTGTCAATGTCATAAGTTTATTAAAGAGCTTTTGCTATCCTTAGATGAATAATTCATTTTTATTGATTGGTGAAATTGATTTTAAGGATAAATATTGACCTGAAAGTTCTGCCAACTCTTTTGTAGTTTATCCATAGTCAAGCTATAAAAAGGCTTTAAATTGACCACTATGTACAGCCAATTTCCCTCAGTTTCATTCTGCCTTCTTCATCCTATGGTGAAATGTAAAGGCAAGTTGGACTAAAACACCTTAAAAGCCGCTAAAATTAAGATTCCAAAATATCGTTTGTAATAAGCATGACTATTATTGATTGCTTTTATTTCATTTCAGACTGTGCTAGTTGAAATCTGTTTTCATCTTGAATTATACTGTGCATATTAGCTTCTGAAATGTCACTAAGCTGTTGCTTGTAAAAGTACATCAACTAAAGGAAGTATGTTTTTATCCCAGTCACTATGGAACTAAAAGCATAATGAAGATAGAAAGCAGGGGTACCTGGAAACCTTTCACTGGAAGCTTTCATATTTAATCATCCAACATTCCTGAGAAAATTTTAAGTATCAACTATTAGGTACTAGATTTGTTATAATATATGACTACTTCTGTTTCAGGGAATTGTTTAGCCATGGCTATAGGTGAAAACTGTTAGGCTATCATTTAGGTCCATTGAAATTTTCTTTGGAAAGGATTGTACCCAAGACATAACTTTAGTACAAATGGGAAATACATCTAAGGACTGTGAGAGTTGTTACATTTACATATTTATATTATCGTGGACGTATTTATACCAATGTAGAGAAATTGACAATGATGTATACAATAAAATAATAATGGCAAAAAGTTTGGAAAGCAATTAAACACTATCTCTACAGTATTAAAAATTTTATTTTATGTTTAAAGCGTCAGGAAGAATGTTCTACTTTAATGAAATCAGGAAATAATATCTTAGACTGGTTTCTTTATTAATAAACACTCCAGGCAAAATTTGATTTTAGAAGCCCAGGTCAAAGAAATTCATAATCCCGAATTAGATTCTCAGTTAATACTTCAGATGCTCAGATAACTTACACAGGTGAAAAACTTAAATGGCATACCAAATGTTAACCTGGTATTATGTAATACAAGGATATTCAAATAGAAAATTGAAAAGTCTGTTCCGGAATAAGAGTAGTCGGTGTAATTATTGGAAATGTGCCTTACAGTCTTTAAGACATTCCTACTTTTTATGACCAAATATTCCAGTGAAAAATAAGCATCTTTCCTGAAAGTGAAAAATGTTATATACGATATATTTTATACATTTTATATTTTAATAATATTTTCAATATCTTTTGCATATTTTTAGATATACGTTTATAAATATGTGAAGTCTTCTCAAGAAGAGTTTGACAGTGTCAGCCATAGAGATAGCCTGGGGATGGCGTGTGACAGGAGAGAAACTGAGGACACTGGTAATGGGAAATGTATACCGTTGGGGGGATGTGTGTTGGAACATTGTTTGACTGAAATATGATTATAAACAGCTTTCTAACTGTGTATCTTTTACAGTGATTCACCTTAAAAAAAGAGGAGAGATTCTTTTCTTTTAACTGGAAACAGGTATCATAATTACTGCCAAATACCCCAGAATGAGGTATAAACAAATTCCCAGTTTAAATGAGGTATAAACAAATTCCCAGTTTAAAGAAAGAGACCCATGGCTCCAATGTAGAAGAGACAAGAGAAAAGAGACAAGAGACAAGAAGCCATTCCAGTTATATGGAAAAATCAAGAAGATATAGTCTTCAATTGTTTCTAAAGAAATCAAGTTATCAATAGTCCAGGATGCATTGTATACATTTTATACATTTTTGACCTCAATAAAGAAGAAAATATAAATTTGCTATAGCTTAGGTCAGTTTGGAATACAAGAAACTTGACAGTGAAAATGCATCCTGAAAAACACTTCACAGGGATACATGACCCTACAACATATAATTTATACTTTAACAATGAGGGGAAAAGACAAAAGAAAGTAGGGCCAGCAAATAGTTTTCACCATCAATCTATGCTTGAAGACCCATTGGAAAAGACATTTCCATTGAAAATTCTTCTCTGTGTAAATGAAAATAAGAAAATTCACTCATCATGTACTTTGATTCTATATTCAGTTTTTAAAGCTAAGAGTCAGTAGCTAATTGTGCACCTGAATTTTATCTGCTTGGATGATGTGGTCATGGAGTAATAGATCTTTTGTATCTTTTATCTTTTTTTACTTTTATGTAGAAATCCAGTCAACATTTGAAATATGTACATATCCAATTTCATTTTTTTTAGGACATGTAAGTGGTGTTGTGAACAAAAAAATCATATTTTAGAGTACAAAAACTTGAAAATTTAAAATCAGGAAGATTTTAGAAAGTTTTGGAAAGATTATTATCTTGACTAAGCCTCAGTTTTCTTATCTATGAACTATAATAGTGTCTATTCCACTAGATTAAAGAGAAGATTAAATAAGGTAACAGCACTGACTTACAGCTTGCACTAAGTGCAAAGATATCTATTTATTTTATCATCTAGGCTAGTCTAAGAACCTAGAATAAAGACTGTAATATGATAGTTGGCTCAAGAAATATCTATAACATCTGCGAATATATAGGCATCCTGGTTTCCTCTGTAGTTATCCATAATCAAAGCACAACATTTTCTGAATTTGTTTTTGATGTTGCAACACCTTCATTAAATCATTTTCAAAAGTTACGTCTTCTAGTACATCTTCTTGCCTACAACCTGACTTCATATAAACCACCAATGAAAAAAGCTCCATCCTATCCTTAAAATCTGTCTCATCATCATAAAACCCAAAATTCTTCCTTCTTCTGACAGAAAAGGTGTCTGCTCCCATGGCTACTTTTCTTTTTCCTCCCTTACCTCTGGCACTTTTCTTAGTCTTTTAACTTTACAACTGCCCAGAGTTTATTGCTATCTTCCCCTACAACTTTTCCAATGCTATTTTAAAGAAATTCTTATTTCTATAAATCAACATAATCCATCAGATGCCACATGGCAGCTTGCAGCCATATAATATCTCATTTTATTTTCTACATAGAGTCCAGTTCTTACTTTTCTACATGTAAGTCATTTGTTATCTATAAATGGAATTCTAGTAAGAAATTTGGAAATGTTTTAATTATTATCCATAAGTAAGTAAGTAAGTAAGTAAAGCCCTCCCGTTGATCGTCGATTTGCTCGAGCGGGCCCAGTAACGTCTCCATTGGAGACTTTGTTGTTACTGTGTCTGGCATATCGAATACTCTCGGTAGCTTGCCGGGCTCTCCGAGAGGGGCGGAGGAATCGAACTCGGGTCGGTCATGTTGACTGTGTGCAAGGCAGACGCCCTACCCGCTGTGCTATCGCTCCAGCCCCATCATAGACTTTTATTTAATATTCAAGAATAACCCTACTTACCATGGTAAGGGAAGTCATACATGTAAAACTATCAAAGCTATAGAAATATTTATAAGCAATTAATAGTGTGTATTTTGCTCAAGTGAATTGAACCAAAACTTATTTAAAATTTCAATTCTTTTTCTATTTCTTTTCAAATATCTAGGATATTTCAAAGTTAGTTAAATGTGTTACAGATTTTATGGAAATATCTTTAGCTGCTTACACCTGTTTTTAATAATATTTATGTTTCTTTTCCTAATAGTCCCAAAGGGCTCTTGGAACTGTTAGAAAATTTGTGTAAAAATACTTGTCATTAGACCTGATTTTTTATTTGTAGTAAAAAGCAAAATACTAAAATTAAATTCATCATAATGGTATAAAGATAGAATTAGTACAAATAAATACTATAATGTCTTCATCTGAATAAATGTTGTTTTCTGGCATAAGAAACTAATGAGTGCAGTTTTATTTGCTTAAGTCAAAATATAAAAGTATGAATATACATTTCTCAATAGCAACATTTACTAGTTTTCTAAAGAGTAGTTATTAAAACAATATAGTTTATGTCTTTCAACTAGATCCTCCTACATTTTCTGATCAAGTAAAATAGTATTTCTGACATTTATAAACAGAAAAATAGATTTTGTTTTTCCAAAATAAAGCAGACTATATTACAAATGGCAGGCTTATGTAAGCAAGCACAGATTTTATTCTACTTGATACCTGGCGTCTGCTTTGCTGACCTAGGAAAGACTTAAAATACTAAAAAAGGCTAGCAATTCTGCAACGTGTTTGTCAGGGAACAGCAAATATCACCAGGAACAGTCTCAGTTCTCACTGTACTCATTGAGGCACTCTGCAGAAATCTATTTCCATGGAAACCACAGTCCTGACCATGGAATCTGCATTTTTATACTAAAAATGAGGGCAATGTTTTCTGAACTAGAACAAAAAATGGGACAATGCCATTAATAAACTTAATAAGATTAAAGGATTTGAATGAAGGTGTTGAAATAGATAAATAAAGGAAAGTTGAAATAGATATTTTGGGTACCTGGAGTAAGAGCAAAGGGTTTTAATTTGGGGTGATTGACTAGGAGGAGGAAGTCTGATAATATTATCCTGGTAGAATAGTGTCAGAGGTTAATAGAGGTATCCCTAGATCAGGAATGGTTGAGAGGAAAAGAACACTCAGAAAAAAACTTTCTCCTTTTGTCAGACTTTTTCTTTTCAGTAATTCATTTGCTGAATTTGATGAGTCTGAATTATTGGTTTGAGGCCACTTTGATAACTGTGTGCTAACAATTTTAATTATCTTTCTGAAATGTAATATGAATACATATCTCCTTTAAAATTGCTTAACTGCACAGGAATGCCAGATAGAAAAACCAGGCTTTTATTATGTCTAGTTATGGAGGACCTTATAACTTGCACAGAAGGAATTTATTAGGAATTTTGTCAGAATTTTATAGACAATTTATACATTATCCTGATACTGATGTTAATAAAGTTCATTATACTGAATTTTGCAAAGTCTAGAAGACCCATTTATGGATATTTTATTTTTCTAAAGCAATCAAATTTTTCACATATAAGGCAAATACAAGGAATAATTAATAATTTGCCTTGCAAACAGTGTGTACTTTTATCATTCATTAACGGAAATCCAGAAACTTCTTTATAGCAAAAACCCCACATATTTTAATCCAGTCAATGAAATAAAATAAATAGATTATAACTCTCACCATTTGTTTCATAAAATGAAAGCCTTCAAATTTGATAATTAATTAGAAGAGCCTTGATTTAGTGAAACTTGATGATTATTTAAAAATTATATTTTTTGGTGCCAGAATGATAGTACAGTGGGTAGAGCATTTGCCTTGCATGCAGCTAACCCGGGTTTGATGGTTCAATGCCCAGCATCATATATGGTACCCAAGCACCGCCAGGAGTAACCCCTGAGCATGTCTGGTTGATGCCCAAAAGCTAACAATGAAAGAAAATAATCACTCTGATTCCAGTCTGATTTTAAAAGTGATGCTGGTGGTAGACTAGAAAGAAAATATTCCTTTAGAAGTAAATATACAGAATTAGTAGTCTGGTGATGCATTTTTTCCTAAACAAAATTATAAATTCACACTTCTATCTGAGAGAAGGATGTGTCATACATGTCACACTTTTAATGACTACACTTAGATCAGACAGTGGTGGCAGCATTTCAACAAATGAAACTGTGTATTTTGCCTCAATTATATAGGTAATCCTAAATATAGAATCATCTACATTTCCCAATTCTTTTCTGCACTTCCTTATCCTTTAGAAAGTTGACTTTGTGCAGAGTAATTTCTTTATGCCAGTATATAGTACAAGACAAAGAGGGGATTATTTCTTTCATCTCCGAGAAAATTGACCTACTCGACCCAGTCCAACTAGCATTTAGGAATAATAAAACGATCCATCATGATACAAAGAATTTAAAATTATCTCCATAATTAACAATGACCTATTAAATAAATAATGTTTTATACCATTTGCTCAATAGAATTCATATAAAACATAATCTCATTCTTCATGCATTAGCATGTGGAACAGTTTTTCCAAGCCAACCCTCCTAATATTTAACTAGTGTTGTATGTTATACTTTTTTTTTAATCAAACGAAGGTGATGGTTGTTGAAACAACTCATCAATGTTAATATAGTAAAAGTGAGAAGTGATGTTTATCATTTTAATAAATTAGAAAAGAGCATATGTTTAAAGGTCTCCATGTAGGAACTCTGTGTGAGAAAAAGCTCACTTAAAATAGAATTCCTCCAAAGAGCTTATGCAAAGAACAATACAAGAAAGACACCGAAAGGAGGGCAGGGAGAGGGAGAGGAAGAGAGGAGAGGATAAAAGAGGAAAGGAGAGGAAGAAAGTGAGAGATTATCGTAAAGTCTATTATTAACAAACTAGGGATTAATATAGTGGAGTAGAGTTATACAATAACCTCAATATCATTTACTTTTAATAAAGTAATTAAAATCATTCCAGCTTCATTGTCATCAACTCTATTTCATAGTTCAATGGTACAATTCACAGTTATATTTTTACTCAGTGCCAATTTTTTTTAAACGGTCTTCTTTTAATTATAATCACAAGGTGATAAAAATGGATTTTTAGAGTCATGCAGAATTCCTTGTATTTCTGTTTTCGTAACTTATACTGAAATATAGATAGATATAGGTCCCATTTCCCCAAATAAAATTAGATAATTCTTCTTATACCTATATATAAATTATTGCTTTCCAACCCAAAACTCAATGTACCAAACTATTCAGAATGGAATCCAAAATTTTGGGGGGATCAAAACCAACGGAAATTTTTATAATGATAATGTGGTTTGTTGCATTAATCATCTAGGTTGACTTTAAACATCGAGAAAATATTTTTGACAGCTTAATTACTTCATGATGAATGTTAGTCTTCTACACAGTTGACAATAGATACACATATTTAGAGCTTGATTTTCCCTATTATATCACAAACTACATGTCTTTCAAGTTATGTCATACAAAGTATGGGTATTTACTTAGAATATATTTCATGCAGTAATTTCATTCTATTAAAAACCGAGTCAAGAACTCATGTCTATGTTTTAACTGAAAATCAAAAGGTAAATATATTTTGATTAGACTGATGAACACAACTCACTTAAGTCTCCTATATTTAGTAGTACACATAAGATATTCTCATAGTGGAAAAAACTTAATGACATCAGAAACTTTCATTCATTTAACAAACATATATAGGTTACTTATTAGGTGCCAGCCTTTGTCTTGTCATGACATTGACAATATTCCAAATATATGTAGCTTATATTGGTTTGGACTTCCAATATTGGATGTTATTTGTGGGTTAAACTCCAAAAGCTAGTGAACTTACAGAACTAATGAGGTGTAAAAATAAAGCGGTGTGTTTAACCAGGACTTTGTAATAATAGGCACTAAAGAAGAATAATTGTTTCAGTAGAGGTGTCTTCCTCTAAATTCACTCATGACTTGCACTGGATGAATTTTTTTCTTTGCTGAGCCTCGTCTAACAGCTGCACAAGTTTCCTCTGGTTTTTCTCTTTTAATCAAGGGTTTCTTTGCCGGAGCCTTCATTCTCCACATCACAACTGGATGTCGGGGCCCAGCAGGACTCTGAATTCGGATGATCTTGGTTGACGCTATGTAAGACATTTTCACTGTTTGCACTACTGCATTCATTAAATTTTTGGCTGCTTGTATCAAGGAGGTGACACTGTCCAACTGTAAAGAAAAATACAGGTATTATCAAAGATTGTAAAAGATTATAATTGTAAATTTAAAGACATGCAATGCTATACAATTTGGAGTGTGCCACTTTCTTTTTATTCTAAGTATGTATTATCCATTATTATATCTCTTTATGATTATTATGCCAATCAATCCATTATCTATTCATTTATCCAATTCAGTAACACGTACAAATTCTACCTTGTCAGATTGTTAGATTACTCTTTTGTTGTTTTTTAGTAAAATTATTTAGAGATCACGGATCACGGTCCTCCCGTTGTTCATCGATTTGCTCGAGCGGGCCCAGTAACGTCTCCATCATGAGACTTGTTGTTACAGTGTTTGGCATATCGAGTACGTCACAGGTAGCTTGCCAGGTTCTGCCGTGTGGGCTAGATATTCTCTAACACACCTTTGGTGTAAGGCTTCATGGGGTGTTCTCTGTGATGGCTTCTCTTGTGCAGGATCACCTTGGGGTCATCTGTGTGGCTGGCTGCCCTTTATATAATATTGTAAGATCCTAATTGTCACAGCAGTCTATAGAAAGTGACAATTTCCAATAACAATTTCCTTATTTTCTTATTTTCAGGGATAATACTGAGTCCTTTTCATAAGGGATGGCTAGTCATAATAAAAACTATTACGCATATATTTACTTTCATAAAGAAACAATTAAAAATTATTTGTTTCAGGGAAATTATAGTGTAAGATAAACATAAATTGTGGCACACATGCATATCTACTATTCATTTTGATGAATATTTTCCACAAATAGTTCCACTCACTCTCTTTTACAAGCACAAACATTTTTATTATTATTACTTTTATTATTATTGAATCACAACGCGATGCACAGCTCCAAAGTTGTACAATATTGGGTTTCGATCATATAATGTTCCAAGACCTGTCCCTTCACCAGTGTGAATTTTCCATCAATGATGGCTGAAATCCAATATTTGTTGTTTTCTGGCTTTTTTCATAAAAGGAAAAATCTCAAGAGAAAGTAGGGTTAAATTTCGAGGTTTCTGCAAAATATTTTGGAACCTATTTTTTTTTTGTTTTGTTTTTAATAAAGACCAATGCCTCTTCCATTATTTACATTTGGCAGACTGTCATTCAAGGCCCACTCAAACAGAAGACGTGTCTCCATTGTTACCTCTTTGTGATGTATACTATCAAGGTTGAGATTCAAACACTGCCTGTACAGTTACCAAAATCCATTAGCAGCTGCCTGACTTGCATATTCTATCTTTGCAGCTTGAGGATAGTTCTCTCCCATACAGAGAAAATGTGCAAAGAAAGTAGACTGGTGAGGTGATGTGCCTGAAGCCGTGAGCTCATTGCCTCCTATAAAAAGTTAATTTGCTCCATTATAGGCTAGGCCTAGAATTCTTTGAAAAGGTGTCACCAAGATATATACGATTTGAATGCCAGTAATGCTTGGCAACTATACATCCTTAAGGTTTTTTTTACTTATGGAAGCCAAAAATGTAAAGTCTGTGCATGTGGCAGGAATGACAAATGTTTTGCAAACATTAAGCAAAATTTCACGAAGCACTTGCATGTATTTCAGAGGACACTTAGAGCTTCTGAGACTGGAACTTTAAAAAAACGACTTTGGATAGAATAACACATTTTGTTTTAGCATCACTCTATGGATAGCTTGCCAGCTAAAAACCTATCCTTCTATAATTACCTTTGAAAACTTACTGGCCAGAGAGAGAGAGAGAGAGAGAGAGAGAGAGAGAGAGAGAGAGAGAGTAGAGGTTTTGAGGCACCTGCCTTCTATGTGGCTGACCCGGGTTTGATCCCTGGGACCACTTATGGTCTCCTGTGCCCCTCTGAGCATAGAGATAGGTCACACCACACTGAGCACTGCTGGGTGTGACCCCGCAAAAGCAAACACAAATCTCTCCAAATCCAGATAAATCTGGAAATAGTTCCCAATCTCACCATAGAAAAGCTGTCCTAAATAATGAACTACATTAATAATTAGTGTTTTTCTCATAAATATGAAAATATTTTATTTGACGACTCTGTGCTTCCATTGGGGAGAGTCTGAATGACCTGCAAGTAATTAGGGTTTTATCTATGACGTCGGTTTTCTTACCCTCTCTCTAACTTACATTCTTTTTCACTCCTTTTGATTTTGTAATATTGTCATGTATGGATTTTATTTCTTGACTTTGTTTTTGACTTTTTACATGAGAGTATATGCAATGTATATGTAAAGCAAATAGTGCAAAGAGGGTCTAGACTGTAAAAAGTGGAGACTGAGAAGTTTTTTTTCCTCACAGAATTAGTGAAGTTCTGCTTGGCCCTTTTTCATCTTTTATACTAGCCTCTGATGGACTCTAAAAAATTCTAATTGACTTTAGTAAAACTTCTCTTCTGGGTGACTCAGAAAAATCACAGAACAAATTACCCCTCTAGGACAATATGTCCACTAGTTTTGCATATCTATTAGGACAATCGATGCAAAGATACTGTTATTACGTGAGAGAAGCTTGGACAATACCGTCAGAGGATCCTGGAGTCTGAGATCTATTGTACATCTGCAGAGATGCAGAACTCTCTGATATTAGCCGAATCATAGGCTGCATAAGCAAAGAACACAGATAAGCCTAGAAAATGGGAAGGAATTTTAAGAGCTCAAGTAGAGCTCAGACCTATTTATAAAGGATAAATGCACAATTTTGTGTCTGCAAATTATTATAAATTCTTTTATCTAGGTACCCTTTTATGAAAACTCCTTCATGGGAAAGGATTTAACAGAAACTTCAGAATAAAAAAATAAGGCACATTTGAGTAGAAAATATACTCACTTTGGAGTTTCTATACTCAACTAATTAATGGAATTCTGTAAGATTTACAAATTATCTGTGCAAGACAAGAATGTGATTTTACTGTAAAGGCCTGATAGCAGAACAATTTCAAATTCAAAAATAAAAGTTACTTTAGCACAAAAAATCACTTTGAAAGAAATCTAAAATAATTTTAGCTTAACAAATTACTTTGAAAAATTACTTTTTTCTTAGAAGTGATGACCCGAAATAGTCAACTCAAGAATGCAATTTGATATGTTACCATGTATTGTTTTCAAAAGACATTATTAAAGACTACTCTTTGAGATAAATCAGAAAACTTATCTGCCATAATAATCCACTCTTCTTAGGTGGATGACTTGTTTCTTATAA
The DNA here is from genome assembly GCF_029834395.1 of Sorex fumeus. Lineage (NCBI taxonomy): Eukaryota > Metazoa > Chordata > Mammalia > Eulipotyphla > Soricidae > Sorex > Sorex fumeus. Next base: position 1,928,858 of record NW_026606077.1, read on the forward strand.
CACTAGTATGGTTTTAAGGCCACTGAATTTTAGTTCAATAATAGATAATATTATAAGATAAGTTAATATTGTAGCACTGTAGCACTGTCCTCTCGTTGTTTATCAATTTGCCTCAAGCAGGCACCGATGTCTCCATTGTGAGACTTGTTGTTACTGTTTTTGTCATATCAAATACACCATGGGGAGCTTGCCAGGGCTTGGATGTGCGCGAGATACTCTCCGTAGCTTGCTGGGCTCTCCAAGAGAGACAAAAGATTAGAACCCGGGTCACTGCATGCAAGGCAAACACCCTACCCGCTATACTATCACTCCAGCCCAAGTTATTATTAAATTAAATATTTAAAATAAATAATCAATTTAATAGATATTATCAATAGATATTTATTGATAGTTAATACACATAATGTCATTATGTGTATTAACATATTTGCTAGATAATTATGTGTATTAACATATTTGCTAGATAATGTCTAATAATTAATGTATTTGTTAGATAATGTCTAATAATTAACATTATATAATTAATACAATAAAATTATAATGATTTTAGTAGTAGATAATTTAATTTAAAAACTTGCATTACAAGACTTTTGTCAATAACTTAGTTCTTTATCTTGCAAATTGTTTATTGTGAAAATTCCAAATCATGGCCATCTACTCAGACTGATACTCAATATTATTGTTCTTTACAAATACCCTTTTTATGTATTTTTTTATGCTTTGTGGTATGTGCTTTTTGATTTCACTTATGCTGCAACATACATTGGTTTAGTTCTTCAATAGTTTGAGGCTAAATGCTCTGTTCCTTTTAGAGATAAGTCAAACTTTAACAACAGGAAAAGGAGTTTAACAATGACCGTACAAGAACGTTTATTGATCCTTCTAAAATGTCATCTTTTGAGGAGGGAGAGATAGTACACGGGCCAGGTGCTTGACTTGTATGCAGCTGACTGGGGTTCAATCCCCAGAACTCCCTACATGTTTTCACAAGCACTTCTAGGCATGTACCCAGAACAAATCATAGGTATAGTCTCCCACCAATAATGTTACCTTATCTACATACCAGCAAATACACATACAAATATACAATATACAAATATACATACCAGCAAATATACGAATATACATGTGTGTATGCATACACATATATAATCACAACTGTTATATGTAACACATCTGACTTGAAAATTGATTTATAGATTAATATTAAATACTGAAATGTATGACCTCAATAGTCACACCAAAGTGGGAATGTCTGCTGGCAAGCCGTGATCAGCTGTTATAATTAACAGCCAAAAGTAATATTTTAAAAAGCAGGCTCGTTATTCCTTTCTTTTCCTGAAGTTTTGTCAATATATTTTATCAGAATTTCAGACTGTACACTCTAACTCCCTTTTCTAGATAACAGTTTTCCTCAGGTCATAGTTTGAGGAAAACGATCACGGGCACGGTCCTCCCATTGTTCATCGCTTTGCTCAAGCGTGCCCAGTAACATCTCCATCGTGAGACTTTTTACTGTGTTTGTCATATCGAATACATCACCGGTAGCTTGCCAGGCTCTGCCGTGGGGGCGAGATACTCTCAGTAGCTTGCCGGGCTCTCCGAGAGGGGTGGAGGAATCAAACCTTGGTCAGCAAAGTTGGCCGCGTGCAAGCCAAACGCCCTACCACTGTGCTATCGCTCCAGCCCACACTAAACCTAAATCCCCCTTCCTTTCATTGATGTGTATCTCATCTCCTTTCACATGAACAGTTCTCTGGGGAAAGCAGTTCCTCAGCCTTGTGTGAACCACCATGCCTGTGTTAGGACACCTGTGGACAGAAAAAACTTACATTTCTGGAAAAACATATTTCCCATACTATGCCCTTCTGGATAAGCTGATATCAAATATAAACCGTGCTATTTTTGTGAATCTCAATGCTTGCCTGAGTTATATCTGCAAAAAAAAAATGCAATACCTGACAATATAGAAAGCTGTGAACCTAGACCCTTGAAACACATAGTGTAAACCAATGCCTAGTCAATACACAACATATAGTTTGAAATCAGACCTAAAGGCAAATGTGTGCATTTTGGTGCAAAATAAAATAATAGGATATAATATTTGCTAATCTTATACGTGTGCTTTATGCTGATACTGTTCTAAGAAGTTGATTTAAATTAAATCAAAATAATTCCGTGAGGTGAGTACTTGTATTATCTCCATTTTATAAACGAGAAACGAAGAGGTTTGAAGTTTAGTAGTCTGTAATTGTAGAAAAGCTATTATTAATGATAGCGCAAAAACTTTTGCTAAAATAATCCCTGGTATTTGTACCTGTCACACAACTCTGCTTCCTGTCACTTCATTGCATTTATTTTTAGGCATTTCATAGTGGGAAAAGTTGTACTAAAATTAATACAATATCTCAAATAAAAAACAAAAATTCCATAGTCACTAACTACTGACATGAACTTATATGCCAATTATTGAATTTTTACAATGACTATTAGTATTAGACATTAAAATATAAATTTCAAGAGAAGTCAAAAGACAAAAGAACACTGAATTTCAAATTTATTTTATATTTGTGATTAGCCATAATCTGAATACAGGTAAAGGCCCTCCCGTTGATCGTCGATTTGCTCAAGCGGGCCCAGTAACGTCTCCATTGGAGATTTTGTTGTTACTGTGTCTGGCATATCGAATACTCTCGGTAGCTTGCCGGGCTCTCCGAGAGGGGCGGAGGAATCGAACTCGGGTCGGCCATGTTGGCCGCTTGTAAGGCGAACACCCTACCGCTGTGCTATCGCTCCAGCTCTGAATACAGAATTCAAATAAATGCGAATAATTTTTTTTCTTATTTTTCAAATAAAATTAAGTTTATTTGATCTTCAAAATACAAACCAAGAGTTTTCACTAGTGATTTTATTTGTTACTTATGTAGAAATTCTCAGTTAAGGTGTTGTGAAATAAGGTAAACATAGGCAATCTGAAAGGATGTTGTGCATATATGTTGGATGATGTGACCTATTTATGCTAATACTTACAAAAAAGACACATTTCTATTTTTCTAAATTATAGGCATCATTTTAAACTCTACATTTCTCTAACAGTATTAGTTATATACCTTAGGAAATCCTTATATACGTGAATGTATATTTGTAAGTACATACATGTATATGCTAAAATAAATCATCTATGAGACGTTTATATTATCTGCTTAAAACCTCTCTTGAGTACCTAATTTTATTCCAATACCTGATTAATTTATTTGTTTATTATTTTAGACTATTTTTTAGAAGAATGACTTGCATTGAAAATATTCTCTTTTCAGACAAGTTCAAGAATGCTAATCAACATTAGTATTTTGTTTGTATTTTTCTTATTTTCTTTTTGGGTTTTGTGTCACAGCTGGTGGTGCTTAGAACTTACTCCTTGCTCTGGACTCAGGGATCACTCCTGGTGGGTCTCAGGGGAACTTTTTCAGTGCCAGGGATTAAACCAAGACCTCAACCCCTGCACTATCACTTTGGATAAAGAAGAGATAGTACGCTAGGCTGGCTTAATGGAAAAATCACATGTGGGCACTAGGAAGGCTAATAGAGGCTTTGATTTACTAAAACTAATAAAAATGGAGTACATACCCAAATTGAATTTGTCAAGCTCATAATTAAGTTGAGAAGCTGATTGCTTCTTTGAATATGAAGAGTTAATCCAAAGGACCCCTAATAGAATTTACATGGCAAAGTTGTCCTTTACTAATTCTCCATTCAATCATGACAACAGAAAAGGACATCATAAGTTGAAAGAGGGAAATCAATACATCAATACATGGGATGAGAAAATTAATTTAACACTACTAAGAAGACCAGACATGAAATGAAATATGACGTTGATTCAGTTATAATCTTGTCCTGTCAAAAAGAATTTTTAAAGCAATTTTTTTCCAAAGCAAATGATGTAGGCCCAAACCATTTTGTATCATCTTAAAAGGAAACACATAGCCAATCCAGGTGACTATTTACAATGTCTTTTAATTCTATTTGAGAGAGATCATTTTTTAGTCTACTAAAAAAATGTGCGTGGTAACATTAATGATTAGCTATCCTTCAATTATATTGACTTAATGGCAAATCTTTTGTTCAAGAAATACTTTTCAAATAATAATTGCAGACTAGATTCAGAATAATTAATATATTCTATATCCTCTTTGCTACTCTAGATTTTTTCCTTTATCTCCTTTGCTTAGGAACTTTGCAGAGCTACTATTTTCTATTAATGCATCTTATTCCATCGATCTTATTGATTTTCTTTGCTGTAGTACTGAAATAAAACCCTATCTTTTCTATGCTCAATGATCCTATTTCCCTCAATTTCCATTTCTCAATCTGACTTCCACTTTCCCATAAATTTCTTTTTTTCTAATATATAAATGTGTAGACATAGAAATACATATTAACACATATAATAATACTAAAATGCATTCATGTGTGTTTATTAGTATATATTGTTAATATATTTTATATGCCATGTTATATAATGCATATAACTAAGTAACTGACATAAAATTTTCAGCATTCTTTCCATCAAAAGGAATGAAAAATGTGGTGGTGTTCTATCAGCATTCTATTGTGTTGACCAGTTTTCTTGAGCCTCGACTTACCTTTCCCACCCCAGGTAGAAGGTAACTACTGATCTTTCTGCATTATATATAGGAAAACTGTACCTTTTCTAGAGTTGCCCAGAAATGGAATTCCACAGGGTGTATATTTTGTATCTGGCTTATTTTGCTTGGCATCATAGACATAAACTTTCATGTTCTGCAATCATTAGCTCATTTTGATTAATGCTAAGAAGAATTAAATACTGTACATATAACAAAATGCATTAAATCATTTGGCTACCGATTGACATTTGGCTTACAAACAGTATTTTTTTAACTTTATCTTTTTTTTTTTTAATTTTAATTTTTTTTATTTTTTTTCCCTTTATTTTATTTTATTTTTTTTAAAGTTGTAGATTTACAATTTTTTGTGCTTTGGTTTCAATTATACAATGATCAGATAACCATCCCTCCACCAGTGCCCATTTTCCACCACCATGGATAATATCCCTCCCACCCCCATCCCCCCATCCCCCCTGTCTCTGTGGCAGGGAAATCCCCTGTGTTCTCTCTCTCCTTTTGGGTGTTGTGGACATTGAGTGGCAAACATATTCAGTCCATAGTCTACTTTCGACATGCATCTCCCCTCCTGGGAGGATCCTCCAAACATCCTTTATTTGGTGCTCCCTTCTCTATCTGAACTGCCCTTTCCTCTAGGATACCCGGCTGGCCTCTAAGTTATGGAGTAATCCTCCTGGTGCTGATCTCAGCTATTCTTGGGTATTAATCTCATACTTTGTTACTTTATATCCCCCAGATGAATGCAATCTTTCTATGTCTATCCCTCTCTTTCTGACTCATTTCGCTTAGCATGATACTTTCCATATTGTACCACTTGTATGTAAATTTCATGACTTCATCTTTTCTAACAGCTACATAGTACTCCATTGTGTAGATGTACCAAAGTTTCTTTAACCAGTCATCTGTTCTTGGGCATTCAGGTTTCTTCCAGTTTCTGGCTATTGTAAAGAGTGCTGCAATGAACAAACAAGTGCAGATGTCACTTCGACTATACATTTTTGCCTCTCTGGGATATATTCCCAGGAGTGGTATTGCTGGGTCAAATGGGAGCTCAATTTCTAATTTTTTGAGAAACGTCCATACTGTTTTCTAGAAGGGCTGAACCAGTGGACATTCCCACCAACAGTGAAGGAGTGTCCCTTTCTCGCCACATCCACGCCAGCATCGGTTGCTTTTGTTCTTTTGAATGTGGGCCAGTCTCTGAGGTGTGAGATGGTATCTCATTGTGGTTTTGATCTGCATCTCCCTGATGATTAATGGCCCTCCCGTTGATCGTCGATTTGCTCGAGCGGGCCCAGTAACGTCTCCATTGGAGACTTTGTTGTTACTGTGTCTGGCATATCGAATACTCTGGGTAGCTTGCCGGGCTCTCCGAGAGGGGCGGAGGAATCGAACTCGGGTCGGCCATGTTGGCCGCGTGTAAGGCGAACACCCTACCCGCTGTGCTATTGCTCCAGCCCGATGATGGGGGCCCAAGTCCAAGTCCCGATGATGATTAATGATGTAGAGCATTTTCTCATGTGCTTTTTTGCCATTCGGATTTCTTCTTTGAGAAAGTTTCTGTTCATTTCATTGCCCCATTTTTGGATGGGGTTGGATGTTTTCTTCTTGTGGAGTTTAACCAGTATTTTGTATATCCTGGATATCAACCCCTTGTCAGATGTGTATTCGGCGAATATCCTTTCCCATTCTGTAGACTGTCTTTGTATTTTGGTCACTGTTTCTTTGGAGGTACAGAAGCTTCTTAGTTTAAGATAGTCCCATTTATCTATCTCTGTTTTCACTTGCTCAGACAGTGGCATGGCATCTTTGAAGATACCATTAGCTTCAATGTCATGGAGGGTTTTGCCAACTTTGTCTTCAATGTACCTTATGGTTTCTGGTCTGATGTTGAGGTCTTTAATCCATTTTGATCTTACTTTTGTACATGGTGTTAGGCAGAGTTCTGAGCCCATTTTTTTTGCATGTAGCTGTCCAGTGATACCAACAGAATTTGTTAAAGAGATTTCCCTTACTCCACTTCACATTACTTGCACCTTTATCAAAGATTAGATGAGCATATGATTGAGGGGAGATGTCAGTGTATTCAACCCTGTTCCATTGGTCTGCAGACAAACAGTATTTTTATAAGTAAGTTTCTTCTTTAGGAATTTCAATTTGCCTGAAGACTCCATTTTGGGCTTGAGCAGTAGTACAGTGGGTAGGGTGCTTGCCTTGCATGCACCAGCCCGAATTTGATCCCTGGCACACCATATGGGTGCTTGAGCACTACCAGGAGTGATTCCTGAGCACAGATATGAAAGCGGTCCCTGAGCCCAGATCCAGGAGTAAGATTTGGGCACCGCTGGGTGCAATAGGCAAGGGGATAAAAGAGTTCCAAATAGATCAAGAAATGGGCTACAGAGTGATAGTACAGTAGAGATAAGGCCCTTGCCTTGCACTTGACTGACCTGGGTTTAATCATTGACATTACATATGCTCCCTCAATCACTGCCAGAAGTAATTCTTGAGTTCAGACCCAGGTGTAACCACTGAGCTTTGCTGGGTGTGGCCCCCAAACCAAAAAAAAAAAAAGTAAAACTCCATTTAGTTACTGGGCCCGCTTGAGCAAATCGATGATCAACGGGAGGGCCTTTACCTTTACCTTACCTTTACCATTTAGTATATATATATATGTATATATATACATATACATATATATATATATATATATATATATATTGATTTTTTTGGGTCACACCTCGCGATGCGCAGGGGTTACTCCTGGCTCTGCACTCAGGAATTACCTCTGGCAGTGCTCAGGGGACCATATGGGATGCTGGGAATTGAACCCGGGTCGGCCACATGCAAGGCAAATGCCCTACCCGCTATGCTATCTCTCCAGCACCCCATTTAGTATATATTGAGGTTATCATCTGATAATGAAAATTCTCCTCATCCTAATTTTTCTGAATATTTTATTAGTTATGTATTTCCAGATTAACAATAATTTTCTTTCAGTTTAACTATAACAGTTTACTTCAAGTGTCATTATTTTCTCCTTAGACGTTATATATAAATTTTAATAATTTTTTTAAAGAAAATAGGTTCTATTACCTGCTTTTAAAAAAAACCTCTTATTTAGCTTTTAGGTCATCTGAGTAACTCAAACTATGCTTGGGGGCTTTGAGGGTGTCTCCCACCCCGGGGCTACCCGGAGTGCCTACAGTGTGCTCAAGCTTCTGGAAAAACACATTATTTGAAATTATAGAACACATAAGTTATGGAACTAAGAAACTATACACAAAAGTTTAGAAGCATACACCATTTCAATCATTCTCTTCTCTTCTAGCTCAACTAATATTTTTAGACATGTTATACTCAAGTTTCATTCATTAGGAAATTTTTAGTGCTTAAGATGTCAAAAAAATTCATGATCAAATGATGCTTTCCATTACATGTATTGAAAATTCTCGTCTTTACAGACCCTCTGCTTGTTCCTCTACTCTTCCAGGTGTGATTATCTGTAGCTATAATCCCTTTGGGCCTTCTTGGAATGGAAAGTGGATTCTTGTCCTACTTGGGTCCAGAAAACCTCCACATGCACCATCTGCAAACTCAGCTGTGTTGAAGATTCTCATCTGTACCCTCCGCTTGCACATCCACTCTTCCGAGGGAGGTTAACCTCCAGGCAGACATTTCCAGTGCCATTCTGGAACAGGCATCAGATTCGCATCCTAGCCGTGCCCTGGCAGCCCTGAGGCTTGCTCTCCGCCATCTCAGTAGGCCCACCTCTATACCCAAGATTCTATCCTTGGTCCTCCACCCTCCCAGGCTGAAAACAGCATAGCAGGAGTACAGAGAAAACACAGTGGGGAGATACAGAGAAACCTAGCAAATACACTGAGTGGAAAATCATGATGCATTATCTTTACCGCTTCCCAAGGCTATATGAAAACATTTCCCCTCAATCTCAACAAGGCACTGTTTCATGCATAAACTCCCCTATTATTCCATTTATGTGACTATATATTTTTTGCTTCAATTAAAAAAGAATTGACACCAAATTTAATTATTATTTTCCCTACCTCAATTCTTAGCAAAGTAAAATATGAGAGATTGATAGATTCTCTAGCTCTCTAGGGATTTTTTTTTTGTTGTTCCCGCTGTTTTTTTTTTAAATACTTGTGATCTTCAAAATACATTTAAACATGCCATTTATCTCTAAAAATTCCAGCATTTTATTAAGAAATATGACTCAGATATAAGGTATAAGTGAATTTTAAGTTGTTACATATATAAGCATAAACATTCTATACATTTATAACCAGAATGTGGTCTTTTGTTCTTAAGTAGAATGCCATCATTCCTATCATTTTGGGATGCATATAATATCCTGCTCTTATTGGCAATTTTTCCTTTCTCATGTCAATTTTCCAGACTCTTTGAAGATTTGGCCATGGTCAAACGTGACTTTACAAAACAAAGAAGAAACCTCTCTTACCAAATTACAAAGTGAGTTTCATAATGGTCTTTAAAGCCAAAATTATATGAAAAATAGCTTTTGACAATCACAACAACATAGTCTAAGAAAGAGCGATCCAGTTTCTGCACTTGTATAGACTCAACTAACTGGTAGATCTGCATGCTACTCTAGGTCCATATAGCTCTGGCCTAGAGACATTCCTGCACTAAGTCAGTGGTTTAAGTTTAGAGTAAGACAGAGCCCAGTATCCACTCACACCATTTTTGCTTCATCACACACTAGAAGGAAAGGGCAGTAACAAGACAGAACAGTGCTTTCAAAGGGAAGCCTGGAGGAGCAAAATGTTATCTCTGATGTGAGGCATGGAATATGTCAGGTGTAAATAATGCCCCTTAAGGAAAACAATTAAAGTGTCCTTAAAATGACTGCCTTCCATTTATTTGAGACTTGCAATCATTTTATATCTGAGTGAATATCAGAGATTGGAAGGAGTTCACAATGGGAAAATAATAAAAAAAAGTTCTGTTCCTGAATTTAGTTTCTTTTCAAATCAGAAATCTCTCTCCTCCTGCCTGAAGTGTCTCATAAAACAAAGAAACAATCTTCTCTCTACAGATAAGCACAGATGTCTCCTATTGAGGGGATGAGATTCAAGTGCATTTCAGAGCAGCTGGTTGTTGCCCTACCAGCTGCTTGGAAATGGGAAATCTTTGGCAGCAAGTTCCAAACCCAAAAGCTGTAGGTGTCAAAACTCACCCTCAGGCACTGGGATTCAGCAAGCAACAGAAACATGGAGGCATGTGTGGTTTTTAATTACCAAGATCTTTGCTTTGGTGTGAATTTAAAGAATGAAGCTTACAGGCTGAAGCAGTTGACTATAGGTGTGTGGGTGTATGAGAGAATGTGAGGAAGTGAGCTGGGTGGTTCAATATACACACTCGGGACACAAGCTAGTAAATTCAAATCCAAACCAATTCTTTCTGCCTCTGTCTCTCATTTTCTCCCCAGTAAGCTGAAAAACCAACAGCATTGTTTTTACAGGAAGTCCATGAAGACCAATTCATTATGCAACAGAATTTTGCATACACACTGATACTTTGATATTATGGTTACCGAGGTTTCACAAAGCAAAAACATTCTTAATGTTTTTCTGATAAGGAATCAGGAAAGATGAAGCTGCAACATGCCTTACAAATTATGAACTTGTATGGATGCTATATGCCTTAAAAGTTCATTTGAACTCTTAAAGACTTTGAAAAATAGGTACTATTTCCCATGATCTAAGAATCATGACTGAAGAGAACAGCATTATCTTGTCCAGGTAGTCAGAGGTGAATCTGGAAATAAGCCCATACTTATGTAACTCCAATTTCCCTGTTCTCTCATACATTTTGCGCTTCTCAGTGCTATCTCTGGAAATATAAATGTTTTGAAACATAATATAAACTCTTCTCTCGCTTGGGACCGTTTACTATGGATGAAATTTCATCTCACTTTCCCTATTCTATCTCAAAGATTTTGCATTGAGATATCTAACCATTGAAAATAAAGGAGTATTTTATTTTATTCCTTGAATGGATCACTCTGTTAATAATCACCACTCAGTTTCTCTGAATGGCTTTTTTTTTTCAGTTAAACACTTGCCCGCTAGTAGTCTGTGCAAATATATATGCTCGATGATTTCCCTACTGCAACTTAATTACAATTTTTTCAAGGAAAATATCAAAAGTTATTCAGTTAGCTATTTTACAGTTCTGCTTATTTTATTTATTTATTGTTTATTTATTTGTTTTTGGGAACTGGTGCTACCCAGGGGTTACTCCTTTTACTGTGTCAGAGTCGACAAGTGGTGCGTGGGGGTCACATGGAACTAGTAAAATAAAATATGGTCTCCTTATGAAAACAATTCATTGTGTGAACTGAGTTCCTTGAATTCACTCTTTTTATGAAGTGCTGGGGATTAGACCTAGGGCCAATACATGCAATATAAGTGTCTTGCTACTTAGCTACATCCTCTATCGTCATGCAATTTTACATGGATTAATTTTTCTATCAACTATCAACTGACTATCAGCATATATATGAATTAATTCATTGATAGTAAGTATTGTTGACTTTTAATCAAAGTAGCACTGTAGCACTGTGCTCCCATTGTCACGGATAACTTGCCAGGCTTTGCCATGTGGGATAGATACTCTCAGTAGCTTGCGGGGCTCTCCAAGAGGGGTGGAGGAATCAAACCCAGGTCGGCCAAAGTATTCCTTTTTTTTCAGTTCACATTACCAGGGATATATGTCCAATCCAAAAATGTTCAGATGATAATAATGTCCTTTCCTACTTTGTTTTCTACATTCTATCTATCTTGAAAACTTTTCAGCTATTTCTAATACTACTTGCTTTACAGCATAATTATATTCAAGACTATACAGACATTCTTAACTTGGGTATACTATATGGTTGCTCCTGCTCTTTGGGCTTCCTATTGACTTGCAACTTATCTCAATAACTAGTGCTCACCCTATATTTAGCTTATCCTGCTCCTGCAATTTTAAATTTCAAACTACTTTACCTAGGAACCATATTCAATCAATTTATATTGATTTTCACTTCTAAAAATGAAGTAAATATTTTATCACTACAATAAAAATAGTGGCCATAGAGAGAAGACAAATATTAAGTTAACATGCCATTATGATATTGTTCATCAAATATACTAAAAAATTAAAAACATGGACAGAAGTCATTTAAAATGACCATATAAAACTGTAAGAATAAAAAGAGATCAAAGCACAAATACACCAGTAATCATAGCCAAGCATGCTTAGGAGATAAAAACGTAAGTATCAGGATGTCAGTGGTTTTACCTTCAATAAGCATTGTTTGAAGACCAATAAATGATAGAAAAATTTAGGTATTTGTAAGAATTTTTAGAGAAAGCTAGGATCCATCATTGTAGAATTGAAGATTTTATTGTATCATAGATCCGCAGTAGCAGTGAGAGAAGTGGATGAATCAGGTGGAGAATTAACAATGACCGAGATAGTTTACTTTTTTATTGAGCATAACTGAATATATTTCCTCCCAGTCTGTAAGCAGATGAAGTCACAAGAATTGTACAAACCTGAGAAATTTTAGTAATTTTTATGTATCTATACATATGACTGGAGCGATAGCACAGCGGTAGGGCGTTTGCCTTGCATGCAGCCAACATGGCCAACCCGAGTTCGATTCCTCCGCCCCTCTCAGAGAGCCCTGCAAGCTACCGAAAGTATCTCGCCCACATGGCAGAGCCTGGCAAGCCACCCGTGATGTATTCAATATGCCAGACAGAGTGACAACAAAGTCTCCAATGGAGACGTTACTGGGCCCGCTTGAGCAAATCGATGAACAACGGGAGGGCCTTTACCTTTATACATATATATGTGCATGTATCATTTAGATATGCCATAAATATATATTTGCTTGTATATAAGTGATACTCATGTAAGTGTACATATGTGTGTGTATACCAAATCACTTAAATTCTTAATACCTTGGGAATTTAGGCTTACAATATATTTTTTTGTTTCAAGAAGATATCTTCAATTTTTAAAATTCTATCACTTGGGGTCCAGAAAATTAGTACAGGAGTTGGAATTCATGCTTTGCATAGAAGATATCTTCAGTTCTTCAAAGTTTATCACTTGGGTTACAGAGAGTTAGTACAATACAGTAGTGAGAGTGCATGTGTTGCATACACCCAATCCTTGTCTAAAACCCCTATATGGTTCCCTGAGTATCACCAAGTATGATCCTGGAGGCCCCCAAAACTATAAGGCGTAGTCCTGTGGCCTCTCCAGGTCCCACTGAGACGACTGTGGATTACCTGGCTGGGCAGATAACCCATGGTAACCAAAAGATCCACGCTGCACTACCTCCGTGGGTCATCATGTCGAACTGCTGGTGTGGTTGGCTGAGAGTCCCCGGGACTATTCCCCTTTTACAATGCTTGGGAGTATCACCTCCAAATCTACCACTAGAAGGAATAGTAATGTATGTTGTGGTGAAGAGTTAATAAAATATATTTTCCTAAATTCCATTTCCATTCAGGATTCTCAGAGATGAATCAATCAATCCCACGAAGCTAATTTGTATCAAATTGCATTTGTAGTTTATTTCATGTTCCTGCATATATTTATGCCATGCTCATGAGTTGTTCCTTTTAAATATGTCTGGTAATGAGGTCTGACTGTGCAGATGTATTTGACTAAAGCAGAAGTGACAAGGTAACTTATTCTGTACTAGAACTTCAGCAAATTGAAAATGTTTGCTTTTAAATTAATAAAAATTTTATTCTAAAGATCATTGTATTTAGTGAAACTTCCACTACAATGATTATACATATATGTGTATATATATATATATATATATATTACATTTTAAGTGATGAAAACTCTGCATGGCAACATTTCATAATTTTTGTTTATTTGTCATTTAAGTTTAACAATATAATTGGGTATGCCTCAGAGTTATGAGCAACATCTATTCCAGTTTTTAAAAGATTTGACTATAGGAACCTCAGATTTTTTCAGTGGCTAAACTTTACAGGTAATGATACAGCCATATTAACCTCAATCTTCATAAATACATATTTTATTGGAACGGATAAAGATTTAGTATAGGCTGTGGAAAAGACAGTCAATAACGTAGATAATGAAGTTTTACAACAGCATGGAAAGTATGAAAGTAGAGAAGCACTCCTGGCCCTTTGTTCAGATACCTGACACATCTTGACCCCAGGCCTTACAATTTATTGCCCAAAAGGTTCTTTCAGCAGTTGTCTTGTATCAATGCTAAAAAATTGTTTAGACAGTATATTATTAGATTAAGAAGGGAAATTCTCAAATCTAGATTCAATAAGAGCTGTGGTTCATATTATTAATTAATTAAATGAGCTCTTAATGACCCCGATTAATGCAATTAGAGTGTCAATGTATACTCTATATACTCAAGTAATTTGTCAAAACATCACTTTACATATACACAAATTTTATTATTTTGAATTTGGAACTACACCTACAGTACTCAGGGCTTACTCCTGCCTTTGACTTCAGAGAGCCTTCCTGATGGTACTCAAGGCATAGTATAGAGTCCTAGGGATGGAACCTAGGTTAGGTATGTGCACCTTCCTTGCTATGCTTTCTCTTGGATCCATAGACACAAATTTTACAATAAAATTTATTAAGCAACAGAATATTAGTTGCTTAAGCAATATACAAAGTTCTATTTCTCATGCTTCCTAGAAATATTGAATCCCCATATACTCATATATGTGAGTATAGAATGTATGTCTTTATCTCTTGTATACCTATGACTTCAATTAGTATTCATTTTCATTTCATTTTCATTTCATCATCCTGTTATTCGTCAATTGCCTCGAGCAGGCCCCAGTAACGTCTCCTTCATCCTAGCCCTGAGATTATATTCAAGGCTCTTTAGGAGAATGAGACCCATCATTGTTACTGGTATTTGGCATATTTGGTACGCCACGGGGAGTTTGCCGGACTCTGCCCTGTGGGCAGGCTACATTCGATAGCCTGCAAGTTTGTCCAAAGTAGTAATGAGACAATAAGATGTCATAAAAAAAAGTTCTGATAAGATGTCGCGCGGCCGCAAATGCGGCAACGCGGTGCCGGGATCTGGATTTTATAGTCTCTGAGTCTTGGCCGCTGATGGGATTACACGGCGCCAGGGGGCCAGGTGGTGGGTGTGACCCCCGCCTACTGGAATTTGGAGGATCTGGGTGGAAGATGCTCGACTCCAATTCGAGTAGGCTTGGAGGTCTCGGCTCCGGAACCCGCGTGGCTTGGTCCCTCTGCCAGTACCTTCATGGGTGCGGAGAGTGGTCTCAGCATGGTGGTGGCTGGTCCTGGAGGTCTCCGGCTGCCGGAGCCCTGGATGGGGCGGGAAGGAAAGCTCATCCCGCTCCCCTCCAAGGGGCTCGGGGAAGGAACACCCTGGCGCGGGGGCAGAAGACTGCACTGTTCTCGTCCGGGAACTCATATACTGAAACATTCCACAACTCTATTTTAAATCCTAACACATCTTTGGGGTTCTATTATCAAAGTTTCAGACCCCCATGTACATGTAAACATAAACCTCAAATGTAATCTATACCTAAATCTCTGTATTTTTCCAAACTAGGCTAGCATTTTGGTTAAGAGTGGTTAAAAATCAAGAATAAGCCCCCACGAATAGCTAAAGCAATTCTTGGAAAAAAGAAAATGGGAGGAATCAACCTCCCTAACTTTAAGCTCTACTACAAATCAGTAATAATTAAAACAGCATGGTACTGGAACAAAAGCAGAACAGCAGACCAATGGAACAGAGTTGAATATACTGACATCTCCCCTCAATCATATGATCATCTAATCTTTGATAAAGGAGGAAGAAATGTGAAGTGGAGTAAGGAAAGCCTCTTTCACAAAGAAGAAATCCGAATGGCTAAAAGGCACATGAGAAAATGCTCTACATCGTTAATCATCAGGAAGATGCAGATCAAAACAATAATGAGATATCATTTCACACCACAGACACTGGCCCACATCCACAAGAACAAAAGCAACAGATGCTGGCGCGGATGTGGCAAGAAAGGGACCCTCCTTCACTGCTGGTGGGAATGCTGGCTGGTCCAACCCTTTTGGAAAACAGTATGGACGATTCTCAAAAAATTAGAATTTGAGCTCTTATTTGACCCAGCAATACCACTCCTGGGAATATATCCCAGAGAGGCAAAAAAGTATAGTCGAAGTGACATCTGCACTTGTTTGTTCATTGCAGCACTTTTAACAATAGCCAGAATCTGGAAAAAAACCTGAGTGCCCGAGAACAGATGACTGGTTAAAGAAATTTTGGTACATTTACACAATGGAGTACTATGTAGCTGTTAGAAAAGATGAAGTCATGAAATTTACATACAAGTGGTACTACATGGAAAGTATCATGTTAAGTGAAATGAGTCAGAAAGAGCTGGATAGACACAGAAAGATTGCATTCATCTGGGGAACATAAAATAACCAAATGGGAGACTAACACCCAGGAGTGGCCGAGATTAGTACCAGGAATTTTGCTCCATGACTAGGAGGCCAGCCACTTGTGCTAGGGGAAAAGGCAGCTCAGATAGAGAAGGGAGCACCAAATAAAGGGTGTTGGGAGGATCCTCCCAGGATGGGAGAAGCTTGCTGAAAATTGGCTATAGACCAAACATGATTGCCACTCAGTGCCTCTCTTGCAAACCACAGGACCCAAAAGGAGAGAAAGAGAAAAAAAGGGAATGCTCTGCAACAGACGCAGAGTGGTCTGGGGGGATGGGGGGTGGGGGGGGATGCTAGGACCTGTGGTGGTTTAGGATGGGCGCTGGTGGAGGGATGGGTACTTGATCATTGTATAACTGAAACCCAAGCACACAAATTTGTAAGTCTTTAACTGTACCTCATGGTGTTTCACTAATTAAAAAAAGGAAAAAAATAGAAACTAAAAAGATCTCAAAAAAAGAGTGGTTAAAAATCACAGACTTTTAGAAGAAAACAGATAATCTCAAACTTCCTCTGATGTATATTAACTGAAAGACATTGTAAGATTTATTTAACTTATTTGCGTATATCAGTTATCATAAAAACAGAAAGAAACCATTCATGACAATTGAATAAAATCCATATAGTCCATGTATATAGATGTTAAATAATTGAAAGCATATTTGGTACAGACTATGTGTAAATGTTTAACTACTATTATTATAGCAACTATTATATTAGGCACCTCCAAATTGATGCCTAATCTCCCAGTCACCAGAATGCTTTCATTCTAATTCCTGATTAATTTGCATTTCAATTTATACCATCATTTTATACTATACACATGTATTTACTTGTTAAATATACATTTCTAGTTCTCTGGCACTCACAAGCCACACTACTCTTGGGACGCTTAGATCAAATATTTGGAGAATTCTATCTCACAACAGAGCAAGCCTAAATCTGAGGAACCAAGAAGTAGATAATAAAGAATGATCTGTATCTTTCTATATCCCTTACAGCAAAGGGATGGAATTATCTGAGAGGTGGGTGAGACAGGAGAATGGCTAGTGCAAATGTGGTACAAACTGATCTTAATGGGGAAGAAATAAAAAAAATTGCTTTTAATGGAAAAACAGTCAACTATAAAGACAATGCAAAGCTTAAGTAAAACAACGTGTCCTCTTAAGCAACTCTCTACATGCTTATTCAAAGACCAGCAATTGTTGCATTCTCTTCTTTAACAAGTCAACACTGATATCACCTCCCTTTTCTGTCTTTCACCAGTTTCTTTTTGATCAGATTTTGCTCTCAGGGCTACAACAAAGCTGAGAAGTTAGACAAAGGGAAGGATTTACTAATGTTGGATAAAAAGTGGTGGAGAATAGCTAAAAATAAGTAAAAGGATCAAATGACTAACAGGCACCCCTACATTTTATCATATAAAATTCTATTTTACATTATAAAATCATGCCCACTTATGCCATGAAAGTTTACAATTGCTAAGGCTATCCAAGGAAGTCATATGTTTAGAATCTAAGTGCTGCTTTGACTTCCAAGAAACTAGCACCCTGATAGCCTCCCTATTCCCTAAAATTCTGTTCATATTTCCCCATTGTTAACTTAATACTTTTTTAGTTTAGGGGAACACCTGGCAGGGGTTTGCTGCTATCTCTGGGGTCAGGGTTCACAACTGAGCTCAAGAGGGTATATCTGTGCTGAGGATCAAATTC
This sequence comes from Sorex fumeus, assembly GCF_029834395.1. Lineage (NCBI taxonomy): Eukaryota > Metazoa > Chordata > Mammalia > Eulipotyphla > Soricidae > Sorex > Sorex fumeus. The sequence goes on from NW_026606077.1 coordinate 1,946,775, forward strand.
AGGTCACAGTGAGCTAGGCAAGTACCTTAGCTGTTGTACGATACCTCTGGACCTAATTCATTTATTTCTACACCTTTATAACCAAAGGATGTGTGTGTAAATGTCACTAATATTTCTGGAGTATTCCCATTTTCTGATAGTACTCCGAATAAAATGCTTGTTATATAATGCTTGTTCAATACAAACTGAACTTAATGGAGAAGACATTTTTTTTTAAAAAATAACTTTAATATACAAATGGACAAAAGGCACATGAAAAAATGCTCTACATCACTAGTCATCAGGGAGATACAAATTGAAACAACAATGAGATATCTCAAACCACAGAGACTGGCACACATTTAAAAGAACAAAAGCAACCAGCATTGGGGTCGATGTGGGGGAAATGGGATGCTCTTTCACTGTTGCTGGGAATGTCGACTGGTCCAGCCTTTTTGGAAAACAATACGGACATTCCTTCAAAAACTAGAAGTTGAACCCCCATATGACCCCACTATCCCATTTCTGGGAATATACCCCAAGGGTGCCAAAAAGCACAATAGAAATGGCATCTACTCCTGTATATTGATTACAGCACCATTCACAATAGCCAGAGTGCCCAAGAACAGATGACAGGTTAAAGAAACCTTGTTACATCTACATAATGGAATACTATGCAGCTGTTAGGGAAAATGAAGTCATGAAATTTGCTTATAAGTGGAGGACCTGAAGAGTATCATGCTAAGTGAAATGAGTCAGAAAGAGAGGGACAGACACAGAAGGATTGCACTCATTTGTGAAACATAAAATAACATAATATGAGACTAACAGCCAAGGACAGTAAACACAAGGATCAGGAATATGTCCCCATACTTGGAAGCCTGCCTCATGAACTGGGGGAGAAGGCAGCTGAAATAGAGAAGGTATCACTATGACAATGGTGGTTGGAGGAATCGTTCGGGATGGGAGATGTGTACTGAAAGATAAAGGACCAAACGTGATAACCTCTCTGTATTGCAAACCATAATGTCCAAAAGGAGAGAGAGAGTATGAGGGAAGTTGTCTGCCATGGAAGCAGGGGAAGGGTTGGAAAGTGGGTGTATACTGGGAGTATTGGTGGTGGATAATGTGCCCTGGTGGAGGGATGGGTGTTTGGTTGTTGTATGATTTAAACTCAAACATAAAAGCTTTGTAAATGTATCTCATGGTGATTCAATAAAAAAAAAAACTTTGGTGGAAAAATAGTCTTTTGTTTTATTTCTCTGACATGCATTTGGATTTTATCCTGTTTTAAAGTCAAAAACCTAGACTCCAGAGGCATGGCTAAGTTTTGGTTCTATCCCAACTTTTCCGAAAACAAAACGAAAGAATATGAGTACATCTACATTTAATTTATTGGCGCAAGGAAAAGAACACATAATTACTTCTGCTTACCTCAGCAGAATTTATGTTCTCCCCTCTATGTCATAGAAATGATGCTTAGCATGACAGATATCATAAATCTCTGGTGGCATCTATAACCTTGACACTTTATTGGAGCTAAGTATGCAACGAGATGACTGGAGGCTTAGAGGTGGTGATGGAGACCTGACAGAAAGAAGTCTTATTTATCACCTTTCTTATCAAGAAATTTTCAGAAAGTTTCATGTAATGTTCTCCTTGGGTCTTAGTTATAAGTTTAGTTAACTTTTGTGACATCTGTTGTATGCACACCTTTTAAGTCTAGTTCACCGCATATCTGGAACAAATCCTGCATGAAAAAGAGTTTGTTAAGACATCTCGAGAAAAAGCTCACTGATTTGATATTAAATCTGTTTCCCTCAAAGTGTGTTACTATTTTGGCCCTTTAGATTCCTCATCATTATGTTCTAACTTCTAGTCCATAAATGGAAGTCAAAATAGAAGAGTTGAAAAACCTTTTTTAACTACAAGTCAAAACACCCACGGTTCGGTGTTCACTCTGACTTCTGAATTATGTCATCCTACCTACTTTGCCTCTCTAAATTCTAATTTCTTTGTATATATAGGTTGATTATAGGCTTAATCATTGCCTTTTCCTGTAGGTTCTTGAAAATTTCCCAGGCACTTGAAAATTCTAAATTCTAAATTCCCATGTCTTTGTATAGATAGGTTGATTATTGGCTTAATTATTATCTTTTCCTGTTGGTACCTAGGCACTTGAAAATCACGACAATTTGTATCAGTGACTAAATTTCTTTCTTTAAATACTGTCTCCTGGTTCATAACAGATATTTCTGCCATCTCATTCGATTTGGACTACATTGTGTCCCACCCTATTTGCATGCTAAATTTCTAGTTGCCCAGGTCATACCTTAGGTAATTAGTAGGACATTTTGATTAAATGATGGAGTAAAATTCCCCTTTCAGATGATGATGACAAAAGTGGTTTTTGTTTTCTTTAATCAAAGGACGTAGTGCCAAGTCTGTAGTCATCCATGCAACGTCTCTTTTTAAAAGAAATTCATAAACTCCTACCCATCAATCACTTATAGAAAAACACTTTCACATGAAAACAAGTAGCAAATGTTGAGATTTTTCTCTCCATAAATCCCATCTTTGACAGAGCCGTATACAAGTTGAAGAGAACTCACAACTCTCACTTTCTCCTCAAGGTGCAAAAGGTTTGTACTCAATATTTTTTAACACATCAATTTTTAGATTTTCATGTGAGGCATATCTTCTAAAATATCTAAATCTGAAAGCGGGGTGTGTGGGATGGGTGGGAGGGGGTTGTGACTTTCTAGGGGTTTCACTGCAGCAATTGCTTCAGGATATAGTGGGAGCAATAGGAAGAGACACAAACATCCATCTCAGGTTTTCCTGAAAGAGATCTAAATGCAGACCAAAAAGATGCTGCCTCCAGGTCTGGCTCCAAACAGCCTGCATATAAGTGTTGATTGTGAACTGACTTTTTGGGCACTGATAGATCTTGCTACATCTCAACTACAGGAAGTCTCTAAGAACAAATAAATTGACTTGGAAAAAACATGAAGATTTTAGAGACAACTAAAAGCTGGCTGCTTCATAATGATACATCTCCATCAAGATACTGCTAGATCAAGACGGGGAGAGTCAGTTGTTTTATCAAACTGAAGAAACCAGTACACAAAGTCAGGAAAGAAAAGGAACAGAAAAATATGTTCCAAACAAACGAACAAGATAAAACTACAGAAAGAGACTTAATGGAAAAGAGATAAGTGAAACGCACTAGACATCGAATGGACTTTGTTCTTCCTAGTACTTCCGAACCAGAAGACATTTTAAAAGCCTTATGTATTATTTCATAAGAATGGGGAATTTGGCAGGGCTGGAGCGATAGCACAGCGGGTAGGGCGTTCGCCTTACACGCGGCCAACATGGCCGACCCGAGTTCGATTCCTCCGCCCCTCTCGGAGAGCCCGGCAAGCTACCGAGAGTATTCGATATGCCAGACACAGTAACAAGTTATTATAAAAGAAAAATATATTTTCTGATACTAGAGTGATTACTCCCAGAGGGTATTTTTCCTTCAAGTGGAGAAAACTTTTTCCTTTGAGCATGGAGGGCTAAAACCAAAATTCACTCTAATGTACAATTCAAGTCCCTTTTTTAAAATAGATACTTTTAACAGTCAGTCTCTGGAATGCCTGGCCTTGTTTTAGGAACATAAATATTCTTATTTCAGGAGTGGTATTTTGCTCATGACTAGGGTAAATCCTACCTCAGACCTTCAAAATTTAAGTGCTTTTTGTCAGATAGGTTGCCTACCTAAAGATACTTAGTTTCCTTTTATTTTTTTCAAGTGCAAATTTCTTCTATTAAGGGTAAAATGTTTTGCCAAAATTTATGAAATCCTTGTATATATGCTCAAAGAGTTTTAGAAATTTCATTCCTCAGAGTTTCTAAAATTACTGGAATAAATAATGCTCTTCAGTCAGATTGTTCAGTGGATAATGCATTTGCCTTGCACTCAACTTACTCTGCTTATCCCAATGGCACATAAGGCCACCCAAGAATCATCAGACGTGATCTCTTAACATAAAGCTAGGAGTAAACCCTGAGAACTGCTGGCTGTGCCTCAAAAATCTTTTAAAAAGATAAGAAAAAGGAAGTCATTTTTTATCTGAAGTGCACAAAAATTTTGCTTAAGTTGATATCAACAAGATTTGTAATATATCTGATTTTATATAGCTTCAGATTAGTCAAAAATGTAATGGCTTCAGAGATTGGGTTTTCCTCTCTCACTTTCCCACCAAGACACCAAAGCAAGCAAAATTTATTTTACTGTGTATTTTATGTGTTCATGAATGAAAATACATATGCGTTGGTGTAGAATGCCAAAAAAAACTTCCACAACTAAACCCTGGATTCACTTGTTCACTCCAAATGATATTTGGCAACGGGCAAACCGTGACCATGAATCAAGTGTATATGTGTGTGTGTGTGTGTGTGTGTGTGTGTGTGTGTGTGTGTGTGTGCGCAGGTTTACTTCTGTACTCCTGGCTCAGTTCTCAGATTTTAGTCTTGGTGGAGCTCAGGCATTGGGGATACAACCCATGTAGGTCATGTGCAAAGCATGTGCCCTAACTACTGTAATATCTCTTCAGACCTACATGTATCTGAATCTGGATCTAGATCTGGATCTGGGTATGTATATGTATATGTACATGTATATACTTATTCAGGCAAATACCTTTACTATATTTCCCATTCCTTGCTAAAAATGTATCCTTTTAACTTAAAAAGCTCTTGAAAATCTGAAAGTTTAGAAAAAAACAGATTCTATAATCTTCTTTTATAAATTTAAAGAACATTTCTCTCAGTTTTCATATCATTTTTCCCAACATAAATGCAAATGTATAAATAATTACGCTGATCTCCATAAAATGTAAGCAACTGGTGTTTTTCGAAGCTCTTTGCATTATCTTTCCCTTTCTTTCTCACTCATTCCCAGGTACTATTAAAAAATAGTGGGCAGTTCTGAGGATTTAACTCAGGCTCTCATTCAGAAAACGCAAGTTCTCTCTCTACCATGGAGTGACATTAGGTAAAATTATGCCATCGGTGACATTGCAACTGACATGGCCAGTGTTCCCAGGTAGGAAAGGAGATTGATAATGGCCCTATTTGAAAATGCCACATTAGAGAAAAAAAAAATTGTACTAACAAAATTTGTGAGACATAGCTGAAGATTACCCTTGCCTCTGTTTTGTCCTAATTTATCACCCAGAGAAAGGAATTGCCACTTGAACCTTGGAGAAGTACAATAAAGGTAGAAGGCAAAGGGGAGATTTTTTTTGTAGCAGCATCTAGATATAGTGCAGGAAGGAAATGCAAGCCTAGGCGTACAACTCTTATTTCCCTTTATATTAAGCCATTAGCTAATGTATGAATATTTCAGGTTGTACCAGGGATAGGTGCAGAGGACTAAACATTGATTCAGCAAGAACTCAAATGAGAGATCTAATTAAATTAAGTGGTACAATGGGAAGGACTATAACGTAGACTCCATATTGACTTCATTGACTTTATGAGCTCTATGAAACGAACATCTTAAGCTTCTGTAATGACTTAAGACACAGAAGAGGTCAAAGAGGTATAGCAATAACCAGGCAGATATATATAGTGAGACGTGAGGTAGATAGGAGTATAGAAGGGACCAAAGGTCAGAGGCTATTGTTGGCTTAATTATGAAAAATGACTGGATGTTGTTACAACCTCAGGTAATCGGTGATACCTTTAAGCACTGTTTGATACTGACACAGGCATCAGCACGTTAGATTTAATTTTGCTTTAATAACTGGCTTTGCACAGAAACTCCTTGGGGTAATACACCTTCCTTAAGAGAACTTGATTGAGAGCTCATATAGGAGGTATAATGCCTTTGTGTACTAAAGTTGCTGCGTTTCAAGTTCCATTTCAGAAATGAGTGTGAAGGACCATGAGGGTAATTCTAATATGCTCAGGGTTAACATTTCCAAGTTGGATTGTGGGATAGTATCTATGTGAACAGATTGGCAGAGGGAGGACTCAAATTTCATTTCTGTGACCCCCAAAACCTCTATCACTGAATTCTGAGGCAATAGTGCCCCTCCTGGATGAGGAGGAAATGATGGATGAAGGGTAACAAGGAAGAATAAGACAGAAATTGATTTTTGTATTTAAGATCTCAGAGCCGTAGGCTCTCGTTTATAAAAAAGTGAGATTTTCTTCTGAGCTTTGTTGTGAAGATTAAAATAATTAATATACATAAGGTACTTAAAATCATGTCCTAGTCTTTAAGAGCTTGATAAGTGCTACATATCATTGCTGCTATCATATCACTTATTATAATGATTGCTGGCATGAATATAAAAAGCTTTTCCTAGAAGTGTCTCATTTTCACAAAGTGTGAGAAATGGACTCTGGACCTATTTAATTTTACATTTTTACTAATGTTTTTGTGTTACCCTTCTAGGAAACTCAGTATTCTATGAGTATGCTTTAGATTCAGAGAACTGTGTCTAAGATCACACTCTGCCTCTTAATGGCTCTGGGATAATGAAGATGATTCCCAATAGCTTCACATTTCAGATTTCATATTTATAAAATAGACACAATGCTAATTTTGTCATAATATTTCACTTTTCTTTCTATTTCTCTTCTCTTTCTCTCCTTCCTTCCTTCCTTCCTTCCTTCCTTCCTTCCTTCCTTCCTCCCTTCCTCCCTCCCTCCCTCCCTCCCTCCCTCCCTTGCTTCCTTTCTTTCCTTATTTATTTCTTTCCTTTTTCTTTCTCTCTATCTTTTAGAATAGATTTTCAAGTATGCTATTTGGAAAAAAAAAACAATGTTACTCATGCACAGACCTATGAATGTATACAACACAGAAGACTTGCTCAATATGTGTGATGCTTGAGTAATAAATAAAGGATATGGATTCCTTTTTGTGAAAGACAAAAATCAGAAAATTTAATAAAAAACTTCCTGTAATCCAGAACTTGACAAAAATCTTTCCAAAAACATCTAATAACAGAAAGAGATTATTTACTTCAATTGTTATTTTATTTGCTCGAGCGGGCCCAGTAACGTCTCCATTGGAGACTTAGTTGTTACTGTGTCTGGCATATCAAATACGTCACGGGGAGCTTGCCGGGCTCTCCGAGAGGGGCGGAGGAATCGAACTCGGGTCGGCCATGTTGGCTGCATGCAAGGCAAACGCCCTACCGCTGTGCTATTGCTCCGGGTTACTTTTATGATTAGCTATATTGTCAGACAACTGTCTTTCTAGGTCATGTTTTCAAAATACCCTGCTGAGATCTCTTTACCAGATTGAAGTGTAATGTTGTAATTAAGGTTTTGTGTAGAGTCAATGTAAAAAAATATGCCAATTTTAATATATTTTTTACAGACTTCTAGCTTAGAACATCATCTATCATATTACAATTACTAATTACATAATGAGTGCATGCAATGAATTTATTTTAAATCATAAAAGCTATTTCCTTTAAAGAAATTTATATAGAATTACCGCCAAGAAAATACTGTATAAAATTTTCATTAATTTCCAGTTTAATATATCCAACTATAGTAACAGATTTACCTGACACTAGTAATTTCTTAGACCATTTCTTAGCCTTTTGTAAAGTTCTTAAGGCTTGTTTTTAGTTTGTAGATGTTGGTGCCTCTAATGCTGCTACATATATTCAGAAGTAAGAGGAATACAAATTTTACTTGCAAATTAACATCTTCTACAAATTAAATATCAGCTGAATTCTTTATTTTTTATTTATTTATTTATTTTGCTTTTGGGGTCACACCCGGTGATGCTCAGGGATTACTCCTGGCTTTTTACTCAGGAATTATTTCTGGTAGTGCCCAGGGGACCATATGGGATGCTGGGAATTGAACCCGGGTCAGCTACCTCAAGACAAACGACCTACCAGCTGTGCTATCACTCCAGCCTCCAAACTCTTGAGAATAAGTGTTTACTTGTTTTAGGATAACTGAATGAAAATACATATGCGTTGGTGTAGAATGCCAAAAAAAACTTCCACAACTAAACCCTGGATTCACTTGTTCACTCCAAATGATATTTGGCAAGTTGCATTCAATTTTAGTCTTAGCTCTTGGTCAACAGAATTCCACATATTTACTGATAGCCTTAACTGAGAGAATAATTTCTATATCTATATCTATCTATCTACCTATACACACACACACGTCTGTGTGTAAAAAACGTGTGTGTTCCCAACATTGAGTCATTATTTCCCTCATCTCTTTCCTTCCGCAAAAGAAATGGCAGCAAAGGACACAATGGTGCTATCATTATCTCTTGAGTAGGTCCCTACAAATTGAACTAGAGGAGAATTTGCACATGCAGCTTGTTAAAGGCACCTTGGTTTTCAGGAAGTTGTTAGTGAACAAATAGACAGGTGGGAGTAAAGTTAAATAATAATAGTAGTCTGAGCCAGTTTTAGCCTGATCCACCTCTCAGTCACACAGTGGCTGTAGAGTTCCTGCAGAAGTGACAATACACAATCATCCAGATAGGATGGCTCCTCCTTGATGAAAACAATTATCCAGAGAAGACAACACTTTAATCTATCAGTAGCAAAATTTGTAGAAACTGGGAGACTGAAAAAGTACAAGGGGAGGGATCTGGCAGGAGTCGCATCATTCTTGACAGCATTATACGTTTTCCCATCATTCCTATCTCCCCGTAGGCTAAAGACTGTCACAGAGTAACGACTGAAAGTGTCTGGAGACAATTTTGATTATCACAAGTGAGTGGGAATGGGGTGATGGGATGTGCCATGCTCTGGTGTGTAGTGTCAGAGTCCAGAGACAGTGTTAAACATCCTGCAATGTACAGGACAACCTCCTCTACTGCTCCCTTTCATGCCACTAATTTCCAGTTGGAAGTATTAAATGCCAACATTGTGGGGGAAGAAATTCAAGAATAAATAAAAACATAAAAGTTTGTATTTAATGTATTTACTGTAGTTACTTATGTGTACCTAACAACATTCATATATTATTAATAAAAGGGGAATAGGTAATTTATACCAGACAAAGCACACACACACACACACACACACACACACACACACACACATTCACACACCATAAAAACATTTGCAGGGACTTTAATGTTATGTTAATAACTAGATCATTTCATACTATGAAGGAAAAAAGCTTAAATTCACCATAAATCATGGGGCTGGAGCATTAGCACAGCAGGTAGGGCATTTGCCTTGCACGCAGCAAACATGGCCAACACAGGTTTGATTCCCAGCAACCCATATGGTCCCCCAAGCACTGCCAGGAGCGATTCCTGAGTGCATGAGCCAGGAGTAACCCCTGAGCATCTCCGGGTGTGACCCAAAAAGCAAAAAAAAAAATCACCATAAATCTTGTACTTAAAATAGTATTTTTAGTGTCCAAGAACAGATGACTAGATTAAGAAACCATGGTAATTCTACACCATGGAATACTACACGGTCATTAGGAAAAAGGAAGTCACAAAATGTGTTTATAAGTGGATGGACATGGAGAGTACCATGCTGAGTGAATTGAGTCGGAGGGAGAGGGCAAACAGAATGATTGGAATCATTTAAAGGAAATTTAAAAAAACCATAGCATGAGACTAATACCCAAAAACAATATAAAAAGGGCCATGAGGGATGGTCTGCAGTTGGAAGCTTGCCACAAGTAGAGGTGGGGAGATGGCAGGTAGGACACAGAAGTGATCACTATGACAGTGACACTTGGAAATGATCACTCTGAACAAGAACTAAGTGCTGAAAGTAGGTAAAGACACAAACATGATAATCCTTCAGAACCTGTATTTCAAACTGTAATGCGAGAGAGAGAGAGAGAAAATTTTTGCAAATGTCCATTTGTGCTCCATGCTTTGATTAATGCCTTCAGTTAATGCCTTTAAAATGTTTTGACGGACAAAAATGTTTTGATTGTTATAGTTTTGTTTTATTGTTAAATTGTTTGAGTTCTTTTCATAATACGTAGAGTATCCTCTGGTTAGATATAGCATCTTGCTAATATCTAAATTTCCATAGGTATCTTTTTAATTTACTGCAACGGCGTTTTAATACACAAAATTTTTCTTTCTGATTTACTTAAAGTACACTAAAAACCAAAAATGGTGTGTGTGTGGTGGGGGGCGGTGTTGCTGTCAACACTTTGCTGGATAAGAACTGTCCATGGAATAGGTACATGACTCAGATCTCAATTGTATTGGTGGAATCTATCAACTTTAAGTTCTTGAGAACTCTAGAATCTACTGAAAGTTGGTAACTTCTACAAGACTTACATAGTTTGTTACTGTTATGGTAGAAGTGGAGGGTCACCAGGTAGTCTAGTTAATTCAATTAGTTCTTCAAATATCACCCACAGAAAAGATAGGAATGCTGGAGGTGACAATAGTAAGAGATAAAAGGGAAATCAGTCAGGTGACTTTTCCTTTGATCCCATATATTGTCAAAGTACAGGTGAAGCTGAAAAGACAGAAAGCCACTGGGTTACAGCTCTTGAGAAACCCAATGACAGATTATAGAGCAGCATGTCCCAGGAAGGGGCCCTCATTAAAGGGTGACAGTAGCAGTCACAGGACAGAGCCATAAACTGGACTGAGACCTTTGAAGGTATATGACTAGGTCACCATATAAATATGTTGCTAACTGCATGATTTTTATCCTTCTTAGAGCTGCATAGTATTCTTTAAAGATACGAAACAAGATAGCAAGAAAGTTTTAAAGGCAATATGATGGGAAAACAGATCCACGCAATTGAGTAGAGGGGATGCATGGGATAGTCTTAATACTATTAGGGGTAGGGTTGAGGGGTCCTTGGGAGAGGGAGCGTGTTCACTGTAATAGTTGTGGCATTGGAATTATGTGTATGAGAAATAATTAATAGCATTCAAAATTACAGAAAATCATGTAAATAATTAAAAATAAAGAGAGGGAAGGATCTATTGATCTTTAACACCAGATAATCTACAATGATCAAAAACACAAAAACAATAATCCACAAGAAAAGCAAAAATAAAATAAACCAAAACCTTAGTAGATCCTGAGGTATAGGGGCAATGAGCTCCCAGGCATCACCACATTTCATTATTAGATTAAAAGCCTAATTTTCAACAATAAGGCAAACAATTCACAAAGAGATAGCTTATGTTTCCTTCATAGCAAAGACAAGCACGTATCAAAACTATACTTGAGAAAAGCATCATTACTAATTTAAAAAGGCCCTCCCGTTGATCATCGATTTGCTCGAGCGGGCCCAGTAACGTCTCCATTGGAGACTTTGTTGTTACTGTGTCTGGCATATCGAATACTCTCGGTAGCTTGCCGGGCTCTCCGAGAGGGGCGGAGGAATCGAACTCGGGTCGGCCATGTTGGCCGCGTGCAAGGCAAACGCCCTACCCGCTGTGCTATCGCTCCAGATTACTAATTTAGTAAACAGAAACTTGAAAATAATTATCTGGAAGGCATTTAAAAGACAAAAAGAAAGATATTATCAAATGGATAAAGTGAAGAAGTTATGTCTAAACCAAATGAAAATAGAAATATTTATAAAAATCTACAAAGAAAGCTGAAAGTATAATAAAGAAACAAAAAGTCTACAGAGGGACATCCTCAAAGGCAAATTTGAGCAGGCAGTCTTCTAAACAGACATAAAACTAAGTCTTCTCAACAGACTGGAAAATTAAGAAATGAACAAATAAATAGAACATGCATTACAAAAAACAAAGTGTGAAAAAAAATAAACAACTGAGAGACTTTGGGGATGCCTTCCAGTAGTCTAACATATCAATTGTGGGGGTTTCCAAAGAAGTTAGGAAAAACAGGGAAGGAACTTGAGGAGGTATTGAGAAGAGATAATTGTTAAAAACTTGATAGAGCAGGGACATTAATATAAACATAATATTTTTTGTTTGTTTGTTTGGGTCTATACTTGGTTTTCATGGTGCATTCACAGTTTGGTGCTCAGGAGTCACTTCTGAGCACTCTTGGAAGTGCTCAGAATATCATCTGATGTTAGATATTGAACCCAATGATACAGCATGCAAAGCACACATGTCAGCCCGCTGAGCTATTTCTGGCTAAATATAAAATGGTAATGAACTATAAGCAAGATAAACTCCAAGACGTGCACTAAGATAACACATAACCTTAATGTTAAAAAAAAGCCCCGAAATTTTGAAAGATGTAAGAGGGAAGTAATCTGTAGTTTAAGAATTATAAGGAATCTTTAATAATAGGAACAACAAATTTCTCGTCAGAAACTTGAAGGCCAAATGGTGGTGAGGTTACATATTCAATATGTCTAAAGAAGAGTTGTCAATACATACTACATCCAAAACTTTCAAGAGTGAGGGGCTGAAGTAATAGTAGTATTGTAGGTAGGGTGCGTGTCTTGAACATATCTGACCCAGGTTAGATCCCCAGCATCCCACATGGTCCCCAGGCCAGTACCAGCACCAGGAATGATCCCCGAGCTCAGAGCCAGGAGTAATTCTGAGAGCTTCTTGGTGTGTCTCAAAAACAAACATACAAACAAACAAAAACAGAAACAAACAAACAGAAATCCAAGAGTGAATGTACAATTAAGATATATCCAGGTAAATAAAAAATAAAAGATGAGATAATTCATTACCACTTAACCTGGCCCTCCCTCAAATACTAATAGGATATTTCTTGATTGAAATTAAATGATTATAGTAATTAAAAGCTGTAGAAAGAAAGATTTTCGTGAAGGTGAACATATGTAAAATTATAAAAGCTAGCATGATTTATAACCTTGGTCTGAAACACCTCTTTTTGTTTTCTACAGTATATTTCAGCAATGACAAAGAACATTTTTTGAAAGAATATACAGAAGATGAAATGAGAAAACAATTCAGAATTTCTGAGCTGGAAGGCACTAAGAGCTTGTGTTATTCCAAACCTTGCTTTTAAGATAAAGGTGAAGACAAAAAACCAAAAATCAATGGCAAGATTACATCCTGGATCTTCGAATATCCAGTTTAATACTTCTATTAGCGTCATGTTAGCCTCTCATGCGGAAGCTGAAAAATATGGTCTGATCAGGCTTCCTGAGAATAGGGAATCATTAAATCATCATTGCTATAAAGAAATAATGTGTTCAGTTAGTGTTTCCCTTATATTTCAATCAAAATAGTTCCTTATCTCCTGATATCTGTAGCAACCATCCTGCATAGGCATACCAATGAAAGTGCCCATCATCTTATCACTAAAATCATTTGGAGACAATCAGCTTATTTCAAGCAACAAAGTCAAGAGCATTAGCATTAGACTGGTACCTCTGTTCTAGTTGAAAGCTATGACTTATTTGCAAAGTGAATCTGAGTTAGTGATAGCCTGAAAATATCATTTCCAAGTTTTTCTCAAATGCAATTACAAACGAATTCACAGAACGATCAGCAAATGTATAATCTATTGTGGTATAAGTTTACCTACAGAGCAAAATAATTTATTTCACGATATTATTGAACAATAAATTGACCACCTACACAAACACATCTTTTCTTGTGTATAAAATTAATTATTGGATTCCCACAGCTGATTACTCCCATTTGCCTCTGCCCTAGCATTAAACAACATTTTGGAGAGTAAAATTTTTTTTTTTTATTAGTGAAACAGCATGAGGTACAGTTGCAGACTTACAAACTTTCGTGCTTGGGTTTCAGTTATACGATGATTGAGTACCCATCCCTTCACCAGTGCCCATTCTCCACCACCAATGAACCCAGTAGCCCTCCAACTGTCCCACCCCAACCCCTCCCACCCCACCCCTCCTTTGTCGCAGGGCATTCCCTTTTGCTCTCTCTTTCCTGTAGGTTGTTGTGGTTTGCAATAGAGGTATTGAGTGGCCATTCTGTTTGGTCTAGAATCTACATTCGGCACGCATCTCGCATCTCGAGCGCGTCCCCCAAACACCATTTACTTGATATGCCAAACACAGTAACAACAAAGTCTCCAATGGAGACGTTACTGGGCCCGCTCGAGCAAATCGAAGAACAACGAGAGGACCGTGACCATGACCATCCCTTCTCTATCTGAGCTGCCTTTTCCCCCAGCATGTGCTGCATTCCAAGCTGTGGAGCAGAACTCTTGGTACTTATATCAACTATTCTTGGGTGTTCATCTCCCATTCTGTTACTTAATATTCCCCAAATGCGTACAAACTTTCTACGTCTGTCCCTCTCTCTCTGACTCATTTCACTTAGCATGATACTTTCCATGTATAATCACTTGTACGCAAATTTCATGACTTCATCTTTTCTAACAGCTGCTTAGTATTCCATTGTGTAGATGTACCAAAGTTCCTTTAACCAGTCATCGTGTTTTTTCAGGCACTCATGTTTTTTCCCAGATTTTGGCTATGGTGAACACTGCAGCAATGAACATAGAAGTGCAGATGTCATTTCAACTGTAATTTTTTTTTTGCCTCTCTGAGATATATTCCCAGGAGTGGTATTGCTGGGTCAAATGGGAGCTCAATTTCTAATTTTTTTGAGAATCGTCCATACTGTTTTCCAAAAGGGCTGAACCAGTCGGCATTCCCACCAGCAGTGAAGAAGAGTCCCTTTCTCCCCACATCTGCGTCAACACCGGTTGCTTTTGTTCTTTTGGATGTGGGCCAGTCTCTGTGGTGTGGGATGATATCTCATTGTTGTTTTGATCTGCATCTCCCCGATGATTAGTGATGTAGAGCATTTTCTTATGTGCCTTTTAGCCATTTGGAGTTCTTCATTGACAAACTTTCTGTTCATTTCATAACCCCATTTTTTGATGGGGTTTGATGTTTTCTCCTTGTGGCGTTCAACCAGGGTTTTGCATATCCTTGATATCAACCCCTTTTTGGATGGGTATTGGGTGAATATCCTTTCCCATTATGTAGATTGTCTTTGTATTTTGGTCACTGTATCTTTTGTGGTTCAGAAGCTTCTTAATTTGAAGTAGTTCCATTTGTTTATCTACATTTCCACTTGGTTGGTCAGTGGCACGTCATCTTTGAAGATACCATTAGAGCCTCAATATTGTGGAGGATTTTACTGATCTTGTCTTCAATGCATGTTGTGGATTGTGGTCTGATGTTGAGCTTTTTTATCCATTTTGATCTGACTTTTGTGCACCCATGTTAGGTCGAGTCTAAGCAAAATTTTTTGCATGTGGTTGTTCAGTTATGCCAGCACCATTTGTTGAAGAGACTTTCCTTGTTCCACTTCACATTTCTTGCTCCCTTATCAAAGATTAGTTGTTCATACATTTGGGGTTGTGGGTACAGATATTCCACCCTGATTCATGGATCTACGGCTCTGCCTTTGTTTCAGTACCATGCTGTTTTGTTGGGCTGGAGCGATGGCACAGTGGTAGGGCGTTTTCCTTGCATACAGCCAATATGGCTGAGTTTGATTCCTCCTCCCCTCTCGGAGAGCCCGGAAAGCTACCGAGAGTATCTCGCCCGCAACAGCAAAGCATGGCAAGGTCCTCGTGACATATTCTATATGCCAAACACAGTAACAAGTGTCACAATGGAGACATTAGTGGGCCCGCTCGAGCAAATCGATGAACAACGGGAGGACCCTGACCGTGACCGCTGTTTTGTTATTGCTTTGTATTAGAGCTCGAGGTTGGGGAGGGTGAAGGGTGATGCCTCCCATCGTCTTTCTCCCAAGAATTTCTTTAGCTATTTGTGGGCATTTGTTGTTCCAAATGAATTTAAGGAGTGCTTGATCCATTTCTTTGAAAAATCTCATGGGTATCCTTATAGGTATTGCATTGATTCTGTATAGTGCCTTGGGGAGTATAGCCATTTTGACAATGTTAATTCTTCCTATCCATGAGCAGGGGGTATGTTTCCAATTCCTCATGTCCTCTTTTATTTCGTAAAGTAGCATTTTGTAGTTTTTTTGTAGAGGTCCTTTACCTCCTTTAGTTAACCTGATTCAAAGGTACTTGATTTTCTGGGGCACTGCTTTGATTGTGAATGGGATTGCTTTTTTCTTTTCTTTCCTCAGTCTCATTATTTGCATATAGAAAGGCCATGGATTTTTGGGTATTGATTTTATAGCCTGCGACTTTACTGTACAACTCTATTTGTTTCTAGGAGTTTCTTGGTAGAGGCTTTAGGATTCTCTGGATATATTATCTTATCATCTGAGAATAATGAGAGCTTGATTTCTTCCTTTCCTATCTGGATGCCCTTAATATCTTTTTCTTGCCTAACTGCTATTGCAAGTACTTCCAGTACTATATTGAACAGAAGTGGTGATAGTGGGCATCCTTGTCTTCTCCATGATCTTATAGGGAAGACCCTTAGTTTTTCCCCATTGAGGATAATGTTTGCCATACGTTTGTCGTGATGGCTTTGACTATCTTGAGGAAAGTTCCTTCCACACCCATTTTGGTGAAAGTTCTCATCATAAACAGGTGTTGGATCTTGTCCAATGTTTTCTCTGGACTGCATCTATTGATATGAATATGGTTTTTATCTTTACTTTTGTTGATACTATGGATTATGCTGATTGATTTCTGAATGTTAAACCATCCTTGCATCCCCACAATAAATCCCACTTGGTCATAGTGTATGATACTTTTAATGAGTTGTTGAATTCTTTTTGCTATTATTTTGTTGAGGATCTTTGCATTCATGTTCATCAGATATTGGCCTGTAATTTTTTTGGTTAGTGGTGTCTTTGTTTGCTTTTGGTATTAGGGAGATATGTGCCTCATAGAAAATATTTAGGATATTTCCTGTTTTTTCAATTTCCTGGAAAAGTTTGAGGAGAACTGGCAACCGGTCTTGGAAGTATTCACTAGTGAATCCATATGGGACTGGGATTTTATCTTATTTTTGGGAAGACTTTTGATTACAGTTTCAATTTCCTTGATATTAATGGGTCTGTTCAGGTATTCCAAGTTTTCTTGGGTCAGTCTTGGGAGATTATAGGAATCCAGGAATTTATCCATTTCTTCTAGGTTCTCTTGTTTCGTAGCATACAGACTCTCAAAGTAGTCTCCTTTGGCCAGGTTTGTGTTCCTTTTGTTGGTCTTTTTCTAAGATCTTGAGCTGTGAAGTCAAGTTATCTATGTAGGCCCTTTCTTCCTTTCTGAGGAATGCTTGCAAAGCTATAAATTTCCTCTTAACATGGCCTTGCCTGTGTCCCATAGGTTCTGGTAGCTTGTGTCTGCATTCTCATTTGTTTCCAGGCATCTTTTGATTTCTTCCTTGACTTCCTTCCTGATCCGCTCATTGTTCAACTTGGGGTTGTTCAATCTCCAGGTGTTTGATTTGGTTCTCTACGTCTGTATGATTCGCTTCTATCTTTCCCACATCTTGGTCTGAAAAGATAGTTGATGCAATTTATATCTTCTTAATTTTATTGAGGTATGTTTTGTGACCCAGCACAAAGTCTGTTTTAGAAAATGTTCTGGGCGCACTGGAAAAGAATGTTTATTCTTTCTTTTTGGGATGATAAGACCTGTATAGGTCTATTAGCCCTCTCTCTTCCATTTCTTCCTTCAAAGCCAGTGTTTCCTTGCTCAGTTTTATTCTTGTTGATTGACCCAGAGGTGATAAGGCAATATTGAAGTCTCCGACTACTATTGTATTGTTAGCAATATTCTCCTTAAAATCTGTTAGCAGTTGTTTTTAGTATTTAGCTGGCCCCACATTAGGTACATATACATTTAAGAGTGTGATTTCTTCTTGTTGTACATGTCCCTTGAGAAATAGTAAATGGCCTTCAATGTCCCTTCTAATCTTTTTAAACATGAAATCTATGTTGTTGGATACTGGTATGGTTACTCCAGCATTTTTGAGGGAGTTTTTTTTTTTTTTTTTGCTTTCAGGACTGTTTTTCATCCTTTAACTTTGAGTCTGTGTTTGCTCTGTCTGTTCAGCTGAGTTTCTTGTAGGCAGCAGAATGTTGGTGTCAGTTTCTGGATCTATTTTGAGACTCTGTTTCTCTTAATTGGTGCATTTATACCACTGACACTCAGAGAGATTATTGTCATGGGGTATTGTGACATCTTTCTGTAAGGGTTTGTTGTGCTTATGGGTGTTTTCCTTCTTCAATTACAGGAGCCATTTTAGTCCTTCTTTTAGGTTTGGTTTTGAGTCTATGGAGTTCCTGAGTTTTTTTTAATCTATAAAACAGTGTACCATTCCATCGACTTTGAGTGAGAGATTAGCTGGATAAAGTATTCTTGGTGAGGTATTCATTTCATTGAGTTTTTTCACTATACCGCACCATTGTCTCTGGGCTTGGAGGGTTTCCTCTGCTAGGTATGCCATAAATTTAAGAGGTGCTCCTTTGTACGTAATTTCCTTCTTTGACCTTGCTCCTTATTGTATTGTGTTTCTATCCATGGCATCCATCATTCTGACTATGATATACCTCGGAGTGTTTTTTATTAGGGTCTCTTTTAGCTGGCACCCCTTTGGCTCCTTGGACCCTGATATCTGCATTCTCTAACTCTGGGAACTTTTCAACAATGATTTCTTTAACTGTGGCTTTTTCCCTGGAGCTGTCTCCCTGCCCTTCTGGTACTCCAATGATTCTAATGTTTCTCTAGGAGTCATCCTCTAGCTCTCTGATTCACCTTAGAGCTATTTTGAGGTCTTTTCCCATGTTGTTGCCTATACAATTTCTCCTGCTCATCTTCAAGATCACTAATTCTGTCTTCAGCTGTAGTCATTCTACTGCTGAGAGCACCCACTGAGTTTTTAATTTTATCTACCTAGTCCTTTATTTGTGACATTTCTTTTTGTAACTTTCTTGTTTCTGCTCTCATTTCTTCCTCTACTTTCTCAGCTATCTGTTCCACTGATTCTTCATATCTTCCTTTAATTTTCTGGATGTCTGCTCCAGTGATTCTTTGAATTCCTTGAACATGCTCAGAATTTCATCTCGGAATTCTTTACCAGAGAGATCAAATTTGTGGGTAACCGCTATTGAGTATTCGGGACTCTTTACTTCATCGTCTCCTCGTAGTGGAGATTTCTGTTGTTTCCTCATGCTGTAGTGGTTGTACAGAGGTAAATATATGCAATACCTCACGAATTTGCATGTCATCCTTGTGCAGGGGCCATGCTGATCTTCTCAGTATTGTTCCAATTTTAGTGCATGTGCTGCCGAAGTGAGCACTAAATTCACTTTCAAGCATGATCCTTTTCTTACTTTTGCTCTTCACCATTCACTCATTCCTCTATACTTCTTCATTTTTTGCCTCTTTCTATCTCATCTGATGCATATCTGTCCATTTTAAAAAATCTTTAAATACTTTTTGTTCACTTTCCAAATCTTCTTTTAGTCTTGATTTTCTTGAGGCCTACCAGTGATTGCAGTAAGTTTAGAAAGCTCATTAACTAATTTCCTTAATGCCTTTACGTGGCAGGTACATTAACCTAAACATATGTACTCGACTGCCTCAATTCTAGAGACCCTAGTGGCTCTTTTGGTCAATAGCTGTATTGTGTTGCTCCCTATCATTCCTAATTAAATGCACACCACTCCTGATTTCTGCCGAAGATGAAATACAGTTCCTTGGCAAATTTTCAATCTTACTGATCTTTCCCCTCTTAATGATCAGTTTTATTCATTTATCCAATTTAAAAAATTGTGGCTTTGGCACACGTGCCTCAGGCTAATAGAGCACAATTAAACACATTCAAGGCGATACAGAAAATGTGGGGATTATATAATTAATCAGTTTTAAGTAGTATAAAAATTGCTACTTTAAAAAGCAAAACACTGGCAGGGGGAAAGGGATACTTTGAAGAACGTGAAAGCATTTCAACTGCTGTTTTTCCCCCTGCATTATGTTTTCATATATACAGGCTACATTGTAACAGTGTGTATTTCTTTGTGACACTACTTTTTCCCTCAGTGTCCTGGCTACCTCACTAGGTATCCTGTTTAAGCACACAAAAGAGCAGCTGATACAGAATTTATGTGAATGCCCTTAAGAAATCCAGGTACATTTTAATCTTCTTGGAGTTATATGGTTACTACATTTGTAAATTAGTATGTTGGTATATCAGGGTGGTGATGGAAACTCTATGGTGGATTCTAGGTTTTTTTTTCAGTTAAGATTTTTTTCTTTCTTTTTGGGTCACACCAAGTGATGCTCAGGGGTTACTCCTGGCTCTGATCTCAAGGAATTAATCCTGGCAGTGCTGGGGGAAACATGGGATTCTAGGTTTCAAACTAGAGTCGGCGGGTGCAAGGAAAATGCCCTACCCAAAGAACTATTTCTCTGGCCCCTTAGTTAAGTTTTTATACGGGCCCACCACATACTCCTGTACTTTTCCTTTTAATTGAGAAAGACTAGTCAATGGAAGACCACATTACATTCATTTTCATGTGGCTGAAAGATAAATGGAGTCAGCAAACTCAGGTTCCATAGTGAAGGCAGTATCCTGTAGAACAATGTCTAACTAGTCTACCATACCGCAGATCAGTGCTCTTGATCTCATTGAAATAATCATCCCAAGTGCTCACCTGACCCCTCCAACCATCCTCCCCCTGTGTTAAGCTTCCTACTGAAGACCGGGTCCTAGCTTCTGTTGTCTTTGGGCATTTGCCTTTCCCCTGCTCGGTGCCTTTATATCCTGCATATAAGAGAGATTATTTTGTGTCAGTCCTTTCCTCCTAACTTCACTGAGCATGATATGGTACACACCCATCCATGAAGCAGCAAATTGCATGATTTCGTCTTTTCTTAGAACCAAGTGCTATTCCATTATGTGCATAAACGTGAGTTCCTCCATCCAATCA
Organism: Sorex fumeus; assembly: GCF_029834395.1. Taxonomy (NCBI): domain Eukaryota; kingdom Metazoa; phylum Chordata; class Mammalia; order Eulipotyphla; family Soricidae; genus Sorex; species Sorex fumeus. The sequence continues at coordinate 1,967,566 of NW_026606077.1, forward strand.
TCTATCCTTGGACACTGGGTTGCTTCCGGATTCAGGATGCTGTAAATAGTGCTGCAATGAACAAATCATAGCAAATGCCTTTTCTGAATAGAATTTCGGGTCTCTTGGGTTTTAACAGTCTATTCATTCTCAGTGGTTCTGATGGAGATAGTAAATTCCAAATTTGTTTAAATCGTTTCAGTCAACTCCATCTTACACAGAAACACTGGAATCACTTGTGTATTGAAAAACAAAAACCCACAAGCTTCTGAATATCTGTCAGCCTTTTAACAATATCCAATAAACTTCTACTGGTCAGTTCCATTTAGTTCTCCTTGAATTCCAGAACCACCAACTCAACTTTTCTAAACTTTCATTTTTAGAATTTTTTAGTGACTTACATTGAACAAGTGAACTTGAGTACATGGCCCTGAATTTATTCTATGAATGTAAATTCTTAGTTAATAATGTCACTTCGATTTGCAAAATAAGCAATCCAATTAAGAAACCTAAGGAAATGTCTGAAATCTTTCATCCTCAATAATTCTAATTAATTTTACCTGTGATTTTTCTCTTGCCTGGCTACAATGATCTCAATTCTCACTAATATTGTTTTAATATTATCTTGACAGTTGTTTATAAAGCATGATTCCTAAATAGACTGTGACTCTCCAGTCCTTCATCTTTTCAATCTTACCACGATCTCAAAATATCTAGCTTCCAAAATAAAATGTCTGTGCATATTTAAATTTAATAATTTTCAAGTATTCATGATTGCTTTACATAGTAGAGTTAAAATTGTCATAAATGATTCTTTTGAAATTGCACCATTGTTTTGTTTCCTGCCCCCGTGCCTGGCTATTCCTCGCCGAAGCTCCTTGGAGGGGAGCGGGTTGAGCTTTCCTCCCCGCCCTGACCAGGGCCCCAGCAGCCGAAGACCTCCAGGACCAGCCACCACCATGCTGAGACTACTCTCCGCACACCTGAAGGTGCCAGCAGAGGGACAAAGCCACGTGGGTTCCGGGGCCGAGATCTCCAAGCCTACACGGATTGGAGTCGAGCATCCTCCACCCAGATCCTCCAATTCCAGTAGGCGGGGGTCACACCCACCAACTGGCCCCCTGGCGCCATGTAATCCCATCAGTGGCCAAGACTCAGAAACTATAAAAACCAGCTCCCGGAACATCTTATTATGACATCTCATTCCTACTTTGACAAACTGGCAGGCTACCGAATGTAGCCTGCCCACAGGGCAGAGTCTGGCAAACTCCCCGTGGCGTCCCCAATATGCCAAATACCAGTAACAATGATGGGTCTCATTCTCCTAAAGAGCCTTGAATATAATCTCAGGGCTTGGATGAAGGAGACGTTACTGGGGCCTGCTCGAGGCAATCAACGAATAACACTATGATTTGTGTGATTTATGATTTGTTTTGTTTGTTGTATCTCTTCCAGGCCTTATTGTCCAAATGACACACCAAGCAGAATCAATTGCCATCTTTCTAGTTATATCAGGCTGTTTACCATTAAAAATTCCTTACTTTCTCTAATTCTTTATTTTAATTTGATTAATTTACTTTGGACTGGGGAGCGATAGCACAGCAGGTAGGGCGTTCGCCTTACAAGCGGCCAACATGGCTGACCCAGGTTCGATTCCTCCATTCCTCTCGGAGAGCCCGGCAAGCTACCGAGAGTATTCGATATGCCAAACACAGTAACAACAAAGTCTCCAATGGAGACGTTACTGGGCCCGCTCGAGCAAATCGACGATCAACGGGAGGGCCTTTACTTTTTTTTACCTTTACCTTACTTTGGACTGGAGCGATAGCATAGCAGGTAGGGCATTCGCCTTGCCAGTGTTTAATTCCTCCGTAGTTCGTGGAGAGCCCGACAAGCTACTGAGAATATCCAGCCTGCACGGCAGAGCCTGGCAAACTCCCCATGGCATATTCAATATGCAAAAACAATAAGAAGTCTCATAATAGAGACGTTACCGGTGCCCGATTGAGCAAATCAATGAACAACGGGACGACAGTGCTACAGTGCTACAGGGCTAATTTACTTTGGTTTTTATATAAGGCACATGTGATGTTGCTGGTGTGAGTGGTGGCACAGACCATGTCCAGAGAAGCTGCTGTTGTGGTGTGACCTGAGTTTAGTGGCTATGGTGTGGTCCTCAGCCGTGTGGTGCTCAGGAGTTTCAAGAGTCAACTCAGTAATGATAAGGGGTCAGGCATGCAGAGCCATAGACAAACCAAGGACCTCTCACAATCTAGGCACGTGCTTTTTCACTCAAACTATATTCCTGATCACTACCTTCAGAATTTCCATTGTCCATATGCCCAGATTTATTTTTATTTTTGTTCCCCCCCGAAAACAATTTAATTGTTTACTAGGTAATCAAGATGCAAATTAGAGCTAAGGCTTAAGTAGTTTTTTTCTGTTCTTTTGTGACATCACTTAATCACTTAATCACTTAATACCCGTTATTCATCGATTTATTCGAGCGGGTGCCAGTAACGTCTCCATTCATCCCGGTTGCGTGCTAGCGTAGCCCAATGGTATCTGTTTGTTCTAGGAACATGCAGAGTCTCAAACCGATCATTTAGGGTCTTGACGAAGAAGTCTGACCATCTTATAGGTGGGCGTCCACGTGATCTTTTGATGTCCCGTGGAATCCAATCAGTAATGGCTCTAGTCCAGCGGTTGTCTGTAAACCTCATTACGTGTCCAGCCCATCTGATTTTTGATGTCTTGGCAAATGAGACAGCGTCCCTGATTCTTGAGTGTTGACGAAGATCAGAACTCCGGATTCTATCTCTCATTTGAGTGAATCGTGATATTCCAAGCATAGTTCTTTCGATTCCTCTTTGAGAGACCCGAATAGTGTTCTCATCCTGTTTTCGTAGGGTCCAGGTCTCTGAGGCATATGTTAATGCAGGACATTTGTGACATCATTGGAATTAAAAATTCCTTTCCTTTCATCTATGAGAGTTTGTGCATATCTCTACTATATTGTTGATTACATTGTTTTAGTTCATTTTTGTACCTTAATTGTGTAGGTATTTGAGTATATTTTTTAAAAGGTCTTTACATTCATCTTTGTATTCCTCAGATATTCTGTGATACCTGTCATATAGTTGGATTTTTGTATTAACTTAACCTCAGGACTTTTTTTTATGAATAAGGCATGTAATTTTCAGACAAATGCTGGCAGATAGATGTAGGAAATATTGGGAAAGAATTTTAATTAGTCTACTATGAGAATGGTTTAACCTAATTTTATGCTATAAATTTATCTTACTTCTCCTAATGCCTAACACTTTATACTCAAAAGCACTCTGCCCATTCATTCTAGAAATGCTTCCCATTCATATATGATTATTTTATCAAACAAATTATTAATAATATTTAATGAACCTGATTTTGAAATGGAACTTTTATTGTGTAGGTATGAAAATAAAATTTCTGCATTTTTTAATGACTTCTCTTGCTTTAGAATAATGTGTGCTTCTTTTGAAAGACCTCATGTAAAAATTATTTGCATCAAGATTCCTCTCAAATAAAAAAAGGAAAGAACGAGATGAGAATTCTGGTTCATCAAGAAATTAGATGAAATTTTCTTTGGAACACATAAAATATATTTTAAAAATCTCCTAGGGTTTACCAACAAGTAGATGACAATAATGCATGTTCCAGTTCTTCAGATTAAATTTTTCAAAGGGGAAATTGTGGGTAAAATGATGAAAAACAGGTTTATGTTTTCAACTACAATTCTTTCTATAATGACTTTGTTATAAATTGTAGATTATAGATTTATATGGATTGACCCTACTATAACTGCAGATATAGATACAGACATATCTTATAAATCTTAACAAACAGAAAGGAATACAAACTCAATTTATACATCTGGAGGGAATTATACTTGAGAGGGGCAATAAACAATATAGTATTTTAAAACTAATGTATACGCAGAAATTTACCAGTTGTGGGGGGTGTGGTTGAGCCACCCCTAACAGTGCTCATGGCTTACTCATAGTACTGTGTTCAGGAGTCATTCCTCACTATGTTTGGGGAACCCTATGCCCTGCTAGGGATTGAACTGGGTTTAGCAGTAGGCAAGACCAGCATCTGTACTTCCTGCACTATCTCTCCAGCTCCTGAAATTTATCATTTCTTTTCAGGCTTAGTTTCAGACAATATGGTGCAGTAGATATAACTGGGAAATTCAATACATAATGATTGAGATCTTTCGAATGATGATCATTATGTGAAACGGATAATCAATAAATATGCTTTTACATACTTACATAAATGTCAGTTGAGAAAGTAAATATTGAATGTTTAGCAATAAATTATAAATATATTTTAAAATGCAAACACACATCTACAAATTTGGTTGAGATGCCCAAGTACAGATGTACATTTAATCACACGGGTGCATATAACTGTGCATGTAAATGTATGGACTGTGATTACTTATAATACAGTTTTCTTTGGAACATGACCAAGAAACAATATTGTTTCTATATTTGCTTTCACAAGATTTAAAAACCAAGAAAACAAAATCTGTTATTTATCTATAATATTACCAGCATACTTTCAAAATTATTTACTTTTGTGTTCACTCTTCAATTTTATCATAAATTCACATTTTCTTCCTGAATAGAAAAGATATAGCTTTTGAAGGTAAAGCCTAGTCTGACATTTACTGGAGATGCTGTTTATTATTTCTGAATTTTATTTTATCAATTGTTAAAAAAATAAAGCTAACAAATTATCTATCATGTTATTGTGCTTATTAAATGAGATAAAATATAGAAAATATAGTGAATAAACATTTGCTCCTTGCCCTCTATCCATGATTGTAATTATTTATGTGTGATTATTTTTTAAGTATAGTGGGCTATTACAAATTTTGGTTCACTGATCTAATGCTGGGCGCTTAGAATGCCTACCTATCACAAATGTCTAAGCATGCCATTTAAAAATATTTATCCTGATGAATATGTTTTATTCTGTTCAAGATATCTTTTTAACTTAAATTTATGTTCTAAATGTTATTCTCCAAGTCACTGTTAACTAAATCCAAGGTGGATAACATACACTTTATTATTACATCTATTCGAAAGCAAGAATGTACTGTTATTAAAAAGTGAATGGACAATCCATACATTATTTTCATCCTGCCAATTTATAGTTTGAAACTTAGGGTCACCAAAATATTAAAAAAATTACTCTAATTATATTTGCTTATAGAATTATATTCTATAATGTTTACTATAGTTTTATAATCGTACTTTAAGACTCATATAGTTTTATATGAAAATAATGATCTTCAAGGACTCAATTTCTATGTTATAGAAATGAGTAAAAAATCATTAATTAAGATCAATAAACTTTCACTAATTTGTAACTTCATATGCATTTATTTTACTAAAGTTGTAGATTGATTTCAAAATCACATCCGTGCACTTTGTAAAGTGTGAAAACCATGTTCCAAATTAACATCTACTTCTTACTGGAGTCTAATAAATCTTGATTCACTCTAAAATCTCTAAAATAAAAAAAGGCTGCGGTAACGTGTTTAAGAAATCTGGTAAAATTTCTTTTTTAGCTAAAATTCATGGAGCTTTCTGTCCTCCACTTGTGTTTGTCTTTTCCTACATGTATCTAAACAATTTGGTGAGATGACAAGTCGATTAGTTTCTGGGAGCGTTTTCCGCGTCATGGTTTAAGTGCCAGGAGGTACTCACAGCTGACATGATGAGTTCTCCCCCCAGGTTCTGAATCTCAGCTTTGACTTGACTGCAGATTTTCAGTTGGTGAGAGTAGAACTTAATCTGTTCCAGGTAGGCCAACAAGTCTTGTTTGCATGATGGGTCTGGACACTGAGTATTTATAAAAGACAAAAAGGGAAATAGTCAGAACTATAATTCAATAGTCTGAATGAGTAAATAATGACTTTTCCAGTACTCTATATGCAAAGAATATTATTTTACAAAACCTCATTTCTCAGACCAAGCCCATGTCAACTCTGATGAACTCTATCAGTAGAGAAGTTCACTTAAGTATTAATTTCAAGACTTCACAAAGATGAAGAAAATGTTGGGGCTGGAGCGATAGTACAGCCGGTAGGGTGTTTGCCTTGCACGCAGCCGGCCTGGGTTTGATTCCCAGCATCCCATATGGTGCCCTGAGCACCGCTAGGGGTATTTCCTGAGTGCAGAGCCAGGAGTAAGCCCTGTGCATTGTCAGGTGTGACCCAAAAAGCTAAAAAAAAAAAGATGAAGGAAATGTTAAAGACTTTTCCAAACATTAAAATGTAGGAATATAAACTAATTACCTTTGAATTATTAGCAGCCATTCGTCAGATTACATTTGTAGGCAAGTCTAAAGAGATATTCTAGAAATTTTTTATTTCCTGCAGTTAGAGTTGCTTTTAAAATACTCGTTAAGACCCACGGTCTCCATTGTCTCTCCTTTGTTATTTATAGAGACATAAAGAAATCAGTGACAAATTCAATAGTCTGAATGAGTAAATAATGAAATAATTTCATTATTTACTTTCAGCATGAAATAATCTTAATATTTCAGTCAAAAGTAATCACTTCCATCTTGGATAACCGCTGTGGGTCTACGTTTAGGAAAAAATAAATAACATATGTGTTTTATATATTAAGGTTCCTCATCAAAGTTCATTTCCTCTACTATATTAACTTCTGTACCTTCTACTATATTAACTTAACTACCTTTCTCAGGAAAGCTTCAAATTTCATCATAGCATGCTATATTTAGTACTTAAAATAGGTGCTCTTTCATCTATGTAACTATGACAAAATTAAAAAACCTCAGTAAGGTAAAAGGTAAAGGTAAAGGCCCTCCCGTTGATCGTCGATTTGCTCGAGCGGGCCCAGTAACGTCTCCATTGGAGACTTTGTTGTTACTGTGTTTGGCATATCGAATACTCTCGGTAGCTTGCCGGGCTCTCCGGCAAAAAACCTCAGTAACTTTATTTAATTTAAAAAATATCCCCATAATGATATCAAAAGTTGGATAATTATTTAGACATTGAGTAATTATTAGAGCATTAATTACAAGAAAAAATCTGCAAACAGAGGGGCCAAAGTAATATTTGAGTGGTTACGGCACTTGGATCAGTGCAGCCACCCTGTGTTCAATCGTAGTAACCCATAGGGTTCCCTGAGCTCCACCAGGAGTGACACCTGAGTACAGAGCCAGGATTAGGCACTGAGCACTACTGGGTGTAAACTAAAACCCTCCTGATAAAGAAATACAAAATAAAATATACTAGGTAATAAATGATAAAACTATAAATACTCATACTTTATCATATTTACATGTAGTAAAACTAGAATATACCTTTTTATAAGTATATTATGATTATAAAGAATATTTTAATCATAATGGCCATGCTGTGAGATGCAAATTAAGAAGTAGAATGAAAGACCAGAAATAATTCAATGTATTTCTGGTTTGACTTAGTAATTCAGCTCCAGCACAGCAGGTAGGGCATTTACCTTGCACACAGCCAAGCCAGGTTTGATTCCTTTGTCCCTCTCGGGGAGCCAGGCAAGCTATTGAGAGCATCCCGCCATCAAGGCAGAGCCTGGCAAGCTTCCCGTGGCATATTTGACATGTCAAAAACAGTAATAGCAAGTCTCACAATGGAGAAGTCACTAGTGCCCGCTTGAGCAAATTGATAAAAATGGGAGGACTGTGCAGTGCTACAGTGCTAGTTAGAAATGACCTAGACTTACTATCCTTCATCTTTGCAAATAAAACTTTATATGGCTCTAGATTATGTGGAAAAGTGAGAATGTGATCTCTGAGTCAAAGTTAATCAATAATGGTCAGATAGAAACAATATAAATATATTATTTTGCTATATATACATGGACATATAAAAATGTAGACACATGATAATTAGTCAGAGGGGCCATAAGAAATCATGTTAAAGAAGATGGATGTTAGAATAATTATTCAACTTTCAAGAAAATAAACTTGTAATTAATTAAGAAGAGTCTAAAGGAGTAGAGAGAGAAAAAGAGAGAGACAAGAGAAGGCAAAAGGAATAGAGTCTGAAGGAGAGAAAAGATAAAGGATACCTCAATTCACAGAAGAGAAATTAGATATTTAGAAACGTACCAAGATTTGAAAGCTTATATTATAGTCTGTATATGGATCCCATATTAAATTATTTGATTCTTAGCCAATAACCAGTGTTGCAGTAATCCAACTTAAAACAAATTAGTTTTTTTTTTTTTTTTTGCTTTTTGGGTCATACCCGGCAATGCTCAGGAGTTAGTCCTGCCTCTGCACTCAGGAATTACTTCTGGTGGTGCCTGGTGGACCATATGGGATGCTGGGAATCAAACCCGGATCGGCCGTTTGCAAGACAAATGCTCTAATCACTGTGCTATTGATTCAGCCCCCCAAATGAGTAGTTTTGAGGAAATTCTCTTAAGGCTATTCTACACGAGTTCAGATATAATGAGGGAGATAAAATTGATATTTAACATTTATTATTATTATTGTAATATGTAATAACAATAATAAATGTATGAGATGGTCAGACTTCTTCATCAAGACCCTGAACGATCGGTTTGAGGCTCTTTGTGTTCCTAGAATGAGCAGATGTCATTGGGCTACGCTAGCACACAAAAGGGATGAATGGAGATGTTACTGGTGCCCACTTGAGCAAATCGATGAGTAATCAAGTGATCAAGTGATCAAGTGAGTGTAATGTGTACTTCTCCTTCTCCAGCTGGCATACTAAACCCATCAATCTAAGTCTAGGAATGCACTTATACTATTTGATAAACTTAGTTTAATAGAATTGCCTTCTATATTTTTACATAAAGGTGATATGTAAAGGTAACTATGTTTATATGTGTAGAATATCCATCGACTCAGGTGTCTTACAAATTCCCTGTTTTTTTTTAAGATAGTAGGCATTTATGAGAACATGTGTTAAGTTTTTTTTCTGTGAATATTTTATAAACTGAAGTTTTATAATATTGGAGAATTCAGTTGAGTCAAGTTGATGGTGTGTTCACCTAAGGAGTATCCTTACATTAAAACCAGCTTTTACAGAATGAATATATAAAAAGAACATATAGTTTAGCAGTGATAGAAAAATAATGAAAAAATATCCCAGTTTTAATTTTAAGGGTGAATTAGCAAATTGAGTACTTTAAGAGACCTGTATTTCACAAGCTTGACTATATTTTGCTTATATTGGAGTATAAACTTTATTTAAGACACATTTAAAATGACTTTAGCAATTATAGCCAACAGTTAAATTTCTGCTAAGCTGGCAAAGTTTGTTAACGAAAAATATGAAGTGTCATTTTGAATTTCTAGAACAGAAATTTCAGGCAATTTATGATGACAAAAGCACTCGGTCCTTGACCTTTTCCTTCCCCTGGTGCTCATTTCTTCCCCTGTACTCTAAACCAGAGGTTGTCTCATTTCACCTTCTTCAGAGTCACAGATCAATGATCCCATCATTTTTTTTTTTTTGCACTTTTAACGTCTTTTTTTCTGTCTCTGAAACTAATATAGTGGAAATGGTTCGGAGTCAACAAAATGGAGTAAGAGGTGGTGAAGACTTCTGTGTTGAGTGTGAATAAAAGTAAAACTCTTTCTCAATCCTGTAATTCCATCCCATTTTTATTCTGTGCCTTAAAAAAAAATAAGGCTGGGCCAGAATGATAGTACAGCTCATAGAGCAATTGCCTTATACTTGGCCCATCCACCTTTGACCCCAGTACCAAACGTTCCTCTGAGCCCCACCAGGAGTGATACCTAAACACAGAGCCAGGAGCAAGCCTTGAGCACTACTCAGTGTGTCCCCAACAAAACAAATCGAAAAAAATAAAATATAAGGTTTCCCTGTGGTATTCTTCTTTTTTTTGTAGGACTTTTGTTTGTTTGCTTTCCTTAGAAAGTAGTTAGGATGCCCAGAAACAACTTCTCCCCTCCAAGTACTAGCCAGACCAGACCCTGCTTAGCTTCCAAGATGACACAAGATCAGACATATTAAGGGTCATATGGTCATAAGGCACATGGCCATCGACCGGAGAATTGTTTGAATGTACATGGGCTCATTGTGCTAGTTGTTCAGCTCAAGCCAACAACAAATTGCTGCTCTCAAGCACCAACAGCCAGAAGAGGAGGTGGATGGGGGCCTGGGAATAGAACCAGCTAGTGGCCAGCACCTGTGAGTCATGCGGTCCAATCCTTTGTGATCTCTCCCAACTCTGAAAATGACATCTCATTTTCACCTTCTTCTTGAATAATGTTACAGATTGGTAGGGTTTCGTCTATCACTTACCAATTATAAATGATTAAATTTTTCTACTTCTTTCTCAGAAGATCTATATACCTACTAAACAGCTAACATGTAATTCTCCATTATTTCCTACTCCACTTTATGATGAAACAATCTCCTCCTTTTATTGACTTTCCTCTGAAGAGCTCAGTTTCTTTATTCCTAAGTGCTAAAATTTGTCAGCTATTAATCTGAAATAGTTTCTCATCTGGGAATATCACCATGCTTTTAATTTGTTTTATTCTTCCATATATATATATAAAATACATAAGATATAGTGTATTGAATTAATATGCAATATAATATATTATATACTATATACAATGTCTATGCATTTCATATATATCAGTGTTCTTTAGCAAATTTAAATTTGGAAAAAACAGAGAAGGGTATTTAGGGATGCATCACTGTCTTGAGTGATGTTCACATTCATGGAAGATAAAGATAAGTGATGGCCTGACTGACGTAAGATTTTCCTTTAGAAAATTATTTGTGCATATTTAAATGCAAAGGCTTGGTTCCATTAGAACTATATGATATTCAAATTATGCCATACTTTCCTATTTCAACAAAAATTATTTTTATTTTAAGATATTCTTATTTATTGATTGGGTTTGGGGCCAAACCCAGAGGTCCCCAGGCTTTCAAGGATCACTCCTGGTGGTGCTGTGGAACCTGGGTGGGACTGAGCAAGAAAAACACTTTACCTGCTTTACTATTGCTTCATGTACAAGAGCACTACACTGTAGCACCGTCGCACTGTTCTCCAGTTGTTCATTGATTTGCTTGAGCGGACACTAGTAACATCTCCATTGTGAGACTTGTTACTGTTTTGGGCATAATAATTGAGGTTTGGTTTTAGTTTAAACTTATTTGGGGCATACAGTTAATGGAAACTGTTATCAGTAACAGACATTCTGAACACTAATATTAAGTAGAGACAAAGGGGTTCTTTTTGTACTGAAATAAACCTACAAAAATGGTTTTCTCTGTATACAGAATAAGGATAGAGAAAGGACTGTGGAAAGGTAACTAAGGTAAATTTTAATTTCTTAGAGTTTTTGTTAAAGACAGTCATCCATGCAAGTCATATTTTTCTCATCCTCTTCTATAGGAAATAAATCATTTCCCCTATACCCTAGAATACCCTCTTATTGTCTAGTTCTCGCTCTTGGAGAACCCGGCAGGCTACCAAGAGTATCCTGCCTTCACAGCAGAGCCAGGCAAGCTCCCCATGGCGTATTCTATGTGCCAAAAGAGTAACAATGGTGGGTCTTATGCTAAAATCTCAGGGCTAGGACAAATGGAGATGTTACTGGTGCCTGCTCTAGAAAATCGATGAACAACGGGATGACAGTGATACAGTGATACCCAAGAAGAACATGTATATTTGTTTACTGGAGAAATAGTGATAGATACTTGAGTATTACATAAACCTAAATATATCACTGCATCACTGTCATCCCGTTGTTCATTGATTTCCTCAAGCAGGCACCAGTAACGTCTCCATTCGTCCTAGTCCTGAGATTTTAGCAACTGTCACATTGGAGGCTTTTTCAGGGTCAGGGGAATATACAACTGCATTTAAATGATTTAAAACATTGTTTCAATAGGAAAATGTGAAAGGTCCAGTGAAGAGGGGAAGTCGTAAATATGGTGTTTTTAAACAAAAGACCCTTACTTCAAAGATATATACAGATAGAGTATTTCACAATCTATCTAATTCTACTTAATTCCTGAGGACCTGCTATGCATTTGGTTTGAAAAAAGTAGGAGTCTATTATTCTGAATAATACATCTAAGTAGGTTTAATATCTCTGCTAACTGATATTTTAGGAGATAATAGGACCAAAATGCATATATCATTACTGCATATACTTAAGGATTCTATAGTTTGGGAGTGCTGACTACTAGGCAGTGTTCGTGGAGAGGGAGAGATTCTTGGCTAATCAGGCTCAGGATTCAATGCCTGAAAGGGAAGTGCTGTTTGGGCCTGAAGATTCAGTGCTGTTAGGGCAGTGGCTAGGGATTGCCTGGGCCTCCCCAGAAGTGCTCAGGTACCATCAGTACTGCATCCAGTGCCGATTGTGTGTTGTGCAGGAGTCAGAACTAGGGTTGACCTGATTCACACATAACACCTTAACTTCTTTGCTATTTCTCAGGGTCCATGAATTATATTCTTAAAATGCAGGTTAGTATTGAAAAAATGAATGCTTTAGAAGTTTCTATTTAGTACAGTTTTATTTCAAAAACGTTTTGACTCTCATAATATCTATCAGCAGGGTAGCAATTCAAATGTTAGTATAAATTATACTTGAAATATAAGTATAAATTATACTTGTAGACTGTTCTGTTCAGAGTTGAGTGCATTGCATATGATTTGACTAACAATTTTTCAACTTATTTTTTAAATGTCATCTTTTCTTGAATTATATTTACTTCATAGTTAACACTGAAAATTTAATTCAATTTATAGTTATATTAGCTGGGAGAACTCAGATGATAATAGGGATATTCTATGCTTTGACAAAAATTCAGTGAAAAGATATTAGGTTACACAAACACTTTAGAAAATTCACTGGATATTTCAATTGATTATAATGACCAGTGTTAATATTTGCTTCCTTCATACACTAAATTTCTTATTTTAGTTCTAAAAACTACCAAATTTTCCCTCTTCCTGGAAATCATCTTATATGATGTCAATTTATTTTTCTTTTTCTTTTTTCTTTCCTCTGGGATAAATTATTTCTGCAACTAATAAAGATTTTTCTTTATTGTTCTATTTTATGAAGTGATATCCTGTTCATGTAATAGAATAGTTGATAACATGATAAATTAGTTCAGAGGAATAGAAGAGAAAGGGAAAGAGTTTAGAATCTTAGATTTTTAATAAAGATAGTTTTAAAACTTGCTATTATCTTGATTCATGGGTCAACTGTTTAAGGAATGAAGGAATGTGCTAGCTAACAATATCCTGTCCACTAAAAATATGCAACATAATAGAAATATACTGTTTACTTAAATTACACAAAAGTTAAACAATACAGGCTTAGTAGGGCATATAATATACAATACACATTATGTCAAGACAATTCTAAAACCCAAGAAAGCAGGTGCAGATTATCCCTGGATCAACATGTAGCCCCCTGGATCCCGCCACACACAAAAAGAAATGAATTAAAAAAAATAAAAAAGATTTAAAAAATAATTAGTAAATAGGGGCCAGAGAGATAACACAAGAGAGATAAAAGAGAGAAGGCAATTGCTTTGCATGCAGTTGACCTGAGTTCAATCTCCAAGCCCCATGGGACCATTGAGCACACTTCGAACGGTGAGCCCTCAGCACAGAGCCGGCAGTAAGCACTGAGCATAGATGCCCACAAACAAAACCAACATTAATAAATATATGTAGTACAACCATAGACAATTACAAAGAATTAGTCCTATACAAAGCTTTACAGATATAAAGAATATTTTGCTTTCTTCATGTAATCTGAATGACACAGAAAACAATGGCATAATTGAATCTATATTATCAAAAGGGATTTAATAAAAGGGATAGTACTTCAGAAGATCTAATTCAATTAAAGTCTCTGAGCATAAAAAATAGTTAAGAATGAAACAATTATCTGAACTTTTTGAAAATTGCGTGCCCCCAAATCAACTTCTGTTTAAGCACATCGATAACAAGGCATTAAGTATTTCTTACATATAAACCTGCTAATTCATTATAGTTTAAATTATTCTGTCTGTCTAGCTTCTAATAGAAGAGAGTTCAACTAAAGCATAAAATATGGAAAGCCCTGGATAAATATGGAGTTCAGTCATTTATTTAGAGCAGAGTTTGAATCATATTACCACAGAGTTCATTTTCAATTGTAGCTGCTGAATACTAAATAGATCATAAAAACGTTTAAAGTGATTAAAATATAAGGATACTGAAAATGAGTACATTCAAGGAATATTTAATTTTTATCTTATTAAAATTCCTGGTTTCTACTTCTTTGTGAATTGGTATTTCCACATATATAATATTCAGTAGATGAAAGTTCTTTGTTATACAACAGTATAAAAAGAATAAATACTAAAAAGCAGTCCCATAAAGTTTACTCACAATGCATAAAAAATTACCATGCAATGGATTAGACGCAAAGTTAAAAATAAGTGCTTTATCCCCCCAAAGGAGGTAAAATCTGAAGAAAAATTAAAATGTTTTAGCATCAGTCCTTATAAGAAATCTGTATTTGCCACCTTTTATGATTTAACATCTTCAAATTATTTGTTTTACTATTTTATTTATGAATATGAAGTATATTATTGACTGAAAAACATAAGATACAATTTTGAAAAATATTACTTTTGTGGAAAAAATAAGATTAATGTGTAAAAATACTATAATTGCTTATTAAAATAAATAATTTAAATATAATTCAGACTCAAAGATTTGATGTTTATTAGTACTTGGAACCTCAAGATTCAGTAATCACATTTTTACTAGCTAATAATAATTACTAATGATGATGGTAATGGTACATTAAGTTTCTTTTTTGTTCATTAGTAGCAATCACTGTCACTGTCCTCCCGTTCATCAATTTGCTTGAGCGGGCCCAGTAACATCTCCATTGTGAGACTTGTTGTTACTGTGTTTGGCATATCGAACACATCATGGGTAGTTGGCCAGGTATTGCTGTGCAGGCGAGATACTCTCAGTAGCTTGCCGAGAGGGGTGGAGGAATCGAACTCGGGTGGGCCATATTGGCTGCTTGCAAGGTAAACGCCCTACCCGCTGTGCTATCACTCCAGCACATTAGTAGCAATACTTTTTAAAATGTATCTAACACATTCTAGTCATGAATGTGTTCCGGATTCCTATATAAAATTAGGAGATGAATAGGTTTTAGTAGAAATTAAGCTTCCTTTGAATAAATTGTCTACTACCTCTACCAGAATTATACAATAAAATTAAAAAATAATGCAACAGTTGTGGAGGTAGTACAAGAGATACCTCCTTGTCTTGCAAGCAGCTAACCCTGTCTCCATTCCTATTATCACATATGTTTCTCTGACCATTGTTAGGAATGATTCCTGAGCAAAGTCCAGGAGTAAGGACTGAGTAAAACCAAAATAAGTAAATAAATAAGCAAATAAGTTAAAGAATGCAATAATCATGAGGGTATACTCATGCAAGAAGGCACGATTGAATTTTTATGCAATCAGTGTCTAATGTCAGAGAACTAGTCAGCATGAATTCCCACATCCCTTTATAGGAACTGACCTGGTTGGCAATCTGCCGAGCAAGGATATCCATCCTTGATCCTGATTCTGATATCATTTTAGCTGCATAAATGACGTCGGTCGTGTGCTTCAGTGGTCCTTTGCCCCTTAAAGTAAAAAAACAAACCATGTGTTAATTTCAGTGGCTAAATAAACACATAAGCCCATATGTAAACACACTCATAGATCTTTACCTGGAAGTCCTGGTTGTAGACTTTACATACTTTAATGATTGATTGGCATCGACCAAATTCCAGTAGTAAATGAAATATGCTGTGGGAGTGAGGGTAGAGAGAAATACACGGAAAAATTCCATTTGATCTTAATTCCAAGGAAAATGTCAGTGTGTGTGTGTGTGTGTGTGTGTGTGTGTGTGTGTGTGTTGTGGATTTGGGTTCTTCCTCTCTAAGAGTGTTTCTTAAATGGCTGTGCCCACCCCAGGCAATCTGGCTGCCAGCACAGCCCCGACTGTTCAGTGTTTAAGCCTGGCAATGTGATGCCTCCCATTCTAGTGCTCAGGTGGCATCAAGGGTACATATGGTGCTTGAGGCCCACAGCAAATTGACTTGAACTTTGCAAATAGAAGACATGCCCATTTTTACTAATTCCCTGACCATCCCTAGAACCTTTATAGCAAAGTTTAACCAAGAGATACTCTTTTTGGTAGATGTGGAAACCTCAGATCGGAGTTATTTATCTGATTCTAGAAGACAACATGAAAAGTGGACATTACATAAGATCAACAATGCATTTTGATCAGAAAGATCCCTTGTATTTGATTTATTTTTTGGAGGGGTTCATATCCGGTGATGCTCAGGGGTTACTCCTGGCTCTGCACTCCTGAATTATTCCTGACACTCAGCAATTACTCCGTAAGGAATGCCTGGGATTGAATCCAAATTGGCCGCATGCAAGGCGAACATCCTACCTCCTACCTGCTGTACTATTGCTGTATGCCTCGAAAGGTCACTTTTGTTTGTTCTCATTAAACACTTTTATAGTATTTTGGAAAATTCCATTTTTTTAAATTACGTTACTTCTACTCCACAATGAACTCATAGTGATATCATAGTTGCTGAGCATAAATCTGGAGTTACGTTATCCCAGAGTATTTCCCAAAATCGTATCATGTGTTTGCTATTCACATAACCCAAGCAACATAAATACCTACACTTTGGTAAAGTTTGGCCAGTGATAACAGTACTCCTCATCTGGAGTAACTCTGGCGGGGGAATAATGAGTTGATTTATATGAAGTATTCAGAACATTACTTTAAACACAGTGAATATTCAATAATATCAATTCTTCTTGAGGTGAGGAAGGAACAGAGCAGTGTAGGTCAGGGAGAGATAGAGCAGGGCAGGGCAGGGCAGGGCAGGGAGCACTGAGCAGCAGGAGAGGAGCAGCAGCTGGAGCAGAGGACCAGGCAGCATAAGGTAGAGCACAGTGCGAAGGAGAACAAAGGGGAGGAAAGAGAAATGGGAAGAGGTTTGGAGAGGGGAGAGATTCAGTGAAGGGAGACACTTAGAGTGGGGAGAGTCTTGGGGAGGGGAGAGGCACGACTTGGGGGGAGGTGAGGAGGGGAGGGGTGAGGGGAAGGGAGGAGGCAGGTGGGAGAAGGGGCGTTGCCGAGACCACAGACTATGGTGGGGGGAGGTTATGCGGGGACTGTGCACACTGATGGGATGTCCAAGGTGTGTCCCTATGCTCTGGGCCAGGGGTGGGGTAGGGAGGCCTGGGGCAAAGGGCAGCCCAGGGCAAGGCTCCCTCCCAAAGTCTCTCCCCACTGCGTGGAACTGCAGAGTCTCTGACACCGGGAAATACATCGTGACAGTTGTTTCATGCTTGTCTACTTGGCGAATTCAAGGAGGAAGGTCAGCAGGGTCAGCTGTGCAAGCGGGAGTGGGGGGTCTCAACTGGGAGCACTGTGAAAGACTCAGCCCCAGCCCAGGGCCTATCTCTGCCTCTAGGCTAGGAGAGCCCTAGGGACTAAACGCAGGTTAAAACTGCTCCATCTACCCCTTCGCTTGGCCACTAAAGACAGAACCATGAGTACAAGCAACTAATACACAGGGGCTACATGGAGAATAAATGCAGAATAAACAGGGATGCACAGGAATTGCACAGGGAATTCACAGGATATATACATAGAATCCAGAGAATACACAGGGACTATAGACAGAATATAGAGAGAATGCACAGGGAATATACACAGAATATACAGGGAACGCACAGGTAATAGACACAGAATATGCAACAAATCCTAAGATACCCCCTACCCATTTTCCGTAATTACCACACCATATTTGATGGGGTTCAGACAGTAGGCAACAAATCATAGAGGGAAATATACATATATGCCTCTCGGTTAGCCCAGCAAGCTATCAAGAGTATTCCACCTGCACAGCAGAGTCTGGCAAGCTACCTGTGGAGTATTCGATATGCCAAAAACAGTAACAATAACGGGTCTTATTCCCCTAACCCCGAAAGAGTCTCCAATACAGCAGCGTTGGGAAAGACAAGTAAGGAGAGGCTGCTAAAATCTCAGGGCTGGGACGAATGGAGACATTATTGGTGCCCGCTTGGGGAAATCAGTGAACAATGGGATGACAGTGATGCAGTGATTGTGGCGAGTGACAAAAATTTTGTGAGTTGAAACTTTTGTACTAAATGAGAGATTGTAGGGATAAAGGCACTTGCCTTGTGCATAGCTGACCTGCTACCATGATACCCTGAACATCACTGCAGGTAGGAGTAGTCAGAGAGGACCTGGGTTTGGCCCCCTCCAATGCAAATTTTTGTTCCTTATGAAATGTTATGAAATTAACATTCTATTTAGATGAGTGATTTTGCAAAGCACAAAAGAATGGCACAGATAAGGGCACATATGTTATTCCACAGTAGGGTAAGGAGATATTTTTTTCTATTTCCTTAAAAATAAATGCCTGAAGTGTAACTGTTGCATCCACCAAAACTGCTCCTCTTCCTATGCTTTTTTCCTCGGCATCTATTGAATTTGAACACATTGACTTCAAATTATCTAGTTCCTTGCCCTTAGGAGCAAGAGAACCTTGAGGAAACCACTTGTCACTAAGCTTCTGATGCTTCTAGTGAAGGAAGAGGTCAAGGTAGGAGAGAATAAAAGGGACTCTGAGAGATCAACACTAGAGTTAAGTGAGAAAAGGAATGAAGACCATCCTTGTCTATGACTTATGTACACTTTGGATTGATCTTGAAGGTCACACACATTAATGTTAAATGTGGTATGATTTGTTATTGGAGGAAAATCTTTCTGTACTAAGGAGACATTGCTACGTAGTAATGAAAAGTGTAGGTTCATGCAAAATTAAATGATCAGATGACTATATATATATATGTATATATATATATATATATAACTAAATACCAGCATGCATGTGGCTGTGTGCCAAAAAGGCTTTCATAGCACTTTCCCATGGTGCTTCCCAAATTTATTATATGCAAAGTTTTCTGTATAAAGTGAACACCATGTTTAACAATGAAAAAACCTGGTTCAGAGGATGGCCATCTTTACTTCTTTGTGAATCTGCTGACAGAGATTGCTTCGCATTAAAAAGAATCAACATTAATCATTACATTTGAGTCGCTCTTATCAAATTTACTTTATGCATCAAGCAAGCCTAGGTGTAATGTACATGGTTCTCTTCAAGAAAGGCATTGCATTTCATTACCTCTGTGCCTCTCAAGAGAAAGTTAAACTTAAATAAAGCTGTCTGAAAGGCAATGCATCAATTCTCAAGGTCTAAACAATGGACAAAGGTTATTTCTAAGGAAAACAGTTAACACTTTCTTAGCTTAAATAATAAGAGATGTCCTAAGGAATGCAGCTAATGTACCTTCCCCTCAAAAAAAATATCTCTCCATAAAATATTCTGGGCTGAGGCCAGAGAGATAGTAAAATGGGTAAGGCACTTTCCTTGCATGCAGCCAACCTGGGTCCCATCTCAGCGATGCCATATAGACCCCTAAGTACCACCAGGAGTGATCCCTGAGTTCAAAGGCAGGAGTAAGACCTAGGCACAACCCTGTGTGGCCTCACACTCCTTGCTCCCCACCCCCCCCAAAAAAACCAAAAATCCTGCACTAATAAAAGGGAAATTACTTCTCGTCTTAAATACCTACCTTGCTATGAAACCACAACCCTAAAAACATTTAAAACTTAAAAGAAATGCTAATACATTATGGCATACCAAAATTATTCTCTTTCTCACATTCCTAATTAAATGTATTGCCTGTCTGGCAGGCTTTCTACTGAGTACCAAACAAAAAACACATTTTGCAAATTATTCCATATCATGCCAAGTTTCCAAAGGAAGACACAAGGACCAATACTATGATAAATTTTAATATTCTTAGCCTAAAATGTTCTATGTAATGAAAGTGTTTAAAATTGAAAAATGCATTCAGTGGTTGTTTGCTGCCTTCATTTTTGTAATGGGTTCTCAGGATCTCCTGTCAGCAAGTCTTGTCTTAAATCACTGAAGCTGTATTTCATAGAAAAAGATATCCAGAAGGAAAGGGTCAGATATTGAACTTTTTCAAAGAAACTGAAATCCAGAACACTTTGATGGATATCAGTTATATTAATAATCTATTTCCACACAAAAGGAAGGCACATCATATTCTGGAGTTGGGTGTTTGCCATTTCATCACAATATCTGTTAAAAGTGTAACAGAAAGGCTGGAATAACCAAATGATGTTGGTGCCACAGGGAATTTTTATTAAAGTAAGTAAAGGGGATAGTCTGGGAGACAGTTCAATGGCTAGAGTATATACTTTGCATGCAGAAGCTTGCTTAAATTGCTAGTATGACAGGACTCTGGAACAATACGATTGATCCCCAAACACAGAATCAAGAATGGCCCTGAGCAAAAACAAGAAAACAAATAAGTGAAAGGTGCCTATGAAATGCATTTTTGGATGCAAACGAAATCTAACCATTTTTGACACTGAACCAGCCTTGATTTGTATATTGTCCCTGTTGTCATTTCATTTGTGGCATCTACCTCTCCCTTCTTTTTTTGTTTTGATACTTTATTATCGACACAAAAAATAAGAAGTCCATATAGATGATTAGTAAGAGCTCAGATACATAGGGATCTGGTACAAAATATCAATAAAATATCAAGATGTCAATAAAAGAATATTGTGAAGTAATTTAATATTTTCTGCTTTTATTTCAATTATTTATTTATTTATTTTGGGGAAAGACCCCGTAAGTGGTGCTCTGGAGGACTAGGGGTTCTTCCCACTGATTCATAGCCAACTGGGTCAGTACTACAATGGAAGGTATTAAGGATATGGGATACTGTTTGGACCATGTGGAGCCAGGAAATGTCTTGCTTGCCCAGCCTCTATGGCTGTTCTCATTGACACTCAGAAAACCATGTGGTACCTGGGATTGATCTGTGGTCAGTCCTATGCAAAGAATGCACCTTAACCTCTGATCTAAACATCTGGCCTCTCATTATGTTTTTGATTTCTGTAGACCTCTAGCTATGTAAAATTGTTTTCCTTCTTTGATTAATTTATTATTTTAGGACTTTGTGCAACCCCTGAAGTGCTCAGGACTTACCAATCTCATCTATTACATCTGGTGGTGCTCAGTGAGACAACAGATGGTACCAAAGATTGAACCAGGGTCAGCAGCATGCAAGGCAAACGTCATAAACCCAGTGTTATATATGACCTTATAAAATCGTTAACAAGACCAACATTATTTTTCTCTAACCCTGTTTTCCTTGATATTTATATAAAGTAAGTTCCATGGCATTGCGATTCACTTAAAAGATAAAAGTGCTAATAGGATAGACTTTGTCCTATAATAGTAGTTAAAACACTCAGAATTTTATATAAACCGGGCACTTTTAACTATACAAACAATTTTGATACTATAATAGTTTTATTAATTCATAATTTTCTGTATCTCACAGAGAAGAAAAATGAGGAAGAGGTAAATACATCTTTTTTAAGTAACATGTATCTGGTCAAAATTACACAACTAACAAGTAAAAAACATGAAAACTGAACTCAGGGAGTCTTACTACTAAGTAATTTACACTTTTAAGAACTATTATATATTATTTAGAAGAAAGCATAAGGTAAAATTATAACATTAAAAAGGTTATATTCGGCTATTGCATGAATAAGCGATCATCAACTTGCTCACACAACAATTGTTACAAGGAAAAAATGAAATTGGCGTTCAGTGTTACCACAATGAAAATGTTCTATATTGTATATAATTTTAGAGTCATGACAAATGGTAGCAGTAATCTATAATCCTGTGATTTCTTTCTTGATGCATTATTATTTTTGTTACTTATTATATATGTACCCTTCCTCCCTCTTCAACTCTGTGAATTTTTTCACTAAATTCAAACCCATACATTACACATTTTATTCTGTATGAGACTGTGAGACTGTATTTTAAAAATTATTTATAACATAGCTTTTATCTGAGATTCTTGGCTTTAGACATAATTACTGTATTTACTTTAAATAATAAAATGTAGTGTTCTGATGGAGTCCAGAGAAATAATTGTGAACTTGGGAAAAACATTTTGCCTTCATTTCTGAACTAATATTTTTAAATGCCACTTTAGAGCTTAATTTTTCTTCTGTAAATAATGATTGTGTAATGGCATGGTAGGAACATGCAAAAGCATATATCTGGCACAAATTTAGCACATATTAAGTGCTAAATGCTACTTTCTCCTTATCCCATTATAAATAATAGTATTTTGTGAATATTTACTTTTTGACATTTTGTTTTAAAATTGTAATTCTTGTCAGACAATACAATTTAGCCTTTGGTTAAATTAATTTTCTTCTTATACTACTAATGATATGGCACTGTGTAGTTAATCTTTAATATTTTTTTACAAAGAAAAACATAATATGTATGCCCATAAACTCTGTGTTTGCAGTTGTTACTTTTTGTACTTTTTTAAAAGCTTCAAGTGAATTTTGGTGCAATGCTTGTTTAGGGACCATACAAATAGTCTCTGTTTTGTTCCCATTTTTTCTGACTCGAGTTCATGTGCAGTCTTTATTGTTGTTCAAGGTTGTTCTTTCACAGCTCCTAGAGAGTTGATTTATATTTAGTGACAAATCTTTTTGGTTGTATAAGTGTTTTAAGATTAATGATTTAGCTTTACCAGGGCACAATCAGAATTCTCTTGTAATTCTGACACTAGATACAAAATAGAAAAGCAAATTAATTACCACAGAAACAACTGAAAAAGAGATAAAGAGAAGTACAAGACTCAAGGAAGGACACACTGTTCTACTATTCAAACATGAAATTTTAATTAGTCAACCTTCCCTATGGGTGTTATTTTCATAAAGCGTTATCCTCAAGCTTTGAGTATCCTATAAAAGTCTTTGAAAAATCAGCTAGTAAATATTAACTAACCATCATTCCAAGTAATTAAAATCCAAAGAAACCTTTGACATTTTAAAAAGTTATTTTCCATGCAAGATGGAAACTATTGTTCTGAATATCATACATGTATGCATTTCATTTATGTTTCTCTTCCTCAATATCATTAAGGTGTCATAGATTAACAACAGCATTGAAATATCTTAGAAACTTTTGCTTGATCTATGGCATCTAGACACAAGAAGAGAACTGAGATCTCACAGAACTTTTAGAAATCAGGATAAGACTAGAACAGATCACTCCCACCTATATTCCAAAATCTAGCTTTGCACGCTCAAAAGAAGACTAGATATTGTATAACTGAAACCCAAGTACAAAAATTTGTAAGTCTACAACTGTACCTCATGGTTTTTCAATAATCACTTAATCACTTAACTTCCCGTTAGTCGTCGATTTGCTCGAGCGGGCGCCAGTAACGTCTCCATTTGTCCCTGTCGCGTGCTAGTGTAGCCCAATGGCATCTCTTCGCTCCGGGAACATGGAGGGCCTCAAACCGATCGTTCATGATCTTGACAAAGAAGTCTGACCATCTGGTAGGTGGGCGGCCACGCGGTCTCTTGACATCCCGTGGAATCCAATCAGTAACAGCTCTAGTCCAACGGTCGTCTTTAAATCTCATTACGTGACCAGCCCATCTGATTTTCGACACCTTGGCATATGAGACAGCGTCCCTGATCCTTGATCGTCAAAGGATGTCAGAACTCCGGATTCGTTCTCTCATTTGAGTGAAACGTGATATTCCAAGCATAGCTCTTTCTATTCTTCTTTGGGAGACCTGAATGGCGTTCTCATCTTGTTTGCGTAGGGCCCAGGTCTCTGAGGCATATGTTAATGCAGGAAGAACAGTGGAATCAAAGAGATGTGCCCGGAGCCGGAGGTTCTTCGTCCTCTTAGCTATTTCTTCAACGTTCTTGAAGGCGTTCCAAGCCGCTCTCTTCCTCCTGCGCAGCTCGGGTGCCAGGTCATTTCTCATGTTGACCTCTCGACCTAGGTACACATAGCTGTTGCATTCGGAGATGGTTGTTCCATTGAGAGCGAATGGGGCGTCAGGAACAAGGCTGTTTCTCATAAACATTGTCTTCGTAAGATTCAGCTGTAGTCCTACCTTTCCACACTCACGGTCAAAGTCGGCCAGCATTTGTGCCGCTTGGCTGATGTTTGGTGTTATTAAAACAATGTCATCAGCAAAGCGGAGGTGGTGTAGTTGCCGACCATCTATCTTCACTCCGATTCCTTCCCATTCCAGTCGTCGCATGATGTTCTCGAGGGTGGCACTGAAGAGTTTCGCTGAAATGGTATCACCCTGCCGCACCCCTCTCTTGACATCAACGATCACTTCTTTGTAGAATGGTGAGATCCTGGTAGTGAATCCGCAATACAGCTCACGGAGGATCCTGATGTATTGGGCTTGAATGCCCTGATTGGCTAGGGCTTCAGTGACCGCTTCCGTCTCAACAGAATCAAAGGCCCAGTAACTACAACTGGTCTCATTCACCTGACCCTGAAGGCTTTCAATAATAAAATTTTTTTTAAAAAGACTAGATATAATATTCTATTTAGACATAGGTAGCACTGTCCTCCCATTGTTCATCAATTTTCTCGAGCGGACATCAGTAACGTCTCCGTTCTGAGACTTGCTGTTGCTGTTTTTGGCATATTGAATACATCAGGGATAGCTTGCCAGGCTTTGCTGTGCAGACGGCATACTCTCAGTAGCTTGCCGGGCTCTGCGAGAGGGGTGGAGGAATCGAACCCAAGTCGACCTTGTGCAAGGCAAATGCCGTACACGCTATGCTATCGCTCCAGCCCTTGGACATAGGAAGATGTGAAAAAAATAAGGTTTTATGAACGTAAAGCATTTTCTTTGCATGTATTACTATGGTGGATCAATCTCATTTTTCATATTCCTTCTTTTTCTTTTTTTTCACTTTAGCAACAAAAGTCTGTGTTCCCAGTACAGAAAGTTTAGATGTCACCAAGTAGGTGGGAAAACTTGGGAAAATCCCAAGGCACTTCACCAACACAGATGAAATTATAAGACATATACTCTGCCTGGGCAGAAAACCAATTCTATTTTTTGTTTGAAAATTGTCACCATGTAAATGGTCTATTATTAAAAATGAAAATTACATAAGTTTCGCTTTGTGCATGATGACAATCTTTCATGCTCAATGTTTCATTTGTTTTTAAAACAAGGAGAGGACTTAATTTAGAGAGTTTTTTTTTAAAGGGCCAGTCTGGGGAATATACAATTATTATTACTGCTGTTGTTCCTTGTGTGTGTCCCGAAGGGGAGGTAGGCATTGAGTAAGAAGTGGGGATTCCTTATTTCAAATGATAAAATTAATTTTTTCAAAATAGCCTGATATAATATTTTTCCTTTATTCCTTAGACTTCAAATTTTCTAATTTACTTAAACTGCCAGTGTTGCAACAAATTCTAGACGAACCTCAAAATTTAGACAACTGCATAGAGTTCCCTAAAGGATCCCAAATAGTATATACATAGGAAAAAAAGACATAGCATTAGAAAATTTCTTAGCAAAATTTATTTATTTTTAACTCATGAGCAGAGGTTAGCTAGCAAGATACTTTGTCTTTCATAAAGTAGACAGTCTTCTCTAGTTCTTCCTACATATGAACATTTTATCGTATCATATAATTTTACTAATCATGGTCACAGTCCTCCCGTTGTTCATCAATTTGCTCAAGCGGGCCCAGTAACGTCTCCATCGAGAGACTTGTTGTACTAATAGCACATATTATA
The DNA here is from genome assembly GCF_029834395.1 of Sorex fumeus. NCBI lineage: Eukaryota > Metazoa > Chordata > Mammalia > Eulipotyphla > Soricidae > Sorex > Sorex fumeus. Next base: position 1,993,432 of record NW_026606077.1, read on the forward strand.
ACCAAATAGTGTGCTTCCAATGTTAAGCCCTGCTAAATTGCTCAATTTTTCTATCTCAGTTATCATACACAGCATTATTGCAGTGTTGTGAGGGTTGCTGACTGTGTAAATTTAAGAGATATCACTTATATTATACACATCTCCCAAATTCTGCTGCTAAATTAAAAAACAAAATATACCATTACTAGAGCTTTCAAAGTCAATTAAAAAGCAATAATATAAGTGAAAATATCATCATACATTTTCTGTCAAAGTTCATCTTGAAGTACTGAAATTCTATGTAAGACTTTCATGGAATTTTTCACATGTGGTTAAGAATTATAGAGAGAGAGAGAGTGGTAATCATCATTTTGAGTGTAGATGTATTTATCTAAAGGATCTATCTGACTAAGGAACATGAAATAAACAATCTTTTTGGATGTATTTTTATCAACAAATCATGTTCATTTTTCTTCAATTTTTTTTTACTTCATCCTCCCTGGGGATGAATGCAGATGCATATAAAGAAAAAGAGTCACATTTGTCTTCTTTCATCTAGATTTTTCACTTTAGGTTCTAATGAAAGAAGAAACTAGGGGTACTCTAGTGGTTAGAGTCCAAGTCACATGTTTTAGAGACAAAGAGGTTTGCGTTTACTTGAGAACCCTAAAATTGGGGAAAGCTTCAGTTTGTATTGTTTGCTCTCTAGTATTACCAGTCTGATTTCAGGTTAATTTCATAAATTGTTTGAATAGGACTTCTAAAAATCACTAGATAGCTATGACACATTGCCACTTTCATCAGTTCTTTCAGTACCAAGAAAAATTCATATTGACCTAAAGGGATGCCTCAAGGATGCAAATTCTCATCCCTCCCTCTGCTGTCTACTATAATTAGCATCACTATTATAACAATGGTTCTAATCCTTTACAGAGAGTTAAGTGCTATAGCATTTTACCACAAACTCAGTGACTGAGGACCTAAAACCAGCGCTAGAAGTCAGGAGTCCAAAATAAGCTTCACTAGGCGAAAGATGAGATGTGATTTTCAATACTATTAATAATAGTACTTTCAGCAGAGTACCAGTGTCCCTATACCAACATCCCCAGGTTCTCTACCATCACCGTCCTTAATCCCACTGACAAATTTAGTACCGTGAGTTGACACTCAGGGATTTTAACACTGACCATTTTTAATTCCCTAAGTTTCTTTACATGTCACAGATGAAAACATCATTCTGCATTTTGTCCCTCTTCCTCTGACTTCATGCAGCAAGATGCGGTCTAGTTTCATCCATATTTCTATTACTTTCTCTCAAGTCCTCTGTGATAACATCAGTCCCATCCAGATAATTCAAAAAATATTTTACAAATAAGTATTATTAATGTAATCACACTTATAAAGTTCTTTTATCCAGAAAGGCTACATTTACAGATTCTGAGGATTAGAAAGTGGACATCTTGAAGAGGGATTATTCATTCAGTCTTTTACAATACCTAGAGAGTTATGATCAATTAATCAGAATTGACTCCTATGAAGGAGACACTGAACTGCCACGATAGATATTCTTGCACAAATTGACAGTGCTCTGGGAGCTGACTGACTAACTTGCTATTTAACTGCCAGGAAACAACCATAAATACTGAAGGTACATCGTTCTTTAGCCTGGTCCACGAGAGCGAAGGGGGTTTAAATTTGTGGGAGATACAAAAAAATGATTATTTACTTATGCCTCTTCTTTGAGAACAGTATTTGAAGAAAATCTTGAAACTTCCCTTTCCTAATATTCAGAAACTAGATTTGTACACACCAAATGTGAAAATTTAGGAACAATAATATAGGTAAAAAATGCTTCAAGGACCTCCTGTAATAGGATATTGAAATCGTGAAATAAGAGATAAACTCCACAGCAGTGACTATGCAGACTCTGCGGTGAGAGTTAAGGACAGAATCCATTTTTATCTTTCCTTATGATTAAGTAACTCCTCTAGGACCACCAAACCCCACATCTCACCCTTCTTCCTCCAAAAGACTAAGTCATTATTCACTTATACCTTCTCCAGACTTAATGGAAAATCTGTACTCAGCACCAACATTTGAAAACAGGTCCTTTCTTGCCCTCTACACATTACCTCTCAGAGTGTGCACATTAATCAAAGCCAATGTACTGTAAATACAATCAGACCCTTTGACTGTGCGAGTCCCTCTTTTTCCTGTTGGCAGTGGCCTCAGCATTAATCATGTTCATGATCTCTTACTGATTCTGGGCCATTCTGCCAGCATCCCCTTAAGACACTTTGATATACTGGCTCCCCCTGCTCCTCTGATATCAGGCTGAATTTTAGGAGTTGGAAAAAATAATTATTTTGAGTTTATGAAAATAATATAATTTAGCCTGTTATTTTTAACAATTGCCCTTCTTCAAGTCTACACAGCAAATCATTTCTTATTCTAGTCATAGTCATAGCGTAATATTATCTTAAGGTAGAGATGATGTAATACACAGCGGCGGAAGATCACTTAGTCAAGACTAGACATTAATAGAGTGGGTACAGAGATGGATTGAGGATGTAACTTACCACGAGTAGCAGGCCTTATTATTGTTTTCGAGATGATTACACATTGCCAGTTGATCTCTGACATGCCCTCTCCCCTCTAGTTCAGTTTATTACAATTTATTAGATTTTAGAACACTGTAAACCCTACCATTTTCAATGTACTGATTTAGCTTTAGTGTGTCTTAAGACATATTGTTTTATGTAGCTAAAATTGTAAGGATAAGCTATCATCACTGATCTCCATTATCCCATGAGCTTTATTAATTATTGTATGATTTTTGTAGCGGAAATAAAAGTCAAAGATACCTTTAAAGGCTATAATTTTAAAAATTTGAATGTTTTATTTTAGACTCATTTATTAAATAGTTTATTTTATCAGGCTTTATACTGTTATTTATGTAACCCCATATGTGACAACATAGTTTAATTAAGAATTAACTGAGTCATTTAATTAAACAATTAGATTAAAAAGTTTGATATATGCAAACAAGTACCACTCTCACAATAAAATATAAAATTGTTTCTTATGCAATAAGAATTTATGAATTGGAAAATGGAAGACTAAGGAATGATTATACTATATTAATTATGTAAGGGCATGAAAGACAATGATCACATGTTCACACATATGTGAAATGTTAACTGATAAAACAAGTGAAATGGCAAAAATTCACAAAATGTACTTCCAAACTCAGTAAAGAAAAAATTGGGGATCACCAGAGAGAAAGAGGAAGCTATATGATCTGAAAGAAAGAGCAGAAAAGTGATTTTGGAAGTGGAATAGCACAGGAACTTTGGTGGTGAGACTGGTGAAAATCACACTCACCTAGAAGTAAACTTCTGAAAAAAAATTGCACATTACAAAATCAAGATTAAATAAAAAATAAAAACTTTAAAAACGATTTCAACCTATTCTGAAGCATTAATATAGAACAGAAGTCATCCAGCCCATGATCATCTGTAAGACTCATCTTGTCTTCTAACTTTATTAGTTCCTATTTCTTTTTTATTATTTTTTTTGCTTTTCGGGTCATACCCGGTGATGCACAGGGATTACTCCTGGCTCTGCACTCAGGAACTACCCCTGGCAGTGCTCAGGGAACGTGGGATGCTGGGAATCGAACCGAGCCGACCACATGCAAGGCAAACGCCCTACCCGCTGTGCTATTGCTCCAGCCCCTATTAGTTCCTATTTTTTGGTTCATATCTGGTGATGTTCAGTAGTTATTTATAGGGATCAAACTCAGCACTCCTGCATTGCAAAACATATACTCAACCTGTTGAATGACCTCTTTAGCATCTTAAAAACTTGTCTATCTAAACCTGACCTAAATATATATATATATATATATATATATATATATATATATTCCTGATTCCATTGCCTTTGTATGCTTAATAATTTCTTCTTAAAAAATCCAATAGAAAGGCAGTATATGTATTTCTTCTTTCCTTTGTGTTCAACATTTTCCTTTGTTATTGCTATTACAGTGTCCCAGGGGTCACACACGTGGTGTTGGCACCGAAGAACACAATGACAATACCAGGGGTCACTGTGGTGGTGATGGGGAGGGGGGTGCTGTCCAGCATCAAATTTGTGGTTTCACACATGCAAGGCAGGTATTCTCCCATCGAACCACTTTCCTATTCCCTCCTTCCCTACCCCTTCCTTCTTTTCATTCTCCTTGTTTTATTTTCTATACTCCTTTTTTTGTTCTTCATCAAATGTAAGCACTTTGGTGCTACCCAAGTATTCTTTGGGTTATGCTGTCAGGATGGATTTATCCATAGATCTCTTTCATACTTTTCAACAGGGATCCATTTCATTTAAAAATGCTCCATCTCTATTTCTGAAAATAGGCTTCAAAAGTTTCCTCAAATTCTTTTGGAAACTTTAATGATGGCACGCAAGTCTACTGAACTTGACTGAGAGACAGCTGTCTTTCTCTCCTGCACAGACCTTTCCCATGTCTTAGAACTTTATTTTTAATGTTACTTGAAATGTGAGATATTGTTACTAAAATTAAAAGGGTTACTTAGGAAGAACAGTTTATGAAAGAAGAAAACCAAATGCCATGCGATAGTACAATTATTCGGAATAAAATTCAACTTTGCAGCTTTAGGAGGAAGTTCACAGATTTCATTTCAATGGCTTACATAGTGTGCTGAATAACTTTTTCCTCACTGGGAAAAGAATGACACTTTCCCAGAGGCTAAAGTCACTAAGATTGTGACTATTCCATGTGATCAATTTCAAGAAGGTTAACATGATTATACCAAGAGCTGACATTCTTTTCACACTGAACTTTACAGCAAAACTTTGGTGTCTTTATTCAGTCAAGTATATAATGAAATTATATGGTTTACATTCATTATCTATGTAGGAATATTTAAGTTACTGACCACTACTATGATTATTAGTACAGTAATGTCACAGATTATCTTGTTCATGAAAATTATATTAAAAATAATGCCAAGAAATCAATATTATTTTAACAAAAAATTTAAGATGACTGTCAATCCATAGTTCAAGTAGTCTTCTTGATCATTAATTTTATTAGATTTACTCTTGTCAGTTTGGATTAGATCATCATTGATTTTCTTTAGCAATGTGGATAACTAACATCTGCCCTTAGGAATAAGAGAATTGTCAACTTTGACATTTCTTTTATTGTTTAGATTTCTCATTTAATTATCTTTAATCCATAGTTTTGTTTTTCTAAAATTTTAAAAACATGGGCACTAATTGTTAACTTTAATTAGTACTATACACAATGTATGTGTATGTACATTAATTAATACATACTTTTATGTACTATTATAGTATGTACATTGATTAGTACATAATTAATAAATGTAATTAGTACTATACACAAATGCATGTGTATGTAGATATATGTACATCACACATATATACACATATCTTAGCTCTTAAACTAAGTTCTGAGTCTATTAGAAAATGCTCTATCGATAATTTATGCTTGGGTTTTCCAGGGTATCTGGGTGCTGAGAGATCAGTAGCAACCGGTCTTTTCCAAAAATGCATGTCTGAAGAGATAATTTAATCAATTCCTTTGCCCTGGTAGCAAATAAGATTTATGATTTTGACTTTTATCATAAAATATTTTTTATCAGTTTTTATCAACAAAACATTACTAGAAGGCACGCAATAGAAGTGAGAAAGGTGTTCTGTTGGATATTAACCCTAAGTTATTTTAGGCTCCATCCATTAATTGCTCTCTTTCCTCCTCACAGAGAAAAGTGCACTTAAGAGCACCCCTAATTCCCTGAGTAGATCTCTAACCTCTCCTTTGTTGTTAGTTACAATTCCCAAAGACAAGGGTTGGTTACTTATAAGTCAAAATTTCTGGTAATTATGGACTTTGCATTTGTAGTGAATTACTTGCATGTGTCACACAGCCACTTTTGAATTCACTGGTCTGTTGTACTTTCACTTAATCACTTAACTTCCTGTTAGTCGTCGATTTGCTCAAGCGGGCGCCAGTAACGTCTCCATTTGTCCCTGTCGCGTGCTAGTGTAGCCCAATGGCATCTCTTCGCTCCGGGACCATGGAGGGCCTCAAACCGATCGTTCATGACCTTGACAAAGAAGTCTGACCATCTGGTAGGTGGGCGGCCATGCGGTCTCTTGACATCCCGTGGAATCCAATCAGTAACAGCTCTAGTCCAACGGTCGTCTTTAAATCTCATTACGTGACCAGCCCATCTGATTTTCGACAACTTGGCAAATGAGACAGCGTCCCTGATCCTTGATCGTCGACGGATGTCAGAACTCCGGATTCGTTCTCTCATTTGAGTGAAACGTGATATTCCAAGCATAGCTCTTTCTATTCTTCTTTGGGAGACCTGAATGGCGTTCTCATCTTGTTTGCACAGGGCCCAGGTCTCTGAGGCATATGGCAATGAAGGAAGAACAGTGGAATCAAAGAGATGTGCCTGGAGCCGGAGGTTCTTCGTCCTCTTAGCTATTTCTTCGACGTTCTTGAAGGCGTTCCAAGCTGCTCTCTTCCTCCTGCGCAGCTCGGGTGCCAGGTCATTTGTCATGTTGACCTCTCGACCTAGGTAGACATAGCTGTTGCATTCGGAGATGGTCGTTCCATTGAGAGCAAATGGGGCGTCAGGAAAGAGCCTGGCAAGCTATCCGCAGTGTATTTGATATGCCAAAACCAGTAACTACAACTGGTCTCATTCACCTGACCCTGAAGGCTTCACCGACATGGCAGCACTGAGAAGGATGAGAAAGGAGAGGCCGACAAAATCTCAAGGCCGACCTAGGCTGCCACAACGAAGGAAGACAAAAATGATCGTCTGTACTTTCAATGCACGTACGCTAGCATCAGATGCATCCATCGAGGACCTGATGGTACAAGCGCGAATGATCAAGTACGACATCATTATTCTGACCGAGACAAGAAGGCACTAATCTCACCATGCCGTTTTCGACACTGGAGAAGAATTGTTCCTCGGAACATGCGATAAAAGAGGTGTTGGAGGCGTCGGTGTCCTTGTCAACACAAACTTGGCCAAGAGCATTGATTCATTCGAATGCCTAACAACCTGAATCGGACGTTTACATTTGAATAGATGTGGCTCACTGCCTGCAGTTTCTATCTTCGTTGTCTACGCACCAACATCTCATTATGATGAAAGAGAAATCGAGAAGTTCTACATGGAGCTAGAGAAGTTCTATAAAGAAGACCACACCTTCTACAAGATCATTGTGGGTGATTTTAATGCCAAGATAGGACCGAGAAGATCAGCTGAAGAACTTCACATCGGGACCCATGGCCTAGAATGGAACGAACAGGGTGAGAGACTGTCAGAGTTCATCATGTCGACCAAGACCATCCATGGTAACTCACAGTTCCAGAAGGCAGAATCTAAACGATGGACATGGGAGTCTCCCGGTGGACGATTCCACAACGAAATAGACCACATCATATTCAATCGACGGTTTTGCCTGACTGATGTCGCTGTTGTCCCAAAATTTCAAACGGGATCGGACCACCGTCTCCTTCGTGCAAAATTCTACTTCACAGAGCGGGGAGAAAGGGCTGCAAAGTTCAAAAAGAGAACTCCCAGAATGACCACCAACTGGGAACTCTTTGGTACTATTGCGGCAACATGGGAAGATGCCATTGTTGACAACATTGAGGAGGAATACGATCGACTGGTTCAGCACCTCCATGAATGTGCGAGGAACGCCAAGAGAGAGATAGCCACAAAAAGTCGCCTATCTTCGAAAACTCTTGAGCTAATTCGCCAGCGTGGTTTGGCGCATGCCTCAGGCAACCGCAAGCTAACGTCCGAGCTTGCAAAGCAGTGCAGAGATGCTATCAAGGAAGACCTCAAAGAGAGAAGAGCAGAAGTACTGGTAGATGCGGCAGAAGCCGGGAAAAGTATTCGTAAGGCCCGCCCGTTGTACTTTATTTTTTTAATTTTATTTATTTACTTGGGCTGGAGCAATAACACAGTGGATATGGTGTTTGCCTTGCAAGCGGCCAACATGGCCGACCCTAGTTCGATTCCTCCGGCCCTCTCAGAGAGCCTGGCCAGCTACCGAGAGTATCTCGCCCACACAGAAAAGCCTGACAAGATACCCATGAGGTAATTCGATATGCCAAACATAGGAACAATGGTCACAATGGAGATGTTACTGGGCCCGCTTGAGCAAATCAATGAACAACGGGAGGACAATGACAGTGACAGTGATTTATTTACTTATTTTTGTTTTTTGGATCTCACCCGGCGATGCACAGGATTTACCCTTGGCTCTGCACTCAGAAATTACTCCTTGCGGTTCTCGGGGGAACTTATGGAATGCTGGGAATCAAACTCGGGTTGGTCGTGTGCAAAGAAAATGTCCTACCCACTATGCTATAGCTCCAGCCCTGGTCCGTTGTTCTTAAGGTTCAAAATAAAAGTCAAATACACAATGAGTAAATATCTTTGAGTAACAGTATGTTTTTATACTAAGTTTTAAAAATATGCATGACCAAAACTTTTAATTATCATACGCAACCGGGATGAATGGAGAGGTTACTGGCACCCGCTCTAGTAAATCAATGAATAACAGGGATTAAGTGATTAAGTGATTAAGTGATCTTTAATGGGCTGGAGTGATAGCACAGCGGGTAGGGCCTTTGCCTTGCATGCAGGTGACCAGGTTCGATTCCTTAGTCCCTCTTGGAGAGCCTGGCAAGCTACTGAGAATGTCCCACCCAGTGGCATATTTGATATGCTAAAAACAGTAACCACAAGTCTCACAGTGGAGATGTTACTGGTGCCTGCAAGAGCAAATCAATGAACAATGGGAGGACAGTGCTACTCATCTTAATCTATCTCCCTTCTTTACTAAATAAATTTCAAATAGAAGATGTGAATTATAATAAGTACATGTATTTATTACTTCTCATTTTAGATACTAGATAATAAAAGGAAGAATTATGCCAGCAAAAGAACAACAAAGAACACTGTATTACTGGAACACAGATGCTATAGTAAGGTAGGTAAAGGTAAAGGCCCTCCTGTTGATCGTCGATTTGCTCGAGCGGGCCCAGTAACGTCTCCATTGGAGACTTTGTTGTTACCGTGTCTGGCATATCGAATACTCTCGGTAGCTTGCCGGGCTCTCCGAGAGGGGTGGAGGAATTGAACTCGGGTCGGCCATGTTGGCTGCTTGTAAGGCGAACGCCCTACCCGCTGTGCTATCGCTCCAGCCCCAAAATAATAAAACATATTTGAGTAAACGATTGTAAAAACAATAAGAGTTATTCAGAGGGGTTTTCACAGAATCAAAAAAATTAGCGTGTACAAATTCGTGAAGCGTTCCATATTTTTATCCTCAGTGGGGAAAAAACTGAGAGCCTTCCCCCTAAGATCAGGGATGAGACAAGGATGTCCACTCTCTCCACTGCTGTTCAATATAGTACTGGAAGTACTTGCAATAGTGATTAGGCAAGAAAAAGATATTAAGGGCATCCAGGTGGGAAAGGAAGAAATCAAGCTCCCACTATTCGCAGATGATATGATACTAGATTTAGAGAACCCTAAAACCTCTATCAAGAAACTCCTAGAAACAATAGACTTGTATAGTAAAGCTGCAGGCTATTAAATCAATAACCAAAAGTCCATGGCTTTCCTATATGCAAGTAGTGAAAGAGAAGAAAGTGACATGAAGAAAACAATCCCGTTCACAATTGTGACCCAGAAAATCAAGTACCTAGGAATCAGCTTAACTAAGGAAGTAAAGGACCTGTACAAAGAAAATTACAAAACTCTACTTCAGGAAATAAAAGAGGATACGAGGAAATGGAAAAATATCCCCTGTTCATGGATCGGGAGAATTAACATTTCCAAAATGGCAATACCTCCCAAAGCACTGTACAAATTCAACACGATCCCTATTACGGTACCCATAACATTCTTCAAAGAATTGGAGCAAACACTCCTGAAATTTATATGGAACAATAAGCCCCCACAAATAGCTAACTCAGTTCTTGGTAAAAAGAAAAGGGGAGGAATAAACCTCCCTAATTTCAAACTCTACTACAAAGCAGTAATAATTAAAACAGCATGGTACTGGAACAAAGGCAGAGTTGAGACCAATGGAACAGGGTTGAATATACTGACATCTCCCCCCACGCATATGATCAACTAATCTTTAATAAGGGGGGCAAGAAAAGTGAAGTGGAGCAAGGAAAGCCTCTTTAACAAATTGTGCTGGCAAAACTGGATGGCTATATGCAAAAAAACAGGCTTACACCTCTGCCTAACGCCATGTAAAAAAGTAAGATCAAAGTGGATTAAAGACCTCAACATCAGAATGGAATCCATAAGGTACATTGAAGAAAAAGTTGGCAAAACCCTTCATGACATTGAAGCTAATGGTATCTTCAAAGATGTCACGCCGCTGGCCAAGCAAGTGAAAACAGAGATAGAGAAATGAGACTATCTTAAACTAAGAAGCTTCTGCACCTCAAAAGAAACAGTGACCAAAATATAAAGACAGTCTACAGAATGGGAAAGGATATTCTCCGAATACACATCTGACAAGGGGTTGATATCAAGGATATACAAAATACTGATTGAACTCCACAAGAAGAAAACATCCAACCCCATCAAAAAGTGGGGCAATGAAATGAACAGAAACTTTCTCAAAGAAGAAATCCGAATGGCTAAAATGCACATGAGAAAATGCTCTATATCACTAATCATCAGGGAGATGCTGATCAAAACGACAATGACATATCATTTCATACCACAGAGTATGGCCCACATCCACAAGAACAAAAGCAACCGGTGCTGGTGTGGATGTGGCAAGAAAGGGACCCTCCTTCACTGCTGGGGGGAATGCCGACTGATTCAATCCTTTTGGAAAACTGTATGGATGATTCTAAAAAAAATTAGAATTTAATCTCCCATTTGACCCTTCAATACCACTACTGGGAATATATCCCAGAGAAGCTAAAAAGTATAGTCGAAGTGACATCTGCTCTTGTTCGTTCATTGCAGCCAGAATCTGGAAAAAACCTGAGTGCCCAAGAACAGATGACTGGTTAAAGAAACTTTGGTACATTTACACAATGGCTGTTAGAAAAGATGAAGTCATGAAATTTACATACAAATGGAAAGCATCATGTTAAGGGAAATGAATCAGAAAGAGAGGGATAGACATAGAAAGATTGCATTCATCTGGGGAACATAAAGTAACAAAATAGGAGACTAACACCCAAGAATGGCCAAGATTAGTACCAGGAATTTTGCTCCATGGCTTGGAGGCCAGCCACACATGCTAGGGGAAAAGGCAGCTCAGATAGAGAAGGGAGCACCGAATAAAAGGTGTTGGGAGGCTCCTCCCAGGATGGGAGAAGCATGCTGAAAGTAGACTATAGACCAAACAGGATTGCAACTCAATGCCTCTCTTGCAAATCACAACACCCAAAAGGAGAGAGAGAACAAAGGGGAATGCCCTGCCACAGAAGCAAGGTGGGATGGGGGAGCTGGGGGTGGGAGGGATACTGGGATCTGTGGTGGTGGAAAATGGGCACTGGTGGAGGGATGGGTATTTGATGATTGTATAATTGAAACCCAAGCACAAAAATTTGTAAGTCTACAAGTGTACCTCATGGTGTCTCACTAATAAAAATAAAAATAAAAAAATATCATGTAAAGTTAATAAATTAGGACCAGAAAAAATGTATTGCAATTTCAAGAAAGAAGTACAAGAAAAAATAAAGCAACTTATTTTTAAACCCAGCTACAATTTCTAGAAACACGGAACATATTTAAAGGGAAATGAACTCTAGGTTCTACTTCATCTTCTGAAAGCTAGGCTTGGGCATCCTTTATAGGTCTTCATACGCTCAGCTTGCTTCTAAAGATAACCCAAGTGAGATTAGTGATTTCTCTTTCAAAGAATATCTTGCCATTTTTAAACCATACACACTATAACTTAGTGTGGAAAAAAAGGTTAAAGATGAGGTCAGAGAAATTGAAAAGGTTTTATCTGGCTAAACTGAATACTAGGCCTTGAGCCTGCTGCTAATATTGAGGATTTTGAAGACCACACAGGGGTCTCCTGGTGGAGTCCAGCTCTTACAAACAAACTTTATATAAATTATCTGAAAAAAATTATTCTAAGCACTAGCGAAGAGACTTATTTTTAGTTTCTATTTTAACAATGGATAGGGACAGAGATTATAGGTCTTTCTATTTAGATGAGATGGCATTTTGTCATTTCTAATTCTGTGTTTCACTAAAACCTGTGATTTCTGAGATCACACAGTCTTCTGGTGAATTCTCATGTTAGGGATCTCATTCTCCTATGGCCACTCTAAGTGTCACTTTCAAATCCCCACAAGTAATAAATATCGTCTTTCTTTGTGATTTCATTGGCTGTTTCTATTTCTATGATCTTGTTCTGAGAGCTCACCAGGAAGGCAAAAGTCTTATTATCTCATCTTATTATCTCATTCCTACTTTGGACAAACTGGTAGGCTACCGAACGTAACCTGCCCACACGGCAGAGTCTGGCAAACTCCCCGTGGCGTACCCAATATGCCAAATACCAGTAACAATGATGGGTCTCATTCTCCTAAAGAGCCTTGAATACAATCTCAGGGCTAGGATGAAGGAGACGTTACTGGGGCCTGCTCGAGGCAATCGACGAACAACAGGATGGTCATGATCGTGATCGTGATCGATCTTGTTCATTTCTTTTAATCTTTAAACATGCATTTTATCCTTTAGTTCCCTTCCTTCTCTCTTCTCACTGGTCTCTATTTTATATTTTTCCTCCCCCCTTTTCCTTTATTTTTCTCTTTGTGTTTCCCTGAAAATCAAAACTGAAGATACTTTAGGCTTATTTGTAGATTAAGCGGATCCTCGTGAACAAGCTGATCCTTAGCTTGACAGAAAATTTAATGTTTGACTGGTATGTAATTTTACAAAGTAAAATAAAATTTATATAAAGATATTTCATTTTGACATAGGTATAAGTACAAAATACTTAATATAAAATAGTAACTTCCCAAACAGTCATGAAATACACATATAAATTTTACCTATAAATTTATATGCATTAAAATATCTGCACCATAGTAATGATAGAAATGAGCATCATTATATTAGAAAATATTGATGCCTGTGATTCTTTCACCATGCTTGTATCCCAGATTGTCTGTTTCTTTTATTCTCTTTGAGTCCTAAAACAGACCTTATTTCTCCTGTTTTTATTCATTAAAAAATCTCAATATTTGAGAACTCTAAAAAAACAATTAAACTTCTGTGTGGGACGTCAATCAACCCATATATAAACGTATCTAGATTTGTTATGTACAAGATGCTTTGTTGGGCAATATAATAGACAAAAACATGCATAGGTATCTTTTAAATTAAATCACTAAATATGAATGCATTCCAATGGAAAGGGCTGGAGCGATAGCACAGTAGTAGGGAATTTGCCTTGCGTGCAGCTGGCCTGGTCGAGTCAGGTTCAATTCCTCTGCCCCTCTCAGAGAGCCCGGCAAGCTACTGAGAGTATCTCGCCAGCACACCAAGATACAAAGTCTGGTAAGCTACCTGTGACGTATTCAATATGCCAAACACAGTGACAACAAATCTCACAATGGAGGTGTTACTGGGCCCACTCGGGCAAATCGATGAACAACGGGAGGACTGTGACTGTGAATTCCAATGGAAAGACTGTTAGTGCCAATTAAGTCTCAAAATTCCAGAGTCAAAGCATAAAATATCATTATTCTGTCATCTCTCTATTCCTAATTTATTCATTAAACAATAATACTGTACATTTTATAAAGCATTTTTTCCTTAGTCATTTTCATCTTTGAAGCCTGATAACTCATAGGGACACATAAACAAAAAATAAACAAAAAAGTTTATATATATATAATTTCAAATAATTTACTTTACTTCAAATAATTTAAAATAAAGTAAAGGCCCTCCCATTGATCATCGATTTGCTCGAGCGGGCCCAGTAACGTCTCCATTGGAGACTTTGTTGTTACTGTGTCTGGCATATCAAATACGTCACGGGGAGCTTGCCAGGCTCTGCCGTGCGGGTGAGATACTTTCGGTAGCTTGCCGGGCTCTCCAAGAGGGGCGGAGGAATCGAACTCGGGTCAGCCAGGTTGGCTGCGTGCAAGGCAAACGCCCTACCGCTGTGCTATCGCTCCAAACTGAGTAATGTGATAAAATATTTATTTTTGCATAGAGTGTAATATTAGTTGGAGGATAAATAATTCTGTTTCACATTTTGTAGACAACGGACAACAGGCAGATTGGGCGATAGTTGCCAATGTTGTGGATGTCTCCCTTCTTTTACAGTAGAGTGGTCCTGATGGTTTTCCATTGGAACGAATCCTTCATTCAGACAGGTAGCATGTGAAGAGCTGAGCCAGTGTATTGATGAGTACTGACAGCAGGTTCTTTAGGTGTTCGGGTCTGATCTTGTCTGGGCCAGGTGCTGTTTGCTTCTTTACTGAGGAAATGGCATGTCTGATTTCAGAAGGGAGAACCTTGGGAACGACATATCCATCCTGCAGAATTTGGTATGTGGGCAGGTGGACGTGGCTATCGAAGAGATCCAAGTAGAAGTCATGGACAATCTTCTCCATTGCCCTTCTGGAAGATGTGATAGATCCATCAGGACGTCGGAGGGCAGTCATCTCGGTCTTGTAGTTGGCCAAAGACAGGTGGGCTTTCCGAATGCTTTTCCTGGCTTCTGCCGCATCTGCCAGCACTGCTGCTCTTCTCTATTTAACGTCTTCCTTTATTGCTTCTCTGCACTGCTTTGCGAGCTCGTAAGTTCGCTTCCAGTTGCCTGAGGCTTGCTCCAAGCCACGTTGGCAAATGAGCTCAAGAGTTTTCAAAGACAAGCCTCTTTTTGTGGCTATCTCTCTCTCAGCATTCCTCACACAATGATGGAGATGCTGAATCAGTCGATCGTATTCTTTTTTTTTTTTTAATTTTTATTAGTGAAATACCATGAGGTACAGTTGTAGACTTGCAAATGTTTGCGCTTGGGTTTCAGTTATAGAATGGTCGAGTACCCATCCCTCCACCAGTGCCCATGCTCTACCACCACTAATCCGTCAATCATATTCTTCTTCAATGTTGTCAACGAAGGCATCTTCCCATGTTGCCACAATAGTGCCAAAGAGCTCCCAGTTGGTGGTCCTTCTTCTTAAAATTTGCAGCCCTTTCTCCCTGTTCTGTGAAGTAGAATTTTGCACAAAGGAGATGGTAGTCCGATCCCATCTGGAATCTTATAGAAAAATAGCTGAATAAGATCTTGATAGCCAATTAGTCTGGGTTCTCTCAACTGTGCAAATAATTTTGGTGACTAATAGTTGTCTCATTTCTGACTGCATGTTTCCACACAGGAGGCCCATAAATCCAAGAGATAGGTTTCTTTTTATTAGGTTGACAAATTTAGCTGTTAGTCACTTATTAAAATTGAGCCAAAATCTGCTGATTCCCTTACATTGGTCCAAGTTCTGCCCTCTGGAGCAAGACAGAACTTATCTTCCTACAAAATGCAGGGTTGAGAGTAAGGTAACTGACTTGTTTTTAAAGACATCATTATATTTTGTGAAATATATTAAAATGTGTTCCACAATATAAAGGGAGATAAAGGACATTCAATTAATTAGATTTTTTGCTGTCTGGGTTATTCCTGGCTCTGAGATCATAAATCACTCCCAGAGATGCTCAGGGGATTGTATGGGGTGCCTGGGTTGGTCCCATGGAAGGCAAAAAGCCCTATCTGCCATACAAGAACTATACCCCAACCCGACAAAGGACCTTTTAAAAATTAACTATAATGAAGAAAGAAGAAAACCTCTCCTTACACAAAGGAACTTAAACTACAGAGGAAGAAGATCACTAGGCAAAGGACTAAGAACCATTGAGCACATCCAGCGTGACTTGGATAACTCCCGAGAACCTCAGGGTATTGTAGGACCCAGGAGCTAACACTGAACTGCAGGCTCAATTGGTCAAGAATTGGAATAAATTTCCATAATTCCCAAGAATCATTTGGGAGACTTCTTCCAAATAAATGAAAAAATGGGAAAGATCTAAAAAGTAGAATCTGATTTTATAATGTATGTGTATAGACTTTATATATGTATGTACACTAACATCATCAGTATTTCATAAATATTTTTAAACTAAAATTTTAAATGTGCAGCAAGTTGTAAAATTATTTCATCTAAATTAGGAAAGACTTTTAATTGAAGAAGTCATTTTAGCAATTATATTTTAGTAAAATAAAAAGCATAAGGTTAAAAAATTAATATAAACATCACATTATAGAAAAAACAAAAATTTCTCAATTTGCAATTTGGGATAGCTGTATTTCTAGAACATCTGCTATGCTATTATGACAGGTGTTTATTAATATGGATGTCTAATCAAATCTCTTGGCTGATAATAACTTGGCAATTCAACATCCTAAATATTGTCAAAATCCTTGATTATACATTGAAAACTGTGGATAATTGATTCAAGGCTGTTTCCTGTGACTAGATTTTAAGACATCACTGCCCTCCCTTTGTCCATCAATTTGCTCGAGCGGGCCTAGTAACGTCTCCATTGTGAGACTTCTTGTTACTGTGTTTGGCATATTGAGTACTCTTGGTAGCTTGCCAGGCTCTCAAAGAGGGGCAGAGGAATCGAACCCGGCTCAGCCAGGCTGGCTGCGCGCAAGGTAAACGCCCTACCACTGTGCTATCACTCCAGCGCTGTGACTAGATTAAATAATTATAATCTGTTCCGTACATTTTGTCTTAGAATCACAATATTCTTTCTGAACTTTTAGAACATTTTGAAATAATGAGTATTAGTAAAGAAGCAAAAACTTTCTTTAGTATGTCTTGGTTGAAATTTCTTTAGGTTTTCATTATGTAAATTAAAAAAAATCATAGTGTCCTGGGTGGGAAATGAGCTCACAGAGGGTTAGTTACAAAGTAATACAGTTTAAATGCAAATATACTATAGTTTACAAATATATGTACAATGGTAAATAATTACAAAAAGTTTTGTCTATCTATATTAAATTATGTATACTAAATAAATCTCAATATAACTGAAAAATCTGAATTTGCATGCACTCCAGTGGGGAAGGGAACTTTTGTGCGCATGCAAGTTTAGATGAATGAATAAATTTATTTTCATTCCGAATCTGTTTGAGGAATAATAGTTTACAGAAGTTTTGATATTATTGGTGTATAGAGCCCGGCAAGCAAGCTATCGAGTGTATCTTGCCTGCACCTGCATGGCAAAGCCTGATAAGCTACCCATGAGGTATTTGATATGCCAAAAAACAGTAGCAAGTCTCACAGTTGGTTATGAGACGTTACTGGTGCCCACTCAAGCAAATTGATGATCAATGGGAGGACAGTGCTACAGTGCTAAATTACAGTGCTAGTATGTCATAACACCACCAGAATGTTAAGATGCTTCCATTTCTGTGGAAATGACCCTTCCCCCTTAACCCCTATTCTCCTCAGACCATAATTTTCTCAATTTTCTTGATCATTTGTGTGTCCATGGGGGATTGTTTAATCCTGCTCTGTTTCCTTATACTCTGCATATGAATAAGATCATCAGGTAATTGTCTTTTCCATTCTCACTTGGTTCACTTAGCATGTCACTGAGAATTAAATTCTCTTAAAATTATTGAATAAGTTGTGTACATTAGGAGTCAAGAAGAAGTGATGTGTAGCCCTTGGCAATTTGCAAAGTAGCTTTGATTGATGATATTTGCATCTTAAATACGAGCTGGAATTTTCTTATAAGTATTCAAGGGTATAAAAACAATTTCCTGAAAACTTCTTTGGCAAATCGTATTAAATGTAAGTCTTTGTACTTCCAAGAAAAAATAGATTCTTAAACTTTAGATTTTGTCCTGGCACTCTTTACTTCCATCATTTAGAATCGTTTCTACAATGGTTGTTTATTTTATATTAATCTAAAGTCATCACTGCCCAGTAGAACTTTATGAATATTCTGTGATTTCTAATTTGGTAACAAGTGGCATCATGTTGAATGTTACTGAAGATTTAACATGTATTTTTTTTATGTCTAGAACCACCTAAAATTGTATTATTTTAAATTGATTTTTATGTACTTAGAAAGTCACATACTTATAGGATACATGGAGCAGTGTCGGTCAAAGTCATGTTACAAAAAAATTCTTATTTAATACAACTTGTTTCATTGCAATTAAGAATAGACAGTTCTGATAAAATTTATTTTTTATCAATGAGAAAAAAATCAGCATCTTAGAATATAATCTTTGGACGTTTTTAGAGTAGAATAAAGATACAAAAGTAATGAACATAGTTACTTGAATGCAAATATATTCCAAATCTTTTACACATTACCTAAGTCAGGAGTTACAAAACTATAATTAAAATTCAGTTTATTATGGGTTTTGTAAATAAAACTTAATTAAAACAGCCACACTCACTCACTTACTTTGTATTACAACTGTAGAGTTGAGCAGTTATGACCCAAATGGTATATAACCAAAACCATATATAACCAAACCAAATAACTGCTCACATGTTAGTCATATAGCTCAAAATATTTTCTTTTTGAAAAAAGTTTTTGAAAATTTCACAAAGATTAATGATTATGTGATAAATTCTAGGACAAAACTTCTCTTTTTATGTACTTTACTCAATGATTCACTATACGCTATTTATTATTAATATGTGATATATGTATTATGTTTTATTATTATTGCTGGAGCAATAGCACAGCGGCAGGGCATTTGCCTTGCACGCGGCCAACATGGCCGACCCGAGTTCGATTCCTCCGCCCCTGTCGGAGAGCCCGGCAAGCTACTGAGAGGATCTCGCCTGCATGGCAGAGCCTGGCAAGCTCCCCGTGATGTATTCGATATGCCAGACACAGTAACAACAAAGTCTCCAATGGAGACGTTACTGGTCCTGCTCGAGCAAATCGATAAACAACGGGAGGGCCTTTATGTATTATGTTTATGTAACTTCAATATCATAACATGCATTTAATATATTTATAGATAATCATAACATACACAAAACTCATCAGGCAGAGCACTAATTCAAATATTTGTGTAGTTGAATATTCACCAATAAAACTGCATGTATTTTCTTTCAATTTCCTGGGGAAAATGAATTTAAGTAAAAAGGGTAACCTAAAGTGTGTCTGTCTATAATTTTGGTGATTGGGGAGAATTGGAGCGAGAGGGGAACACAAATGTGCATTCCAAACTCATTTTATGGATAATAGCCTAAAAAGTTACAAGATCCCTAAGGACACAGACATAATAAGCAGTTAATCAATGCTTATTTACTGAGACACATCTATTTATGTAACCATCTTGTTAGGCTTCTCTGTTATTCAGAAGGCAGAAACAATGGGTAGGAACTGGTACTCTTTCTTTTCTTGCATCTTAATTAAATGCAAGACAATTCCTTGCAGTTGAATGAGTAGGGAACCTTCGGAGTTGTTACTGTGATTGTACTACTCATGACAATAGTTCTCACCTTAATGCTACAGCAAAGAAAGAATGTCTTCAAACTAGATTCTCACTGAGTTTTTGTAGGGTGTGTATGCCATCCCGACACACAAAAATGAATGGCATACATCAGAAAACATTAATGGTGTATCGGTTAATAATACGAAAATTGAGAAAAATCACAAAGTATGTAGATGCCTCAGTTAAAGTTTCCCTCTTCAGAAATGTTATATGGATTTTGATCATTGCAGTGTGGAATATAGAAGTACTCAAAAACAAAATTGACTAGTCATTTGTCATATCTATTATTTCAAATAATAATAGCACAACCAAGAATATTTCATATATTTTTATATTTTTGAATTACTTTATTTCAGAGTCCTGCCTTGTTATCTATATTATGACATCAGTAGGTCATGTGGGGATGAAAATGGCTAAAAATTATACGTGTACATAATTTATTATTTCAAAGTTATCTCTGATTCTAGCAAATCAGAATTTCTAATATCTGGATAATGAGGTAAGTACTATAAATGGCAAGCCTCAAGCACTACCTTTGGCATTTTTGTTGGATAAGACACTAGAAATTCTTTACTTATATAACCCAGATGAAAAATTATTAAACTGTTATTTGAAATGCAAAAAAGCTAAAGCAAAATTACTGTACATTTCACAAATACATATGCTGTGTTTATGAAAATTTGGCCAATGTAGCACAGCGTTAGGGCATTTGCCTTGCACGAAGCCAGCCTGGTCAAGTCGGGTTCGATTCCTCCACCCCTCTCGGAGAGCCTGCCAAGCTACCGAGAGTATCTCGCCCGGGAGGCAAAGCCTGGCAAGCTCCCCATGACGTATTCTATATGCCAAACACAGGAACAAGTGTCACAGTGGAGACGTTACTGGGCCCACTCGAGCAAATCGATGAACAACGAGAGGACAGTGCTTGTTTTTTGTTTGTTTGTACACCATGACAATATATTGGTAAATGAGAAGCAAATAGTCTCATAGCCACTAATATAGCCCTTATCTGAACAGACACATAAGCAATTGTGTGAAACATTGTAAATATTCTTTAATTGTAGTTCCAAACAGGAAAAAATTTAACTGACAAGATATTATGAATTGAATTTCTTGTTTGACAATTTGAGAAAATAAGTTTTATTTATGGTGACGGTTTAGAATGACATATTTATAAATATTGGGACCAGAGTCTTTTAATAAATTTGTTTTGGATTATTTGAAAAATAATCATTTTCCCCAGTGATATGCTTTATAATTCTCTTATCATATGTAGCCTCTTTATTGTTATGGAAATTACCATGATTAGGTACATGAACATGAATGTTTAGAGAAATAATAATCTCCTAATTTCTAATGATACTTTAAACCACAAAAGTGGATGATTTGTTCTCTAAAGGTCTTTTAAAGTCCATCTCAGAAACAAGTTTGACATAATCTAATATCTGTCATGTTATAAAAAAAACATAAGAAACATGCAAATCCATCATTGTGGACCTATTATTTAGCAAATTGATATTGGGGAATAAAGGAAATTCAAATATCTATCTATCTGTCCATACACGTACTCTTATTGGTTGGCAATTAATAAGTGCACAAATATTTGTTATTCAAATAGCCTATTCGGAATTAATGAGATTTTAGACCCTTATTTTCAAATCTATCTTATTAAGTCAAACATCATTTAATTTGCTTTTGAAAGATAAAAAAATATAAACAACTCACCAGTGAACAAAGTAAAACGTTGGGAATATATTTTTCTGATATATGTTCAGTATTATTCTCAATAATATCACAAATATTCAGTCCAGTCATCTATAAATGATTAGTCAGTTTAATGAACCAAAGTTGTTCTTTTTGTTGTTCTCAAAACTTATGAAGAGCAATTACACTGCAGATGCCTTACTTATTACTTAATCAACACTTCTGCTTCATAGAAAATCTGAAAGACTGGTGTAAAATGACCTTCAAATAGATAAAAATGACCCTAAAACACCATTGAATTTTTCAAAATCAAGAAATTCCTATTTGCAAAATGAGAAGATTGAGCAAAAATGATTAGATATTCCAGCTCCTAGATTTTATAATCTTATAAATTTTTAAAATATTTTTTAAAATTTACTATCTTCAAACTTCAGAGAAAAAGTGTAGACTTTGTGCTTACTGATAATTAGTCATATTTGTTTGTAATTCCTATGTTAGATATAAAGCAAATATGGTTTTATTTTCAGCTATCTGAAATCATTAGGAAGACAGCCACACAGATGATCAACCATATGGCATTAATAAATGTATAACCAAGATAGACATGAAACATTTTAACGAAACTGCTAAACTTACTCATGAAATGCCATATATTACCTATTTAGCTGAGAGTTTTATTGCAGAGAAATTGTCATAATTAACAATTAACATAGGACTAAGCATTCTATCTCAAACAAATTAAGGAAGATGAATGATCTTTCATCCAATTCAGTTACATCGCCACACATTTATATGGACATGAACAAATAAATAACTTTAATGATATAAAAGAAGCCATATGAATAGTATTTATACATCAAGTGCAGTGGGATAAAGATCACTACAGCTAAGAAATCACATTTTTATGGTAGATAAAATCACTAGGTTCAATGAATTTTAGGAATATCAGTGGGTCCAGAAAGGTTGTACAACCTGTAGGATGCTTGTCTTGCACATGGCTGAATCAAGTTCAATCCCTGGCTCCCTGTCTGTTCTCCCAGCCTCATCAGGAGTGATCCCTGAGAAGAGAACTAGGGAGTAAGCTCTGATCACCATGTGGTGTGGGGCCCCAAAAGAAACAAAAGAAAATAAACCCCACAAGTTTATGGAGATGAATACTTTGCAACTAATTTCCAACGAGATCACTCAGAGCAAATATGGGGAAAAAAACTAGATAATTTGAAGACATCTGTGACTTCAGAACTATATTGCCAAGCTCACCTTTTCTTTGCATTTGTATGTTGAAATTGCCAAGTTTTGATCCTTTTAAAAGATATCAATGCTTCAAACTTTATTCCATTCAGATATGAGATATAGGAAATTAAAGCGACAGACAAAACCAAATGAAAACAAATCTTTGGGCTCAAACAAGAAGCCAAGTTTACTCTAGAGAGAAAAACTGATGAGGAGGGAGGAAAAAGTCTGTCTCCATGAAATAGTCTTACACTATACTAAATGATCTGTTTGACATAGAAAAATACAGAATAACAGAACAGCAGATAAATGGTTTAACTAATAAAAGCCAAGGTCAACTTGACATTAAGAAAATGAACAAGTATAATGAACACATTGAAAACATTGTTAGTGTTAGAAGATGACACCTACACCTCACATTTCTCTAAAATAGATACTGAGATATGAATGTTAATTACTTTGTTCTACCTCTGATTTTAAATATAAATATTTTAGCATGATTATGCAACTATTCCTGTTTTCTTCCTTTGATCTCTACAGTATTATAATTTATACAATATTATATTGACTATGGACCTGAGAATGATCTTTTTTCCTCAGAGGAATCAAAATGAAAGTAGATTTACTTATTCCATTCTATTGGAATTTCATTTTGCTTTGGTTTTGTTTTCTTTGGGTCACACCAAGCAGCACTATTTGGGGCTACTCCTGACTCTGTGTTAGGAGTCATGCCTGGCAGTGCTCAGAGGATCATGGAGTGCTGAGGATCACTGAGCAAGGTCTCTGCCCCCTCTTACCGAATTTTTAAATAATCGAAAGTTAACAATGGTAAGACATTTACTCTAGAGTTATTCACCCATAAAAAATAACTGCTACCATAGTTATTAAAATATGAATTCATATATTTTCAATTGTCTCCATAAAATGGACAATGACATCAAAACAAAAAAGAAAACAGAAGTTATTTTAAGCTTATGAGATTAATGATATTTAGAACAATGTCACACACCTGTCTGAGAATAGTCAATGAAAAAAATCTCAGTACAAAAGACCAGTTTGAAGAGCCATGATGAAAGAAAAGATGAAAAGAAGGTGCTTGGGTTTCTAATACACAGTTTACTGTTTTAGTGATTTGTCCAAATAGAGAATTGCCAAAGCAGAGTATTCAAGAAATAAACAGAAAAGATCTAAAAAGCCTAAAAGAGAACATGTTCTGAACATTTCTATGTTCACATTTTCCAACCTGAATCAAACACGTTCACGAAGAAAAAACTATTGGAAATAGTTAATCAGCACTAACTTCTTCCACTGTACTCAGCTGTGAATCATCTCTGGTGATCCAAAATTGGAAATTATTTTCTAATTGTTTGGGGTTTTATGTGCTCTCAGAAATATAGTCCCTCAACCTAACACTTGCTAATGATGTAAATTTTCCTTATGACTTAGCACTAATACCTTGAGCATCTACCTGCTCACCAAAAACTCATAAATGTCTCACTTCTCTGTCACTTTAAGTTACTTTCATAGAAATGTAAAGCTCATTGAGGTTTCTCGGGAGTTCAAGATGCCACTCTGTCTAACGTTCATTGATTTAAAGAAGGCCATTGATTCTGTTGAGACAGAAGCAGTCATTGAAGCCCTGGCCAATCAGGGCATTCAAGCTCAATACATCAAGATCATCCGTGAGCTGTATTGCGGATTCACTACTAGGATGTCACCATTCTACAAAGAAGTAATCATCCATGTCAAGAGAGGGGTTCAGCAGGGTGATACCATTTCACCAAAACTCTTCAGTGCCACCCTCGAGAACATCATGCGACGACTGGAATGGGAAGGAATGGGAGTGAAGATAGATGGTCGGCAACTACACCACCTCTGCTTTGCTGATGACATTGTTTTAATAACACCAAACATTAGCCAAGTGGCACAAATGCTGACTGACTTCGACCATGAGTGTGGAAAGTTCAGACTACAACTGAATCTTACGAAGACAATGTTTATGAGAAACAGCCTTGTTCCTGATGCCCCATTCGCTCTCAACGGAACGACCATCTCCGAATGCAACAGCTATGTGTACCTAGGTCGAGAAGTCAACATGACAAATGACCTGGCACCCGAGCTGCGCAGGAGGAAGAGAGCGCTTGGAACGCCTTCAAGAACGTCGAAGAAATAGCTAAGAGGACGAAGAACCTCCGGCTCTGGGCACATCTCTTTGATTCCACTGTTCTTCCTGCATTAACATATGCCTCAGAGACCTGGGCCCTATGCAAACAAGTTGAGAACGCTATTCAGGTCTCCCAAAGAAGAATAGAAAGAGCTATGCTTGGAATATCACGTTTCACTCAAATGATAGAAAGAATCTGGAGTTCTGACATCTGTCGACGATCAAGAATCAAGGACGCTGTCTCATTTGCCATGGTGTCGAAAATCAGATGGGCTGGTCACGTAATGAGATTTAGATACAACCACTGGACTAGAGCCATTACCGACTGGATTCCACAGGATGTCAAAAGACAGTGTGGCCGCCACCTACCAGATGGTCAGACTTCTTCATCAAGATCATGAACAATCTGTTTGAGGCTCTTCGTGTTCCCAGAGCAAACAGACGCCATTAGGCTACACTAGCACGCGACAGGGACAAATGGAGATGTTACTGGCGCCTGCTCGAGCAAATAGACTAACGGGAAGTAAGTGATCAAGTGATCAAGAAATGTTGATATAGTATTTCTATTAATCAGGTATTACTAATGGACTGAAAGTCTATTCCATATATTTTCTGTATATTCTAAATCTGCATCTAACTCTCATTTATATTAGGAATTAGGAATTCTCAAATACTGTTCATAATTAGACATATAAAGTCCACTGGAAGAATTTAAGAGATTGAATTATATCATCTCTTTTTATAATATACAAAATTTTTTTACTAAGAAAAATGTAGATTTATGAGTCAAGAATGATAACACAATAGTTACTATATTTTTCTTGCATATAGCCAACCCAAGTTAGATCCCTGAAATGCAATAGGAGTGATTCCTGAGTGTAGAGTTAGGAGTAAGTCCTGATTGCTATTGGGTGTGGCCTGAAACACTTTTTAAAATGTGTTTTCTTATTTCATTTAAGAATGTGAAACTGGAGTATGTATAACAATTACCAACAGTGGATCTGTGCTTGATACTTGTAGGATAACACTGTTCTATCCTTCCTGCATAACTCAGGAATAGTTAATATTTGATAGTTTATTGGACTGAGGAAAAGAGAAAAACACCTTAAGAGGTATTTTGCCCTTGGGCAGTCAGGAAGGGCTTTAGAATTACCTTTTGATGGGTACTCAGGAAGGGCTTTCTTATGTTGATTTGGCTACCTGACTGGGTGGAGTGTCAGCCCAGACTAGAAGGGGGCTTCAAGAGGGACCACAGGAAGACTAGCAAGGGGAATGTGTGCTTGAGAGAACCTAGGCCCTCCATAACATAAGGTTCTTCTATGGGATAAACTTCCTTGTAATAAACTGCTACTAAGATCAACCAGCCTGGCCCTTGTCTCTTCCTTCGTCTACCCTTGGCCAACAGCCGTTCCGATCCAGGCCACACACAGCGGCTCAAGGGCACCGAACGTGGGCGGTGAGATAGAGCTGTCCAGAGAGCTCGTGAACACAGGACCTTCTGCGTGCATAGTTTTTTACAGATACTGAGTCATTAAAATATGAATTGTTCCAGTTGCAGCAAATTTCATGATTTCATTGTTTCTCAGATCTGCATTGTATTCCATTCTATAGTATTCCATAGTATGCCACATCCTCATAATTTTTTATCTGTAATTGTGCATCTAGATTAATTCTACATCTTTGCTATTATACTAATTGCAGCAATGAAGAATGGTTTGCGTCTGTCTTTTTGAATGAAAGAAGTATGCCAAAAGAAGAAAGACAAACGCATGTTGATCTCATTTATCTGTGATATATCGAATAAAAAAATGTAGTTTGAGGGGAGAGAACTAGATTACCCTCGAACTCAGAATTTAAGGAGAAGGCGAGTGCAGAAAAGAAATTGAGGGAGGAAGGAAGAATATGAGAAGGAAAGTTACGAGGTAAAATAGGTCAGGAGTCTCAGGTGTATGGGTAATGTGGGAAAGTGGTGTAGCTATATATTCAAAGCACAGAATCAACAACATTGAAAACATGAACTCTATACTGCAACCACAGAACTTTGACATGTAAGGGTTTTGGAGGTGGAAGGGAGGATGTGAACACTGATGGAGAGAGAAGTTGACACTGGTGGTTGGTTTGGCGCTGGGATATTATATGCCTAAGACTCAACGATTAATAACTTTGTAAATCACAGTTCTTAAACTAAAATTAAAATAAACAGACCAGAACAAATGTTGCTTGCCTGTATAAAATATTTATATACAAATATGTTATATCAAAAATAACTTGGTTTTGTTAATTTCAGTATGCTACAAACAAGTAGCAAACGTTGGCAAATTCTACTCACTGATTCACTCATATTTGCATTATTACTATGATAATAATTACACTCTACAAAAGACTATGAACAAGGAAGGCAAGAAGACATCTAATTGAGTGATGACTAACAACTAGAGCTCTCAAAATCTGGAGATTTAATATTTAATCAATCATAATGTAGTAATCAAGAATGAGATAGAGAAATGAAATAGTAAATAAAACCAAAAATACTCTTAAGTTTGATTAAACTTCAGTTTACATACTGTTCACTTTTCAAATAACCTGGAAATTTTATGTGCTTTAGAGTTGTGATACTTTCTATTAAATTATTCCCTTAATAAATATAAGTACACTCATTTTTGTACTTCTCTCTCCCCACGCTCAATCCTAAATAGTACTGTCCTGCCATTGTTCAAGTGGGCACCAGTAAGGTTTCCACTGTGAGACTTGTTACTGTTTTTTTGCATATCAAATACACTATGGGGAACTTGCCAGGCTCTGCCATGTAAGCTCTAAGATGGGCGGAGGAATCGAACCTGGGTTGGCCGCGTGCAAGGCAAACGCCCTACCTGCTGTGCTATCGCTCGAGCCCAACCCTAAGTATTAGTCGCTGTCACTGTCACTGTCCTCCCGTTGTTCATCAATTTGCTCGAGCAGGCCCAGTAAGTCTCCATTTTGAGACTTGTTGTTACTGTGTTTGGCATATTGAATACATCGCGGGTAGCTTGCCAGGCTTTGCCAGGTGGGCGAGATACTCTTGGTAGCTTGCTGGACTCTCTGAGAGGGGTGGAGGAATGGAACCAGCTCGGCCAGGCTGGCTGCGTGCAAGGCAAATACCCTACCGCTGGGCTCCGACCTTAAGTAGCAAACATAAAATCCTCAGCATGTTAAACAAAATTTATATTTCAAAAGTGAATAATGCATGTAATTATACTCAACCTACATACAAAACACAGGTTGAGGAAGAAAAGTATCCATTGCTCTATGTCCTGAGATAAGTAAAAGTGTTCAATTACCACATTAGACTTGAAAGAGAAAAAGAAAAGGACTGATTATCCTCAGATTTATGCCTTACCCATACCATGACAACAGAGACAGAAGCATAAGCACATGCACAATCAGAAATGCACATAAATCGATTATGAACACGTAGAAAAGAAGTTCTTAACAAGCCACCCAAGACTGACCATCTGGATTCACATACAGTCATTCATTGCCATATTCAAACCCCTCTGTACCGTATACCTTTCATGCTAACTTTCTTGACTTCCTTGGCACTTATATGCACTTGAGTTATGTTCAGAACTTATATTCTCACATTTTTAGTCTATATTCTCCTTAGTCACTTATCCACTCTATTTCATCTAATGACAATTCATTTTTAATTTCTTTTTCTTTTCCAGAAATACATATATGAATCTCCCCAAAATAATGGGACAAATGCTCATAATTCTCCCATGTATATATATATGTATATATATATATATATAGGATTGAACATACAAATTAATATATATACAGCTATATTATCACTTTTTTTAAAAAAAGTATTTGCTACTTTGATAAAATATTACTATGTCAGAAACTGGATTTTTTTCTAATTATGATTGAGGTAATATGGTCACAGTAGTATTGATGGTTATTTTTATTGTTTTTTTGATTGGGCTGGAGCGATAGCACAGAGGGTAGGGTGTTTGCCTTGCACGTGGCTGACCAGGATTCGATTCCTCCATCCCTCTCGGGGAGCCCGGCATGGCATACTACACATAGCAGAGCCTGGCAAGCTCCCCGTGGTTTATTGGATATGCCAAAAACAGTAGCAACAAGTCTCACGATGGAGACATTACTGGTGCCCACTCGAGCAAATTGATAAACAATGGGATGACAGTGACAGTGTTACAGTACTAGAGTTATTTTGGCTTGGAGGGTCACACTTGTAGGGGCTCAAGGCTTACTTCTAGTGTGGTTGTTGTGTTAATTTTTATGCTTTAACCACACAATATTTATGCAGTGATTTACAATAGCATTAAGATTTATGCTTTGAGCATCTGATGTTACTGCACCACTAAGGTTCCAATACCCCTTCACTGTTGTCCCTAGCTACCGTCTGCACATTCATTCCTGTCCTTACCTCCAAACACACCTTTTAACCTCTGCCCACTCAGGATTTTGGAAACTACAGTTCAGTTTGTAGATTTCTTTTTTATTCCCAGTAGCTAATGTTGATTTTCTTGGTTAATTTTGTTTTCAGACTACATATAACTAAAATCATCCAGGAATTGTCTCTCTCTTTTTACTTATTTTGCTAAAGGTGATACTGACTAGTTATATTCATGTTTTCCAATAACACAAATTGTATTCGATATGCCAAAAACAGTAACAAGTCTCACAATGGAGACGTTACTGGTACCCGCTCAAGCAAATCAATGAACAATGGGAGGACAGTGCTACAGTGCTATTTTTCTTATAGCTGAGCACATATACTACCGTTTTTATCCTTTCATTTATTTGAGAGCATGACAGTTTTTTCGAGAACTTGGCTATAGAAAACAGCACTGCAATGGACTGGAATGTGTAGATATATCTTTCCAAATTAGTGTTTTCAAGTTTTTGGAGATAGTGAAAGTACAGTATAATTTATGTATCATACAGCAGTATAAATGTCAATTTTTTGACAAATCTCAACACTGTTTTTTCAATGAACCTACTTACAGTCCCATCAATAGCGAAGGATGGTTCACTTTTTACTCCACATATATGTCAGGAATTGTTTCTGGAACTTTAGATGCAATGTTGCTTAGTGGAGTGAGGTGGTATCTCATCATCATTTTAATTTGAATTTCCTTGATAATAAGTCAGGATAAATACTTTATCATATAATCCTGTTGGTTACCATCTTTGAGGAAGTGTCTGTTCAATTATTTTCTCCATTTCTTGATGTTCTTGTTTGGTTTTATTGTTGAATTTTGAATTTCACGATACTTTCATATTTTGGCTATTATCCCTCTGACAGGTGTATAGTGTGAAATATCTTCTTTTATTCACTGGGTTATGATATTATTTTTACCATAGCTTTCTTTGTACCATAGAAGACTTTTTAATTTGATTTAGTCTCATGTGCTTACTTTTCCTGTTCTTTACTCTGCTAATAGAATCATAGCACTGACAATTACCTTAGTTCTTCCTACATTTCAATTTATGTATTTTATTTATTCGTGTTTAACTTCAAGGTCTTTAAACCATTGTGAATTAGCATCTGTGTATGGTGTGAGTTGGTTGGTCTGATTTCAATCTTTCATATGTGGCTCGCCACTTTGACCAACATCATTTGTTGGAAGACTTTCATCAAATCATTATTCACCACATTTGTTTAAAATCCTAATACAGTTAACCAGTGATGTTAAAAAAATGACAAATTCCTTTCAAAGCTTGAATAATTAATCAAATTTCTTAAATTGATATTGAACATTAAATCACAATTTCTCATTTGACAATCTTTTATGGAAAATATAGAAAGCTTTATAGTCGGTCCTTTATCTGTTAGCTCATAAATTTGAGATGGCAAACTTAGACACGATGTTTGAAGGAGGAGTTGGACTCATGCTGACATCAGCAAATTCTGACTTTGACACCTTGATGCTCTAACTTGGATAACAAAAAAGATGGAGGTGCTGTATATTTTTCTCTGACTCTAGAAATATAGGCATCAATCAAATTAGCCTAAGTCTTAAGTTCATTATGCTTATAAATAGCATAATAAATTCCAATTTTAAACTCTTAACTGTGTATGTGGGGGCATGGCTTCAATCCTCAGCACCTCATGGTCCCCGTACTGCTGGTAGCTAGGCCTCATCACAGAGACTGGAACAGAACAAGCCCTGAGAAACTGTACACGAGGAACACCAATCCTTCCTCAAAAAAAAAGTGTATATATATTTATATATATATATATATATATATATATATATATAGAGAGAGAGAGAGAGAGAGAGAGAGAGAGAGAAATGATAGAAATCACCAAATAAAGCATGCATAGGAAACTGAGTTAAGTCTCTGGACACCTCATTCTTCCTGGGCCTGAGTGGGTACATTTCTGAGAGTCCCTGCAGTATTGTCTGGGGTAGTCGTACTCACCTCTGACCTCAAGTACCATGTTCACAGGCCCAAACACTAAATTCCCCAAAGGAAAAAAAAATCAACCAAAGTGTTTAATAATAAATGACAATGGGTAAGGTGTTAGTCTTGCAGACGGCCGACCCAGGTTTGGTTCCTCTGTCCCTCTTGGACAAGCTGGCAAACTACGGAGAGTGTGCCGTCCGCATGGCAGAGCCTGGCAAGCTCCTCATGTCGTATTCGATATGCCAAGAACAGTAACAACCAGTCTCACAATCAAGATGTTACTGGTGCCCACTCGAGCAAATCTATGAACAAAGGAAGGACAGTGCTACAGTGCTACAGTTGTTTAAAGAAAAAAAGGTCTACATGCTTTCCGAAGCCTATCTGAATTTCATTTTTCCACCAATCAAAACTATAGTAAATTTGACAGTCGTTTTTTTCCCCTGATCTGCGAGGGATGGCAACTGAGCCCCAAGGCTCGGCAACAAAGCTGAAGGGGACCCCTCTCCTCCTTCCAATCAGGTAGCAGCGCAGGGACACTTTCCAGAGCCGTGGCCGCATTAGCATTCTAGGGGAAAGGGCACCTCAGATAGAGAAGGGAGCACCAAATAAAGGGTGTTTGGAGGATCCTCCCAGGAGGGGAGATGCATGTTGAAAGTAGACTATGGACTGAACATGTTTGCCACTCAAAGCCTCTTTTGCAGACCACAACACTCAAAAGGAGAGAGAGAAAACACAAGGGATTGCCCTGCCACAGAGGCAGGGTGAGATGGGAGGGATGGGGGTGGCAGGGATATTATCTATGGTGGTGGAAAATGGGCACTGGTGGAGGGATGGGTATTTGATCATTGTATAATCGAAACCCAAGCACAAAAGTTGTAAATCTACAACTGTACCTCATGGTGTTTCACTAAAAATAAAAAAAATATATAGTAAATTTTAGGCTTTTTATTTTATTTTATTTTATTACTTATTTAATTTTTTATTTTGCTTTTTAGGTCACACCTGGCAATGCACAGGGATTATTCCTGGATAATGCACTCAGGAGTTATTCCCTGGCAGTGCAGTGCTCAGAGGACCATATGGGATGCTGGGAATCAAACCTGGGTCAGCTGCGTGTAAGGCAAACGCCCTCCCCTCTGTGCTATCACTTCAGCCCCTAGGCTTTTTAAATATATGAAGTATGCCACTTGTTAAGAAAAATTATGACACATAAAGTGAATTGTCAAAGTAAAGTCATAGTCGTTCAACAATTCTACTTTCAGGGTAAGTGTGAAAGTAAATAGAATTATCGCGATGCTCTGAATGTACTTTGTTCCACATTTTTTAACATATATGGTTAAATGGTGCCAATTCAGATTTTTTTAAAAAATGAAATATGAATTATTTATCACTATGGCTCAAGTACCATCTCTTGTCAACTTAAGGAGTGGGTGGGGTTTGGGCTGTTACTCATATTTCTAAATCATAGTAAAAGAATGTTCCTAAGATTGATATCACTATTTCCAATATTTAAAAATGTTAAAATGAATAGAAGTTTTGTGTGTAGTTGAATATTTAATTAATAATCATTTAATTAAGTATATATTTTGGTTTTGGAGCCATGCCTGTAGTACTCAGGGCTTACTCCTGACTGTACGCCCAAAGATCACTCCTGGCAGGCTTGGAGAAATGCAGTTCCTTAGGAATAGAACCCGGGCTGGCCATGGGCAAGGCAAGCCCCCTGTGTGCTGTGCTATCTTTCAGGCCTTCTAATTAATAATTTTTAAGTACAATGCTGATATCGGCTTTTTCCAAAAAAGCTTTGATTTTAAAATAAAATTTTATCATTGAATGTGTTTCTGCTAATGTTCATTGTGCTCTTCCCTGCCTTTGCTTTGTCTGTTACTGAAAAAAAAGAAAACGCAATACATTGTTACCAGAAGCTAATTCAGTAAAGTCCAGCACCAGGTTAATGAGGACAAGGTCACAGATTTTATCCCCACACAGCTTGGTTATCTTGGCAAAGAAAAACCCTTGCTGCAGGAGCTCCAAGAGTAATTTCAGCAAGCCCAATTGGAAATGCACTGCGTGGGTCACAGTAAAGGTGATCAAAACACAACACACCATCCTGTCTTCTGGAACACAATGCAAAACACCAATTGTTCAATTTGGCAATTGAGAATTTAAATGACACCATTTCTTTTTTTTTTTCTTTTTTTCCAAATGTTGTTTAGCTCTGAATGCTGATGGAAGATGTAAATTAAAAAAATGTTTTATCATTGAATGTGTTTTTGCATAAGAATTCCTATCCTTTTAACATCTATCATTTGTCCACCTATAACAAGTGAATAATTCTCATATCCCAAGGAGCAACATTCAGCTTGAATCAGACAGAAATGTTGATCTCAAATGTTATAATTATGTTAAGTGGAGTACATTTTCTGAACCTCGAATTTAGAGGAGGATTTCAGCTATAGAATTTATCAAGCCACACTAATAACTACCTAAGAATTATAAGTAGGAATCACAGTCTTTTTCGTGCTACAATCCTGATGTGAAAAATGAGTCTAATGTGGTAGCCTTGTCAGTCAGCCATAAAGAAAGATTTTGAACAAGCATGACAAATGTTAGAAGCAGCACATATACAAGACGGCTGCACATATATGCACAGCCCACACACAACACGCATACATCAATCATGAAAATGAGTGTCATCATCTAATATTAATTTAAAAATGCTATACATGTTCTATTTTGAAATTTTGAAGTTTTCTTAGTAAAGGTCTTTTAGAAACAATGACATTCAAATATTGCTTTATTGAAATCTAACCGGATGCTTCTGATTTCTAGCTCAACTACCAAAGTTCTGTGTATGCTTTAGATAAAGAACGGTATTCCTTAATGCACAAGAAAATAAAACCAAAGGATTGGATCAACACGAAAGACATCATAGTAATATTCATAAGTAATCCTTATGTTCTCAGGAACATCCATTCACACTAGCATTTACCATAATTAAGTGACTTAACAAAGATTTTTACTGAGCTGGGTTCCAAGCCGCTATTTTGGCTACTATTTCCATAGCTGGGTTCACCAAACTAACATTCCCAAATTTTATGTCTTACTCTTCTGGTTATTCCAAGTGAATAAAAAAATACCCAAAAGAAGTCCATTTAAAAATTTTATAAATTGAACAGACACTTCTCAGTAAGACATGCAGTTGGGAAACAGAAATAAGTAATAATTCTCAGCATTTTTCGTTATAAGGGATACACAAGTCCAAGTACTGTAACATGTCACATCAAACCCGTTTAGATGGCAACTTTAAAAACCTGCAAATAACAAGTGCTTTGCGGATGTGGAGAACTAGGAACTGTTATTTACTGTTTCTGGGTTGCAAATGGTTTCATCCTCTAGGGAAAACTGTACAGAGATTAATCAAGAAATTAAAAATAGAACTACTCTGTGATCTGTCAAAGCTTTTTTCAGTCTTGCCCCCTCTTTTGTCTCTTGAAAAAGAAACTGAATGTCTCTGGGGTTAGGAAAAGCTAAGAGACTGGCTTATTGCTTGCGCTTTGGGGAGGCATGACAATTCCTTTCGGGGATAAATTGTCTCATTACATTCTGTTGGCATTTAATGGTCCAAGAGAGAAGTTAAAGAATATTTTGTACGGGCTGGAGTGATCAGCAGCAGATGAGCCACTTACACGTGACAGACCAGGATTCAACCCCTCAGGATTCGTATGGTCCCTGGAGCCCACCAGGAGTGATCCCTGAGCACAGAGTCAGGAGTAAGCCCTGAGTAAATTTGGGTGTGGATGAGACTCCCCCCTATACCCACCTCAAAATAATACATTTCCACTGATAAGGATCCAAAAGCCTCGCTGGCAATGTCTAGCCAGTGGAGTCTATGTAGGGGACTTCTTCTCTTGCTCTCGTTTCCTTCTCTCCATCACCCTGTAACTAAACCCTCATCCCAGGAGAATTTCTGTCATTTTAATATATGTGATTGCATGATCCTCTTTTGATCTTATTTATCACAAACTGTCTCATGAATATTTGTGTTTCCTGGAAAACTGCTAGAATACTCTGTCCTTGCTGGGCACAAAACCAGACCCACACTCTCTCTTTTAGCCGTTCTCCAGTCTGGAGCTTGGGACATTCTCCCCCATTTTTTTTCTCATGCCAATAAAGTCACTCTTTTTTATTCAGTGATCTCTGTTCTTTTTCAGAGGACAAATCCAATAATTCCACTCCTAGGCGTATGCAAAAAGCACATCAACACTAAGCCAAAGAGATATATGCACATCTGTTCTTTGCATTGCAGTTTGCAGTAGCCAAGACCTGAAAATGACCCAAGATGTTTTACTCACTTCATTCAAAGATAAGCGAATAAAGAACTCATAGGATATATACACTGCACCATACTACTTAGCTATAAAGAAGGATGAAGGCTTGCTTTTTGCTGCAACATAGAAGGGTGCTACTCCAAGAAGAGTCGGTGAGACAAAGGACGAATACTGGATGATATCATTCAAACACAATGTGCAAAGGAACAAAGCAAAAAAACAGATAATTTTTGTTGATAATGTAGGCTAGGATCCTGACAAAACTTAGATTACCTTAATTTAGTTGGCAGAGTGGATTGCTTGTGTTGTACTCCTAACACATAAACATTTAAATATCAGCATTGCAGCACTGTCCTCCGATTGTTCATTGATTTGCTCTAGCGGGCACCAGTAATGTCTCCATTGTGAGACTTGTTACTGTTTTTGGTGAAACGCAATCAATTCAATAAATTAAAGACATAATTTAAAATTCTGTCAAAAGTATCAGAATAAACTCATTAGACTACGTAAGCAACATCTAAAGTAGACTAAGTCTCAAACACTTCCTCAAATGAAGCAGGAAAGCTGATTAAAAAAAATAAGATGTCATTCTAAGAGACTTCATTTGGCAGTTCCTGCAATCTACATCACTTATATTGGTGAACACCCCACTGTGTTGAGTTTTTTAATGTAAACATTCTTGTTACATTCATACTGCTCATTTAATAATAAGTATATCTGTGTCACCCAGTTAGCAATGCAGGCACAGAAACTTGAAGTCTTAGGAATAAGTCAGAAGAGAGTAAATTTAAAAACTATGATGACTGAGTTCTAATTATCAGTTAACATGCTACTATTTAATTTAGTTTTGTTGTTTCAGACAGAGTGATATATATATATATATGTATATATATACACATGTATATGGAACAAAACTAAATTAAATCATGTACACATATATGCATACATATATACATGTTTATATGTATGTGTATATATATATATGTATATCAGTGAACAACGGGAGGACTGTCCTCCCATTGTTCATTGATTTGCTCGAGTGGGCACCAGTAACATCTCCATTGTGAGACCTGTTGTTACTGGTTTTGGCATATGGAATACACCATGGGGAGCTTGCCAGGCTCTGCCATGTGGGTGGAATACTCTCGGTAGCTTGCTGGGGTCTCCGAGAGAGACAAAGGAATTGAACCCTGGTTGGCAAGTGCAAGGCAAATGTCCTAACTGCTGTGCTATCACTCCAGACTATATATATATATATATATATATATATATATATATATATATATTACTACTTTTAGGAAAAAATAAAGTTAAACCAGTAGGTACACATTTCCAGGAACTTTAGAGACAACTTTACTAATCTTTCTATATTTTCATATATTAAAGTTTATAGAGCGATAGCACAGTGGTAGGTCATTTGCTTTGTGCACGGCCAACCTGACCGACACAGGTTCAATTCTTCCACCCCTCTCAGGGAGCCTGGAAAACTACTGAGAGTATCTTGCCCACAGGGCAAAGCGTAGCAAGCTACTCATGACGTATTAGATCTGCCAAACACAGTACCAAGTCTCACAATGGAGATGTTACTGGGCCCCCTCGAGCAAATATCCTGAGCAGGAGGATAGTGACAGTGGTAGAGAAAAAAATTTTTGGTGTAAAAAATCAGTCAGGTATGTTAGAGCTCTTGTGCTTGTGGTTTTTAAATTTAGTCAATTTATATGCTTTCAGAATATCAATTTCTAAATTTGTAAATCGAGGATAACAATCATATTGAATACTGTAAATTGTAGACATTCAAAAATTTACATAGTGATGATTAGTAGTTTGTACTGGGCCCATAAGTCACCATAAGGTGAATATGTCAACATTTTCAGTTTAGGTTTCTTTGTTGTAACAATAACCACTATTTTCAAAATGGTGCAGTCCATGCCATGATAACCATAACAACACAACAACAAAACAACAACAACAACAAAACATGAAAGCGTAAATATTTTACTTACATGCCATTCCAGGAAAGTACTCTTTGAATTTTTCACCTTATTAATGAATAGCCCTTCATAACTTAGATGACTTCATAATTTTTACTTCTCTAGAAAAATATTAGATCTCTTTTCTAGAAATTTAATATAGTTTCAAAAGAAAATGAAAGGCACATATTGCTTGTGTAATGTGTTTAATTTTAGCTTTCAGGGCAGGGCACCTCTCTTTAGGATAATAGAAAATAAACTCCACATTTGAAGACAATAGTTAGAACAAACAATTAGGTTGAATTTTTGCTCGAAATAGTCAACCTTGTTCTACCTCCAAATAGTGCTTTTAGAACTGACTCATAGGAAACAGTCATATGGTAGAAGCTACTTTTCTGAAGAAATTTTTAAAAGTATATTCCGAGTAATCTAAGTTCTAACACAAATGTTACATCCCAAATTAAAGTGTCTCACATTCTTCATTTTCAAGACCATATTCAGACTACTTACTCTGTAAAAGTTAAACAGAGGCACGTGCACACTGAACGAACAAGTACAAAGAGCCCTGCTTTACCTTGACTTATCCTTAATTGTAACACAGAAATACTGATTTATTATACATTTTAGGTCATCCTTCAACATGAAGAAGAAGAAGAGTGTGAAATAAATGGGAATGACCAATGAAAAGGCTATTCAAGGAAAGCAGGAAAATGAAACAACTAAATTATTATAAATAAAACTCAATACTAATGGTATTAGTGTATAAATATGGCGATCTCGTAATACAAGTATATAATTTATGGGATAAATACTTTTATTTAAGTAATAGGAAAAAATGAAACAAAAATGCTGTAATAGGAGCTCCAGAGTAAAAGAAAGTAGAAATATGATGGGAAGTTTAAAGAAATAAAAGGTACAGCAAATTTTGAAGTTGGAGGCACTCTCAAATGAATCTCAAAATGGATTAGCTCCCTACAAAGAGGTCTCTGCACCCCAACAATTTACAATTTTAGAATCTAGAATTGCGAGGCTGCTTTCTCAGATTCACAACCTCTCATGATATTCATAATAAGAAATAGTAAATAAATTTTCTAGCATCTGGCCCTGGCAGGCAGGCTTGAACACTGGTGAAAAAATTTAAAATAATGGTGGGGGGGGTGTAATAGTGGTGGGATTAGTTTTGAGATATTGAATGTAATCAATGTGAACAACCTTAATCACTTATCACTTAATCCCCGTTATTCATCGATTTATTCGAGCGGGTGCCAGTAACGTCTCCATTCATCCCAGTTGCGTGCTAGCGTAGCCCAATGGTATCTGTTCGTTTTAGGAACATGCATGTGAACAACCTTATGAAAATAAAATTTTAAAAAAAAAGACGTTGGAGGACGTCTTATTTTTCCTAGTTTCTAATTTGCTTCTAAGCTTTCTCTTATGTTTGTTTTTCTCAAAACACTGGAGAGACCCTTATAAAATGTACAACACAGTCAGAAACTTTTGGGCCATATGAGCAGTGATCTTGGAGTTACAACTGATCTATTTTCAGCGATCCTTCTGGCAATGCTCAAGAGACCATATACCATTTGCAGTGTTGGGAATCTAATTAGAGTTGGCCACATAAAAGCAAAGAGACCATGTAATTCTCTAATTCCTAATATATATTTCTATATGAACGGCAGAGGATATAGATAATCATCTAGTCCATTTGAATTTATATGACATCTAGACATCAGCCGAAGACCTCCAGGACCAGCCACCACCATGCTGAGACCACTCTCCGCACATCTGAAGGTACCGGCAGAGGAACAAAGGCAAGCGGGTCCCGGGGCTAAGATGTCCAAGCCTACTCGGATCGGGGCTGAGCATCCTCCACCCAGATCCTCCGAATTCCAGTAGGGGGGGGTCACACCCACCAACTGGCCCCCTGGTGCTTTGTAATCCCATCAACGGCCAAGACTCAGAGACTATAAAACCCAGCTCGCGGAACCGCGCAGCCACTAATGTGGCCGCGCGACATCTTATTATGACATCTTATTATGACATCTTATTATCTCATTCCTACTTTGGACAAACTGGCAGGCTACCAAATGTAACCTGCCCACACAGCAGAGTCTGGCAAACTCCCTGTGGCGTACCCAATATGCCAAATACCAGTAACAATGATGGGTCTCATTCTCCTAAAGAGCATTGAATAAAGCACTTTCTTAAAAATCTCAGGGCTAGGATGAAGGAGACGTTACTGGGGCCTGCTTGAAGCAATCGATGAATAACAGGACGGTCGTGATTCGTGATTCTAGACTTAAGATCTTAGGATTAGACTTCGAAATTATTCTACTCCAAGCTTTTTGTGTATGACTTTTTAAAACTGGAGACATTAACTGATAACATTGTTTAAATTTCATGCATATACATTATAATTAACACATCTGTGTGTTACAGTGAGAAGACTAGATTTCATCTGTCAATCCCTTTGCCAATTTTGCCTTTTCTGCTCCCTTTCTTTATTAATAACCAATATGCTCTGTTCCTTGTTTTTTGCTTTACTTGTTAATTTGTTATACTTCTAAATTTTTCTCATTGATTAAGTTACATGATATTTTAATGTATTCTGATTTATTTTATTTATGTTCTGATGTATGTTATTTATGTTATTTCACAGTACACTGACATCCCATTTATATTGTTGGGAATGGCAAGGCTAAATCTTTCTATGTCACACTTATTCGTCAGGCACTGTTTTGGGCACTTAAAATATAAAAATGTAACATGTTCAAAATTGTCCCCACTTCTCTAGGCTCTTAGTTTGGTCAAAGAAAACAATTAACATTAGACATATTAGTAAACTGGGAAAACTGAGGTATCTCATCCTAAGTTAAGAAAATGAATAAAGTCTGAGTTGTCAAGGAGGAAGAGGAGGTTAACGTGTTGAGGAAAGAAATGTACTATCCTCCTTTTGTTTAATCTCTTGATAAAAGCTAAAGGCAAACACTGAATTCAATGAGATGAATTCAAATCCCACCCCATTTATTGCCATCTGTATGTAAGACATGGCCTTCTCTACAGGTCTCAGTATCTTCACCTGTAAAATATTAATAGTTGATATCACTTGATCACTTGATCACTTGACTTCCCGTTAATCATTGATTTGCTTGAGCAGGTGCCAGTATTGTCTCCATTTGTCCGTCGCGTGCTAGTGTAGCCCAATGACGTCTGTTTGCTCTAGGAACACGAAGAGCCTCAAATCGATCGTTTATGATCTTGATGAAGAAGTCTGACCATCTGGTAGGTGGGCGGCCACGCAGTCTTTTGACATCCCATGGAATCCAGTCCGTAACAGCTCTAGTCCAGCAGTCGTCTTTAAATCTCATTACGTGACCAGCCCATCTGATTTTTGATGCCTTGGCAAATGAGACAGCATCCCTGATCCTTGATCGTCGATGGATGTCGGAACTCTGGATTCTTTCTTTCATTTGAGTGAGACGTGATATTCCAAACATAGCTCTTTCAATTCCTCTTTGGGAGACCTGAATAGCATTCTCATCCTGTTTGCGTAGGGCCCAGGTCTCTGAGGCATATGTTAATGCAGGAAGAACAGTGGAATCAAAGAGATGTGCAGGGAGCCGGAGGTTCTTCGTCCTCTTAGCTATTTCTTTGACATTCTTGAAGGCATTCCAAGCCGCTCTCTTCCTCCTGCACAGCTCAGGTGCCAGGTCATTTGTCATGTTGACTTCTCGACCCAGGTACACATAGCTGTTGCATTCGGAGATGGTCGTTCTGTTGAGAGCGAATGGGGCATCAGGGACGAGGCTGTTTGATGAGTACTGACAGCAGATTTCTTCAGGTGTTCAGGTCTGACCTAGTCTGGGCCAGTGCTCTTCGTTTCTTTACTGACGAAATGGCGTGTGGGATTTCAGAAGGGAGAACATTGGAACTACATTGTCTTCTTAAGATTCAGCTGTAGTCCGACCTTTCCACTCTCACGGTAAAAGTCGGCCAGCATTTGTGCCGCTTGGCTGATGTTTGGTGTTATTAAAACAATGTCATCAGCAAAGCAGAGGTGGTGTAGTTGCTGACCATCTATCTTCACTCTCATTCCTTCCTATTCCAGTTGTCATATGATGTTCTTGAGGGTGGCACTGAAGAGTTTTGGTGAAATGGTTTCACCCTGCTGAACCCTTCTCTTGACATCAACAATTACTTCTTTGTAGAATGGTGAGATCCTGGTAGTGAATCTGCAATACAGCTCATGGGGGATCTTGATGTATTGAGCTTGAATTCCCTGATTGGCTAGGGCTTCAATGACAACTTCTGTCTCGACAGAATCAAAGGCCTTCTTTAAATCAAAGTACGTTAGACAGAGTGGCATCTTGAACTCCTGAGAAACTTCTATGAGCTTGGTTGTCATGTGGATATTGTTGATGGTGCTGAATCCTTTGTGGAACCCAGCTTGCTCCCATGGTTGTCCTTCATCTAGTGTTCTGCCAATCCTATTTAGGATGACTCGTGTGAACAACTTGTAGATGACAGACAATACCAGATTGGGCGGTAGTTGCTAATGTCGTGGATGTCTCCCTTCTTGTACAGTAGTACAGTCCTGCTGGTTTTCCATTGGGATGGAACCTTGCATTCAGACAGGTAGCATGTGAAGAGCCGAGCCAGCATATTGATGAGTACTGACAGCAGATTTCTTCAGGTGTTCAGGTCTGACCTAGTCTGGGCCAGTGCTCTTCGTTTCTTTACTGACGAAATGGCGAGTGGGATTTCAGAAGGGAGAACATTGGAACTACATATCCATCCTGTGGAATTTGGTATGTCGGCTGGTGGACATGGCTATCGAAGAGATTTGAGTAGAAGTCATGGAAAATCTTCTCCATTGCCGTTATGGAAGATGTGATAGATGCATCAGGACATCAGAGGGCAGTTATCTTGGTCTTGTAGTTGGCGAAGGACAGGCGGCCGTAATGAATACTTTTCCCAGCTTCTGCCACATCTATCAGTACTTCTGCTCTTCTCTCTTTGAGGTCTTCCTTGATCGCATCTTTGCACTGCTTTGCGAGCTCGGACATTCGCTTGCGGTTGCCTGAGGCATGCGCCAAACCACGTTGTTGAATAAGCTCAAGAGTTTTCGAAGACAGCGTTTTTTTTTTTGTGGCTATCTCTCTCTTGGCGTTCCTCGCACATTCATGGAGGTGCTGAACCAGTCGATCGTATTCCTCGTCAATGTTGTCAACAATGGTATCTTGCCATATTGCCGCAATAGTGCCAAAGAGCTCCCAGTTGGTGGTCACCTATAAGGGCGATTAGAGGTCACCCCAAAAGCCTCTATCCCTCTCGGAAAGCCTGGCAAGCTACCGAGAGTATTCCGCCCGCACGGCAGAGCCTCGCACGCTATCCGTTGTGTATTCGATATGCCAAAACCAG
Organism: Sorex fumeus; assembly: GCF_029834395.1. Classification (NCBI taxonomy): domain Eukaryota; kingdom Metazoa; phylum Chordata; class Mammalia; order Eulipotyphla; family Soricidae; genus Sorex; species Sorex fumeus. The sequence goes on from NW_026606077.1 coordinate 2,036,280, forward strand.
TAATTACAATGGGTCTCATTCACCTGACCCTGAAGGCTTCACCAATATGGCAGCATTGAGAAGGATGAGAAAGGAGAGGCCGATAAAATCTCAAGGCCGCACTAGGCTGCCACAATGAAGGAAGACAAAAATGATCATCTGTACTTTTAATGCACGTACGCTAGCACAGATGCATCCATTGAGGACCTGATGTTACAAGCACAAATGATCAAGTATGACATCATTGGACTGACTTAGACTAGAAGGCACCAATCTCATCATGCCATTTTTGACACTGGACAAGAATTGATCCTCGGAACATGAGATGAAAGAGGTGTCAGAGGCGTCGGTGTCCTTGTCAACACAAACTTGGCCAAGAGCATTGATTCATTCAAATGCCTAACAACCCGAATAGAACGATTACACTTGAATAGATGTGGCTCACTGCCGGCAGTTTCTATCTTTGTTGTCTATGAACCAACATCCAATTATGGTGAAGGAAAAATTGAGAAGTTCTACATGGAGCTGGAGAAATTCTATAAAGACCACACCTTCTACAAGATCATTGTGGGTGATTTTAATGTCAAGATAGGACCGAGAAGATCAGTCGAAGAACTTCACATTGGGACCCATGGCCTAGAATGGAATGAACAGGGTGAGAGACTGTCTGAGTTCATCATGTCGACCAAGACCATCCATGGTAACTCAAGTTCCAGAAGGCCGAATCTAAACGTTGGACATGGGAGTCCAGGTGGACAATTCCACAAGGAAATAGACCACATCATATTCAATTGATGGTTTTGCCTAACCAATGTTGCTGTTGTCCCAAAATTCCAAACGGGATCGTACCACCATCTCCTTTGTGCAAAATTCTACTTCACAGAGTGGGGAGAAAGGGCTGCAATAGTTTATATATCAAAAGATTATTTTTAAGGTTAATAAACTAAAGAATTCAGATAGGTGAAGGACAATGGTATTTAATAAATTGACTATTTTCATTTTCCTCAGGTGTCTTGGAAAATCACATCAGAAAGTGGTTTAAGATAATATTATTGCTTCTCTTAATCATGCAGTATTCATGGTTACAAAAGATTTACAAGTTAAAAAGCATTAAAGGACTCTATTAATCTAAAGCATCACATGGGAATATTTAAATGTTATCCAGCAGTTTACTGATACTCTGAAATTCTGAGTATTTCCTATTAATTCAGTTATCTATGATTTATTATACAACAGATTCTAAGAAATGCAAACAAAATGAAGCATTTATTATTGCCCTCCTGGGGATAATGATATTCTTTATTATGTCATTTTTAATCCTTTTCACCAAATTTCAGAAACAGCAGCACATACTACAATGTTCAATTATGGGGAAAATAGCATTTTTTAAAATTGAAACTTTTTATTGTGACAGACAGCACAGGAGGTAAGGCACTTTCCCTGCACTAGAGAGACCCAGGTTTGAATCCCCAGCACTTTATATGGTAGGATCTAGTCCCTTCTTCCTCTTTCCCACCCAATATTTTCTAAGGCCCTGATTTATGATACTGTTACTGATAGATTCATCCACGGAATGTTCAAAAACCACACCTGCCGCTAGAATATCAGCTCGCCATTCCCTGCCAGTGACTTATGGACCCCTTCCATTCATCCTACCATGGCACTCCTCGGTAAGCTCAGTTTCATAGCTCAATTTTCAGGTTCTATTTGATTTGGCCATTTCATTATTCCTATAAAAAAGGGTTCTCTAATATTCCACATATTAGAGAAATCATTCATTATCTGCCCCCTCTCTCTTACTTTACACAATACCCTCTAGTTCCATCCATGAAGCAATAAATATACAAGATTTCATCCTTTCATATCGTAAGAAGTATTACACTGTATATATATATAAATACACACATACCACTATTTTGGGGGGTTTTGGGTCACACCTCTAGGTACTCGGACTTACACCTGGTTCTGTGCTCAAGAATAACTCTGGTGAAGCTGATGTCAGGGATCAAACGCAGCCTTGGTCAAATGCAAGACAGTGACTCTCTCTGCTGCAATATCTCTACAGCCCCAGCCCCCATTTTTTTAATTAATTCTGTTTTCTTGGACATTTATATTTTAAAATCCTGGCTTCTGTGAATAAAGTGTCAAAAAATGTAGTAGCACAGATGTCATTTCAAAGAAGTGTTTTGGAGCCCTTGGGATAGATGTTACAAAGTGGGCTGGGTCATATCTGAGCTTAATTCTTAAGTCTTAATTAATTTTACAACCTATTTTTATTTTCAACTCTCAAACTGAACATTATTTTGAGCATTTACTAGGTTAATGTCATTTAGAAATCTATAATTTATGCAATGAGGGATATAATAGTCACTTAACTTTTGAACTCCTGAGGTCTGGACATAAGACACTTGAGTGAGTAAAGAGCACTTGTTCAGTCAATTAGCTCTCATGGAATGAAAATGAAAACAGATACAATCCATGAGCACAGTTTTGAACTCTCGGTTAAGAACATAAAATTAGGACTCGAGAGATATTACCAGGGTAAAGGTAATTTGCCTTGCATGTATCAACTCTGGTTAGGTCCCTTCTACCACAAATGTTTGCCTGAAACAGCAGAAGGAAGGCTTGAGCACAGTTGTGTATGGCCACCCCTCCCCCAGTATGAAATTATAGACCTCTGAATTAGAAAATCTTGTGCTCTCCCTTCACATTAAGTTATATTAAAATTTTTGGATTATTTAATTTTATAGGGCTGGAGCAGTAGGGCATTTGCCATGTATGCAGCCAACGTGTCCTACCCGAGTTCGATTCCTCCGCCCCCCTCGGAGAGCCCGGCAAGCTACAGAGAGTATCTCGCCCACACGGCAGAGCCTGGCAAGCTCCCCATGGGTAAGCTCCCCGTGATGTATTCAATATGCCAAACACAGTAACAACAAAGTCTCCAATGGAGACGTTACTGGGCCTGCTGGAGCAAATTGATGAACAATGGGAGGGCAGTGACCTAGATAGGTGGTAGAATTCCGAAGCGACACTCAGGACTCTGGAGCCACTCAGATACTCCCAGTTCAGTGTACAGGGATGATCGTCAGTGCTTGAATACAGAAATGACACTGACTGTGCTTGAACACAGCAGCACTTGGGACCATTTGGATCATCCTGCATGGGCTTGTGAGACTTGTATTATTCTAAATTACTTCATTCGAAGAAAAAGCATTCTCTTTTACTTAAAAAAAAATTCATGAAGCACAGATGACTAGTGAATAGGGTTTTACACATTATTTTCTGTGCTTGATTTCAGTGCTATTTTACAATCACATCTTTTCCTTTATATGTCTTGTAGGTTTTGATTTAATTTTTTAATGATGGTTTAGATACTATATGCATTTGTTTTTAAAATTAGTTTTTTTGTTTTTGTTTTGTATCACACCTGGCAATGTTCAGTGGTTATTCTTGGCTTTGCCTGGTGGTGCTTGGGGGACCGTATGGGATGCCAGGGATTGAACCTAGGTTGGCCACATGTAAGGCAAATGCCTTACCTGCTCTACTATTGTTACAGCCCCAAGCACATTTTTATATTCGATGGTAACACACAGTAGCATTCAACAGAAGTAAATTCAAATATTAAAGGTAAAAAGGTAAAGGCCCTCTCGTTGATCGTTGATTTGCTCGAGCGGGCCCAGTAATGTCTCCATTGGAGACTTTGTTTGTACTGTGTCTGGCATATCGAATACTCTCGGTAGCTTGGCAGGCTCTCCAAGAGGGGCAGAGGAATCGAACTCGGGTCGGCCATGTTGGCCGCGTGTAAGGCGAACGCCCTACCCGCTGTGCTATATTCCCTCAAAATGATGGTAAATAACATTAAAGATGGATTTTTAAACAATTTATAATAGAAACTGAAAAGATTAAAAATATATCTCAAATACTACATCCTGACAGTCAGGCTCAGTAAATCTATACAAGTGGAAAAATTATTATGTTTGCAAAACTATCCAGATATGTATAATTATATCTTGAAACAACTATTCTAACTCATTTCTGGTTTACTTTTGTTAAAAAATATATATTCATACAGAGGCTGGAGAGATTGTACAGTGGTTAAGGCACTTGCCTTGCACATGACTAACTGGGTTTGATCCTTGACACCTCATATGGTCTTCTGAGCCTGCCAGACCAAGATTCCTGAGTGCAGAGCCAGTAATAACCCATGAGCACAACTAGGTGTACTCCTGTTCCCCCGCCCCACCTCCCAACCCCCCCAAACTGTTCATATATATGAAGCTGAATTCATCTGAATTTTGAAAGGAAAAATATTTGATATGGTCTACATTATAGAATTACAAACATTCATCCACTTTAGCATTGAGCTATTTAGCTATTGCATCTATTGAATGCATTAGCATTCAGTGGATGCAATATTTTTTAAAGTTCATATTTGAATTATAAGAGAACACATATTTTGGAAACATGGTACTTGAAAATTTTACTTTCTAGAGTATTATAACCTTTGAGATTAGGCTAGTTCAGAAATAAGTTTTGTTAAGAAAATAAACACTAGTTTCTGTAAACTTTAAGATTAATTCTAATTTAATTTTTACTTTGTAGTGCAAGATTTTAGGCTGCTAAGTTTCTTGCAGTTGATTTATAATGGAAAGCCACTGTCAAGTATTCACAGAAATCATTATTTATTTTTCTTCCTAACTTTCCTACAGAACAAATAAGGTAAAAGGTAAAAGGTAAAGGCCCTCCCGTTGATCGTCGATTTGCTCGAGCGGGCCCAGTAACGTCTCCATTGGAGACTTTGTTGTTACTGTGTCTGGCATATCGAAGACTCTCGGTAGCTTGCCGGGCTCTCGGAGAGGGGCGGAGGAATCGAACTCGGGTCGGCCATGTTGGCCGCTTGTAAGGCGGACGCCCTACCCGCTGTGCTATCGCTCCAGCCCCGCAGAACAAATAAGCATTATATATACATATGTACATATATATACATAATCCTCATATTAAAACTGAACCACCCACATAAATTACAAATTTAGCTCTAGTAGATTGGGGATGAAGAATAAGAATCAATCTTTTTCCAGGACAGTTTTTAATGACAAACATCTGGAAATAAAGTACAACTCGGGAATAAAAGATATATGAGGTTCAAATTACTATACCAACCACACCAAAATGCCCTTGACCCTCTGCTACTATCCCTGTCTCTTCTGGTCACTATTCTCACCCCTACATCAATGTTTTCTTATTGTTTTAATATTTTGTCAAGGATTTGCCACTGTTCAATACTATCTATTATCTTATTTTCCTTCTGTGTATACCCCAGATGAATGAAATTATCTAGTATTTGTCCTTCTGCCACTGACATTTTTAGTTCAATATGAAACCTTTCAACTACATCCACATTGTAGAAAACTGCATAAAGGCCCCTCCCGTTGATCGTCGATTTGCTCGAGCGGGCCCAGTAACGTCTCCATTGGAGACTTTGTTGTTACTGTGTCTGGCATATCGAATACTCTCGGTAGCTTGCCGGGCTCTCCGAGAGGGGCGGAGGAATCGAACTCGGGTCGGCCATGTTGGCCGCGTGTAAGGCGAACGCCCTACCCGCTGTGCTATCGCTCCAGAAAACTGCATGATTTCATCTTTTCTTACAACTGAAGATACTCTATTGAGGAGATCTGTGAGTGGACAGTAGGGTTGTTTCCATATCATGTCTAGTGTATTAAACATTGCCACAAATATGAGGGTGCACATAGTATCAGAAATTAATGTTCTTTTGCTTGGAGGGGGTAAATGCCAACAAGTGTCATCACTGGATTCTAGAGAGTTCTATTTTTTGCATGCTAATGTTATTTTGATTTGTATTTTTCTAAATAAAAACTTAAAATAAGATTTTTTTCTAATATGTCCACTACTTATCTGTATAACTTCTTTGGGGAAGTGTCATTCATTTTTATACAGTTTGGAATGAAATTTTTTTTGTTGTCAAGGTTTGTGAGAGCTTTATAAATCTTGGATATTAGCTCTTTGTCTAAAGTATTGTGTGTCAGTATCTTATCCCATTCAATAAGTGTCTTTTATTTTAGCTTGAGTTCATTTTTCAGCACAAACCTTTTAAATTTGATGTAATACCATTTGTTTACTTTTTGTTGTTTTTGTATCTAGAGTCACATTGTTTAAGAACATTTAAAAATACAATATTTTTCTATTGAAATAAATAAAGGAGCCACCAGAAAATTAAAATGTTATGTTTATGAATTGGAAGAATTAACATTTTCAAAATGATTTTCCTAGCCAAAGCAGTGTGCAAGGTAATTTCCATTAATATCCAAAGATATTACTTAAGAATTTGGGAAAAAGCTACTAAAATTGATATGTAAGGAATTAAATTTTTTAACTTTGAATTGTAATAAAGTTCTGTGGTATTGAGATAAAGAGAGACTCACAAATTAATGAAACAATTGAGAGTTCTGAGATAAATACTCAGATTTATCATCAGTTAACTCATGACAAAGGAGTAAAGTATATGGAATCAAGTGAGGAAAGCCTCCTCAACAAATATTGTTGGGGAAACTGGATAGTTACTTGTAATAACATGAAAATGGAACCCTCTCTTACACCATTTACAAGAATTAGCTCAAACTGGACAAAAGGCCTGGAGATTAGATCAGAATCCAAAAAAAAAGGTATTAAAGATGTTTCTTATTAATGAATGTGGGTTCATAATGCAATGAACCACTTCATTCTGATTTTGTGTGTCCCAGAGGATGGATAAATTATTTATTTGTTTTAATTCTCCTTGGTAAATTGTTCTTTTTTTCTTTTGCTTCTTTGATGACGGAAGTTATTCAGAAACATGTTGCTTAATACACTCATGTTTTAATTTTTTCTTTTTCTTGTCGTTACTCTTGCTTTTCAATCTTTTTTTTGGCAGGAAAGTGCTTTTTGGATCACACCCACCAAGTTCGGGGGTTACTCCTGGCTTTGTACTCAGAAATTACTCCTGGTAGTGGTTGGGGAACCATATGGGACACAGGGATTGAATTCAGGTCGGCTATGCGCAAGGTAAATGCCCTACCTGCAGTAGTATAGCTCTGGCCCCTTGTTTTTCAATCTTAATTTATGAATGGAAAATCATTTCCACACTCACATATAAACTGATATTGATATTTGTAGCAAAATTATCCTGAAAACATGTAATATGTATGCTTAATAACCATGTGTTTTAGAGCCAGAAAGAAAATTCAACAGGCTGACAAAATGTTTTGCATGTAAGTGGTATGGGTTTGATCCCCAGCAACACAAATGTTCCTTTGAGTTCTGTAAGGATCAATTCCCATACAAAGAGTCCAGTTACCACCAGGTGTCGAAAACAAAAGAAAAAAGAATGATGGGCATTCATTTCCATGTTAGCCCTTTTCTTTTTCTTGGTAGGCTTCAATACTTGAACTATGTCACTGGCTTTTGATAATTTGACAATAATTCTAAATTGAATTATTTATTTTTATTGGATTAAATAATTCTTAAAGAATTTCTGATTTTAAAAACTAGGTGCTTTCTCAGCTTTCTGGATATCTATGCTGTCATTTGTATAAAGATGGCAAGAATTAAAAAAAAGATGAAAATTATAGATCCAGATGTTATGGATAAGATGCAAGAGTTGAAACATAAAATTTAAACATGAACCAGAGCTTATTGGAAAGCCAGGTATGAGCCAGCAGTGAAGGGCAACTGTCATCTCATGGGAAGGGGGGCAGTACTGGCTCGTCCTTCATGCCCTACCAAGGTCACGAGTTGCCTCCCACAAGTTGCTCTCCGGCACAGCCATAACACTAGATGCACAGAAACCAATCTCGTAATTATCTGGCTCTTTGCAGAAATCCAAAATTGCGTGGCCACTATTGTGGCCATGCAGCATTATATGATACTCATAACCAGCTATAGAAAACAAAGTGTTTCACAATGCCTTTTCAGCAATTCTGATTGTTGGGGGGGGGATTCTAAACAATAATGGTGCATCTTTTGTCGAAATAATGAATGCAATCAATGTAGAGAAGAGTTAAGTAGAAATCGTCTGCCTTTCAGGAATTGGGAGGGGCGGGAGGGGGGTATACTGGGGTTCTTGGTGGTGAAAAATGAGTCCTGGTGAAGGGAAAGGTGTTTGATCATTGTATGACTGATACTTAAACCTGAAAGCTTAGTAACTTTTTTCACAGTGATTCAATAAATAAATATAAGAAGAAAAAAAAAGTTAAACCTTAAAAAAAAGAAAGAATCGGCGTATAGAGGATAGACTATTAGTGGAAAAATAAAAAGAATGTACTGTGGTAAGAAAAGAGCAAGACTGAGAAAAATAATATTTGACCTTAGAGAGATGGAAGAAATAAGAGGGGGTTGACAAGTAATACAGTACATATTAACTATATGAAAATTAGCCAAAAGACATATTCATAATATAATAATATGCAAAAAAAGAAAAAGTAACCATATGAGCCAAAGAAAACAAAGCAATCCAAAAAAGATGAATGATAAAGGCCAATACTAATAAAGAAAATTTAAAGCCAAAGCAAGTAAAAGCAATAAAAACATAAAAGAAGTAAATCATGCTGTCAAAGTTAGCTGGTTTTAAATACTGAACCATTTCTCTATGGATTTATTTTTGTAAATGCAACTCTCTTTTTATTAAAAGTTGGAAAAATGTTAAACAACAATTATACTGGCAATAGAGTAATTGCAAGAATACCCTAAAACTATACACACATCTTTTTTAAGGTTACGTTTTCTGTGTAAGTCCATTGAGTGCATTCACTCTCATCAAATGCAAATACAATTCAGTACCTGCCTGTAGCTACAGCAAATGAGTCAGATTTGAAACATAAATTGTCCTTTTCTCTCAGTGTACTATAAATGACTACTGTCCCCAATGGCACCTTAGAGTTGCTTCATTAGATAGGAAGAAAATTGGAAGAAAATCACATGGGCAGATGTCCTAATGTTGTCAGAGCAGGTGACATTTATGTGATATGACTCACCTTGACATCTCTTGGTGTTCCATTACAAATTTGAGAGATTTCATTTTCATGTGTGGGTTGCAATTGCCTCAGGTATACTCAGATACTATTCATGTTCTTCAGCAGAGGTCAGCCAGTACTCATTGCTAAACACCAGTCATGCACGTGGTATCCAACTGACAAACTAGCACTCCTGCAGAGCTTGAATGTGCCCTTCCAAATCTCATATTTTGGAGAAAGTAGACATCAAGGGAAAGATGCCATAGTGCTATTTACGGTATGCCTAAAATGTGACTATGTTTAGTGTTATGATTTTTAAGTTTCATTGTTCCATAATCAAATACTTCATACAGATAAATCAAAAGCTTATTAAACCAAATTGTATACTTGTTTACAGCAAATACCAACTCTTGTTGGTATTTGTCTATCTTGAAATATATTGAAAATGTCAATATGAGAAGTCTATCTCATGAATTATGACAGTGAATTCCTCAGCAAAAAAAAGTCACAAAATGCCTATATAGCATGTGTTATAAAAACTATAACTCAATATTCACAATGAATACCCTTCCAAGTCCAAAGTATTTCCAACTTGTCTCTGCCATCAGTTGGTGATTATAAACTTTCTCATTCGCCTAGCATACTCTGTGTGGGTTGATATCCCATGTTCTCTCCTTTTATTTGTGGAATTCTATAAAAAAAACTTTGAATTATTAATTTAAAATTCCATGCAGAATCTTTTCTAGTGAATTTTATGGTGATTAATATTATTATTATTATTATTATTATTATTATTATTATTTGCTTTTTAGGGTCACTCCTGGTGATCCTCAGGGGTTACTCCTGGCTCTGCATCTGCAACTTAGAATTTACTCCTGGCGGTGCTCGGGGGACTATATGGGATGCCTGAGATAGAACCCCGGTCGGCCCCAGGCAAGGCAAATGCTCTACCCACCATACTATTACTCCAGCCCTTAATATATTTTTAAAAGAATTTAAAGTCCTCTGGAAATTATGTACCAGCTACTTTTTGTTGGTTTTTGTGTCCCACCAGTAGTATTCTTGTCTGGTTCCTGGTTTTGCATTCAGGGATCCACTCCGGGTGTGTTTAGGAGAACATATGGGGTGCCACGCACCCTACCTGCTGTTATGTATTTCAAACCCCCTGTAGTAGATAATTTCAAAAGCATTATTTCTATATCTATCACAGCAAATTATTGGATATGCTTTGATTTCCTTGTTTTTATAGCAAAAAGTAAAGATTGTCATAGATAAATGGTTAATGATGCATCCTAACCACTAAATGAAAGGGATTTGGTGATATAATCAAGATCCAACTCTATTTTGATTTAAAAAGTCAGTCACACGTGGGTAAAATAAAGGATAGCCTCTTGGCATTTCCCCGTTATACATAAAATTTAATTGGCATCTGAAAAATTAAATTAGAAATTATTAGAGGTAAGGGGAAGCCCTATATCTTACATATTGAAGGAATTATTTTTGTGATGCTGTTTATCTTGTTAGAGCACACAATAGAGTTTCCTGTGTACTCTTTAGCCCTAATGAAACTACTCAAAACCCTAAGTACTCCATACTAAGATGTGACAATTAGGGTCAGAGAGATAGTATAGTGAATTGGAATCTCATCTTGAAGCTGACCCAGATTTAATCCCTTTAACCCTATGTGATCTCCTGAGTCCAGCCAGGTGATCCTTGAGCAGTCAGGAGCAAGCCCTGTCACACATCTGGGTGTAACCCATAAATCAAAAAATAAAAATAAGCCATTTGACTTAGAAAAAAATGCCATTCTCTATAATTTATGGCTGCATTCTGATTCCTGAGTGTATACTATTCTCTAATAAACCTTTCTCTAGTCCTGTTCTATGAAGAATATTTTTATAATTTGGATAGATTGCACTGAATCTGCATACTTCTTGGAACAGTGTGACCATCTTAATGGTTTAAGCTGTTACAATCTAAGAGCACAGTTTATCTTTCATTTCTTTTTATCTTCTTTCTTCCAATAATATATTATATTCACTTAAAAGTCTTTCACTCCTTTGCTTAAATTTATCAAAAGATATTTAATTCTTTTGACACGATCATAAATTTGATGAAATTTCTGGTTTCTCTTTCTGTTGGATTATTTTTCTAGATTTCTTTCAAGGTAATCAAACTTCAAAATATGTAAATTTCTAAATAATCATTAAGATAATTTAAAACATAAAATTGATTGAAGCAATATTGGTCCACAAAATATTTTAAGGAAGAGATTTTAAGGAAGAGGTCCCTAAACTTCATCTACTACCTCTTACAGGAAAAAAAAAATTAACTCAGTGCTACCCTCTATCCCCAGAAATCTAAATATTTTAGTAAACAGAACGTGACCCCCAATTGCAAGCAAGGCTACAACTGTCCCACTGGATTTTTTCAGCACCCCCCACATACCACCCCAGTAGACTATATCAACCATGTTGGTGACTTTGTTCTAGGGTATGCTTGGAAAATTGAATAAATTTCCCAGGTGTGTGATAAATTATGTTGTAATTTTTGAAAGTTTTTTGTTCAAAGAACAGAAGAATATATTTAGTGTGTCATTCAACAAAGGACTAACTTTATTCATTTCTATTTTTCCTTTAAACTCTCAACCCCATCAGATTAGAATGGAACTTCTTCAAGCTCTAGTTTCTCTTAATCAAGAGTAATGATGAAATTTCAAAAAGAAAGCAAAGTTTAGAAAGTTTTACTAATGAAAATCCAGCACTTATTTACTTTTCTAAAACCTCTATTTGACAAAAATATTAAACTTCAAAATTTGGAAAATTTGACCTTCACGAGAATGGAATTATAATTATAATATTTTCCTTTTCAGTTGTTATTCTTAAAACTGTTGATGGAATATTTATGAAGTCTAAAAACATAAACATAATTTGAAAGCTTAAGAGTAAGCTTTGAGGGGGCAACAGGAGAGCAGAGGAGGGAAGATGCCTGCCTTGTTTGTGACCTACCCAGGTTTGACCCCCTCACACTCCATGTCTTTCTCTTATTCCCATTGCAATCCCTGAGCACAGGGCCAAAGGCCAGTCTTAATTAATTGAGAAAGATTCCATCTTTTTTTACAAAAGCAAAATTACTAAACAGCCACTCTGCCATCATTTTTGAAAAGCAACAATGTTTTGAAGGACACTGAATTATAATTATCAATGATAACTAAAATATCTTTAAGCGACATTCAACAGTTCAGCATACTCTTGGCAACACTAAGCAGAGAGAACTTGGCTGAACAGTGTGTGACAGTCACAAATGTAGGAGTATTTGGATCGATTCAGATCCATCATTGGAATATACTCACAATAACTATATAGCAAAGACTGACTCCAGGGTAGGTACACATTCCAAGTGAAGGAGGGGATGGTGGAAGCAAATATTTGTAGTCATGGTACTGTGCTCAGTAAAATTCCCAAACTCAAATAAAGCAAGAAAGTGTACTGAGAAAGAAAATTCGCTCAACCCTCACCAGGAAGAAAAGACTTGAGCAACTATATGATCAGTCTCACAAGGCTTGACAATTTCTGAGACACGTCCACTCCTGGAACACACATAACACCTGAAAATTAGGGGAAGAATGTATAAAATTAACAATCTAAATTCCGGGGCTGGAATGATAGTACTGCTGGAAAGCGGTTTGCCTTGAACGCAGCAGACCTGGGTTCAATCCCCAGCTTCCCATATGGTCTCCAAGTATTGCCAGGAGTAATTCCTAAGTGCAGAGCCAGGAGTAACCCCTGAGCATCACTGGGCGAGAGCCCAAAAGCAAAATAACAAACAAACAAACAAAAAATCTAAATTCCAAGCAAAAGGCAGAAGAAGGTAGTGGTTAGATCTAGGCAGGTGAGTGTCATGTGGGCACAGAATTTAAAAGAGATCAAAATTTTCATAAGAAAGGACCTTATTATATGAGTCAAATAACCTAAGCAATGTAGTAAAAGATTAAAGGGTTAAGTAATTTTGGAACAAAGGTTGTAAATGACAATACATGTGATGAAAACATTATGAAAGTGAAAAGGTCTTAATTGTTTTTGGAAATGAGAGCATACATATATAAAATAACTTTATGAAAATTCTGTAATTGAACAAAAAATATAATACACAAATTAATAGTTATTGAAACAGCAGAAATAATATTGATAATACCACTCTCACTTGCTCCAGTTATGGAAACCCCCAGAAACAACCTAATATGATTCCAAGTAATCATCAGCATAAAAACTTCCCACTTCCATGATCAATAAGCATATCAGCCATACAGATATAGATATTATGTAATCTAATAAGGGGAAGAATATCCCATGCACATATGTTTCTATGTCAATATAATCTGAGTTTGTGTAGAAATGACAATATTCTACACTTTGAATATTGCAGTACTCTTAATGGATTCTGAGTATTTATTTTGGTTTTTTTTAATTAAAAACCTGTCTTACAAGCAATGCCAATCTCGTTAGATTAGTCCTTTACTCTGACTCTTGAGTGTTTACTCGGCCGTAATAAACTGTTTTCTGTGATTTACTTCTTTGACTCACTCTTAAATTCTTTCCTGCAGCCAAGACAAGAGCCTGGTTTTGTGGTCAGCGCTAAATAACAGCATCACAGTGACTGACCTGAGTTTTTCTATGTTTGTTTTCCCTCTGGGGGGAAGAAATGAATCTTGTTTTGTCTTCACTACAAGGGCAGACACTTGTAATACATCGAGTACTGTGGTATCCATCTCCACAAAAGGGCTGGATGGGCTTTTCATTTTAGTCGGTAGAGTTCATGTATTTTTTTTAAATAAATGTCACCTTGGTATGGGGAACTAGAAACTAAGTCAGATCAGGACTGTGGCCCTCAAGAAATCGATTGCCATTACTTAAAATGAACGAAGCTTATTTTAAGTTAGGAATAGACTGTGTCTCAATCTTCTACCCTTTTAATAACTGTAGAAGCAATGAGTTCCTCTGCACTTTTTATAACCTAAAAATGCACTTTGGGGACATCATTTTGGTTAGGTTTATCAGTATACAAGTTCTTCTTTAAGAAACATCTGTTTTTCATGAGAATAGCCTATGAACTAATCTTCCATTTGTTATGCAAGCTCTCTACTTTCTTTGATGCCCCAGGTGTGTCAATATAGGAACTAATATAGGTCTACCACCCACCTTTTACTTTAAGATTTTCAGCCATAAAAACCTTCCGTATTATTATTGAATTGATTTTTCTTTGCTCACTCATCTTTTATCTGTACAGCTATAGAAGAACTCCATGGGATGGGAGATTTTTTTCCTTTGTGCTCATGAATTTTAAAAGCTGGTCAAAGTCTAATTATTGCCCATTTTCATCCTTATATCCTTGAGGAATTTATACAATCTCTAATCTCTCAGTTTATTTAACAATAGAACAGAAAATATAACAAACTGTCCTAAAAATAAAAGTTAAAGAGCATATCATGTATAGAGATGCCATACTGTAGCATAGTTTTCATCTAAATTCATTATTTTATGTCTCCCATAGATATGAGAGTAATCTTAATCAAACATTATCTAAGCTCTTGTGTCATTACTCAATGGGATCATAGGAGGTCAGGACCTAATTGGGTGTGAGGCCTGTGAGTGCTGAGCTGAGGGTCAGAACCTAAATCCACACCATCTTACAGTTCTTCTAAAACAACAAGAGCAACTTTTGGGTCTTCCCTTCTTCCCTACTCAGAGTAAGCACTTGTGAGCTCTGGCAGTAAATTCGCAGACTGGAGAGGACTTGACTGCCCACAAACACAAAGACTCATATTAACATATTCATAACTCCAATCATACACAGAAAAAAATGCAGAAGTAATGGTAGTAATGAGAAATCACAGAAAGCTAAATTACAACCAGAGGCTAGGAAGTGCCGATGATATTGAAAGTTTTCCTAAAACCTTCAGGGTGAGGGAAACAAGGTGGATGGTGGATGGCAGTGGACCTTTGGGTAGAAGGTGTGGTGCTATGTATGAAACCAGACTAATAACAGTTTGTAAAACACATTGACCTCAAAATAAAATAAAGTAAACTAATAAACATAGCATTCAGTTTATCTTTTACACTTTATAATGCTTTTCAAATCTGCATATAGTCTTACAAAGAATAATATAATCAAACGATTGACTGACTTCTTGATAAAAACTGCACTGCCAATTATGATTCTTATTCACCCAAATTCCATTTCAAACAAATTACAAGGAAAAGTGGTTGAAAGTAACAGATAGCTTATATGTAACTGCCAAATGTAAGCTTTGAAAAACCATTGTAATGTATGAGGAAAACTTAAAAACCCCCGGGAATGAAAACAGAACAAGATATAATACATTTTAAAACTATTGGAGGTTTGTTAAAGTTTATGTGAACTAAAATTAAATCACAGATGGATTCAGTTCTAGTGCAAGAGATTATCAAAGTACAAAATTCAATTTTGCTATTATTCCACCTTTACTTCAACTTGAACACGTAATATTCCTGTTCTGTGAATGCCTTTGGCAGTGACACCTATAGATTGTGAGACTGTTGGACTGCCTAGCTTTTACAAAACATGAAATGGTGTCTATTTCCCAATAAGTTATCACTCTGTGGAGTTGTGAATCCTCTTCTAACACCCTACTTATAGATTTGACACTCTCAAAGTCACTGAACATCTTTTCCAAACTCATATTTCAGGACTCTTCCAATTTGATTCTAAGTAAGCCATAGTGAAATATTAAGTCCTTTAATAAAGAAGTAGTTAGATGTACAAACTATGCTGGTATTCAATTATTTATTTGTTTGCAATGGCAGAAATTGAACTCCAGCCTCAAACATGCAAAAGATGAACTCAATCACTGGTATGTGTACTTAACTATTGAAGAATGCACTCTACACAGAGCCGTGGCAGAAGGTCTGGACTTGTATCATGTGCCTGACATACCATGATATTTCAAGTTTTCTTCTATTTTTGAATCTCCTTTCCCTTTCTTCGCTGTCTGGATCCATGGATTTCTTTCAATATATTCATATCCTTTCTAGTTATTTCAATTCTCTTAATCTTTTTAATTATACTTTAAACTCCTCTTCTAAGACTTTAGGCAAATTCAATGTGCTAGTATTTTCAGAACATGAGAATGAAAGAATTTCTTCTTTTTATTCTTTTCCTCTTTCTTCCTAACTTCTTCCCTTCCTGATGTAAGAATCACGTTTTTAGCAAATTTTAAGCACACAGTACACTAACTATAGTTACAATATTGTATATCATATCCTCAGAATCTATTCTTCATTTTCCTTCGGGCATTTTGGGTCACACCTCATGATACTTAGGGATTATTCCTGGTTCTATACTCAGGATTTACTCCTGAGTTATTCCTGGTGGTGCTGGGATGCAAATCAGATTGGCCACCAGCAAGGCAAATGCCCTACCCATTAAGCTGTTGCTCCGGCCCCCATCTTACACAGTTTCACCTGTATCACAAATAGGAATACTTCCTTGTTCATCACGCTGAATGATATTTCTTTTTGTCCTGAGTGCAAAGCCAGGAGTAACTCCTGAGCATTGCCGGGTGTGACCCAAAAAGAAAAAAAATTACATTTCCAGGGGTCAGAGATAGAGTATGGGGGTAAGGCATGCAGCTGATCTCTTTTTGACTCTCAGCCACATCATTCATTCCTGGGTTCTACCAAGAATAACACAGAACACAGTGCCAACACTGCTAGGTGTGGTCCATAACCCTCCATTAGATTCCTAGGTCCCATCCCCCTAGAGAGCTGAATTTGATGGCTTGCCTTTTGGGAGGGGTGTGTGTGTGTGTGTGTGTGTGTGTGTGTGTGTGTGTGTGTGTATTTATAAAAGTTGAAGGCAAATTTCACATGCATAACATCCAGGTTCAATCCCTGGCATAATCTCTGGCCCCTCCAAACCAGCATTTGTATATTTTATAAATATGTATATGGACAACCTGGCAGGCTACCCAATGTAACCTGCCCACACGGAAGAGGCTGGCAAACTCCCTGTGGCGTACCCAATATGCCAAATACCAGTAACAATGATGGGTCTCATTCTCCTAACCCTGAAAGAGCCTTGAATATAGCACTTTTTAAAAAAATGTCAGGGCTAGGATGAAGGAGACGTTACTGGGGCCTGCTCGAGGCTATCGACAAACAACAGGATGGTCGTGATCGTGATCGTGTTCTATTATATAAAGTTGCAGAGTTCATAGAGATGTTGCATTTTCTTTATTCACTCATCCATCAATATCCACCTATATTGTTTTCATCTGGGTGGAGGATGCTCAGCTCCCGGAAGAGAACAGTGCAGTCTCCTGCCCCCACGCCTGGCTGTCCTCACCAGGGCCCCTTGGAGGGGAGCGGGCTGAGCTTTCCTCCCCACCCCGACCAGGGCTCCGGCAGCTGAAGACCTCCAGGACCAGCCACCACCATGATGAGACCTCTCTCCGCACACATGAAGGTACTGGCAGCGGGACAAAGGCAAGCAGGTCCCGGGGCTAAGATCTCCAAGCCTACTCGGATCAGGCCTGAGCATCCTCCACCTAGATCCTCCAAATTCCAGTAGGCGGGTGACACACCGACCAACTGGCCCTCTGGCGCCATGTATTCCCATCAACGGCCAAGACTCAGAGACTATAAAACCCAGCTTCAGGAAGTGCGCGGCCGCATTTGTGGCCGCGCGACATCTTATTATGACATCTTATTATCTCATTCCTATTTTGGACAAACTGGCAGGCTACCGAATGTAACCTGCCCACACGGCAGAGTCTGGCAAACTCCCTGTGGCGTACCCTATATGCCAAATACCAGTAATTATGATGGGTCTCATTCTCCTAAAGAGCCTTGAATATGGCACTTTCTTAAAAATCTCAGGGCTAGGATGAAGGAGACGTTACTGGGGCCTGCTCGAGGCAATCGATGAATAACAGGATGGTTGTGATCCGTTGTGATTGTTTTCATATCTTAACTACTTTGAGTAATGTGAATAATATATCTCTTAGAAATATTTTGTGTATATTTGCAAAATTGAATAACTTTTTTGTTTTATTATAGATGCTAAGTATGCTGTTGATTCCAGTTTTCCTCTTTCCTTGGCAGGTTTCCTTGTTCAAGAATATTCTCCCTGGGACCGAAGTGTTAGAAAAGTAGGTAGGGCACTTGCCTTGCCTCCCTGGCACCTGAAATGGTCCCCCAATCCCTGTCAGGATTTCTCTTTGAGCCCAGAACCAAGAGTAATATCATATCATATTGTATCATATCAGCCTTGAACAGGGCCTGATATGATACAAAAACAGACAAGCAAAATATCAAAAGAATATTGACTTCCTTCATAATATCAAATAGGAATCATCCATTAAAAATATAGTTTTTGATAATGATAAAAAAGGAATTTAACAGGTACTGTAATGTGATTATCTTTAAAGTTCTTAGGTTTATGTTTCTTTTAAAATTACTGGCCTACCTCTGGAATCACCATCACTTTAATTCCCTTTCCTTGAAAAATGGAGTTTCTCTTATTCTCAATTCTAGTCCTAATTTTATGTTCTCTTTAGTTGATATTTTAAAATGCCAAGTTTGTGTTCACATTCATTATTTCCATTGAATATTTTAATTCTCTCAATTACTACAATCCAGATTCATTGGATTAGATAATGAGATAATACTGCCACAAATTCTGTTGGAATTTGTAATGTGTTTTTCTAATGAAATGTAATTTGAAATTTACAATATTATCAAGTTATAAAGTTGACATCATTTAAGAGTTTATCTGTATTCCACTTGGGTCTAACTTTTGCAAAAGGTTATATTATGTGATTTCATTTTAGGCACTAACGCTATCCACAGACCAACATGAAATTAAAGCAAATAATATACACTCATCTTGGAAAATAAACTGTAAAAGGTTAAAAGTAATAACCTACAACAACAGGACTGCTAAACATATTCACAACTCAATATCAGGTGGCATGTTTTCTATATATAGGAACAGAGGAGTTATTATGTCTATATTTATATGTCCATTAATAAAGGAAGCATCTTCAGAACCTTTACCACCAGATAAGAGACAATAGATGAAAACTGAATTATCCTATATATGTCACATAATTATAAAACATTAAAATTATAATATAAAGCTATAAAAAAGAACTTATGGTGGGTATTTTAAATAAAATTTTATGCATAGTTAAAGATCACTATCACTATCACCCCATTGTTCATCAATTCGCTCTAACGGGCCCAGTAATGTTTCCATTCATCCCTGTCTTGTGCTAGAGTAGCCCGATGACATATGTGGGCTCCTTCAGGATTGGAGAATGAGGACCATCCATCCATTATTACTGTTTTTGACATACCGAGTATGCCACGGTTAGTTTGTCAGGCTCTGCTGTGCGGGTGAGATACTCTTGATAGCTTGCAGGACTCTCCAAGTGAAATGGAGGCTCTTGGGGCAACCTCTTATCACCTTTACAGGTGTTCCTAGTCAGGAATAGAGGTGGGTTTGATACTCTCAGTAGCCTTCCGGGTTCTCTGAGAGTGAGAATTAGAGAATAAGAGGTCTATAGTTAAAAATATAGATATTAAAATTTATAAAACAGTTTAATATATAAAAATAATTTAGTGTATATAAAAAACAAGTTAGTACATATATATAGATACACATACATATCTATATTATCCATTAAATATACCATGAGTTCTATAGAGTATTCTATTCTTTGCTTTTTAAAAGTATACAAAGATTAAAATATTTCAATTTTTAGTTTTTAACATTTTAATAACTGACAAGGTAAATATATATTTCACAGATCTTTGGGTAGTTATATACAACCATATACTGGAGGATTTATACTAGCTCTTTGTATTACTTCTATATTATAGAATCACATATATCATATATGATATATCACATATCGTGGGAGTCTCCTGGTGGATAGTTCCACAACAAAATTGACCACATCATATTCTATCGACGGTTTTGCCTGACTAATGTCGCTGTTATCCCAAAATTCCAAATGGGATCGGACCACCGTCTACTTTATGCAAAATTCTACTTTACAGAGGGGGGAGAAAGGAATGCAAAGTATAAGAAGAGTACTCCCAGAACAACCACCAACTGGGAGCTCTTTGGCACTATTATTGCAACACGGAAAGATGCCATTGTTGACAACATTGACGAAGAATAAGATCGACTGGTTTAGCACCTCCATTATTGTGCAAGGAATGCCAAGAGAAAGATAACCACAAAAACAAGCCTGTCTTCAAAAACTCTTGAGCTTATTCACCAATGTGGCTTGATGCATACCTCAGGCAACCGCAAGCGAACGTCCAAGCTTGCAAAGCAGTGCAGAGAAGAGATCAAAGAAGACCTCAAAGAGAAGAGCAGCAGTGCTGGTAGATGGGGCAGAAGCCGGAAAAGCATTCATAACGCCCACCTGTCCTTCACCAACTACAAGACCAAGATGAGTGCCCTCCAACCTCCTGAAGGATCTATCACATCTTCCAGAACGGCAATGGAGAAGATTATTCATGACTTCTACTCAGATCTCCTTGAGAGCCACGTCCACTTGCCCACATACCAAATTCCACAGGATGGATATGTCATTCCCAAAGTTCTCCCTTCCAAAATCCAACACGCCATCTCATAGGTAAAGAAACAAAGAGCACCTGGCCCAGACAAGGTCAGACCTAAACACCTGAAGAACTGCCATCAGTACTCATCAATACACTGGCTCAGCTTTTCACATGTTACCTGTCTGAATGCAAAGTCCCATCCCAATTGAAAACCAGTAGGACTGGACTACTATGCAAGAAGGGAGACATCCAAAGTATTGGTAACTATTGCCCAATCTGCCTTTTGTCTGTCATCTACGAGCTGTTCACTTGAGTCATCCTGAATAGAATTGGCAGAACACTAGATGAAGGACAACCATGCAAGCAAGCTGGTTTCTGCAAAGGATTCAGCACTATCGACCATATCCACACGACAACCAAGCTCATTGAGGTTTCTTGGGAGTTCAAGATGCCATTCTGTCTAACGTTCATTGATTTAAAGAAGGCCATTGATTCTGTTGAGATGGAAGTGTTCATCAAAGCCCTAGCCAATCAGGGCGTTCAAACTCAATACATCAGGATCCTCCGTGAGCTGTATTAGAAATTCACTACAAGGATCTCACCATTATACAAAGAAGTGATCATTGATGTCAAGAGAGGGGTTCGACAGGGTGATACTATTTCACTGAAACTCTTCAGTGCCACCCTCGAGAACATCATGCAACGACTGGAATGGGAAGGAATGAGAGTAAAGATAGATGGTCGGCAATTACACCACCTCCGCTTTGCTGATGACATTGTCTTAATAACACCAAACATCAGCCAAGCGGCACAAATGCTGGCCGACTTCGACCATGAGTGTGGAAAGGTAAAAACTACAGCTGAATCTTATGAAGACAATGTTTATGAGAAACAGCCTCCTTCTTGATGCCCCCTTCGCTCTCAACAGAACGACCATCTCCGAATGCAACAGCTATTTGTACCTGGGTCGAGAAGTCAACAAGACAAATGACCTGGCACCCGAGCTGCACAGGAGGAAGAGAGTGGCTTGGAATGCCTTCAAGAGCATCAGAGAAATAGCTAAGAGGATAAAGAACCTCCGGCTCCGTGCACATCTCTTTGATTCCACTGTTCTTCCTGTATTAACATATGCCTCAGAGACCTGGGCCCTACAAAAACAGGATGAGAACACTATTCGGGTCTCCCAAAGAAGAATAGAAAGAGCTATGCTTGGAATATCACGTTTCACTCAAATGAGAGAAAGAATCCGGAGTTCCGACCTCCGTCAACACTCAAGAATGAGGGACGCTGTCTCGTTTGCCAAGGCATCAAAAATCAGGTGGGCTGCACACGTAATGAGATTTAGAGATGACCGCTGGAGACTAGAGCCATTACTGACTGGATTTCACGGGACATCAAAAGATAGTGTGGCCGCCCACCTACGAGATGGTCAAACTTCTTTGTCAAGACCCCTAACGATCGGTTTGAGGCTCTTTGCGTTCCTAGAATGAGCAGATGCCATTGGGCTACGCTAGCACGCAACAGGGATGAATGGAGACATTACTGGCTCCCTCGAGCAAATCGATGAGTAACTGGATATCATGTGATCAAGTGATTATAGAAGTAATTTCCATCATATATAACTCATCATTTCAAATTTACCTAGTGAGTATTTCAGTAGCAAATTGCCATTAAGCTCTCACGTCATTAAACCTTAACTAAAATAATGACTTAATAGAAATCAAGCATTTAGATATTTGCAAAAGAGTCTAAATGTAATGCATCAATTTCTTTGGAAGAATAATATGTTAATGAAGTACATAGATTTTTCAGGAAGGTAATGATAAGAGGGAATAAGTTAATTACTAATATTATCCTTCTACAATATAAGAGAAATTTCCTTGTTTATTGCTGAAACTCTCAAAATACACCTTAATAACTTTCTGTGTTATTTTCTCTTTCTCACACCACTTGATTTTGGTCCCTGACAATCAGGAAAACATGAAGTTTCACTTCTAGCTTATAAATATTGCACAGCATTTCCACAGTCTTACCTGGTGAAGTCTGTCATCTCCATCATAATCATACACATCTTCTTGGCCAGCACAATGATGTCATTGCTTGTATCATCCCAGATCTCAATTTCAGCATCCAGTTTGCTCTTTACTTTCTTGAAATCAGCAACTTGCTCAGCAATCTTTTCCTTTTCTGCCTCAGGCAACTGGGTCATCTTAGCCTAAAATATTAATAATTATATTTATAGTCACACTACCATGTCAAAATGATTTGAGATAGAGATGGTCATTATAGAATAATCATAAAACTTGTTCATTTCAAAACATCCATACTATATTCTTTAAGTCATATAAATCAAAACATTTTAGTTTTAATTTTTTTAAAAAGAAAAATCTATTGAATTATAGTTTGCTCCTGAACTCAAATGTGACCTTTGAGAATAAAATGCATTTTATATATTTAAAAATATTCCATGTAATGGGCACTTTTCAGATTTATGATGCATTAAAATCTTATATTAGGAAAACATGCACTTTATTTAATTGTGCCTCAAAACTATTATACAAACAAAATTTTTATTTGAAATAAGATATGTTTATCTGTGTATCATCTATGGATAGTATATACACAGTACTTACGTAAGGACCTATCTTTTATATGTATAATTCGCAGCACTGTCCTCCCATTGTTCATCAATTTGCTCGAGTGGGCCCAGTAACATTGTAAGACTTATTGTTACTGTGTTTGGCATATTGAATACATCACGGGTAGCTTGCCAGGCTTTGCCATGTGGGCGAGATATTCTTGGGGCCTTGCCGGGCTCTCTGAGAGGGGCGAAGGAATCAAACTTGGGGTGGCCTGATCTGCCGCATGCAAGACAAACTCCCTATACACTGTGCTGTCACTCCATCCCAGTATAAATTGTATATTGTACAAACTATAAATATATTATAACATACAAATAAATCCTTACATAAACTCTGAACATTGTTGTAAGTGGTAAATTTTAAAATCCTATAAATGAAATACTTTCATCAAGCATATAGTGCATATAAACCTTCACATATATATGAATAAAGAATTAGGAAAAAAATAAAATCTGGACAAATTATTAAGTATACTTTTTATAAATCATAGACACTTTCACCAAATATACATGTATTATACATGTGAACATTTACGGAAGTGAAAGTTTGTACAAATTATTTTCAGAAGATTAAAATATGGATCAGTTTATTAAGACAGTTTTCTCTAGTATCTTTTTTTGGTGCGTTATTATTCTTCTCTATACAATAAGGTTAATGTATGGGCGTAGTAATATTTTTCAATAAATATGTCATAATTTTAATTGTAGGAAATTACATCTTCCACTTAAAAATGTAGAATGTGGAAAACACTTTATAATCTTGAACTACTATTTTCACAAACTTTATATCTGGTATTAACTGCCCTTTGTCAAATAAAAAAGAACCTTGAAGTAAAAGTGATTTCATAATATCAAGGCAATAAAATTTTATTGGACCACCTATGCAATCATTATGTCAAAAAAGGAATCCACGTATATATATTGCAATAGTTGAATAAGCAAATGGATCAGATGGCAGAGCTTTTGAAACGGCTAAATCATATTAAAAGAATTGACTTTTTTTATTATTCACATAAAACATATCTAATGCCTATATATTTCTAGATGCTAATCCCTAGGATAATGATGCAAGAAAGACATAGAAATCATAACAAACTGCCTTACAATACTCTAAATAATTTCAGAATATTAAAAAGCATATTTTTATAACAAGTCAAAAACTATACAAAAGTTTCTAAAAGTTGAAGGCTACCATGAGTGAAACATGATGGTTAATGGAAAATCCAACCAAAAATAAGACAAAGAAACAAAAAACAAGCATATCACTTATCATACTAACAAGTAGAACCTAATATACTTTATTAAAATTTAGTATAAAAATGTTAGGATGCTTGTATTATAACTCAAAAAAAAACCAATAAGGTTTACTGATATAAAGTTTTCTTTAACTTCCTGGCAAATGCTTGATGCATATTAAGTTCTCAATCAATGACATCTGCTTCTTATTAAAATAAGAAAATTATCAATATATATCATATCTAGCACTTAACTTTTTATTAATTTAATTAATTATATTTTAAAAATAAATTGAGGGGATGGAGTGATAGCACAGCAGATAGGGAATTTGCCTTGCACACAGCCAATCTGGGTTCGATTCCCAACATCCCAGGAGTAATTCCTAAGTGCAGAGACAGGAGTAATCCCGGTGCATCACCAGGTGTGACCCAAAAAGCAATAAATAAATAAATAAATAAATAAATAAATTGAGTTCCATGAGACTTAGATTTTAGTGACTTTTAAATAAAACCTGAAAATAGTTTACAATTTCTTTTATCAGAAAACTGAATCTCATGTGATATGGTAAAAGAAAACTATTTTTTCTATAACCAATATAAGATAGGGCACAAAACTGAAACTATAGGTCATTAATTTAATCTCAAAATTAATAGAATGTACCATATTGTATAAATTATAAGCTATGTACTATTAAATTAGTTCAAAAATAGAAATGAATATTCTACTTATTAATTTGTGGTCAATACTATATTCTCCAATTTCATAAAAATGTTTTTAAACTTTCAAATTGTCATCTTCAAGAATACACTGGTATTTCATAGAAAATCCTCACTATCCTCACAATAAAGTTAAATCTATATAAAGGACTGGAGAGACAATATAGCAGGTATTGATCTTCATTTAACTCCTGGTACCAATCACAGCTCCATCATTCATGATCCCTGAGTGCAGAGCCAGGAATAAGCCCTGAACACTAAGCACCTGTGAGTGTGGCCATGAAACAAAGGAAAACACCATTTGATCTTATTACACTTATTATAAACTCTTGGAAGGCCACTGATTTCCAATATGATTCTGAAGAAGTCATCTCATGCTCCTGTCTAAGTTTTTCCATAATTTCCAACAGTAATTTAAAATGCTTCTCACTTGCAATGCAAGGAACAATCTCTGATGCGATAGCATTGAGGCCACCTCTGCAGTGGAATGCCCATATGCTGTATTCAGTGTCTTTAGTAACAGATCAACTGGTACAATGACAAGCATTTACTTCTGACAAACTACAGGTCAAATGCTGGACAATACAACTCAAAAACTTAAAAGTTCTAGAGATTTTTGACTCTTCCACAAGGAGGAAAAACATAGATCCAAGTATTAAATTACTGACTGACACCATTCCTAAAGGTATTTTCTTCTTCTGTGAGTGATTTACTATACAATATTAATCAATTTGAATCACTATAAAAATTTCAAAATCTGGCTCATGAAAATGCTTGATAAGCAGGAATACTTGGTGAAAATTTCTTATTAGATTATGTGCAAGACAGGCAATGAAATTAATATATAAAGCTAACTTTAAATTAGGTAAGTGGAATCTGTAACATATCACTAGTTCTCTAAATGTCTTGCTTTAAATCTATATTGTAGAATTTTGATATAAATAACTACAAATGCTGTTTGAACCACTGCCATAGGAGATTAACTTATGTGCCAATTTGTTTCCAAGTCTGCTGCCAAAAGACAATGAGAATAGCTAACCTTTATATGTGCCAGACACTCTTTAGGGCACCTTACATTTAAATTTCAATATTTATAGACATGCTATGTAGTAAAGTATTATGGCTTCTTAAACTGAGTTTCAAAAAGATTAAGTAATGTGTTCAAACTTATAGTGCTAGTAACTATTGGATACAGGATGCAAACCCAGAAACTCTGGCTCTAAAGTTTCTGTTCTGACACCATCATGACAACAAACACTAGAAGTACTGCCTACCACCAACCAAGATATCTATATTCCTCTTTTTGGTATTTCTTCATCACCTTTTTTTAATGCAAATTTTTCTCCAAAGCAGCATTTCTGGTCTCTACATGGCCCTCTGTGGACCCCCCAGGGTATTTCAAAGGAGCAACAAGTGAAAATTGCATAAATGGGGGCAATGGCAAAAGACTAGGGTACCAACCAGTCAGACAGGAGAGGGACAGGTAGGAACAAGTTTAGAAGGGACTACAGATGGAAAGAGTTGAGAATCACTATTTTAAAATACTCCTGGGAAGTAATAAAATGAATAGCCCTAACCTAGGGTTGCTAAAAGCACTACCTTGTGGACAGAGGAACTAAGGCCTGATAAGTACTTCGTCTGGCCAGCAAGACCTAGAGATGCCCTCTTGGGATGTGTGCTTTTATATCAAATTCTGGGCCTTCCTCTCCACTCTGGAGAAATCCAAGCTCTCTTCTAAATATGATTCTCTCTCTCTCTCTCTCTCTCTCTCTCTCTCTCTCTCTCTACCCCCACCCTCATGCTTTCTCACTCTTTATCCCTCTATGCTTTATCAAAGCTCCCCAACAAAATCTATTTCAATTGAAAAAAATAGTTTACTATCTTTAATAGCATACATCAGCTAATCTGTAAATTATGTTATTGACAATTACAGTTTCAAAACCCCAAATTAGTGTACGTGTATAAATGCACTTCCCAAATGTTAAATGCTACAAAATACAAAGCATTACTCACACAAACAAATTCAGTTCTTAATATAGTGATTTTAAATATTCTGTTTCTAGTCTTCCTTTTCTTCAAGAAAAAATTTTACTTTTCTATTGGTAGATATAGCAAACTTAGCTCTAAAAGATTTGAATGAATTCTTTCAGAAAAGGTCAATACAGAAAATAATTCATGCTTTTCAGGCCATATCATGCCATCTTCTCACATTATTTATCTGTATTGCATGTATAATCAAAGGATTATCACAGACATTAGGCAATCAAACAAGTGTGGCACTGATCCAATATAATATTACATGGACACTAAAATGAGACCCATAATATTGACATATCTCAAATATTTTTTCTCATTATATTTGGTCATATCTATTCTGAAGTTTTAAAACCGTTTGAAATGCAAAATCATTCATTGTGAGCTAGATAACAACAAAAATCGCTGTGGGCAAGATTTGGTTAGCCAACTGTAGTTTGCCAATTCTTGGCAAAATTCTTTATCCTTTTGCTGTAGATGTTTTCTTCATAGTACTGACTGCCACTCAGTTTGGCAATATAATTTAAGAGTAGTATTTCTTTACTTCATTCTGTCTCAAATACTTTCATCAATCACTTTCTATGTGCTACCATTACTATTATACCATGTAAATATATATGCAAAACAATACTATGTTATACAAATTGCAGTCTTATATTTTTCATATTCATTTTTAAACTGCCATTTAATTCAATCTTTGTGATTTAAATTTTGCAGCCCCAAATAAACAAATACAATACCTCCCATGTGTCCTTACTGAATAAAGTATAAAGAATATATATTTCTCAAATATCACCATAAGATTTAACTGATTATAAGGAAACCCATAAAAATTCTCAAATCTTAAATTACAGATAGAATTATAAACTTTAGAGCACATGTTCCTCACACTGAAATCAAGAAACAAAGAGATTACTGAAAATGGAACAGCTGAACATGTACTTCTTGTCTGAATTTGACAGAACCAACATATTCTAATGCAATTATACCATTACATGGGGTTCTAATCTGCTTATAACACAGATGATGCAGTGCTGTATAAATACATATTATTTGTGTTTTCCCAATGACATTTTGGGTACCATTGCATTTTTGAATATTAGAAATAGTAAATAGTCTCTTATTCTGATGTTCATATAATTGCTTTATTATTCACTACATATTTATAATTATATTATTATTTGATAGGAACCACCCCAAACTTTGTTACCAAAGCTTTACAACACAGTTTTATCTTAATTTACACTGTGCTCTCAACATTAACTAAGCTTGCTACTAAAGGACGTATTCTATGATGTTGCCTATTAACTTTTTTCATTATTTTCCTTGCCTATTTTTGTTGACCAAAATATAATCCAAAATATATAACAAGTTCCATTTTCTTCATTATCTACATATATATAATTAGTCTAAAATATATGTTATTGTTTTTTCACTTAAGATATTTACAATACTCTTTTTGTAATCAATGGAGAAAGTGTAATGGGCTGTATGCAAGCATCTCATGCAGGAGGTCCAGTTTAGACCACGATCCTTTGCTGTCACATGGTCCAAGTACCACAGGGAGTGACCTTTAAATATAGGTCTGTATGAGTGTCAGCAAACTACAAAGTAAAATAAAATTGAAATAACCATAAAACATATATTCATGTTTTTGTTTACAAACAGACAAACATAATGCTTTTACAGACCACATAGCCTGTTATCTCCAAATACCATACCCTTCATCTGCAACATCTCTAATCATTGAAACTTTCACTTCTTCTAGGACATACCAAAAGGTGAAATGCAATAGTTTCTGAAATTAAGTGATAATGCAATCCAATGAAAATGTTACCAGAAAGATACAAAGTATAGTGAAACATATTCATGGCCTTTAAGGAAGTTCTCATATACATAAGTAGGGCTGAAGAGCCATAAGAATTCCATTCAGAGTGTAATAGAATAAAATTTGAATGATTGTGGTTGAAAATTATGTCTTTCTTTTTAAAATACGTTTGTTAATTCAGAGTTGATGATATGCATGCACCCTCAAAAAGTAATTATTATAAGAGAATATCCAAAATATGCAATGAATATCACAATCATTTTGACAGATGTGACAGTAGAAGTCTCTTATTTTATTGAAAAATAATTTTAATCCTGAAACTAAAATATTAGGCTTTTAAAACTAATTTTAGTCTTTTAAAAATTTCCCTTTGATTCCTTTCTCAACAAAACAAGGAATCACAAGTCATTTTTCATAGATTCTTATGACTATTAAGTGTCATTCTTTCAAAAACACATTATGTAGGTGATCAGATTTGAGTTTTAGATTATAGGTTCCTCAATGTGTAATCATCCCTTTTGTTTAATTTTCTAAAAGTAACATAACTGCATTCATTAACATCGAAGAAAACATTTTTTTATTGAAGATGACATGTTTGTTCTTTAAAATCCTAAATGGAATAAGAAATTCTACATTTATGGAAATTTAGGGACAACCTTTATTCATAATTAAGAGAAAACTAAAATTCCCACCTAAAAATGTATATAAACCATATCTAAAGGTACTATTTTTTGGCTAAGTATTTCACAGATTACGGTTAATTAACGTTGATTGCTTTGTTTCTTAAGCATCACTTTAGATTTTTGAAATACCTTTATCTTTGATGCAGTCAAGATTTATAGTATAGATCTACTCATGCTGAGAAAGTACTTAGCTACATTTAAAAAAAAAAGAAAACACAGTCAAAGTCTGAGAAAAAAAGAAATCACTTTATGTGAAAAGAGGTGACACAGAGCCTATTAACTTTTACTTTTCACGTAATTTAAATTTGATTACCTGAATTCCATGTCTCCGTTTAGAGTAACTTGAAAGTAGACAGGAAGTATGATAGTCAGATTCCAAGGGAAGAAAAGGAAATCCAGAGGAGAAAGGAAACTCCTTCACGTACTGAATGTGGAAGTGGTCTTTCAGTATACAAACAAGTTTTCCTACTCATCCCACAACACCTCCAACCTATCATTGTATTATAACACAGTGCAGTCATGTTTTGTCATAATACTGACTGGTCATGTATGCATCATCACCTAGGACTTACTGATTTTCTAATGCTTAGTAAAAGAAGTATAGAAACCATTCCGGCTATCAAGGAAATTAAATGGCCTATGTAGAATTTACCTAATTATATTTAGAAGTTGTTCAGGTAGAACAAGTAGAAAACCCATTCTGATGATATTATTTTTTAAGTTTAAAATGCGCATTTTGGGGATGGAGAAATAGGAGAGCTAGAAGGGCTCTTGGCAACCAACACAACTTCAATACCTGGCACCCCATATGGTCGTCAGAGCACTGCCAGGAATAATTCATGAGAGCGGAGCCAGGAATAAGCACTGAACACCATTTCATAAGACTAAATAAATAAATAAATAAATGAAAAAGCAGGTTTTTGTTCAAAATTATTTGTTCTATGAGAGTTCCATGTTTTTAGCGTTTGGTAAATATCATGCTTATGTGTTTCTAATGAAAATGCTTGTAAATGTTAAAATCCTGAAATGTATTAGTTGTGTGCTATGGAAATGTGTTATAATAAGGGACTGGGAGATGCTATTCAAGTGATAGAGCACCTGTCTTTTATTTATGAGAATCTAGGTTTGATTCTTGATATTTCATGCTCCGTGAGAACCATCAGAAATGACCCTGTTGGTTTCTAAACCCTGACAGAGTGCACTGACCCCAAGAAATCCACAGGTGTTACCCCAGCTAATAAAAAGGAAATGAGTATAAATGATAGGTTCACATTTTAAAAACAAATATTAGAGTTACATGTATAATATGCATGTGTACATATTAACTGTACAATTGAGTATAACTTTTTATCTTCCAGGCGCACTGTGGTACTGTAGTACTGTCCTCCCATTGTTCATCAATTTGCTTGAGCGGGCACCAGTAACATCTCCATTATGAGAGTTGTTGTTACTGTTTTTGGTTTATCGAATACGTCACAGGTAGCTTGCCAGGCTTTGCAGGATAGTCTCCGTTGCTCCCCGGGCTCTCTGAGAGAGGGGAAGCAATCGGACCCAGATTGGCCGCGTGCAAGGCAAATGCCCTACCCGCTGTACTATCTCTCCAGTCCATCTTCCAGTAGTTCATAAAAAACTGAACACTCTCCAGTAACAGTTTATTGATAAAACAACTCTCTGAGGACTATGTTTTCAAATTACACCAATTTATGACATTTTTTCTCCATAAATCTATAAACTATAATTTTACATGGTACTATGATGATTAAATAAATATGATGAAAATGGCTCCTTTTTTAAAAAACATATGTACTCATAAATAAGTGGAAAAAACGAGGTGTTTTCTCATTATATTATAATCAATTAAGTACACAATATGTAATCCCTAAAGAAAAGCATATAATTATTTTTGCATACTTTTATCTATTTTACACTTGTCTGAATTTTTAAAAAATAATAGACTTGTATGATATGTTACATCAATTAAGAAAATTCACACTATTTTGTGATACTGTATTGTATAATTGTGCCTAGTTTACCCTTTTTTTGTGATAGTTTGTTGAACTAAACCTATTTAGAAATATAAATAAAATTTTTCAAGTTCCTTATGACATATTACTT
The DNA here is from genome assembly GCF_029834395.1 of Sorex fumeus. Taxonomy (NCBI): domain Eukaryota; kingdom Metazoa; phylum Chordata; class Mammalia; order Eulipotyphla; family Soricidae; genus Sorex; species Sorex fumeus. The sequence goes on from NW_026606077.1 coordinate 2,068,132, forward strand.
GAGTGAGACCTCCAAAATCAAAAATCTATGAATGTTAGAAAGCTTGTCTCCCAACAAGTCACATTTCTGCTGTATTCTGATCTTCGAGCAAAACTGCTCTTACTCTCATTAGTACAAGAAAATTTTTAAATTTAAAAGAGTGATAACTATACAATCCCAGTATCCCTCCCAACCCTCATCCCCCCCCCCATCCCACCCTACCTCTGTGGCAGGGCATTCCCTTTTGTTCTCTCTCTCTTATTGGGTGTTGTTTGCAAAAGAGGCACTGAGTGGCAATCATGTTTGGTCTATAGTCTAATTTCAGCATGTTTCTCCCATCCTGGGAGGATCCTCCCAACACCCTTTATTTGGTGCTCCCTTCTCTATCTGAGCTCCCTTTTCCCCTAACACGTGTGGTTGGCCTCCAAGCCATGGAGTAAAATTCCTGGTACTAATCTCCGCCATTCTTGGGTCTGCAAGTGTACCTCATGATGTCTCACTATTAAAAATTTTAAAAAAAAGTGATAACACAGCAGGTAGGACATTTGCCTTGCATATGACCGACCCAGGTTCTATTCCTCTGTCCCTTTTGGAGAGCCCAGCAAGCTAAGGAGAGTATCCTGCCTGCAAGACAAATCTTAGCAAGCTCCCCATGGCGTATTCAATATACTAAAAGCAGTAACAAGTCTCACAATGGAGACATTACTGGTGCCCGCTCAAGCAAATCGATGAACAATGGGAGGACAGTGCTACGGTGCTATATATTACTGATACCTAACTTGACATAGGTTGTTATAAATTTATATTCATCTATTTTAAAAAATTCACATTATATTGTGGTTGAAATATACTTTTTTGAAATAAAATTTCTCCACCAAAATTAGATGCTATGTTTACTTATTCCTGGATAAACCCCAGAATGCTTATTTTTGTAGGTTTTCCAGGTTTTCTTATAAATACAGATGAGGTAATAGATACAGTCATGGAAAAAGACAGAAACAGACAAACAAGCTGTCGGTATCTATGGTTTTTATTCTGTCCTGCCAATAAAAAAGTGCTCAACACACTTCCTGCTAAAATATCTTAGGATGTAGAGGCAAACAAAGCAATGTAAATAGCAACAAGCAGATGTGAAAAAGAAACAAGTTCCTCTAGTCAACCTGTAGCAGACGAATTCCATTGTTTCATTGAATAAAAAAATCTGCAATGAAATCCTCCTTTGAGAAGGTCACACCAGTATCTGCCTGGAGATTCTCTTAACTGCCCATTACCGATTTTCAACATAATTTTAAAAAGCATTATAGTAGAAGATAACACACTGAAAGGCCAGTGGGAAGTTTCACGGAACCATTGTCTAAAGGTACTCCACATCCTATTCTGCTTAGTATATCAATAGTCACCATTTCAAAAGAAATGATTTTTTTTTCTAGGTGTCAGGGGGGTGTCTGGAGCTACACGAGAGGGTGTTGAGGACTTTCTTCTGGCTCTGTGCTCTGGGATTACTCCTAGAGGTGCTCACAGAACCCTATAGTATATCAGAATTGAACGGAATCCTTTGTGCGGAAGCAAGTCCCTGAACGGAGTTTTTTTAATTGCATTTTAGCATCCTGAATGCCACTTCTCTTACAGAATAACTTTAAAAATGACAGTGGGGCCAAAGCAATAACACAACAGGTAAGGCGTTTGCCTTGCAATCAGCAGTTCTGGATTTTATCTCCGGCATCCCTGATGGTCCCCCTAGCACCTCCAGGAATAATCCCTGAGTGCAGAGCAAGGAGTAACCCCTGAGCATCGCTGGGTGTGAGCCAATAAATAAATAAATAATGGCAGCGATGGCCCAAAGCGACAGCAAAATAGGTAAGGTACTTGTCTTGCAAGTGGCCGAACTGAGTTAAATCCCTGGAATCCCGTATGGTCCACTGTAATCCCTAGGAGTAATTCCTGAGTGCACAGTCAGCAGTAACCCTTAAGCACAGCTGGGTGTGCCTCTCCTTCAAAATGGTAGCAGTTCTTCAAAACTATATCTCGTTTGAATTCCACAATAAAATACTACATAATACTAGACTACACCCTTGAAAATTCATCTTCTACTACAGTGCATTAGTTTGTTAACTGTTGGAGTACAAGGAGTTTAGATTTATCAGGGCGCACCCATCACAGTGCTCCCAAGTCATTCCCATTACTTTGTTTGTCTCTAACTACTTCTTTGTGCTCTCTTCCCCAACCAATTTGTAAGGTCTCATCCTTCTAGGACACTGAACTTGTACTGTAAGTTAATATTGCCTTTCTCCTCTCCTTATGTCTTTTGATGTATTGGGCTTGAATGCCCTGATTGGCTAGGGCTTCAATGACCGCTTCCGTCTCAACAGAATCAAAGGCCTTCTTTAAATCAATGAACGTTAAGCAGAGCGGCATCTTGAACTCCCGAGAAACCTCAATGAGTTTGGTTATCGTGTGGATATGGTCGATGGTGCTGAATCCTTTGCGGAACCCTGCTTGCTCACATGGTTGTCCTTCATCTAGTGTTCTACCAATCCTATTCAGGATGACTCGAGTGAACAACTTGTAGATGACAGACAATAGGCAGATCGGGCGATAGTTGCCAATGTCATGGATGTCTCCCTTCTTGAACAGTAGTACGGTCCTGCTGGTTTTCCACTGGGACGGAACCTTGCATTCAGACAGGTAGCGAGTGAAGAGCCGAGCCAGTGTATTGATGAGTACTGACGGCAGGTTCTTCAGGTGTTCAGGTCTGACCTTGTCTGGGCCGGGTGCTGTTTGCTTCTTTACTGACGAAATGGCGTGTCGGATTTCGGAAGGGAGAACGTTGGGAACGACATACCCATCCTGTGGAATTTGGTATGTCGGCAAGTGGACATGGCTATCGAAGAGATTTGAGTAGAAGTCATGGATAATCTTCTCCATTGCCGTTCTGGAGGATGTGATGGATCCATCAGGACGTCGGAGGGCAGTCATCTTGGTCTTATAGTTGGCGAAGGACAGGCGGGCGTTACGAATACTTTTCCCGGCTTCTGCCGCATCTACCAGTACTTCTGCTCTTCTCTCTTTGAGGTCTTCCTTGATCGCATCTCTGCACTGCTTTGCAAGCTCGGACGTTAGCTTGTGGTTGCCTGAGGCATGCGCCAAACCACGCTGGCGAATTAGCTCAAGAGTTTTCGAAGATAGGCGACTTTTTGTGGCTATCTCTCTCTTGGCGTTCCTCGCACATTCATGGAGGTGCTGAACCAGTCGATCATATTCCTCGTCAATGTTGTCAACAATGGCATCTTCCCATGTTGCCGCAATAGTACCAAAGAGTTCCCAGTTGGTGGTCGTTCTGGGAGTTCTCTTTTTGAACTTTGCAGCCCTTTCTCCCCGCTCTGTGAAGTAGAATTTTGCACGAAGCAGACGGTGGTCCGATCCCGTTCGAAATTTTGGGACAACAGCGACATCAGTCAGGCAAAACCGTGGATTGAATATGATGTGGTCTATTTCATTGTGGAATCGTCCACCGGGAGACTCCCATGTCCATCGTTTAGATTCTGCCTTCTGGAACTGTGAGTTACCATGAATGGTCTTGGTCGACATGATGAACTCAGACAGTCTCTCACCCTGTTCGTTCCATTCTAGGCCATGGGTTCCGATGTGAAGTTCTTCAGTTGATCTTCTCGGTCCTATCTTGGCATTAAAATCACCCACAATGATCTTGTAGAAGGTGTGGTCTTCTTTATAGAATTTCTCTAGCTCCATGTAGAACTTCTCGATTTCTCTTTCATCATAATGAGATGTTGGTGCGTAGACAACGAAGATAGAAACTGCAGGCAGTGAGCCACATCTATTCAAATGTAAACGTCCGATTCGGGTTGTTAGGCATTCGAATGAATCAATGCTCTTGGCCAAGTTTGTGTTGACAAGGACACCGACGCCTCCAACACCTCTTTTATCGCATGTTCCGAGGAACAATTCTTCTCCAGTGTCGAAAACGGCATGGTGAGATTCGTGTCTTCTTGTCTCGGTCAGACCAATGATGTCGTACTTGATCATTCGCGCTTGTACCATCTGGTCCTCGATGGATGCATCTGATGCTAGCGTACGTGCATTGAAAGTACAGAGGATCATTTTTGTCTTCCTTCGTTGTGGCAGCCTAGGTCGGCCTTGAGATTTTGTTGGCCTCTCCTTTCTCATCTTCCTCCGTGAGCTGTATTGCGGATTCACTACCAGGATCTCACCATTCTACAAAGAAGTGATCGTTGATGTCAAGAGAGGGGTGCGGCAGGGTGATACCATTTCACCAAAACTCTTCAGTGCCACCCTCGAGAACATCATGCGACGACTGGAATGGGAAGGAATGGGAGTGAAGATAGATGGTCGGCAACTACACCACCTCCGCTTTGCTGATGACATTGTTTTAATAACACCAAACATCAGCCAAGCGGCACAAATGCTGGCCGACTTTGACCATGAGTGTGGAAAGGTAGGACTACAGCTGAATCTTACGAAGACAATGTTTATGAGAAACAGCCTTGTTCCTGACGCCCCATTCGCTCTCAATGGAACGACCATCTCCGAATGCAACAGCTATGTGTACCTAGGTCGAGAGGTCAACATGACAAATGACCTGGCACCCGAGCTGCGCAGGAGGAAGAGAGCGGCTTGGAACGCCTTCAAGAACGTCGAAGAAATAGCTAAGAGGACGACGAACCTCCGGCTCCGGGCACATCTCTTTGATTCCACTGTTCTTCCTGCATTAACATATGCCTCAGAGACCTGGGCCCTACGCAAACAAGATGAGAACGCCATTCAGGTCTCCCAAAGAAGAATAGAAAGAGCTATGCTTGGAATAACACGTTTCACTCAAATGAGAGAACGAATCCGGAGTTCTGACATCCGTCGACGATCAAGGATCAGGGACGCTGTCTCATTTGCCAAGGTGTCGAAAATCAGATGGGCTGGTCACGTAATGAGATTTAAAGACGACCGTTGGACTAGAGCTGTTACTGATTGGATTCCACGGGATGTCAAGAGACCGCGTGGCTGCCCACCTACCAGATGGTCAGACTTCTTTGTCAAGGTCATGAACGATCGGTTTGAGGCCCTCCATGGTCCCGGAGCGAAGAGATGCCATTGGGCTACACTAGCACGCGACAGGGACAAATGGAGACGTTACTGGCGCCCGCTCGAGCAAATCGACGACTAACGGGAAGTTAAGTGATTAAGTGATTATGTCTTTTGAGCAGTTTACTTTAATGCTATGTCCTTTTTGTATAGATACAGGAAGACAATTAATATTATGCTTTGTAATTTAGGATCTAATTGGCCTTGAATATTATTCACTCCCGGGCATCTGCTTTCTCAATTAAGCCTCAGTTGCCCTCACTTCCTAGCACCCCAAAAGCAGGGTCCCGACGTGGGACTGGATGGAACCAGGGCAAGCTGGTAAGTTATGTGCTACCCTGGCATCGCGATGGGCCAGGCCAATGTGCCACGATTCTTAACTACAGGTTAAGAGTTTGATCATAGGCAAATGCTGTCATGATCCAAAAGTAACGACGAGACTAGGACCCTGCTGCTAGGAATAGGAAAGATATCTGGCCTGAGCACTGCAGTCTGGGATCGAGATGGGCCTAGGAGAGCAATTCTATAAACTTAAAGTATTTCTTACTGTATCCATACAAAATGATTTATATTATGTATGCTTATATGTTGGTCAGACAAAGAGAGGAGAAACACACCCAGGGAAATCTGTTCTAGGGTGGGTTGATCTGCTAAATGAGAATCTGAACTAGAAGCAGTTTTCCCTAGTGTCCTGACTAGCTTGCATGAGACTGAACATTTCTCCCCTTCAAACTGCCTTCAATAAATAATTTCAGTGTATTGTAAGAGGCAGTTTCCTTTTTCTCACAGATGGCATCACTATATTGCACCCTTTAGAGGTACCAAGATCTATATAAGGAGATTTTCGGGGCTCTGTGGGTGAACACATGCCTGAGAGATCCTGGGACCTCTATAACATACACTTCTTCCATGTAATAAATTGCTACTAAGACCAACCAGCCTGGCCTAGTTTCCTTCCTTCGCATGACCATCGCCATCAACCTCCCTGGAGTGGGGAAACGGCCTGAGACCACCAAACTTGGGCGGCTGGAGAGATAGGCCACTGCCGTCCCTTTGCCTGTCCTTTTTTTGTGTGTATACACAATTAACCCTTTTGGTGTCCATAATTTTTTTAAATTTACCAGAAATGAAATCATTTCCAAAATTCTAGAAATCTATGAAACTATGGGCATTATGGAGATAAATATAACTATAAGGATAGGACCTCAAGTAGATGTTTCCTAAATTTTTTTCTTAAATTCAGAACTATTTGGACTAAGTAAAAAAAATCAATTTTAGAAAAGAAGTTAGTGAATTGAATAGACTTTAATTTGCATGCATACTGCACACTTCTATTTTCTCTAAGCCATCTTAAGCTAAAGATCAATTAAATAAATTCCAAGTAAATTATAGACTGCTTTTCCAGAAACAAACTACAATTAAAAATAAATGCTTGAGACCCTGTGTATGCTACACATTTTGAAGGCATGGTCCAGTGCTTCATGTATATCATCAAATTATGTAGCTAATAATACATATATCTGTATGTAATAACACATCACTGTCTATTTAATATGATATATAGTAATCTATTGCAATTTTATTGTGATTTTATAGAATAGGGCATGAAGACACTTAGGAACTGATATTCAGAGGTTAAGAATTTGTGGCCTCTCCTGACAAGTTAAGAATTAGCAAGAAGTCTTCCAACAAAAAAAGAAAATGCTTAAGATTTTCTTTGGAAACTTATAAGAATTTACACAGTGAGGCAGTATGTGGAAAAATAATGACAGAAAATTTTATAAAATAATCCCTTCAAACTTGTTACTCTACTAGTTCAAAAGTGAACTCCATATACATTATATAAGCATAAGAAGTTTTATCCAAAAAATAATGTAATCAAGTAAAATTTAATTTAGAAATTAAAAATGAGACTGTAAAGATGGGACAACTGACACATGATACTAACTTAGTATCATCACAGTAAATAGATGAAATTCTCTCTATCCATGTAATCAAACAAGTAATGAATTTAAACCAACCAGTGAGTAAGCCAACAATGGTATAAATTACAGGATGTTTGGACGAAACTTTCAGAAACTTAAGTATAATTCTTTAGAAATATTCTAAATATAAAATATTTAGAATAGGTAGAGAAAGGTAGGACTGGAGTGATAGCACAGCAGTAGGGCATTTACCTTGTAAGCTGCTGACCCGGGCAACAGGGGTTCGATTCCTTCACCCCTCTCTGAGAGCCTGGCAAGCTACCGAGAGTATCTCGCCTGCACAGCAAAGCCTGGCAAGCTACCCATGATGTATTCAATATGCCAAACACAGTAACAACAAGTCTCTCAATGGAGATGCTACTGAGCCCCCTTGAGCAAATTGTTAAATAACGGAAGGACTCTGGACAGTGCTACTGAGAAAGGTGAAAGACACATTCCCACACACAGTACTGTGATCCTATAATTTTATAAAAAAAAAAAAGAGAGAGAGAGAGAGTGCAGTCAATTCCATAGCCAAAGATTCTACATCCTTTAATTCAATCAATCGGGGCAGAAAATGAATACTGAGTACTTAGGCATCATGATGATGGTAGTTAGTTCTATGGTAGGTGGGTCTATAGTAAATATAGATAGACTACTTTGTGTTCCTATTGTTATAAGTATAATAACTGTTCTATATTAGTATAACACAGTACAGCTATCATTAATCTATATATGTTACAAGGAAGTGATACAAATACTACGTGAATTTTATTCTTTAGCAGTGCTTGCTTGGGATGAAACCCAGGGTTTCAAAAAATCAACCAAACAAAATGGTCTACCACTGATACATCCTCAACCCAAACACGCCATTTTCATACGGGACTTGAGAAATTTTGTATCTGTGAGGGTCCTCAAAAGAGTCTCCTGTAGACACTGACAGTGCTTTTCTTCCTTATTTTTATTCATAGCTGAGGGATTAGAAGGGATACAGAAAGAGCATAAAAGAATCATGTGATGTACTTCCTGTGGATGATTTATTTGTATTATATTTTACATACGTATTGATTTATTTTAAATTATTTTTATAGTATTACAGTAGTGTTTTAATACTACTTGCAATGATGTTTTATACTACTTGCAATGATGCTATGCCCATGTCTACTATTATAGTCCTGGATCTTTCCACAATTATTTATAAAAGGAAATTATGATTAACATCACTCTTAATTAGGGAAACACTAAAAGTGTTTCTCTATAAGATCAGGTATAAGATAAGGATGTATACTTTCAAAGCTACTATTCAACATAGTATTGCAATCATTACCATAGTAATTAGACAAGAAAGAGAAATGAAAATAATTCAGATTGGTAAAGAAGTCAATGTATCACTATAGAAGACAGGATACTGCACACAGAAAACCCTACAAACTGCTAAAACCTTATGGAAACTTAATATAGCAAAGCAGCAGGGACAAAGTCAACACACACAAATCTGTTTAATTCTTATGTGTGAATAACTATGTGGAACAGAAATTATCCCATGCAATAAGAACCCCTCAAATATCTAGGAAACAACTGAACAAACAATACAAAAGGTTTATTTAGTAAAAACTACATCACTTCTGAAAGAAATAAAAGAAGTCAAAAGGAAATAAAAACATTTTTCTTTTTGTGAATTGGAAATATCAAACTATTAAAATGATCAACACATCCTGAGTCATTTCCAGACAATTGCCATTAAAATTCCCATGGTGGAGTGGGAGAGATAGTTCGGCAAGTAGTGTGCTTGTGTTGATTGTGACTGACTGGGACTTGATCCCCTGGCATTCCATACAGAATCCAAAACACCACTGGGAGAAATTTCTTAGCGCAAATCCAGGACTCACCTCTAAGTATCACCAGATATGAACCAGAAGTAAATAAAATTAATAATTTCCAGGGCATTTTTAAAGGAGATAGAAAAAAATCTAAAATATATGTGGTACATTTAACTCCCAGAATAGCACAAGCAACCCTAGTAAAAATAAATTTGAAGGCACTGCATACTCAGGGGCTGAGCGATAGCACAGCGGTAGGGCATTTGCCTTACAAACAGCCAACATGGCTGACCCGAGTTCGATTCCTCAGCCCCTCTCGGAGAGCCCGGCAAGCTACCAAGAGTATCTCGCCCGCACTGCAGACCGTGATGTATTCTATATGCCAAACACAGTAACAACAAGTCTCATGATGGGAACGTTACTGGGCCCGCTCAAGCAAATCGATGAACAACGGGAGGATCGTGACCGTGACCGTGCATACTCAGATTTTAACCTGATTTTGTATTATTGTACAAAAATACAATAATTAATATTGCATCAGGGCTGGAGTGATAGCACAGTGGATAGGGCGTTTGCTTTTCATGTAGCCAACATGGCCGACCCGAGTTTGATTCCTATACCGCTCTCGGAGAGCCTGGCAAGCTACCGAGAGTATCTCGCCCGCACATCAAAGCCTGGCAAGCTACCCGTGACGTATTCAATAGGCCAAACACAGTAACAACAAAGTCTCACAATGAAGATGTTACTGGGCCCACTCGAGAAAAATCGATGAACAATGGGAGGACAGTGATACAGTGAATATTGCATCGTACTGGACCAAGAGAAACTCTCATAATTAAAGGAATAAACCTTCAGGTGTAGGGAAAGTTAATTTACAACAAACAGGCAAGGTGTATGAAGTAGGGTAAAAGGAGTCTTTTTAATCAATGGTGGTGGTGGTGAAACTAGATAGGCATGTAAAAAAGTGAAATCAGACCCCTTCTCATACCATATGTGGAGATTAATTTAAAGTAAATTATAACCATAATATTGATATTGCAAAGATAATACGGCAGATAGGGCATTTGCTTTACGTGAACCCAACCCGGGTTCAATCCCCAGCATCTGTATGGTTCCCTGAGCACCATAAGGAGTAATTCTTGAGCACAAAGCCAGGAGTACCCCATGAGCATTGCTGGGTATGACCCAAAAAAGCAAAAAAGCAAAACAAACAAACAGACACAAACAAACAACAAAAACTCCTTAATATTAAACTTGTTTCAGAGACTATAAAAAAACAGCTCCTGGAAGAGAACAGTGCAGTCTCCTGCCTCCGCACCTGGCTGTCCTTGCCGGGGCTGCTTGGAGGGGAGTGGGTTGAGCTTTCCTCCCCACCCCGACCAGGGTTCCGGCAGCCGAAGACCTCCAGGACCAGCCACCACCATGCTGAGACCACTCTCCGCACACATGAAGGTACTGGCAGAGGGACCAAGCTGCGCGGATCAGGGGCCGAGATCTCCAAGCCTACTCGGATTGGAGCTGAGCATCCTCCACCCAGATCCTCCGAATTCCAGTAGGCGGGGGTCACACCCACCAACTGGGCCTCTGGCGCCGTGTAATCCCATCAACAGCCCAGACTCAGAGACTATAAAAACCAAACCAGCTCCGGGAACCGCGCGCGGCTGCATTCACGACTGCTCGACCTCTTATTATGACATTTTATTGTCTCATTCCTACTTTGGACAAACTGGCAGGCTACCGAATGTAGCCTGCCCACACGGCAGAGTCTGGCAAACTCCCCGTGGCGTACCCAATATGCCGAATACCAGTAATAATTATGGGTCTCATTCTCCTAAAGAGCCTTGAATATAATCTCAGGGCTAGGATGAAGGAGACGTTACTGGGGCCTGCTCGAGGCAATCGACGAATTAAACTTGTTTCTATAAAGTATAGTGAGGAATACGTTACAAAATCTTCACCTCGAAGAAGTCTTCAATGACATGACATCATTTGCAAAGAAAGCAATATCAGAAATAGGCAAATGGAAATACATCAAACAATATGAATGCCATTTTATCTCTCACCTACCCTTTAAGTCACACCTCATTGTCATTTGGCAATTTCTTGGGATGTTGGTTTTCACAACTGGGTGAGGCGGGGGGGGGGGGGGGGGGGGACAGATACTACAACCAACAACTGAGTAGAAGTCAGAAATGCTGGTAATAACTGTACAATGCACATGGCAGTCATCACAAAAAAAGAATCATCAATTCAAAACATCAGCAGCAAAATTGAGAGCACAAATGTCTTTGCAGTACTATTTTGGTCAAAGCCTAATGGACACTGCGTCATATAGATGTTTAATATGCAGGGCAAATTGTCGAGTCCATGATATCTAGGGCCCTTTCTATCTCTGACTTTTCTTTTGCTTTCAGACCTCATATGTGTAGTTCAGCAATACCTGGAAAAATGAAATTCTGTACTCTAGAAGATCAGACTTAGAAAATGGTTACTAAACTGTATTTGTAAGTAAAATCATAAGCAGTTCATTTTTCTTATTTGTTTGACCTATTTTAGGTCAAACAAAAGAAAAGTTCTCCAACTTTACCCCTCACCGAGTAATACAGTTTAGACTGTCAGAATTGCCTGGGCTCAAGTAAGAGAATCAGGGATTAAGCTTGAGCTTCCTGGGTGTTTTCGGTTCTTTTAAAACAGCTAGCCATCTCTCATGCCCTGGGGCGGGGATGGGGGTAGGTGAGAAGGGCTGATGGGGCTGGTGTTAAAAGTGTCAGAGCCATCAGGATTGTCTCTCTGACATGCAGGCAGAATCAGAATGTGAATTTATGTCTCAGACTTTCAGAGTATGTGCTTTAAACAGAGACATGTTATTCAACAATAGTGACTATTTTCTTTTAACTCTTTTTTTTTTTTTTTGGATTTTTGGGTCACACCCAGCGATGCATAGCAGTGACTCCTGACTCTGCATTCGGGAATTGCTTCTGGCAGTGCTCAGGGGACCATATGGGATGCTGGGAATCAAACCAGGTTGGACACGTGCAAGGCAAATGCCCTACCCACTGTGCTATTGCTCCAATCCCTATTTTCTTATAATCTTTGAGACAATAGATACCAACATCTTTTGCCAAAACCAGTAACAACAAGTCTCACAATGGAGACGTTACTGGTGCCCACTCTGGCGAATCGATGAACAGCTAGGGAGGACAATGCTACAGTGCTATGGTAAGGAGATATTATTTAATTGTTTTCATTTTCTTTTCTCTAATTTGATGAGATGATCAATATTCTTATTGTAAAATTTCATGTCTTCTTTGCGAAAACCTTTTAAGTCATGTCAATTTTTCTGTTGGCTAGGGGTGAAGCATGGTGGAGCAGAGTAATTTTTCCATACTGATGGGTGAGAATTAATTAGTTCTTTTATATGAGCAGCTTCTTATTAAAAAATTGACATTATCTTCCCCAATTGATGTTTCTCCCATAACAATTTTCAGACATGACTTTGTGGCTTTTTAAAAAAATTTCATGTACTCGGGAATAGTCTGTGTTTTCCATTGTTTATGTCTTTGTTCCAAGTTATTTCTCATTGTAAGGTAAAAAAAGGTTTACTTTTAATTGAATATAGATCCCCTAAGTCATGTTCTTCAGTACATGATCAACTATCACCCTTGGTAAACAGAGACTCTTCCTATCCCAGCCCCAATGTTATCCTTTCCTTTCCTTTAATTAATTAATTAATTTATTTATTTTTTGCTTTTTGGGTCACACCCGGCGATGCACAAGGGTTACTCCTGGCTCTGCACTCAGGAGTTACTCCTGGCGGTGCTCAGGGGACCATATGGGATGCTGGTAATCGAACCCGGGTCGGCCGTGTGCAAGGCAAACACCCTACCCGCTGTGTTATCTCTCCAGCCCCTCCTTTTATTTTTTTTAAACCATTGTAGTTTACCTTGACTTGGAGTGATGTAGTAACACAAAATATGAGTCACTTATGACAGGACATAAATGTATTTCATAAACAACATGTTTTAGTCAAACTGACCATATCTTAGGAGTCTAGAATCTATTATGTTTCTTAACTGTGTTATATTTCCAAACTCTTTCTCATTAGTAATACATTAAAGGCTGTCGCACTGTAGCACTGTCCTCCTGTTGTTCATCGATTTGCTTGAATGGGCCCAGTAATGTCTCCATCGTGAGTCTTCTTGTTACTGTGTTTGGCATATCAAATATGTCGTGGGGAGCTTGCCAGGCTTTGATGTGCGGGCGAGATACTCTCAGGAGCTTGCCAGGCTCTCTGAGAGGGGCGGAAGCATCGAACCTGGGCCGACTGGGTCGGCTGCATGCAAGGCAAATGCCATACTGCTGTGCTATCACTCTGAATTAAATATCTGAATTAAAATATAAGGAATTAGTGTCCAAAAAAAAAAAACAAATAATTTATTTAGTTCTATAGTCACTAAAAGAGAAAATACAATTCACCCCAAGGATGGGGATTTTTGAGCCAGCTTATTTTTTGATACATCTTATAAAAATCAAAGCAAACAGAACCAAGAGAGTCCTACCTATTTTCAGAAACTACACTTTGGAAATAATTTTTTTTCCACACACCATTTTATGTAATTTTAGGAAATTTTAGTAATTTTGGTTTCTAACCTCCTCATTTCACAGAAATACACTAATCTAATGCTACCCTCAAGGCTATACAATTGGAAACAAATAGGTATGGACCTTTGGTGGAATAGCAACTCTGATTCCACTTCTACATTTCACAATTTCAAAATGAAAATTTGTGCCATTTTGAGTAAGATTTTGAGGCTAAAATTTTTTATCATCTCTAGTATTCCTTAAATCTACAACTTATTTTTGAACAGGAGCAGACTTTGGATAGGTTTCAATTCAAAGGGTGCTAGTAAATGCCTTGATGCAGGAAGGGGGAGTCTGTTGAACACTGAAAAGGAGGAGCAGACGAAGGTTGCCCACCCTGGGTCTGGAGCACCTCGGTCAATCAGATGTCTCATTTCACACTCTGGGATGTAGGGTATTTTTATGAAACTTCTCTGTCTCTATTTCTACATTTTTAAAGGAGAGACAATAATACCTTTCTCAAAAGGGTATTATGAAGAAAAATAAACAGATTTAAAGTCCCTGTTACGTATTGAGAGTCAAGCAATTGTTCTGATTTGATGTTGCCATTCACATATCAGAGTCAACAACTGTATCATACTACTACCATATTTTACAGGTAAAGGAATAAGTTTAAAATAAATGGGGCCCTGCAGACGCCTGGAGAAACGCAGCTGTGAGCGTCTGCCATCCCCTCTTCACTCCTCACGCGGTGCTCATCTCATCTCAAACCCAGTTTTCCGTAGAGGTGTGGCCTCTTCAGAAGTGGGCGTGGCTTTAGAGTGGGCGTGGCCTATTTTCCGCTGGTGGGCGCTTATGCACCGCAGGTTGTTTACCCATTCTAAGGAACATAGTTCCCAAGGAATTTAATCCCCAACCTACTCAGCAATATGAAGAAACAAAGGAAATCCCCACCACAAGTGGAGGACAACAAAAACAATCCAGAACATTCTGTCGATACAGTTCACCTAAGGGACCTCTCTGACACAGAATTCAGATATTAAGTCATCAAGATGTTCAATCAACTCAATGAAATGATCAGACAGACAGCCAGTGACACCACAGAAAAAATTGACAAATTACGAGAAGAAATGAGAGCAGAAATATTACGATTAAAAGACTCCGTAGATGAAATGAGAAACTCTGTTTCTTCTCTTAAAAATAGAATGACCGCAGCTGAAGAGAGAATCAGTGAGCTGGAAGATCAGCTGCGCCAAGCCAACAAGGAACAACAAACAGTGGCAAGGGATCTCAAAATAGCTTTTCAGAGAATCAGAGTCCTAGCAGATGATTCCAAGAGGAACAACATTAGAATCATGGGACTACCTGAAGCTCAGGGAAACAATCCCAATGAAAAAAACACCGTCAAACAAATCATTGCTGAAAAATTCCCAGAGCTCCGCAATGCAGCCATTCAGGTTCAAGAAGCCCAAAAGGTGCCAGCTAAAAGAGACCCCAACAGAAACACTCCAAGGCATATCATAGTTAGAATGATTGATGCTGCCGATAGAGACACAATACTGCAAGCAGCAAGGACAAAGAAGGAAATCACATACAAAGGAGCACCCCTTAGATTCACAGCAGACCTATCAGAGGAAACCCTACAAGCCTGAAGGCAGTGGCGAGATATAGTCAAAAAACTCACTGAAATGAATGCTTCACCAAGAATACTCTATCCGGCTAAACTCTCCCTCAAAATCGAAGGAACAGTACACTATTTTCTAGATAAACAGCAGCTCAGGAACTTCATAGACTCAAAACCAAACCTAAAGCAAGGCCTAAAGGGGCTACTATAAGACAAGACAAACTCTACAATCACAACACACCCTACAGAAAATGACACAAAACCCCATAACCATACTCTCTCTCAATGTCAATGTTCTAAATTCACCATTGAAGAGACACAGAGTGGCAAAATGGATACAGAGACAGAACCCAACATTCTGCTGCCTACAAGAAACTCATCTCAACAGCCAGAACAAACACAGACCCAAAGTCAAAGGATGGAAAACAATCCTGCAAGCAAACAGCTCCTTCAAAAAAGCTGGGGTGGCCATACTAGTATCCGACAACATTAATTTCACATTGAAAAAGATTAGAAGGGACAGTGAAGGCTATTTTCTCTTCATCAAGGGATACATACAGCAGGAAGTAATCACACTCTTAAATGTATACGTACCTAATGAGGGAACAGCTAAATATCTAAAACAACTGCTAACAGATTTTAAGGAGGACATCGCTACCAACACAATAGTACTTGGAGACTTCAACATCGCCTTATCAACTCTGGATAGATCAACAAGAACAAAACCCAGCAAGGAATTATTGGCTTTGAAAGAAGAAATAGAAGAGAAAGGCCTTATAGACCTATACAGGGCTTTATACCCCCAAAAGAAAGAATACACATTCTTCTCCAGTGCACATGGAACATTTTCCAAAATAGACCATGTCCTAGGACACAAAACATACCTCAACAGAATCAGGAAGATAGAAATAGTATCAGCCATCTGTTCAGACCATGATGCACTGAGGATAGAAGTGAATTACACACTGACACGGAGAACAAAATCAAACACCTGGAAATTAAACAACTCGATGCTGAACAATGAGTGGGTCAAGAATGAAGTCAAGGATGAAATCAAAAGATACCTGGAAACAAATGAGAATGAAGACACAAACTACCAGAACTTATGGGATGCAGCGAAAGCTGTATTAAGGGGAAATTTTATAGCTCTGCAAGCATATCTTAGGACTGTAGAAACGATGCACATAAACAACTTGACCTCACAGCTCAAGACCTTAGAAAAGGATCAACAGAAAGAGCCTAGATCAGGCAGAAGGAAAGAGATGATAAAACTTAGAGCAGAAATCAACAACATGGAAAACAAAGAAACAATCTGAAAGATTAATAAAACCAAGAGCTGGTTCTTCGAGAAAATAAATAAGATAGATAAACCACTAGCAACACTCACAAAGAAACAGAGAGAGAGCCTTAATAAATCGAATCAGAAATAAGAATGGGGATAACACAACAGAAACTAAAGAAATTCAAGAGATCATCAGAGACTACTTTGAAAGTCTGTATGCCACAAAAGAAGAGAACCTAGAAGAAATGGATAAATTCCTGGATTCCGATCATCTCCCAAAGCTGAAGCAAGAAGATATAGAGTACCTGAATAGACCTATTCACATCAAGGAAATTGAAACTGTAATCAAAAGTCTTCCCAAAAACAAAAGCCCAGGTCCAGATGGATTTACTAGCGAATTTTTCCAAACATTTAAAGAGGACCTATTGCCAGTTCTTCTCAAGCTTTTCCAGGAAATTGAAAAAACGGAAACTCTCCCAAACAGTTTCTATGAAGCCCATATCTCTCTAATACCAAAAGGAAACAAAGACACCACAAGAAAAGAAAACTACAGGCCGATATCCCTGATGAACACGGATGCGAAGATTCTCAACAAAATACTAGCCAATTGAATTCAACAACTCATCAAAAAGATCATACATCATGACCAAGTAGGATTCATCCCAGGGATGCAAGGATGGTTCAACATTCGGAAATCAATCAACATAATCCATCATATCAACAAAAGAAAAGATAAAAATCATATGATCATATCAATAGATGCAGAGAAAGCATTTGACAAGATCCAGCAGCCATTCATGATGAAAACCCTTGCCAAAATGGGGATAGAGGGGACTTTCCTCAATATAGTTAAAGCCATCTACCACAAACCTACAGCAAACATCATCCTCAATGGGGAAAAACTGAGAGCCTTCCCCCTAAGGTCAGGGACGAGACAAGGATGCCCACTCTCTCCACTGTTGTTCAATATAGTACTGGAAGTACTTGCAATAGCGATTAGGCAAGAAAAAGATATTAAGGGCATTCAGATAGGGAAAGAAGAAATTAAGCTCTCACTATTCGCAGATGACATGATACTATGCTTAGAGAACCCTAAAACCTCTACCAAGAAACTCCTAGAAACAATAGGCTTGTATAGTAAAGTGGCAGGCTATAAAATCAATACCCAAAAATCCATGGCTTTCCTATATGCAAATACTGAAAGAGAAGAAAGTGACATGAAGGAAACAATTCCATTCACAATTGTGCCCCAGAAAATCAAGTACCTAGGAATCGCCTTAACTAAGGAAGTAAAGGATCTGTACAAAGAAAACTACAAAACGTTACTTCGGGAAATAAAAGAGGACACGAGGAAACGGAAAAATATCCCCTGTTCATGGATGGGGAGAATCAACATTGTCAAAATGGCAATACTTCCCAAGGCACTGTACAAATTCAATGCAATCCCTATAAGGATACCCACGACATTCTTCAAAGAAATGGAGCAAACACTCCTGAAATTTATATGGAACAATAAGCCCCCACGAATAGCTAAAGCAATTCTTGGGAAAAAGAAAATGGGAGGAATCAACCTACCTAACTTCAAGCTCTACTACAAAGCAGTAATAATCAAAACAGCATGGTACTGGAACAAAGGCAGAGTTGCAGACCAATGGAACAGAGTTGAATATACTGACGTCTCCTCCCAAACATATAATCATCTAATCTTTGATAAGGGGGCAAGAAAAGTGAAATGGAGCAGGGAAAGCCTCTTTAATAAATTGTGCTGGCAAAACTGGACGACTACATGCAAAAAAGTGGGCTCAGATCTCTGCCTAACGCCATGCACAAAAGTAAGATCGAAATGGATTTATGACCTCAACATCAGACCGGAATCCATAATGTTTATTGAAGACAAAGTTGGCAAAACTCTCCACGATATTGAAGTTAGTGGTATCTTCAAAGATGTCATGCCACTGGCCGAGCAATTGAAAACAGAGATAGACAAATGGGACTATCTTAAACTAAGAAGCTTCTGCACCTCAAAAGAAACAGTGACCAAAATACAAAGACAGCCTACAGAATGGGAAAGAATATTCACCAAATACACATTCGACAAGGGGGTTGATATCAAGGATATACAAGGTACTGGTTAAACTACACAAGAAGAAATCACCCAACCCCATCAAAAAATGGGGCGAGGAAATGAACAGAAACTTTCGCAAAGAAGAAATTCAACTGGCAAAAAGGCACATGAGAAAATGCTCTACATCACTAATCATCAGAGAGATGCAGATCAAAACAACAATGAGATATCATTTCACACCACAGAGACTGGCCCACATCCACAAGAACAAAAGCAACAGGTGCTGGAGCGGATGTGGCGAGAAAGGGACCCTCCTTCACTGCTGGTGGGAATGCCGGCTGGTCCAACCCTTTTGGCAAACAGTATGGACGATTCTCAAAAAATTAGAATTTGATCTCCCATTTGACCCAGCTATAGCACTCCTGGGAATATATCCCAGAGAGGCAAAAAGTTATAGTCGAAGTGACATCTGCAATTGTTTGTTCATTGCAGCACTCTTTACAATAGCCAGAATCTGGAAAAAACCTGAGTGCCCGAGAACAGATGACTGGTTAAAGAAACTTTGGTACATTTACACAATGCAGTACTATGTAGCTGTTAGAAAAGATGAAGTTATGAAATTTACATACAAGTGGTACTACATGGAAAGTATCATGTTAAGCGAAATGAGTCAGAAAGAGCAGGATAGACACAGAAAGATTGCATTCATCTGGGGAACATAAAGCAACAAAACGGGAGACTAACACCCAGGAATGGCTCAGATAAGTACCAGGAATTTTGCTCCATGACTTGAAGGCCAGTCACATGTGCTAGGTGAAAAGGAAGCTCAGCTAGAGAAGAGAGCACCAAATAAAGGGTGTTGTGAAGACCCTCCCAGGGTGGGAGAGACATGCTAAAAGTAGTCTATAGACCAAACATGATTGCCACTCAATGCCTCTCTGGCAAAACACAGTACCCAAAAGAGGAGAGATAGAATAAGGGGGAATGCCCTGGCACAGCGGCAGGGTGGGATGGGGGGGTGGGGGATGGGGGGTGGGAGGGATGCTAGGACCCATGGTGGGGGAGGATGGGCACTGGTGGAGGGATGGGTACTTGATCATTGTATAACTGAAACCCAAGCACAAAAATTTATAAGTCTATAAATGTATTTCATGTTGTTTCACTAATAAAAAAAAGATCAAATAAAAAAATAAATAAAAATAAATAAATAAATAAATGGGTAAATGATTACAAACCAAGAGTATTTTTTTTTCACATCGCTATCTCACACAGGGCAGTATCATTTCTGAACATATTATTTAGGTTTAAGTCTATGATTCTGGTGTTAATGAAATAGGCTAGGGAATGCATGGTTACTCAAAGTCCATGAAGGAGGAATGAATTAATTTTGTACAATAAGACAATGAAGAAATCTTAATTTTATATTATCAATCGAGTATGTGTAACTACAAAGTCCTGTCAAGACACCCCAAGAATTACTAATAACATACATAAACTATATTAAAAAGTGACCAAAGGGGATAGAGATAGTACAGCTGATAGGGCACTTTTCTTGCATGCAGCCAACAGGGTTCAATCCCCAGCATCCCAGATGATCAGTCCCTGGAATACTGCCTGAAATACTTCCTGGGTGCAGAGACAGAAGTAACACCTGAGCACTGCTGAGTGTGGCCCCCAAACAACAAACAAAAAAAGTGACTAAAATAAACAAATGCACGACTACTAATTTTAGAAAACACTTATCTCTTTAAAGTTCTAAGGATGGGGCTAGAGTGATAGCACCGAGGGTAGGGCGTTTGCCTTGCACGTGGCCAACCCGGGTTCGATTCCCAGCATGCCATATGATCCCCTGAATACCGCCAGGAGTAATTCCTGAGTGCAGAGTCAAGAGTAACCCCTGAGCATTGCCGGGTGTGATCAGAAAGCAAAATAATAATAATAATGATAATAATGATAATAATATATAATATATACTTATACTCTTTAGTATTTAGTAAATACTTAGTTTCAATTGCCCTGATCCTTAGAACTTTTATTATTATTATTATTATCATTATTATTATTATTATAAATGCTGCTTAAGTTGTTTGCTATTTCCTGCCCCGTATGGCAGATTTACTTGCAAAAGATTTCAAAAAGGCAGAGGGAATAATCAAAACAGTTGTTTCAGGAAAAAAAAATGCAGGTTTGGGAACATGAACTTAGATTAGAGGTAAACAAGAACTAAGGCTAATTTATTCAAGAATAAAAGGCTATAATTTTTATTAAACTTCATTGAAAGTTTAGAAGTTTCTAAAATTGTAATATAAAGTTATATATTTTATGTAACTTCTAATCTAATTTGAAAATTTCAAATCATATTACTTGGCACTTTCATTTGGCTATCTAGTAAAATTTTTAGACTGTACACATACCAAATTAATTTCTGATTTTCCACCGTTGTCAATATGTTTACTTAAGGCTCCTTAGATTAATATAAATAAAACGTCTCCATTCTAAGTGCTCAAGCTCAAACTCTTTGAATTACTATTGATTCCTTCTTCTCTTTCTCACCTCATATATAGTTATGAGGTAATCTTAAACAAATTGAATTTGCTCACCCATCACTATACATGCTCGGTCAACAACTTGAAACTTTTCCATTCCTATATCTATGGACTCAGTGTCCATCAATTCTCTCAATGTTATGACAATGGATTTCTAATTTCTTTCTTCTGTCTCTGTCAATTCTGTGCAGATTATTTTCACCACAGCTTTTAGAATGAACCTCTGAAATAGATTCAGAGGACAGAGAACACCATTTCTAAGAGATTCGTGGAAATAACAAACCAAAATATGATTATAAATGAAGTCATGAAGTATGAAGGATAGACCCCTTATGGATACAATTCCACAGAAAACAAGGCTGGAAGTCTGGACAATTAGGGAGAGAAGAAACTTCAGCAGAAAAAAAAAATTCTCAATAAGACTTTAACAACAATAATGACAACAACAGCAAGAAAAATATAAAAAGCTAGAATCCTGTTTTCCTCAGCAAAAGACTTTTATCTAAATTGAAACAAAATAAAAATAAAAACCCAAGTCTAGAAGAGTTGGGGAATGGTATGCATTTATTTTTCCCATTTCTGGAATCACCAATTTTTCAAACTTGAATTTCTTTCTTTTGTGTTATGGTCTTCCTCTCTCTCTTTCCCCCACTCCCATATTTTCTAAGTATAATTTCTTTAATATTCAACTATTTATCTTCTCCTGAGACTCTTTTCCATAAAACTAGACAGGAAAATAATGAACCTTGGAAACTTGGGTGAAAGGTATGACTTTGCGAAGGAGTTCATGCAGACATGACCTCAGTCCTGACCTGGGTACTTCACTGGTGAGTACTTAGTGAACCAAGCAGGGGAACAGGTCCATACTCTCTATTGTAGTCATATTCCCCTTTGTCTCTGGCTCCCAATTTTCTCCACTAGTAATAATATCTTGTCCCCATTTATCTCCAAGCCTTCTAGTAGAGTCCCATCATACGTGAAGTTAAGCCAAATTTCTTATTGACAGTCATGTCCTCTAGTGGATCAAGGCTATATTTTGGTTTCAGACCATTTCATTAACATTTGCCTTGAAGTACATTTCTTCTTGCTATCTCTTTTGCCTATTATTTCTCCTGCTATGACTATATCACTGGGCAGAAACATTCCTTACAACCTTTTGTGAAAAACTGGGACCACAATATAGTAACTGAGCCACATCTAAAACTCACAATGTGAGACATAAATTCATATTTCTGTGACATTATAACAAACAGTAAGCATACATTTTCAAATTGTTGATGTTAGAAAATCTATTTTGATGATTGCAATATTTGTACACTATAATAAAATGGAAGAGTGCAGAGATTTAGTGTTAAATCACAGAAATTATCATTGCTGCAAAAGTACTCCATACTGGATCTTCCTACTATCTGTTATTATAAAATTTATTATCTCAATGATGACTAAAAAATATTAACAATTAGAAAATGAATTGAAGAAAACTGCAATAAAACAAAGTATCTTTCAAACTTTTAAACAAAAATTAATGCCGAGATTTATTATTGCTGAAAAACAGCAATACAATCAACTTGAGAACAATAGATAGTTTACCATATATCAAATAAATGATTCTGGGATAGTAATTTTACCACAAATTTAGGCCAGGATTATACACACACACTCATAGATATGAGTGTGCATGCATATATATATATATGTATATGTACCTCCATATATATTTGTATATAAATTTATAGAGCTTTATTTTCTATAAAGTTACAGCAAGGATTTGGTAACACTTTTTGGGTTGAAGTTTTAGGGGTA
Source organism: Sorex fumeus (assembly GCF_029834395.1). Lineage (NCBI taxonomy): Eukaryota > Metazoa > Chordata > Mammalia > Eulipotyphla > Soricidae > Sorex > Sorex fumeus. Next base: position 2,090,911 of record NW_026606077.1, read on the forward strand.
ATTATCAAAGAACTCTAATTTATGTAATTTTGCATAAAGAAACATGTAGTTTTCTAAAATACAATTGTTTCTGCCTTATTTTATAGTCACTTATGAAATCAAAGAGAAGCACTAAATTTCAATTTAAATAAGAACTTTGAAAAAGATGAAACTGTTAGAATATACTACTTAAGAAATTGAAAACTTAGTAACCTTAGTATGTAAAACTCCAGAAGAAGTAAATAAATTATTCTTTAGAATGTTTCTCAGAAGAAGTTTTTGTATTATTAGAACAATAGGAACTAATTATAAAGGAAACTTCATTGGAAGCAAAGGAGTTGAGTTCATCTTGAGGAAGATTTTTATTTGAGGGAGTTTGTTTTCATTTTTAAAGACAAAATGTAGACAATTTAGGCATAAGAAAGACCATGAAAATAGTTTCAGGAGCAATTCTTATCTAACATCGCTTTAGCAAACAAAGAGCTTTTGGAATGAGATGCAATATAAGAAGATAAATTAACAAAGAGCCTTAGGATTGAAATGTGGTATAGTGAAAGAAATAGGAATGTCATAAAAGATTTTTTATAAATAAGGAGAACAGTAATATCTATACTAAGAAGTAACAAGATGTAGATTCTAACTGAACACTACAGAGTACTACAGAACCTAGCAATTTGTACCAAGATTATTTTGCACAAGTAGAAACTTCTTTTGGAAAAAACAAACATCAGGGTATGGTGTGGGTTTGAAATAATCAACATTGCTGAAAATATTGTAGTCTCTGGGTCTTGGCCTTTGATGGGATTACACTGCGCCAGGGGGTCAGATGGTGGGTGTGACTCCTGCCTACTGGAAGATGAAGGATCTGGGTGGTGGATGCTCAGCCCCGATCCAAGCAGACTTGGAGATCTCAGCCCCGGGACTCACATGCCTTTGTTCCTCTGCTGGTACCTTCATGGGTGTGGAGAGTGGTCTCAGCTTGGTTATTAATGATCAGAAACATATCAGTGAAAGGAAGGATGAAAAGTCCAGCGAATTACGATTCTTAGATAAGCACAACTTTTCTGAGAGAATCTGGTTTCTTAAAGACAATGAAATGTCCTTGCTTTTCCAGCCCATTTTCTCTTTTGAGTGCATATCTTTCTTGCTCGTCTGTTTTTTTTCCTACTTATTCCTATTCTTTAGAAGCCTGCATTCTCTCTCGAACATGCACTTCTCTCTCTCCCTTTCCTCACATCTTTCTAAACAGTTTTCAATAAAAACTATCTTGCTTCACAAAAGAAATAAAGAACCAAGGAAAGAAGAAAAATTTCACATAGAGAAATGGTGCTGGCAGAAAATGGTGAAACATTGGGTAAAAGAAAAGCAAGAGGGGAAACAGAAGATGGGAGGCATCACCTTCCCCAACCTCAAACTTCTAAAATGCGGCTGTAATTAAAACAGCATGGTATTGTAACAAAGGCAGAGCCACAGACGAATGGAACAGGGTTGAATATCCCAACACACAACCTCAAATAGATGATTATCTAATCTTAGATAAGGGAGCATGAAATGTGAAAAGGAGTAAGAAAGCCTCTGTAACAAATGGCTAAAGAGGAAACTGGACAGTATCATGCAAAAAAATGGGCTCAGACCTCTATCTAACACCGTATACAAAAATCATATTAAAATGGGTTAAAGACCTCAACATCAGACCAGAATCCATAAGGTACACTGAAGACAAGGTCAGCAAAACCCTCCAGGACACTGAAGCTAAAGGTATCTTCAAAGATGACAAGCAAGTGAAAACAGAGATAAACAAAAGGGACTATCTTAAAATAAGAAGCATCTGCACCTCAAAAGATACAGTGACCAGAATACAAAAAAAGTCTACAGAATGGGAAAGAATATTAACCCAATACCCATCTGATAATGGGTTGATATCAAGAATATGCAAGAAATTGGTTGAACTGTACAAGAAAAAAACATCCAACCTGATCAGAAAATGGGACAATGAAATAAACAGAAACTTTCTCAAAAAAGAAATCTGAATGGCCAAAAGGCACATGAAAAAATGCCCTTCATCACAACACATCAGGGAAATTTAGATCAAAACGACTATGATAAATTATCTTACACCACAGAGACTTGCCCACATCTGAAAGAACAAAAGCAACTGGCATTGGTGTGGATGTTGGGAGAAGGGGACTCTCCTTCACTGCTGGTGGGAATGCCGCCTGGTTGAGCCCTTTTGGAAAACAGTATGGAAATTTCTCAAAAAAATTAGAAATTGAGTTCCCATTTGACCCAGCACTACCACTTCTAGGAATATATCCCAGAGATGTAAAAAAGTAGAGTAGAAATGACATCTGCACTTATATGTTCATTGCTGCACTGTTTACAATAGCCACAATCTGGAAGAAAGCTGAGTGCCTAAGAACAGATGACTGGTAAAAGAAAATTTGGCACATCTACACAATGGAATACTATGCCACTGTTAGAAAAGATGAAGTCATAAAATTTGCATAGAAGTGGATCAACATGGAAAGTATAATGTTAAGTGAAATGAGTCAGAGAGGAACAGACATAGAAAGATTGCACTCATTGGTGGAATATAAAGTAACAGAACGGAAGACTAACACCCAAGAATAGTAGATAAGTCCCAGGAGGTTTGCTCCATGGCTTGAAAGCCGAACTCACATGCTGGGGCGAGACAGCTCAGATACAGAAGAGGATGCCAAGTACAGCATGTTTGGAGGACGCGCTCAGGGTGAGAGATTCATGCCAAAAGTATACTGTAGACTGAAAACGATGGCCACACAATATCTCTATTGCACACCACAGCACCCAAAGAGAGAGAACCAAAGGGAATGCCTTGCCACTGAGATGGGGGTGGGGTGGGGTGGGGTAGGGTGGTGGTGATGGTGGGTGGGATACTGGAATCATCGGTGGTGGAGAATGAGCACTGGTGGAGGGATGGGTACTCAATCATGGTATGACTGAAATGCAAGCACAAAAGTTTGTAAGTCTGTAACTGTACCTCATGGTGATTCACTAATAAAAAAATTACAAAACAATAAAAAAGAAAAGTAAGAAGTAGATCCTGAATTTCTCTTGTCTGTACATTAAAGGATTCAGGTTTATGAAAAGGACAAGTGGAGACCCTGAACAGAATTTATTTATGGTGACAGATACATTTTTATTAATAATATCATAAAGTTTGATTGAGAGATTTGAGGCTTACAAATTTGGAAAATTCTTAAACAACTGTTTAAGAATAACTGTTACCAGTTTCAAAGCAGACTTTTTCTCAGTGATGAAGGAACGGTTTCTCTGAAATACCATTACCAAGAAGACAGAGGCCACTCTCTTAGCTGTTGTGAGAGGACAGGGACACTTTATCTTTATTGATTTAATTTTGTCAACAAAATAAATATTGGCTTCTTATGCCACATTCAGTTCATATTGAACAACTTTCTTCCATTTTGTATTTAGACCATCTAGACCAGAGAGCCTCAAAGTTAGTCCACCAGAGGTAAAGAAAATTTGTAGAAGTGAATTCACCTTCACGGTTTGGGATTAGAAGTCATATCATTTTGCTAGCATTCTACTGCTGACAATTAATTTATTCATTTGATTGTTCCCTCAGCTACAGGGAGACTAGAAAGAAAGTCTTAATGGAAAAAGAAGAGTACAACAAAAATATTTGTCTCTGTCACACACAACATGTATGAGACATTTACAGGTCTATCCCATTCCATTCTAAAAGGTAAAGGTAAAGGCCCTCTCGTTGATCGTCGATTTGCTCGAGCGGGCCCAGTAACGTCTCCATTGGAGACTTTGTTGTTACTGTGTCTGGCATATCGAATACTCCCGGTAGCTTGCCGGGCTCTCCGAGAGGGGCAGAGGAATCGAACTCGGGTCGGCCATGTTGGCCGCTTGTAAGGCGAACACCCTACCGCTGTGCTATCGCTCCAGCCCATTCCATTCTAAATACTCAATATAAATAAAGAAGGAAAGTTACAAATGTAACATTGTAAAGAGTATGTAGTTGGCATTCAGCTGACACAAATTGTTTTATACTCTATATATACCAATTTTTTAAAAAAAATTGACAAATATATGTTTGTGATACAAGGTAGTTGTTTTGACCACAAAACTACTCATTTCCTTTGATATAATTAGGTAATAGGGTAATACTTTATGTGTCTATGTCAGTCTACTGTAAAGGTCAATAATTCAACCTCTATCATGCTACTTGCTACACTAAACCATTTCTTAATTTTAAAGTTGATTAAAAATTTTATTGAATCAACATGAGATACAGTTACAAACCTTTCATGATGAGGTTTCAGTCATAAAATGTTCCAACACCATCTTTCCACCAGTGTACATTTCCCACCACCGATATTCCCCATATCCCTTCTGTCACCATGCTTCCCTTCAGCCTGCCTCTATGGCAGGCACTTTTCTTCTTTGTTTCTCTCTCTCTACTTTTGGGAATTATGGTTTGCAATACAGATACTGTTCAGCACACGTCTCCCACCCACAGTGATGCCTTTCAATAGCACTGTAATAATGATCCATTATCTGCCCCAACTTCCCTCTCCCCCAGCCAGTTATGTAGGCTTCCAACAATGGACCATTCTCCCTACCCCTTGCTTCTACTGTCTTTGGGTGCTAGTCTCATAATCTATATCTATATCTCTATCTATCTATCTATCTATCTATCTATCTATCTATCTATCTATCATCTATATCCCACAAATGAGTGCAATCAACCTATGTCTGGAGATTTCAACACCACTTTTTCACACCTCAATCGATCAATCAGACTCAAGTTCAGCAAGGACATACTTTATTTGAGGGATGAAATAGAAAAAAGGTGTTAGTATTGAAAACACAAAGACACACACACAAAACATTTCATCCACTAAAATTGAATACACATTCCTCTCCAGTGCACATGGAACATTCTCCAAGATAGACCACATACTGGGCCACAAACTATACCTCCATAAAATTAAGAGGATAGAAATTTCCCATGCCAGGCTGACATTATGAGGGCACTCCGGAGGGTTGCAGGTGTGTCCCTTCACCCATCCCCAAAGAACCCCAGAAGTTGCAAAAGCTCTGGAACCCAATTACCACTATGCTCATGGCTGATCCTCACAGGTTTGTCCAAAGTTCCCCACACATGAAATTGAATCCATTGAAAAACTCAGGTGTGTGGGACTCATGACTGAAATCTTCAGACTTCTGGAGTTGGGAATGGGCACTCTTCCACACATCCATGAACTGACTCTGGGCGCCATTTAAGCACATTAATGGCCATGGTCCAAACACACAAATGAGTATTGGAAAAGAGCAGCATGCTACAGAGATGCCTCTGGACCCCCAAATTACCCTCCAGTTAAAAAAACTGTAACTCCAAGTCTAGCACCCTGTGAAAAAAGTTTATTATTCCAGGAGTGCACAGATGTGGAAGTGGCCACAAAACATCTCATACAATTATGTCACTGATATACTAAGTGTAGCACACCACATTTGAAGGGGTGTAAGGTTGAAGACAACAATTATTGATAAAAATAATAGATACGTATATATACATGTACATATATATGCATATATATACATATATATATATAGCACTGTAGCAGTGTACTTCATTGTTCATTGATTTGCTAAAGCGAGAACTAGGAACCTCTCCATTGTGTGACTTCTTGTTACTGTTTTTGGCATATCAAATAAGCTATGGGGAAATTACCAGGCTCTACCGTGTGGGTGGGATACTCTTGGTAGCTTGCTGGACTCTCTGAGAGGGATGGAGGAATTGAACCCGGGTCAGCATCATGCAAGGTAAATGCCGTACCCACTTTGCTATTGCTCAAGCTCTCTCTGTCTCTCTCTCTCTAATAATAATAATAATAATAATAAGAAGAAGAAGAAGAAGAAGAAGCCTTAAACTCTAACAACATGTTAATGATCTCTAATACAGGAACTTAATGGCTCCAAGATGAGACACAACAATTTTCTAAAGAAATATTTTTAGATCATTTTAGTCAATTATTTATAACAAGCAATACAAAATAAATTACTTAGCATCTGCCATTTGGGTAGGCTTGGGTCGTGGTGGTAAAACTCAAAATAATGGTGGTGGGAAGGTGTAATGGTGGTGGGATTGGTGTTGAAATATTGAATGTGATCAATTACTTTGAACAACTACTTGAAAATAATGTTTTTTAAAAAGGATAATAGAAATTGTATCATCAATCTTTTCAGACCACGATGCACTGAAAATAGAAGTGAATCACACACAGAAGAGGAGAATCAAATCAAATACCTGAAAATTAAACAGCTCACTACTGAGCATCCAGTGGATTAGAGAGGGAATCAAAGATGAAAATTTAAAAAATCCTGGAGACAAATTAGAATGAAGGCACGAGTTACCTGAATTTATGGACGCAGCAGAAACAATGTTAATTGGAAAGTTTATAACTCTACAAACATTCCTCAGGAAGGAAGAGCAAGCCCACCTAAGTAACCTAACCTCACAACATAAGAGCTTGGAAAATGACCAAAAAGGGATCCCAAACTAGGCAGAAGGAAATAACATATTTAGAACAGAAACTAACGAGCTGGAAGTCCAAAAAAACAATTGGAAAGATGAGTGAAACCAAGAGCTGGTTCTTGAGAAAATTCACAGTCATGGTCACGGTCCTCCCGTTAATTCATCGATTTTCTCGAGCGGGCCCAGTAACACCTCCATCGTGTTACTGTGTTTGGCAAATTGAATAGTTCACAGGTAGCTTGCCGTGCAGACGAGATACTCTTGGTAGCTTGCCAGGCTCTCCGAGAGGGACGGAGGAATCGAACTCGGGTTGGCCATGTTGGCCGCTTGCAAGGCAAACACCTTACCCGCTGTGCTATCGCTCCAGCCCTGAGAAAATTAACAAGATTAATAAACCAATAGCAAAACTAACAAAGAAAGAAAGATAAAGAACCAAATAAACAGAACCAGAAATTGAATTATGCCAATAATTGAAATGAAAGGGGGTCATCACAACATAAACCACATAAATTCAAAGGGTTGTCAGAGATTATTTTGAGAATCTTTAAAGACACCATTAACAAATAACTATTGAAAACAATATATCAAAAGAGTCAAATAAAAAAACTAAAAAATGATATGCAAAATTCCTATGCATTTTTGTATTCAAATAATGAACCAGAAGAAAATAAAATAAATATAAAAATGTAATAAATATAAATCCTTATTTACATTTTATATTCATTGATGATACAAAGAATAATAAGTACCTACAAATCAGTTTAACTAAGAATGTGAAAAAATACATCAAAAATTGTAATTCAGTATTAAAAGAAACAGAAGAGACAGAAAATAGAAAAATATTCCACATTCATGAATTAGAAGAATTAACATTGCTATAAATAACCACGAGACTCAATGCTTTATCTAGATTCAGGTCAATCAGTATCAAAATTCCAAAGTCAATATACAAGGACATAGAACAAATACTTCTAAAACTGCATGGAACCACAAGAAAAAATCCAAAAGGCAAAACAATTCGGAATAAAAAGAAGATGGGAGCCATCAGATTCCCAAATGTTAAACTATTCTAAAAAACTGTAGCAACCGAGTGTCGTATTGAAATCAAAGGAGATCTTCATACTAATAAACAGAATTGAAATTCCATAAATAAAGTCTTCTATATATGAGTCAAAAATTAATAACAGTGGAATTAGGAAAGCAACAAGAAAGACTAAATGCTGCTTCAATTAATGGTGCTCATTAAACCATATAGCCACATGTAAAAGAATGTTTGGGTAACTATCTCACACTATGAAGATAAGCTAACTCAAATGCAGTAAGTGTATGTCTGAGTCTACAAAATACATAAAAGGATGATATTTCTCTGCCATCTTTGCAACATCTCTGCACATCTCCTGAATTTGGCAGCCATGTATGCACAGGCAGCTCTATTCACCACACAACTTTTTATACTTCTTGGCTCTAGGTGATGACAGGTATTGAAGAATAGAAACACATAACCTTATCCCTTAGAGATGCCCAGTTGTGCTAACTAAGAAGATTCAACCTCAGCACAGTAGGAGCATAGTAAACACAATGGGAAGACCCTAACAAACTCAATAAGTAAAAATAATAACCCTGAAGGCTCTGGCAGTCACAACCAATTCTGTAAACTCTTACAGAGTGATTTTAGTGATGCCAAGTGGAAGACACTTAATGAGTTGAAAGCAAAGATTGTACAGGTAGTCAGCAAAACACAAGAAGATATTAAAGTTGGAATGAGAAAGCTACATTCAGAAGAGATAGAAATAAAGTATGTGGTTTGTGATATAAAAGCTATGATAGGAAGTCTGAGGAGCGGAATAAGAGTAACTGAGCTAATCCAAGATGATATGTGGGAAACTTCTAAAAAATAGCAAAAGATGGAAAGAACTTTGAAATAAAACAGTGCATCAAAGAACTATGTGATGAAGTCAAGAGGAACAATATAAGAATCACGGGGTGATGAAGGCAAATTCGATGAGAACCACTAATTAAAGGCAACACAGCTAAGAATTGCCCAGAGTTGAGAAGCATTGACACCAGATTCAAAGGCCTGGAGGGTCCCAACAACAACAAAAAAAGGACAAAAAAGAACCAAATAGAAAAACTAGACATATTATAATCAGAAAGACAAAAATCCAAAGATAGAGACAAATATTGAAGGTAGCAAGATATAAGGAACTTACACATAAAGGATAACCAATAAGATTCTCACAGCCGACGCATTGTATGAGAGTCTATGAGCCAGAAGAGAATGATGAACTTCAGTTAAAAAAATGAGATGAATACATCTCCGAGAATACTCTGTTCAGATATACTATCATTTAGATTTGAAGCAACAATTCAGTGCTTCATGGATAGTCAACAGTTTATGGAATTAGTAATCCTGAAATCAGTTTTGCAAGAAGCATTAAAGGAACTTCTTTAGAATATTAGACACATTTCTCAGCACTTTGCCATTGAGTAAGGCATGGAGCTTAAGGTTTCCTTCTAGAAGATTAAGAAAGATGTATTCATTTCTAGTTTGATTATACTTTTTCAATAATGAAAATTTTCAGTAATAGTGAATGTTCTATTATAAATTCAGGTGATTTTGTTGCATCCGTGGAGATTTTTATTATAATCCAAATAACTGACTGGAGAGATAGCACAGCAGGTAGGGCGTTTGCTTTGCACGTGGCCAACACGGCCAATCCAAGTTCTATTCCTCCACCTCTCTCAGAAAGCCCGGCAGGCTACTGAGAGTATCTTGCCCATACCGCAAAGCCAGGCAAGCTATCCATGATGTATTCGATATACCAAACACAGTAATAAGTCTCTTTCACTTGTTAATGCAAACATTCAGGGATTTTCCATAACATTTTCTACCAAAAAGACTATATGTTTTAGGATAAATCAAAGTTTTATACTTTTATAAACATATTTATTTTTTCCTTAACAATTTATTAATTCCTCTGTCTGACTCATACTAAATTGCATAATCCTAATATTTATCAATTTTATGTTAATTCAAAAATGTACCAGCATAGAATTATTCACTATTAATCTTTGAAAAAAATTCAACTCATCATTGATTTAATAGTTTGTGTAATTTCACAAGTTTATCTTTTTTCATGATCATTTTTTAAATTTATTTATTGAATGACTGTGGGAAAAATTACAAAGATTTCAGGTTTAAGTCTTGATCACGCAATGATCAAACACCTTTCCCTTCACCAGTACTTATTTTTCACCACCAAGAACCCCAATCTACCCCCCTCCCAATGCCTGTGAGGCAGATGAATTCTACTTAACTCTCCATCTACTTTGATTACATTCATTATTTTGACAAAAGATGCACCATTACTGTTTAGAGTTTACATCCAACAATCAGAACTGCTGAAAAGGCATTGTGAAATAATTTGTTCTCTACAGCTATTATGAGAACCATATGATACCCAGGATATATATGTGCGATTTTGGATTTCTGATCTTTTACTTATTAAGTCTGGAGGGATTTCTGCCACAAGCCAGATAATTACGAGAATGGTTTCTGTGGCTCTGGAGCCATGGCCGTGCCACACGTGTGGGGCAACTTGTGACCTTGGTAAGGCGTGAGGACGAGCCAAGAATGTCCCCCTTCCCATGAGATTTCAGTTGCCCCATCACTGCTGGCTCATACCTGGCTTTCCAAAAAGCTCTGAGATGGCCGCCATCTGCTGCCCAGGGTGAAAAGGGCAGAAGGGAGCGACACCCCTTCCCTTCCAGGAAGACATAGTAACACTGATTAATGCATAGTCCATTCACTTTTCTGCCACAAGCTGCCGGGCTCTGCATTAAGTCCTTGTGCCTCTGGAGCCATGGCTGTGCTGGAGAGCCGCTTGTGGGGGGCCACAAGTTTATCTTTAATCAACAAATGACCAAAGTCATCAGAACCAGATTTTTTGTGTATTGAACAAAGTTTACATGAGTCAGGGGATAGCTGAAGGTCTTAGAGGAAAATGGACATTCTGATGTGGTATTAGAATGATAAAGTAAAAGTAAGTAAAGACCCTCCCGTTGATCATCGATTTGCTTGAGAGGGCCCAGTAACGTCTCCATTGGAGACTTTGTTGTTACTGTGTCTGGCATATCGAATACTCTACTCTCGGTAGCTTGCCGGGCTCTCCGAGAGGGGCGGAGGAATCGAACTCGGGTCGGCCATGTTGGCTGCGTGCAAGGCAAACGCCCTACCCACTGTGCTAATGATACGAGCATTAAAAGTATTTTCAATACCATTACTGCAATACAAATATTAAAAGGTTTTTAGAAATCTAAAAAACTAAAAATAAATATAGTAAAAATAAAGTTAAAACGATATTTCTTGAGAGATATCTTTAGCAATTCAATTCAGGTTAAGGAAAACTAAAACTAAACAAATAGAATAAGAATCATATTAAACTAAAAAGCTTCTACAAAAGAAATTTAACAAATATATGCACAGGTTAATGTTTATTTAACCAAATGTAAACTATATGGCAGTTTAGAGTATATATATATATATGGGATAAAGTTCTACATTCATCCTTTGAAATAGTAGTGCTATCTGAAGAAGATATCTTAAATATGGGCAAAAATAAGTACCTTGTATTATGGTATGGGGACTTTTCTATAGTCATGTTTAAAGTCTTAGGACTGTATGAAAATATCCAGAAAAAGTAGGAACATTAATGCTTAAAAAGCTAATTTGAGACAAGAAGAAAAAAATAAAGAAGAAAGCACAAATCACTTAGAATAACATCCCAGACTAATAGAGGACACTAATTGTCAAGCACATAATTGAAGTAATAGAAACAATGATGAAAAAATGGACAGCTTAGAACATTGCTGTAGAATACTGTAATTTCATTCAGGTTTGCCCAAGCGGTGTTTTTCACAGTACTCTAAACCAAATTATATCATGGGGAAGTAATGTGGTCATGTCTCATCATCCTCTGTAAAGTAATTGAGTAAAAGTTTGAGTTGAAAATGAATCAGGTAATAAATAGGGTCTATTAAAATGTTTCAAATATTTAAAATAAGCTACCCATTATGAGAAATTATTTTGCATGTTTTTCCTATATTCATGGAGTTTTTTTCAGTGATAGCTTGTTAAAAGGCAGCAGTGAGGAGAAGCTATTACTAGCATAAACTTACTGTGCACGTGGGCTGATTTTTTTTTGCACGAAGAATCTTCTCCAGTATTTTAAGATTTGCTCCAATTCATGTGTTGCTGTTGACATTTTGAGGTTGTGCCTAGTAACCTAGGCAACTGTTCTTATTTCTGTCCTAATTCACTTCTATTTACAGAGTTTATATAAATTCAATGGCCTTAACATTATTATTTAAGACAGCAGATTTTCAGACTAATGCACATATATAAATAAATATCAAAGTTATAAGAAATCTTAGTGACCAAATAAAGGCTACATTTTACTACTGCTTTAATTTGGTATCACTGAAATTGATAAATATAATAATTTATCTTTTAAAAGACAGCATAAAAGAGTACATGCGGAAATGGTTTGGGAGAGTACATGAGGAAATGGTTTGGGATAATAACATTGTTGAAATGGCAATACTCCCCAAAGAATTGTAGACATTCAATGTGATCCCTATAGGAATACACATGAAATTCTTCAAAGAAATGGATAAAACACTCCTGAAATTCATATGGAACAACAAACACCTGCGAATAGCTAAAGCAGTTCTTGGGAAAAAGAAGATGGGAGACTTCACCTTCCCCAACTTCAAACTCTACGACAAAGCAGTTATAATTAAAACAGCATGGTACTGGAACAAAGACAGAGCAGTGGACCAATGGAACAGGGTTGAATATCCTTATACATACCCGCAAATATACAACCATCTAGTGTTTGATAAAGAAGCAAGAAATGTAAAGTGGAGCAAAGAAATTCTCTTTAACAAATGGTGCTGGCAAAACTGGATGGCCACATGCAAAACGGTGGGTTCAGACCTCTACCTATCAACGTGCACAAAAGTCAGATTAAAATGGATTAAAGATCTCAACATCAGACTGGAATCCATAAGGTACATTGAAGACAAGGTCGGCCAAACCCTCTACGATATTGAAGTTAAAGGAATCTTCAAAGAGGACATGCCACAGGACAAGCAAGTGAAAGGAGAGATAAACAAATGGAACTATCTTAAAATAAGAAGCATCTGCACCTCAAAAGATACAGTGACCAGAATACAAAGACAACCTACAGAATGGGAAAGGATATTTGCCCAATACCCATCTGATAAGGGGTTGATATCAAGGATATACAAGACACTGGTTGAACGCTAAAATAAGAAAACATCCAACACCATCAGAAAATGGGTTGATGAAATGAACAGTGACTTTCTCAAATAAGAGATCCAAATATCCAAAAGGCACATGAAAAAATACTCTTGATCACTAATCATAAGGGAGACACAAATAAAAAAAATGAGATCACCTCACACCACAGAGACTGGCACATATCCAAAATAACAAAAGCAACCAGTGATGGTGAGGAACGTGGGGAGAAAGGGACTCTCCTTCACTGCTGTTGGGAATGCTGAGTGCTCCAGCCCTTTTGGAAAACAGTATGGACGCTTCTTAAAAAAATCAGAAATTGAGCTCCCGTTTGATCCAGCAATACCACTTATGGGATTATATCCCAGGGATGCAAAAAAGTATAGTAAAAATGACATCCGAACTTCTTTGTTCATTGCAGCACTTTTCACAATAGCCAGATTCTGGAAAAAGCTCTAGTACCCAAGAACAGATGACTGGTTAAAGAAACATTGGTACTTCTACACAATGGAATACTATGCAACTGTTAGAAAAGATTAAGTCATGAAATTTGCATATAAGTGGATCAACATGGAGAGTATTATGTTAAGTAAAATGAGAGAGAGAGAGAGAGAGAAAGAGAGAGAGAGAGAGAGACATAGAAATATTGCACTCCTTTGTGGAATATAAAGTAAAGAATGGGAGTCTTATACCCAAGAATAGTAGAGATGAATACCAGAATTGCTTCATGGCTTGGAAGCCGGCCTCACATGCTAGGGGAAAAGGAATCTCAGAAGTGACCACCAAGTATGGGGTGCTTGGAGGGTTTGCTCAAGATGGGAGATATGTGCTGAAAGTAGACTACAGACCAAATGATGGCCATTCAATACCTCTATTGCAAACCATAACACCCATAAGGAAAGAGATAGAGCAAAAGGGAATGCCCTACCACAGAGTTGGGGTGGGGGAGGTGGAATGGAGGATGGGATCGGGGTGGTGAGAAGGATCCCGGGATCATTGGTAGTGGAGAACGGGTACTGGTGATGGGATGGGTATTCATTGTATGACTGAAACATAAGCACGAAAGTTCCTAAGTCTGTAACTGTACCCCACGGTGGTTCATTAAATAAAAGTAAATAAATAAATAAATATAGGACAGCATAACATTATTAATCGAAGTATGACATAACTACTGGCAAAACGGTAATTGGGGGTTTTGGGCAACATTTGGCTGTGGTAATGGATTATTTCTGTCTTCGTACTTAGAAGGTACCCAGGTTGGTGCTCCGGAGACCAATTTTTTGGTTCCAGGATTGATCTAGAATCATCCATGCTCAAGACAAGCACCATAACCTCTGGATAACTCCTTGAAAAGGCAATTTCTTTTTGTTTTGTGCGTCACGCCTGGCAGTGTTCAGGCCTTTACGCCTGACTCTGTGCTCAGGAATTACTCCTAACTGTGCTTTAGGAACCAAATGATATACTGGGGATGAAACCCAGATGGGTCATGTGCAAGGCAAAAACTCTAAATGCTGTACTAATCACTCTAGCTCTTGGTAAGTTTTTAAGTGATTTTCCTCCCCTTTCCCTTCTCCTACTTATGATATGACAGCCAGGGGTTGCACATACACTTTATTTTAGTAATGACCCATTTGCTTGTGCTTTCTAAGAGATACATTCCAAATCCTGGTGTTTGTTGGAAGCTTCTTCAAAAAAAGAAATAAAGATGGCCAAAAGACACATGAAAAAATGCTCCACATCACTAATCATCAGGGAGATGTAAATCAAAACAACAATGAGATATAATCTCACATCACCAAGACTGGTACACATTCAAAAGAACAAAAACAAACAGTGCTGCAACAGATGTGAGGCCAAGGGAGGTTCTTTCACTGTTGGGAATGCTGACTGGTGCAATCTTTCTGGAAAACAATATGGACATTCTTTCAAAAGCTAGAAATTGAGTTTCCATATGACCCTGCAATACCATTTCTGGGAATATATCCTGACGGTGCAAAAAATCACAATAGAAATGACATCTGCACCTATATGTTCATTGCAGAACTGTTCACAATAGCCAAAATCTGGAAAGAACCTGAGTTCTAGATGAATGGTTAAAGAAACTATGGTACATCTACACAATGACATACCAAGCAGCTGTTAAAAGAGATGAACTTGCTTATAATAGATAGACATGGAGAGTATCATGCTAAGTGAAATGAGTCAGAAAGAGAGGGACATACATAGAAGGTCTGCACTCATTTGTGGAATATAAAATAACATAACATGACTGACACCCAAGGACAGTAGACAAAAGGGCCAGAAAGATTCTCCGTAGTTGGAAGCCCGCCTCATGAGCTGGGGGCTTGAGAAAGCTGGAATAGAGGAGGGATCACTCAGATCATGATGGAGGAATGACCAGGATGTGAGATGTGTGCTGAAAGTAGATAATGGACCAAACATGAAAACCTCTCAGTATCTGTATTGCAAACTATAATTCCCAAAAGTAGAGAGAGAGAATATGGGGGAAATTGTCTTCCATGCAGTCAGAGGGAGGGTGGGATAGGCATTGTATACTGTGGAGATTGGTAGCGCAGAATGTGCACTAGTGGAGAGATAGGTATTTGATCATTGTATGATTGTAACTCAAACATGAAAGCTTGTATCTCATGGTGAATCAATAAAAAAAAGAAAAATATTCATTTACCAATAGTGATTTTTGTTATTGCTGGCCCTCCCGTTGATCGTCGATTTGCTCGAGCGGGCCCAGTAACGTCTCCATTGGAGACTTTGTTGTTACTGTGTCTGGCATATCGAATACTCTCGGTAGCTTGCCAGGCTCTCCAAGAGGGGCGGAGGAATCGAACTCGGGTCGGCCATGTTGGCCGCTTGTAAGGCGAACGCCCTACCCGCTGTGCTATCATTGCTGATGCATTATAATTTGGAAGAATTTATAAATATGTGAGTTAAACATCTCATTGTAATGTGTAGCATCTTCAAATTCATGATTTATCTTTATAATGGTGGAATTATAACATCGATTCCATTTATGGTTTGCCTTGACAGTGGGCCTCAATGAGAACTTAAAGACAATGAAATTCCATAGTTTACAGGTGTTCAGCACTAGAAAAAAGTGTGGTTAGTTCCAGAAACTGGGATTTGTCCCAATCTGTAAGACTTACAATAACTACTGAAACTCTTTTGAGTTTAATTTTTTTCATTAGTAAAATCAAGAACAAATATTCAACAACCAAATTCGAAAACGTGTGCAATGTACCATACAACTTTGGATACTGTGCAAACTATAAAGTATAAAATAAAATTTTACATTTTAATCCATTTAAATAGAATATATGACAGTATTTCTTAGTATAATATTTTAGGATGCTTTAATGATTTGCCAAAAGCCTTGGTTTAAGGGAATCTAAGAATTTGATTATTTAATAGTTTATATCCAGGACTCTTCCAAACATGATTTTTTTTGGATAAAATTTGCCAATCTCACCCCTGAGAGGGAAACAGTAGCAGGGAGCTTTCTGGAAGAAATCAATTTCTCATTATTTGCAGATGACACAATACTGTACTTAGAGAAACCTAAAGTCCTTACCAAAAAGCTCCTAAAGACAATTTGTATCGTAGAGTGACAGGTTACAAAATCAATACCTAAAAGTCCCTGGCTTTCTTATATGTAAATAATGAATGAGAAGAAAGTGATATTTTAAAAATAAATCCCATTCAAAATTGTGCAACAGAAAATCAAGTGCCTTGGAATCTATTTAACTAAAGGACTTATACAAAGAAAACTCAAAATGCTACTTCAAGAAATAAAAGAGGATATGAGGAAATGGAAATACACCCTCTGCTCATGGATTGGGAGAATTAGCATCATCAAAATAGCAATAATTTCCTAAGCATTATACAGGTTTATTGTGGGCCCTACAAGTATACCATACCCATAACATTTTTTTCAGAGAAATTGATTAAACACTCCTAAAATTCATAGGGAATAATGATCCACCATAAATACCAAAATCAATCCTTGGGGGAAAAATGACAGACATCATCTTCCTCAACTTCAAACTCTACTAAAATGTGGCTGTAATTAAAACAGCATGGTACTGGAATAAAGACAGACCTTCAGACCAAAAGAATAGAGTTGATTATCCTGGCACAAACTAGAAAATATAAAATCACCTAATCTTTGATAAGGGTGCAAGAAATATGACGAAGAGGAAGGAAAGCCTCTTTCACAAGTGGTACTGGGAAAACTGGACAGCCACATGTAAAAAACTGAACTCTTACCTCTTCCTAATGCCATGAACAAAAGTCAGATCAAAATGGATTAAAGACCTGTATATCATGGTGTTTCACTAATAACAATTAAAAAAATAAAGCTTATAATCCCCCAAAATAAAAAAAGGAAGCAACCGAATTTTGAATAGCATTTATATCAAGAGCAAGATCTTTAATATCAAAACAAAAGTGCATCTTGCTTTTGACAAACTTTTAAAAGGCTCACATGACTCATTATCAGGAAAATGAAATAAAAATCAAATGAGAAAAAAATATACATCATACCTGAATTCATAAGGTACATAGAAGAAAACACAGGCAAAACCCTCCATGAAATTGAAACTCAAGGTATCTTCAAAATGAAACACCACTGATTAAGCAAGTGGAATCAAATATTAACAGCTGAGACTACATTAAACTAAGAAGCTTCTTTGCCTCAAAAGAAACAGTGACCAAAGACAGCTCATTGAATTAGAAAAACTATTCACCAAATACTCATGAGATAAGGAGTTAATATCAAAGGTAGACAAGGCACTGGTAGAACTTTACAAGGTAGACAAGGCACTGGTAGTACTTTACAAGAAAAAAAAAACACTTGACCCCATCAAAAACTGGGGAAAATTAATGAACAAAAACTTCCTCAAAGAAATTCAAATGGCCAAAAGGCACATAAAAATGCTCTGCACTACTAATTATCAGGGAGATGCAAATGAAAACAACAATGAGATATCATCTCACACCACAGAGATTGGCAAACATACAAATGAACAAGATTAACCAGTACTAGTGTGGATGCCAGGAGAAAGGGACCTTATTCATTGCTAATGGGAATGCTGACTAATCCAGCCTTTTGGAAAACAATATGAATATTGCTCAAACAACTAGAAATTGAGCTCCCATTGGACCCAGCAATACCAATTCTGGTAATATACTCTGGGGATAGAGAAACACAAAGCAGAAACACCATCTAAACCTCTATGTTCATTAAAACACTTCACAATAGCCAGAATCTGGAAACAACCTGAGTGGCGGAGAACAGTTGCTTGGATAAAGAAATTATAGTACATCTACATGAGAAAATAATACACGACTGTTAGGAAATGTGAGGTCATGAAGTTTTTCAATAAATGGATAGATTTGGATGGTATCATGCTGGGTTAAATGAGTCAGAAGAGGGACAGATATAGAATGATTGCATCCACTTTTGGGATATTAAAACATATATGTTATAACTATAACTGTCCTCCAGTTGTTCATTGATAGCTCAAGGGGGCCCAGTAACATTGTGAGACTTGTTACTGTGTTTGGCATATCGAATACGTCAGGGGTAGCTTGCCAGGCTTTGCCGTGCAGGCGTGATGCTCTCAGTAGCTTGCCAGGCTCTCCGAGAGGGGCAGAGGAATTGAACTCGGGTTGGCCGTGTTGGCCAAGCCGGCCGCGTGCAAGGCAAATGCCCTACTGGCTGTGCTATCGCTCCAGCCCAAAAAATACATGCAAGTAATATAAAAGGTTTGGCAAAATGGGTCAATGTGTGGGAGATGGAGAGTAGTTAAGATAAAGGAGGGTCCTTTATGACAGTACTACTTGGAAATGATCACTCTGGACAAGAGCTGAGTTTTGAAAACAGGTAAAGGAATATAGAAGATAACCTTTCAGCATCTATATCACAAACCATAATTCCTAAGATGAAAGAAAGAGAAAATGAGAGGAGAGAGGTGCTTGCCATAGAGGAAGGCTGGGGTGGGGCGTGGCTTAAAAGGGCGGGATGGAAACTGGCGACACTGGTGCTGGGAAATTACACTGGTAGACAGATGGGTGCTGGAACATTGTCTGACTGAAGCACAAACATGAACAATTTTGTAATGCTCTATCTCACGGCGATTCAATAAAAAAATGGAGCTTTCTAAAGAATGTTACGGAATGTTATGGAAATCTATAGTCAAATCATGCACCTGCATCACTTTGGAATATCTGATTACTCAGTATTAGTCCAGTATTAATTAGTGAGTGTTCTTAACTAAAATAATTATTAACTTCTACTGGTGTTTCTCCGTCACTTAATTAGAATGGACTATTGTTCTTTCTGTATTTCACTCTCATGGATCATGGGCTCTAAACCATTATTTGTTGGTTACAGACCTTTACAATTCCCAATAACATTCGTCACTGATGAGAGCAATAATAGATGTTCAGTCAAAAGTACTGGCATTGAAATGTAAAAAGGAAAACAATAAAAAAATAACAACTTCCTTCCTATTATTAAAAGTGACTAAAATTAGTTGTAGTCCTTTTTTATTATAGCATCACGATCACGATCACGACCACCCTGTTGTTCGTCGATTGCCTCGAGCAGGTGCCAGTAACGCCTTCTTCGTCCTAGCCCTGAGATTTTTTTTTAAAGTGCCATATTCAAGGCTTTTTCAGGGTTAGGAGAATGAGACCCATCATTGTTACTGGTATTTGGCATATTGGGTATACCACGGGGAGTTTGCCAGACTCTGCCGTGTGGGCAGGTTACATTTGGTAGCCTGCCAGTTTGACTGAATTAGGAATGAGATGATAAGATGTCCGGGAGCTGAGTGTGATAATCTCTGGATCCTGGCCGTTGTTGGAGTTACACGGCAGTTGGTGGGTGTAACTGTCTAGTTACTGGCAGGTCCAGTCCCAAACTGTACAGGCTTGGAGATCTCAGCCCCGGGTCCCACACACCTGGGTTCCTCTGTCAGTTCTTTTATGCGTGAGGCTCATCCAAGTGTGTGGAGAGTGCTCCCAGCAAGGCCTTGGCTGGGCCTCGGTGGTCTTCAGCTGTTGGGCCCTGGTGGAGACAGTCAGGCATAGGGTAGGAGACTCTGTCTTGTTCTCTCCCAGGAGCTGAGTGTGATGATCTCTGGATCCTGGCCATTGTTGGAGTTACACGGCAGTTGGTGGGTGTAACTATTATAGCATACTCTACGTAAAATACTTACTGAAAGGGAATATAATTCCTGGTAACAGTAGCAAATAAAAAGGAACCTAAGCACTTGTCTTGTGTAGTGGCCTAGGTTCTTCATTGAGTTATGATGCTCATCATCACGGTCATCACGGTCCTCCCATTGTTAATCGATTTGCTCGAGCGGGCCCAGTAACATCTCCATCATGAAACTTGTTGTTACTGTGTTTGGCATATCAAATACGTCACGGGTAGCTTGCCAGGCTCTGCCGTGCGGGCGTGATACTCTCGGTAGCTTGCTGGGCTGGAGCGATAGCACAGTGGTAGGGCGTTTGCCTTGTTGAGTTATGACATGAGTATAAAAATATTCTCAGTGCATTCCTATTTAAAAACTTATAGATATTTTTCCACCTAATGGTATATGGGAAATGTGTCAAAAGACACAATAAATCTTCACTTGATCACTTGATCACTTGACATCCTGGTAGTCATAGATTTGCTTGAGGGGGCACCATTAACATCTCCATTTATCCCTGTCATGTGCTTGTGTAGACGCCAATGGCGTCTGCTTCTAGAAACACGAACTGCCTCAAACCGATGGTTCCAGGTCTTGACAAAGAAGTCTGATGATCTCGTAGGTGGGTAGCCATGCAATCTTTTGATGCCCCATGAAACCCAGTTGGTAATGGCACTAGTCCAGCATAGTCTCCAAATCTCATTACATGTCCAGCCCTTCTGATTTTCGACACCATGGCAAACGAGACAGCGTCCCTGATTCTCGATCATCGACAGAGGTTGGAACATTGAATTCTTTCTCTCATTTAAGTGAAGTGTGATACTCTAAGCATAGTTGTGTCGATTCCTCTTTGGGAAAACCAAATAGCATTCTCATTCTGTTTTCATAGGGCTCAGGTCTCTGAGGCGTATGTTAATGCAGGAAGAACAGTGGAATCGAAGAGATTTGCCCAGAGCCGGAGATTCTTCGTCCTCTTAGCTATTTCTTCAATGCTCTTGAAGGCATTCCAAGACACTCTCTTCCTCCTTCACCTTCCTCAGGTGCCATGTTATTCATCATGTTGACTTCTCAACCTAGATACACATAACTGTTGAATTCGGAGATGTTCATTCCAATGAGAGTTAATGGAATGTCAGGAAGGAGACCGTTTCTCATAAACATTGTCTTCATCAGATTCAGCTGTAGTTCGACCTTTCCACACTCACAGTTGGAGTCGACCAACATTTGTGCCGCTTGGCTAAGGTTTGGTGTTATTAGAACGATGTCATCAGCAAAGCAGAGGTGGTGTAGTTGCTGACCGTCTATCTTTACTCCCATTCCTTCCGATTCCAGTTGTTGCATGATGTTCTCGAGGGTAGCACTGAAGAGTTTTGGTGAAATGGTATCACCCTACTGACCCCCTCTCTTGACATGGATAATCACTTCCTTGTAGAATGGTGAGATCCTGGTAGTGAATCTGTAATACAGCTCACAGAGGATCCTGATGTATGAGTTTGAACACCCTGTTTGAGTAGGGCTTCTATGACTGCTTCAGTCTCCACAGAATCAAAGGCCTTCTTTAAATCAATGAACATTAGACAAACTGGCATCTTGAACTCCTGAGAAACCTCAATGAGCTTGATTATCATATGGGTATGGTCGATTGTGCTGAATCCTTTTTCAGAACCTGGTTTGCTTGCATGGTTGTTCTTCACTGAGTGTTCTGCCAATCCTATTCAGGATGACTTGAACAGCTTGTAGATGACAGACAACAGGCAGATCGGGAAATAATTGCCAATGTCATGGATGTCACCCTTCTTGTACAGTAGTGCAGTCCTGCTGATTTTACATTGGGATGGAACCTTGCATTCAGACAGGTAGCATGTGATGAACCGAGTATTGATGAGTACTGATGGCAGGTTCTTCAGGTGTTCACATATGACCTTATCTGGGTTGCTTTACCAATGAAATGGCATGTTGGATTTCGGAAGGGAGAATGTTGGGAACGACATATTATCCATCCTGCGGAATTTGTCATGTGGGCAGGTGGATGTGGCTATGGAAGAGATCTGAGTAGAAGTCATGGATAATCTTCTCCATTGCCCTTCTAGAAGATGTGATAGATCCATCAGGACGTCGGAGGGCAGTCGTAGTGGTCTTGTAGTTGGCAAAGGGCAGGTGGGCATTGCGAATGCTTTTCCCGGCTTCTGCTGCATCTGCCAGCACGGTTTATCTTCTCTTTGAGGTATTCCTTTATCGCTTTTCAGCAGTGCTTTGTGAGCTCAGACATTTGCTTGCGGTTGTCTGAGGCTTGCACCAAGCCAATTTGGTGAATGAGCTCAAGAATTTTCGAAGACAGGCGTCTTTTTGTGTCTATCTCTCTATCTCTTGGCATTCCTTGCACAATCATGGAGGTGCTGAACCAGTCGATCGTATTCCTCATCAATGTTGTCAACGGTGGCATCTTCCCGATGTTGCTGCAATGGTGCCAAAGAGCTCCCAGTTGGTGGTCGTTCTGGGAGTTCTCTTCTTAAACTTTGCAGCCCTGTCTCCCTGCTCAGTGAAGTAGAATTTTGCACGAAGGAGACGGTGGTCTGATCCCATTTGGAATTTTAGAACAACAGCAACATAGGTCAGGGAAAAACATCAATTGAATATGATGTGTTTAATTTTGTTGTGAACTGTCCACCAGGAGACTCCCATGTGCAACATTTAGATTCGGCCTTCTGGAACTGTGAGTTACCATGGACGATCTTGGTTGACATTATGAACTTACACAGTCTCTCACCAAGTTGGTTCCATTTTAGGACTTGGGTCCTGATGTGGAGTTCTTCAGCTGATCTTCTCAGTCCTATCTTGGCACTAAAATCACCCACAATGATCTTATAGAAGGTGTGGTCTTCTTTATAGAACTTCTCCAGCTCCATGTAGAACTTCTCATTTTCTCCTTCATCATAATTGGATGTTGGTGCTTAGACAACAAAGATAGAAACTGCTGGCAGTGAGCCACATCTATTCAAGTGTAATCATCCGATTTGGGTTGTTAGGCTTCAGATGAATCAATGCTCATGGACAAGTTCATTTTGACAAGGAAACCAATACCACCAATACCTCTTTAATCATATGTTACAAGAAACAGTTCTTCTCTAGTGTTGAAAATTGCTTGATGTGATTAATGCCTTCTCGTCTTGGTCAGACCAATGATGTTGTACTTGATCTTTCACCCTTGTTCCAGGGTACACCCTTGTATCAGGTTCTCACTGGATACATCTGATGCCAGTGTACGTGCATAAGTCTAATAAATCTAATAAAAATTTAGGATTTCTAGATAAAATATGGAAACAGAGTGCCAGAGAGATAGTTCAGTGGGTAAAGCACACACATGCAGGAAGCTTAGTGTCAATTCCTATCATCATATGCTTTTTCAAGTACTTTCAGTGTCCCAAGCACAGAATCGGGTAGAATTCCCAAGATCTCACAGACATGAACCCCAAAACAATAATAAGAAAAAGGATAGTCTCAAAATGGTGTGATATAGATAAAAGTTTAAGAAATATGGAACTGTTAGAGATACAAGCTGCTTGAAATGTTTATCAAAATCCTAGCTAATCATGGTTTTGATACTGGTCATATAATTCATTTTGGGGACAATTTTCTTCTATCTCCTAGTCAGTCATATAACAACAAAATAAGTTGCAAAATCACATTAGGAGGTGCAATTGAGTTTCTTTTTTTTATGTCAGACAATACTCTTCCAAATGAAAAAGAAAATGTGTATTTTTTTTCTGCCTTACGCAGGCTTTTATGGCATCCTTTATACTGTTTTCTCTCATTCCATCAATGATATATTGGATGTGTTGAGGTTCTGGGTGGTTGTTTGCTTGTTAGTAGTGAATCCAGCCTTTTTACACAATGTCCCCTGTGAATTGACAAGTGGTAATTACTAAAGTTCTTAGTCTAAAACATAATTCACTTACCACAGAAGTTGCATAAAACTGAGCCTCTGTGATTTTATTAATAAAGCCAGAATAATATCAATGTAGCAAAGTTAATGTGATAATTCAACAGTATAAATGAAGTGACTATATATCTCGATGTTCCCCAAGAGTAGTGGCTGAGAATGGAAGACAGTTAATTTGGGAAACAGATCTTAGAAAATATAACTGGGAACCTTGGGGGAAAATGCATCAGAAAAAAGTGAAGAGACAACTAATTCAAAGATTGAATTTAATTAGATCACTGCTGTAAGTATCAGTGCTTGGTCTCCCCGGGTAACTTTTGCAGATCTATAGAAAATACATTTTAAACTGTTTCATCCAAGGAATGGAAGAGGATAAATTAGTCAGGGGTTTCTCTGTAGGGTGATAATGGCTCATGTATGTATCATAATGTCTAAACAGTTTCCACAGGGATTCTACATTGCAACTTAAGAAAGCCTACGGAAACAAATGAATGAGATCCACACTATTTAGAATGTATTCAGGGGAGATTTATGAGAGAACAGAGTGATCAGATTGAATATAATATTGCTCCAGGAAAGTTCAATGGTCATGGATTTATCTTGCTATCAGAAATGGTAAGAGTGTTACCTAGAGGTGTTCCAATTGAACGTTATGATCACAAAACTATGCATAGTGAAACACAAGTCCCAGAAGTAGAAGAATGTCAGGCTAATTTCTACATGACCATCTGAAATGACTTTGCAAAAGAGACTTAAATTGTATAACTATAAAAAATCTATGTCATGTAGAAATGAGATGTCATCTATAGAACTACGTTTGCATTTTGTGGGGTGGCTAGAAAGGGATTTTGAGACACTGGTGTAGGGAAGTAGGTACTTTGCTGATGAGTGTGGTGCTGGGATAACCTGCATGAAAATTAATTACCAATGGTATTGTAAATCCTGGTCCCTCAATCAAATGGCAAAAGAAAACAAATATTATTAATCGATTTCATAACCCACCATTAAATAGGTGGTCAACTAGATGACCTATAGGATTTTCCCCAAAAAAATTACAAATAAAAATAGTAGTAAGAAGAAGCTCAATTTCTGAGTGTATGATTTTTAAGTTTATAAAACACTCTCATGGGCATCAACTTCTCTGAAGTTATAAATTATGCCATGAGGTATAGAAAATTATCATCTCTTCAAATGAACATATTGATTTTTTGTACATTTGCGACTCTCAACCAAGGTTTTATTACCAACACGTGATAAGGCAGAAAAAGAACAGCCACATATTATTCCATCCCCAGTGTCTAAAAGGATATATTTACTTTTACAAAATTCATCCTGTATAGTAATTAGTTGGGAAGTCCAGGCATCTACTTTTCATGTTCACTGGCTCAACACTGATTTAAGTGAATCACTCACTCACTTCACTGACAGCATGAACAAAGGTTACTGTCAGAGAAATTCATTTCCAATTCCACTAGCATTAGCAAGATTTGACTTTTTAACCAAGAATTCCTTCTGGTTTGAAGAAAAGTGCTGTAGACTCCATGCAACTCTTGACAGTTCCCAACATGAACTAGATTCTACAGGACTAGTCACTGTCACTGTCACTGTTCTCCTCTTGTTCATCTGTTTGCTCGAGTGGGCCCAGTAACATTGTGAGACTTGTTGTTACTGTGTTTGGCATATCGAATACAACACGGGGAGTTTGCCGGGCTTTGCAGTGCAGGCGAGATACTTTAGAGAGCTTGCTGGGTTCTCCGAGAGGAGCAGAGGAATTGAATTTGGATTGACCAGGTCGACCATGTGCAAGTCAAACGCCCTACTCGCTGTTCATAAATAGCCCTATCACTATTTATCAGTGATATAAATATTTATATTGCTATGGCTATTTATCAGTGATAATAAAGTCAGATTTTCTAATAAAAATCAGGTGACAGATAAATATCATCTTAGATGACTGAGTAACTGAAAATAAGTAAACTTTTATCTTTTCTGTCACTAAATCTTTTCACTGAATTTAACTAATTTAGATGATAATAAGGAATAATTATGATAATTATACTATTGATTCTATGACAATAAATCATAATCATAACTATCATTGAGAACTTGCTTTGTATTATGCATTATATTGAGATTTCAATGAGCAACTCACTAATTTTCACAATTAACTTGATATGCAAAGGTTCATTCACAAACTTTTTATGACAATTCAGGAAAAAAATGCTCAGTGTTTCTACATTCTTTAAGTAGAATCAATATAGAAGAAACCCTCCTTCCCAACTGCACCAGAGGTTACATAAATTATTCCAACATACGTGGTCTAGAAGAAGTTACCCACCTTCATAACAATGAAATACAAGAGAACAATTGGCATCCTTACTTTACAAATCAGGAGTTTTAAGTAGAGAAAGCAAAAGTGAGTTTCCCAAATCACAGAAAACAATTGTACTTATATTGATACATTTTCAGCAGTTTTCACCTATATTCTATATTGCCTGTCTTTCAGACCCGTATTCTGTAGTCTCATAAGTAATTGTAAGTATTGTGGAAAATAAACCAACTTTCACATATTCTCATAGACTAGGTGTAAGTAAGGTGAAGTGGGACATAATAGTAATTTAGGTATCAGCATCTTTATCTTGCATTCTGAGCATGTGTATGTAAATGTGTGTTGTAGGGAGGAATAGAAGGAGGAAAGCAGAAAGAAATAAGAGGACCATCACTTTTAAAATGCCCACTCCCTCTAAGATCTAAGAGTGGGTTTACAATCTATTCACTTGTCTTTTCTCTCTAAATACACATGTAAACATTTAACTTTTATCACTGCTATAAAAATTAAATGTGGGAAGGAGTGATTTACCACCTGACCCAATGAGGACTCTCTGTAGAATTCTCAAGACAAACAAAACAATCGCCCCCAGCCCTCCAGCCCACTGCTGCCCATGCATTGACAGATATTTCTCCCTGAGCTTTGCAAAAAAAGCTCCAAATCTAGAATTATCGCCTCTGAGAGACCTGGATTGACAAAAAATCAAGCACAGCTCACAGCTCTGCCCCAGAGAGGTGACATACCCGGTCAGTTTTCCCTTCGGTTTGAATGCTGGTATGACTGCGGACCTCATGTTCCTCTTCCAGGTCAGACACCTCCTCCAGTTCCTCTGGGGTCTATAAGGATGAGAGGAAATCTTGTTAGTGGCAAGAAAAAGTGGTGCACACATTTTGGAACATAATCTGGTAGTGGCATAATCTGGGCTGGAGTGATAGCACAGTGGTAGGGCGTTTGCCTTGCACACAGCCAGCCTGGCGGAGCCGGGTTCGATTCCTCCGACCCTCTCGGAGAGCCTGGCAAGCTACCGAGAGTATTCAATATGCCAAACATAGTAACAAGAAGTCTCACAGTGGAGATGTTACTGGGCCCGCTTGAGCAAATCGATGAACAACGGGAGGACAAACAGAATCTGGTAGTACGTCTGAAAGAAAACCTCGAGACAAATATAGCCTAGCAGTTGCATAGTTTGTTATTCTCCAAGAGAAAAGAAAAAAATGTCCACACAAAACCTGTAAAGAAATATTCAGAACAATATTTTCCACAATATCCCAAAAGTAAAAGCACTCATATATTTATCAATGATGGGAAAAATGTAGTAAATTTATACAATAGAATATTATTTAGCAATGATATTATTTCACTGTACGAAAAGCAAACAAGTACTGATACAAGCTGCTTCATGGGTGAATCCTGAAAATACAAAGTCAAAGCAGTCAATCACAAAATATCAGAGTTTATCTGATTTCATTTATATGAAAGGAAAATTAATAGAGACAAGTTGATGAGAGGGTCCTAAGGAAGGGGTGAGAGACTTTGCGGGAGAGGGGGCAATATGGCTAGAGGATGAGGTTTTTCTTTGAGGGACTAACAATGCTCAGGGCTTGGGGGTGATTCTTAAAATCCTGTGAACACATTAAAACCCACCATTTCATATTCAAAAAATGGTAAGTTTTATGACATACGAACCATAGAGTGATAGCACAGCAGGTAGGGCAGTTGCCTTGCACGTGCCTGACCCGGTTTCGATTCCTCTGTCCATCTCAGAGAGCCCCGCAAGAGACCGAGAGTATCCCGCCCGCACAGCAGAGCCTGGCAAGCTCCCCATGGTGTATTCGATATGCCAAAAACAGTAACAACAAGTCTCGCGATGGAGACGTTGGTGCCCGCTCGAGCAAATCCATGAACTATGGGAGGACAGTGCTACAGTGCACTGCTACGAACCATAGAAATAAATTGTTTAAGACCAAAATCCAAAATGGTCATAATGTTTTTTTCTCTGTGAGCAGCACCTATTACTGATGGTTACCACAGATGGTTACTCATGATTCTAGGTAAAACAGAATATCAAAATGTCATGAATATGATTGCGAATGAAGATCTTTAAGATCTTAAATTATAATTTAATAGAAAGAGATGTGTCCTTTCTAACTAGCTATTACTCCCATTCTCCCTTTCCCATTTATATTTCCAGTTAAACACATCTTTCTTTTTATTCTTTTAAATCTTGAAAATCTTTTGCAGCAATTTTCTGCTTTCCAAAAAGACACATTGATTAATTTTCTGTAGGTAGTTTTTTGTTATGTGATAGATCAACAATTTAAAAAATTACATGTTTCGGTAATTTCAGTAATTCAGTGAGCAGAATTTTGCCTAGTTTTCAATACTTAAGACTAGTTAAGCTTAAAGAGAGAAAAAAAAACATTATTTCTTTTCTCTTGACTCATACTGAAATATTTCTTGATCCAAATCCCATGATTAGCTCATCTTTTTCTATATAGCCTCATGTGAGTTCGAACTATAGGTGCATGACCTGTGTGTTCAGTAGCTGAGAACCCTTCCCTTAGCCACATACAGCAACAAACAAAGGAACAAGGAACAGCGGAACAGGGGCCCAGTCTGTTTGCTAACCAGTGACTGTTTATTTCTTCTTTCTCTCTTACAGCAGAGTTGTATAGAGAGATCACATAGGTGAGGTTGAACATTATCATAACAATAAGCAGATATAAAGCCACTCTTTCAGGGGAAGTTGTTCTAGGAGATAGATTATCTAGGGGACAAAATCTCATCTGGGGATTCAGCACTCGAGATTACTAGGAGATCCAATCAAGGGCAGAATTCTCCATCTAAGGCTGGATTGCTGTATTCTTTCTTTAGCTAGTTAATTTACTTCTTAATAATATTTATGAACTTTGTATAAACACAGTACGAGATATATTAAACTCAAAGGGTGAGTCTTCCTGGGGCTATCTCGCTATGTATCCCTATCTACTGTGATAGGGCTGGAGTGATAGCACAGTGGTAGGGCATTTGCCTTGCGCGTAGATAGCCTGGCCAACCCGGGTTCAATTCCTCCGCCCCTCTCGGAGAGCCTGGCAAGCTACTGAGAGTATGTTCGATATGCCAAACACAGTAACAACAAGTCTCAAAATGGGGACGTTACTGGGCCCACTCAAGCAAATTGATGAACAACGGGAGAACAGACAGTGTTTGTATCCCTATCTACAGTCTCCTTGGGCCAGTTTGGTCTTTCCTAACCCCAGCAGGGTCCTTATTCAGTTACTTCTTTTTCCTCATGACAGAGTGTCCTCCATGACTCTGCTCTTAACTTATTATATTTCTTATAGCGCTTATCCCTTTTGAATGTCAAGGTAGCTTATAGTTTTCCCTGGATCCCTTGGCCAAACCCTCTTTTTTGGGGTGTTAGGAACTAAGGACAACTGAGTCTTGAGTAAAGCAAATATAATGGATTCCCAGGAGTAAATATTATCTAGAGTCACCTCCCAAGTTAAAAATATCATAGATTTCTGTATGAATATAAAATAGGACATTACTAAACCATGAAAAGGACATCAAGGAAAGAGAAAAGCAATATCGGATTAGGAGTGCCTGATGGGATTGGATGTGCCTCAGGAGCACTATGGTGGGAGTAACTCAATAAATCTTAGGTCTCTGCAAGAGGAGCAATAACAAACCAATCTTATACAATATCCTGAGATTATGGGAGACCTGGAGGATGGATGTTAAGGCACCCTAATGGCCCCATTCTCACAGCTCACAGTGATCGAGTTTCCCCAATTTGTCTTTCATAATCCCAGTAACTTTCTGTGTGTCCACATTGTCAAGGTGCACAGAGCCAGGCCCAAGAGAGAAAGACATTTTTCCATGTGACAGATGACTCTCATCAGGCAGGTCCACTGCCCTGCCCTGCCTGACAAGACTGTCACAAACAGCTTAAATGCCAAAGGCCTTGGCTGAGTGGGAAGCTCAAGAGTTGGTGCCCTGGCCTGGTAGGTTTGGGTCTGTGACTTCATCCCTGGCACTGTGTGGCCCTTTGAGCACTGCCAAGACCCTCTACCCTAAGAAAACCTTCCTAAAATGATTCTTTTCCCTTTGCCTCTGTAAATTAAATATTATTCGATTTGAAGACAGCAGCAAAGCAGGTAAACATCTCATTCATGGTCAAGTGTCCACCCTTGGCCCAATTTCTTCTCGAAGCATTTCTTGATTCTCTATTATTTTATTGTACACTCACTACTGATTCAGAACTGTGTAACTGTTTACTCTGTAACTCCCAGGATGTCACCACAATCATCATGTCACAGAAATCCAGAAACAAGTTTTTCAATCCATGAAGCAGATTGTTAATGATAACCAAAACCAAAGTGTATCAACAGTGAATAATTGTCACATGTCATCTTCATATTTTCTATATTTCAAACTGAATTGTTCGAAGTTTTTCTTATTTTGAGGTTTGTATTACCTTAAACTCACTGGAACAAGGCTATTTATTTTAGGCATATGATTTACTACATGTGTCAGGTAATAATAATGTTTCAGATACACAATCATCCAGTACTATGCAACAATGATTTTAAGATAGGAGCCATGGCAGATTTGGGATTACCCTCCATAATGCCAGATACAAGTGCTGATGAGGCACAAGAGGCTTTAGTCCAAGAGTTCTGGACTTTTGTGAGCTATACTATTCAGATGCCAGAATTAAATCTGGCATAAATAAGGTGCCATCCGGGGGTTGGAGAGATAGAACAGTGGGTAGGGCAGCTTGCTTGTTCAATCCTCAGCACCACATACGGTCCCCCAGGTCCACTAGGAGTAATCCCTGTGTGCAGAGCCAAGAATAAGCCTTGAGTACTTCTGAGTGAGACCCTGAAACATATCTATACCTATACCTACATATATATGGTATTCTTTTTTTAAAATTTATTTATTTATTTATTTATTTTTACTTTTTGTATCACACCCAGTGATGCACATGGGTTACTCCTGGCTCATGCACTCAGGAATTACTCCTGGCAGTGCTTGGGGGACCATATAGGATATGCTGGGAATCGAACTCGGGTCAGTCATGTGCAAGGCAAATGCCCTACCTGCTATGCTATCACTCCAGCCCCTATATGGTATTCTTCTGAGAGAGGGATAACACCAAGTTTCCTAGTCAGGGGTGAACTGGCCCAGGTGCTTAATAGATATTTGTCAATCATAATTGCAATTTAAAAATAGCTTGACAAAAATTAATGAAATGTATGTTTTAATTCAGAACATTCAGAACATTCGCGGCCGCGCGACTTCTTATCAAAACTTTTCTTTATGACATCTTATTATCTCATTCCTACTTTGGACAAACTTGCAGGCTATCAAATGTAGCCTGCCCACAGGGCAGAGTCTGGCAAACTCCCCGTGGCGTAGCAAATATGCCAAATACCAGTAACAATGATGGGTCTCATTCTCCTAAAGAGCCGTGAATATAATCTCAGGGCTAGGATGAAAGAGACGTTACTAGGGCCTGCTCGAGGCAATCGACGATTAACAGGATGATGAAATGAAATGAAAAAAAAATTCAGAACTTAAACTCTAAGCATTGATATCTATTCTACAAAATCTTGGTGAAAACTATGTGAATTTAGGTCTTCTGATAAACAACCAACAAAAGCCAAAAGTTATATCTCTCTATACCTGGCTGAATACCTAACTCAAACCCGAGCAAGTTTGTCTAAGACGTTGCTGTTCATTTCTATACTGCCAAATCTGTTCCTTTCTAATTAGAAAGTTCAGTCAATGCAAACTGTTAGCTAAGTTCAAATTGTACATCAAACTTCAGAGTAACTAATGTCTTAGATTCAGTTTCATCTCGAAGATTATTTAAGCAGTTCTTTTTATTTATATTAAATCACCATGAGATAAAGTCACAAAACTTTCATGTTTTAATTTCAGTCAGAGTGATGGAACACCCATCCCCCCACCATCCCTCCACATTTTCTACCACCAATATTCTCAGGATCCCTCCCGCCTCCCCCGCCTCCCACCCCTTCCACTGCCTCTGTGGCAGACAATGGCCCTTTTACTCTCTCTACTGAGGGGCATTATGGTTTGCAATACAGATTACAGATAAGAGGCCGTCATGTTTGGTCCTTTATCTTCTTTCAGCACACATCTCCCATCCCAAGCAATCCCTCCGACTATCATTGACTTAGTTATCCCTTCTCTATCCTAACTGCCTTCTCCCCCAGCACATAAAGCAGGCTTGTAGCCATGGAATAATCTTCCTGGCCCTTGTTCTTGAGTGTTAGTCTTTTATTATGATATTTTATATTCCACAAATGAGTGCAGTCATTCTATGTTTGTCCCTTTCCGACTCATTTCACTTAGCGTGATACTTTCCATGGCCATCCACTTATAAGTAAGTTTCACGACTTCATCTTTGCACTAAGTATTACCCATTCCTTTCCATTTACATTAACTGATTCTTTTGGGATATTAATATCCTACAATGATGGTCTCCATTATGCTGAGTGATTGTTATACACAATTTGAGCTCAGTAAAGTTCTTTGCTGAAACTGTGAGCGGTTATGATCCCAGAGCAACTTTCTCTCATTAGGAATAAAAAGCAGAAGTTCACCATTGTGGAACTCTGACACAGTCACATATTTCATTGTAATTTTTGTATACTCTTCTAACTACAAAGACTTTGAAATAGGATCTTTATAGTAATTAACTTTCTTGATATACAGCCAGCTCTGAAAATTTCCATTAATCAAATTCCCTTTCTTTCTCAAGTTTTGCAATGGGAATCTGTCCGCTGTCCCTACTGTGATGTTTCTTATATATCAGTTGTTCATTACTTGGGAAATATTCTCTCGTGTGCTAATTCAAAACTTCATCATTGCTTACAATACTTTGGTCAACCCCAAAATACAGTAACAACAGAAATTAAAAACAATTCAAAAGTCAAGTATTATTTTTGTTGTTGACACTGCAAGTAGAAGTAAGCTTATCACCTATGCCTACACACTGCTGCGGGGAGTTTGTTTTGATTTTATATCGCTTTTCTTTAATAGAGAGCTAATAGATTCCTTTCAAAGTTACCACATCTCACCTCTTCTTTTCCTGAGAAGTAATTCTCTCCCTTATGCCTACACACTCCTGTGGGGAGTTTGTTTGGTTTTGTATAGTTTTTCTTTAATAGAGAGCTCAGTTTTGTTTCAAAGATACCACATCTCACCTCTTCTTTTCCTCAACAAAATTAATAGGGAGGGGGGCTTTCTAAACACTTGCTGGTGGCATTTTGCACTCTATATTGCAAGCAGTTGGATGCCACAACAAAACCAAAAAGTTAACGGCACATTGTATAGTTTAAATTCAGAAGAAATTAAAAAAAATAATAGTTTACTCAAATCACTTTTGGAGTGATATGGTAGCTTCTTCATGAATAGAGGCAAATAATAAATGGAAGAGAAAATATTTTTAAAGGGAGGAGAGAGGATAGCTACAATTTACTTTCTTGATATTTCACCAGTCATGTAGCATCTGAATAAAATCCATTGATCAATATCCCTTTATTTTCCATGTTTTGCAACAGATATTTACACTATAAAATACACTTAAAAATAACTTTAACACATCTTGAAACTTTGAAAGTTTCACCGATGTCCAAAAATATAGTTTAGTGATGGAGCACCAGCCCTGCAAATGTGAGAACCTGTGTTCAATCACTGGTAGCAGAAAAAAAAAAAAAGGAAAGATAAGAACATAAGTTTAACATCAGAAAAAATGTGTTTCTGTGTTTCTGATTGATTTCCGTTGTGTGGGTAGGAAGACTAAGAGACAGTGTCAAGTAATAAAAAAAAAAGATCTGTTATGTTGAGTAGTGCAGGCCTGGTTACAATACTGGTCCTTGAGATGCTTATGATGGAACTTTCTGCAATGTATGTATCTTAAAAAATTTTGGGGGTATTCTCAGAACAAAATTATAGATAATTCTTGGCCTCGGTGCCGGTGAATAAATCATTTGCCTTGCATATACCTAACTTGAGTCAATCTTCAACACCACATACAGTATACTGAACTCTATCTGGAATGATTTCTGATTGCAGAGCCAGGAGGAAGCTCTACAAGACACTAAATATGACTCAAAAACAAAAGAAAATAATTAAAAAAAAACAGTTTCTTATGAGACATTTTTCCTAGAATGTGCTAATAACCTAGTCCATTAACTAAATAGTAATAATACATGTCAACAGCACTGAGAATGTATACACAAAAAGACACATATTTTGTCTTCAAACATTTCCAAATGTCTCCTAATGATAATGAAGGGGAATTCACTGGTTGACAATAACTGATCTAAAATATGGTTTCTTTAACCTAACAAAGGTGTAAGTGTAAAGGACATAAAAACCCATATATTTAAATTTCTATATGCAGCCGACACGGCCGACCCGAGTTCGATTCCTCCGCCCCTCTCAGAGAGCTTGGCAAGCTACCGAGAGTATCTCGCCCACACAGCAGAGCCTGGCAAGCTCCCCGTGACATATTCGATATGCCAAACACAGTAACAACAAAAGTCTCCAATGAAGATGTTACTGGGCCCGCTCAAGCAAATCGATGATCAACGGGAGGGTCTTTACCTTTACCTTTTACATTTTATATATTCATATTTTAATTAATTCTATTTATATTGTAGCACTGTAGCACTGTCCTCTCATTGTTCATTGATTTGCTCTAGCGGGCACCAGTAATGTCTCCATTGTGAGATTTGTTGTTACTGTTTTTGGCATATCGAATATGCCTCAGGGAGCTTGCCAGGCTCTGCTGCTGTGCTGGTGGGATACTCTCAGTAGCTTGCCGGGCTCTACTGGAGGGATGGTAGAATCGAAGCTGGGTGGGCTGCATGCAAGGCAGATGCCCTTCCTGCTGAGCTATTGCTCCAGCCTAGGGTCTGAGTTCTCTATATTGTCAAAGAAACAGGATGGAGCAATAGCACAGCGGTAGGGCGTTTTGCCTTGTGTGCAGCCAGCCCAGCTGAGCCAGGTTCGATTCCTCTGCCCCTCTCTGAGAGCCTGGAAAACTACCGAGAGTATCTTGCCTGCAAGGCAAAGGCTGGCAAGCTACCTGTGATGTATTCAATATGCCAAACACAGTAATGACATGTCTCAAAATGGAGACGTTACTGGCCCACTGGGGCAAATTGATGAACAATGGGAGGACAGTGCTACAATGTTATTCATGTTAATTTATATAAATTTCTATATTATAAATTAAATTTTAAAGAAAAAATTAGTTTACCTAGTAGCTATACATATAAAAGTATTTTCTTCTTGTACATATGAATGTTTGGACTAAAATTATATGTATACCTCAAATACCATTATGGTTACAAGACAGAAGAGGGCACTATTTATGCATTTTAGTTATAAGCAAATAACTGTAAGAAAGTATCAATAAATTTTGAAAATAAAATCACAAGCTTGGTTGCTATCTTAATTCCAGCATTTAATAATAAGCTTTTATTTTTTGACATTTCTTTTTAATATTTCGCTCATAACAAATTACCAAAAGATATAAAGTCTAAATTCACTTGGTCAGAATAAATAGGTTAGAAAAACCATGACAATCTTTGATGATTTTTTAATAGAGATACTCATAAGCTATTACAATAGGTTCTGCAAATTTAAAGAAAGTATAATCCTTGCCCTCTCTGAGACATTAGGGGCAAAAGTACTCATGGAATTACAAAATATCATGTAGAGTCATTAGATATGATGCTGAAATTAAGGACATATCCTTAATTTTTCTGTCTGATAATTCTTTTCCATTTTCCTTTCTAATTCAACATCTATGAAAGACACCATTACAAAGTATTCGTGATTGGGTTTCAGTTATACAATGTTCGATTGCTCATCCTTCCACCAGCATACATTTCCCACCACCATCTGATATTTCTAAAGAAATAGCAAACATGAGCACAGAATGAATATTAAATGCCCAAAGGTAACAAAGCAAGATGTACCGTCTATATTGTCAAAAAAAAAAAGGATTGTGTTATGGTGGTGGATTCATGGACTTGATGATAGGATAGCTGAATTTTCATTCTAATATTACCATCAATTATTTGCCTGTTGTTAAGCATAGATTTTCTTTGCTTTATTATTCATTTTTAAAATGGGAATGGGAAGTAAGACTTGGTAGTTTATGTAAGTTCTTCTAGTTTTAAGATTTTATGCATTAATGTTTAAAAGTATAACATTAATCTAGGTGAAATGTTTCCTGAGATCTAGGAACAATCAATGCCAGAGAAAGTCCGGTAAATGTGTGGAGTTCAGTAAATTAAAATTTATTTCGTTAAATTCAAGCTCTGAGTAAAAAATATGGTTACTCTCCTGAACAAAAGTTCTCAGTCCCACGAAAATAGAAAAAAAAATCTATGAGTTAAAAATATGGTTACTCTCCTGAACATAAAAGTTCTCAATCCCACGAAAATAGAAAAAAATCTAATATTCTGTTTTATGCCTAACCTGCTTCACAAAATATGAACATGCTACATATATAAATGAATGAAAATAGATAAGGAAATAAATGAAGATGCAAACAAAGGCATATATCTCTGTCACAATTGACCACTGGTAGTTGTTTTTTTAAGTCTTTTGAAAAGCAATAGAAAACCGTATAGGTAACACTATCATCACTCTATATTTAGCAGGGTCTTTTTTCTATTTAAAATAATAAGAATATAACATCATATGAATGATTCCATGTAAAATGAATGAATCAAAGAATCAGGATAAATCTAATTATTTCCTCTAGTCTGTAAGAACTGAAGCATAGTTTGATAATACCGTTGCATAAAATAAAAATACATACCGAACAGAGCTCACATACTTATCCATCCTCCCATCCCTTTTCAGAAAACCAACCTCTCATGTGTCTCTCCTGTTTCTCAACCTGCGTATCTGCCTTCTTCAGTAAAAGGACAGAAAGTGCCCTCAATAGATCTGGAAATACCACCATCCCACTAGATTGTTTTAATGTCCCCCAAGAGGTGGGATCACCTTCTTTGGGAAATAGTACAGAGAAAGAAAAAAAAAACAATCTAATGGTATACAACACTGTGTGTGACTGAACTTGTCAATAGGAGAAGCTGGGCAGATAAGTTTTGAACCTCTCGAGGAGTCACAACCCTGAGCCTTAGCTGCTCATGTATTTTCTATGAATTGTCTGTATAAATGTGCTTCTTACAAACCTACTCAGCTCAGCAGTCATCAGATATCAAATAATTTACTGCCAAGTAGTTGAGACTAGATTATGATGATTATCGAGGCAGTGTTCATTATAATCACTCAGTTTATACAAAACATTTCTGAGGACTCAAACGACAATAGGATCATACATGATAAACAGTATTTCAGCTTCAATCTCTCTTTCAAGGAAGAAGCTGGCAAATAGTTATTCCCCTAGTACTAAGGCAGAAACGAGACTAGCACTTAGGGAAGCACATAGAAAAGGATCATAAATGAATGTAGTACCATCAATATCATTGTTCTTATTCAACCACCAGATGAGTTGGTGATCTTTCTCTGATTTCCAGGACTGCATGTTTAATTTATTAGAACCACCATTAGCATTCCAGCTTGAAGTTTGACTAAAGATATTAAAGACTAATGAAGCCATGAAGAATGAGGTTTCTATGAAAGCACATTTTTGGAAGGTTCAGATATTAGCAATATCTGAACTCAAATCAGGGCCCAGCACATTCTTCTCTTTGAAAATTAAGGTGAAATAATTATCTTTCATTGAGGTCTTTATATAATTCTTTAGTACTTCTGAGTGACTTCTCATTCCTTTTCTCATTCAGTTTTAATGATGAAATTGAAAAGGCAATTTTATCATTTTAAGGCCTTAGCTAAGGAAACAGCTATAGAGTTAAATAGAGCTATGAAATATGACTCCGATAATAAAGGGTTAGATGACAATATGGTCAGTGTTCACTTTATGAGCAAAGTAAGTTGGTACTCACAAGTGCATGGTAAATGTGTGAACTGAGCTGTTAAAACTTACAAGGATAGAAAGTGAGCTTTAAATAGCAGGGATAAACTTCCCACAAAGAAAGATAGGGCAGGTATTTAGGGGCTTTATATCAACATACCACCAAATTAATTTCTAATC
The DNA here is from genome assembly GCF_029834395.1 of Sorex fumeus. Taxonomy (NCBI): domain Eukaryota; kingdom Metazoa; phylum Chordata; class Mammalia; order Eulipotyphla; family Soricidae; genus Sorex; species Sorex fumeus. The sequence goes on from NW_026606077.1 coordinate 2,129,429, forward strand.
TCCTGCTCCCCTGGCAAATGTAATTTCTAGTTCTTAGCAAATTGTTGTCACAATCAAATAGATGCTTTTCGTTGAGTGTGTTCCCCTGCCATCTATCTTGACTATATAATGTCTTTGAAAACTCAAATGCAAGAAATTCTCCTCTTTCTCAGATTGAAAACCTGAGATTGGAGTTACACTAAGCTAGAGATAAGTGAAATTTTAGCCTATATGATGAATCCAAGTATTCTAATATACTCACCAAAAAGTTGTTTACGAATCATTTTATTGTTTTAAATTTGAACATGGATTAAGCTATATTAAAAGGCAAAGTTATTAACAGCATTTAAATATAATTTTGAGTTTATAAACTATCAATTAAGAACAGAAAACCTAACATGAGTAACTTTTCAGAGTTCTCACTGTAATGCTGTAATGCAGGAATTCTGGTAGAATATAGCATAAAGATTAAACGTTCTTAACGTCAGACTTTTTTTTCTTTTTTTTGGGTCACACCCAGCAATGCTCAGAGGTCACTCCTGGTTCTGCACTCAGGAATTACTCCTGGCGGTGCTTGGGAGACCATATGGGATGCCAGGGATCGAACCCAGATCGGCCGCATGCAAGGCAAATGCCCTACCCGCTGTGCTATCGCTCTGGCCCCAACATCAAACTTTTTATACATCAAACTTACTATACTTAGCAGTTAAAGAAAGGCTAACTAAATAAAAATTGCTAATATTTATTTTTAAAAATACAGTTATTCTACAAATATACTACAAGGGACTATATTCAGTATACTGTTAACTAAATATACAAATACATATGCATTCTTATATAAAATACATTGCATATATACCAGGGAAAATATGGATCAGTACATGTGGCTTTTCTTCTTTATAACAGTTATTTCTAATTTATTGCAATAAAAACCATTAATTTTGATATTAAAAACAAGCAATGTGTGTTAAAAAAAAACAATTTAAGATTGAATGTGCTATTCAAGGACATGTCAAGTAAAAAAAAAAAAGCAAGATTGCAAATTTCCCCCGAAGATAGCAGATGTTCCTTGTTACTCTGCAATAGGTTTATCAAAGTGACATGATATTCGAAGCTGATATGGACATAGACAAAAGCTTCAATAGACGAGAGGGAAATTGCAGTGTATGTCTTCATTATCAGAGCAAACGCTAAAGAAGTCTGTGATATCAAAGACAGACAAGTACTTTTTTCACCTGTGCTACACAGATCCCATTTTGCTCTGTGGACCCATAAAAGCAGTATCTTCATTATTTCGCGCATCACATTTTCAGCCTCCTAAAAACTGGTTTCACAAAACGGTTGTTGTCTGGAGAATTTTTGAGAAAGTTTTGGTTTCACTTCCCAGTGGGAATATGTATTTTATTAACCTATAGAAAATCTTTTATTTTCAGAAATTGTCAGGTGGTATAGTACAATATCAACAGTCCTAACCAAATTCATCCATCTAGATTTGCAAAGTAATCCCAGGCTTAGTAATATAGCAAAAATTACTTGCTGTGCTCCAGCTATGAATATTATGTATGGCTAAGCAGAAGATGTCCAATTTTGACACTTTTATTTAACTAAACAATGAAAAAGCATCAAAGAGTATCTCCATTACTGAGACATTGTTGTTCAGTAAGACAGTAATTTAGATCTATATTACGTGTGGATATATTATTTAGGCTTACTAGATTGAAGCTTGCTTTATGGTACAGAAAAAATCCCCTGTTCTAGGAGACTAAAGTAGCCTCAGTTGGCAGTTTATATATAAATTAAAATGGTGGAAAAATACAACAAAACAAATATTTAGACAACCTCTATGGAATAATTATTCTCTCCATATAAAGGGATTTTTAAGTCCCAAACTAAGGGGTTCATATTTAGAAGCAAGTGAATACATCATTATTGAAGATGTTGTCAGACACAGTGGCTTGTAAAACTTGCTCGGGAAAAACGTTTTGAGCTGCTTCTACATAGTCTTGTCGATGAATTAGAAAAAGTGAAGAAGCAAACCTTTGGGGAAATTAGCGTTTTTAAATTTTCATGCATTCCTTCACATTCCAAATTTTATAAACTTATAATATAATCTAGTCACTCCACTCTAGAACTACCCCCCAAAAAATAAAACACATCCTCACAAGCACACTAATAATCATAACAACTTACTTTATTTATAATAACTAGGTGTTAGCAAGAGTTCAGATGCTCATCAAAAGGTAATGATGTAACAAATTGTACATACATTTGATAAAGGATTGAATCAACTATAAAAATAATGTATTTCAGTGTCCTTGTTCCAAACACAACACCAGTGTTTGCATCTCTCCACCAGTGACTCAAGAATCTGTTTCTGGCAGACTGGAGTGATAGTACAGCAGCGAGTGCGTTTGCCTTGCACACGGCCGACCCAAGTTTGATTACCAGCATCCCATATGGTGCCCTGAGTAATTCCTGAGTGCAAAGCCAGGATTGAGCCCTGTGCATCGCCGAGTGTGACCAAAAAAGCCAAAAAAAAAAATCTGTATCTGTCCCTGCCTTACCACTTTACCTTCTTACTATATTCATCTTTTAAAATTTATTTATTACAATTTTGGTCATATGCTTACGATAGTGCTGACTCCTATTGTTTGGTATACATATTACCTGACCTGTATCTGAAAAATGTTCAAAACCCTGGACTAATTCCCGTATGTTATCAATAGTCCATCTCTATGTTCCTCAAACCTTAACTCCCATTTTTTTCTTAACAGCTTTGTTTCTATAATTCAAGACCAAGTGTTTGGTTTTTATATTGATAGAATATACATTTTGATATTGGTCTTGCTAACTCATTGACATTTTTCTACAAATAAAACCATATAAATATATTGAATACAAATTTGTTATTGGCAAAAGTAACAATGACTCTCAAAATAAATTTGCTAAGTAAAAGATGCAAAATAAAAGTATAAGTAATATGGTTACCTTTATATTACATTCTGAAAGTCTCAGATCAATTCAAAGCAGCAGAAATCTGATTCATTGTTATTTGTGACAGAGGAAGAAATAATTCTATTACAAAGGAATTTAAGTAAGGTTTTGCTTTTATAATGTATGATAATTGTCACTGTCACTGTCCTCTCCTTTGTTCATCAATTTGCTCGAGGGGCCCAGGAATGTCTCCATTGTGAGACTTGTTGTTACTGTGTTTGGCATATCAAATACATCAGGAGTATCTTGCCAGGCTCTGCCTTAAGGACAAGATACTCTTCGTAGCTTGCTGGGCTCTCCAAGAGGGGTGGAGGAATCGAACCTGGGCCAGCCAGGTGGGTCGTGTGCAAGGAAAATGACTTACCTGCTGTGCTATGGGATTACTGTGGAGATAAATAGATATCAAATATATCAAAGCATTTCAATACACATTGTTTTTAAACATCAAATATGTATCAACGTATGTTGCTAATATTTTGAATTTACTCATCCAATTGCAGTTTTGAGCATATTTCATAAAAAATCAGTTGTTTTCATGACCCAATATATAATTATAACTGGAACTATACAATGAAAAATTATGTTAAATAAGTGTATAAAGTAGTCAGACTGAAAAATTCTGTTTTAATCAATAGCCAGATTTCCCTTGCTTTTTGAAAGGTTAAACTTAAGTTTGCAGGAAGGGACCATATATTTTAATGGCCTTAAATATGAATTTTAGTTGACAGATGCCTGGGTTATCTTTCCAGAGGTGCTTAGAGATTAAGAAACATTAACTTTAATAAAAAAATAGCTCAACCTGAGAATTTTAGCACAGCGGGTAGGGCGTTCGCCTTACAAGCGGCCAACATGGACGACCCGAGTTCGATTCCTCCGCCCCTCTCAGAGAGCCTGGCAAGCTACCGAGAGTATTCGATATGCCAGACACAGTAACAACAAAGTCTCCAATGGAGACGTTACTGGGCCCGCTCGAGCAAATCGACGATCAACGGGAGGGCCTTTACCTTTACCTCGAGCAAATATAAGATAAAACAATAATGTAATTTTTCTGTAACTTAACGATCACTGTCACTGTCCTCCCACTGTTCACCAATTTGCTCGAGCGGGCCAGTAACGTCTCCATTGTGAGACTTGTTGTTACTGTGTTTGGCATATCGAATACGTCACGAGTATCTTTCCAGGCTTTGCCGTGCAGACGAGATACTCTCAATAGCTTGTGGGTCTCTGAAGGGACAGAGGAATTGAACTCGGGTCAGTCATGTTGGCCGCTTGCAAGGCAAACGCTCTACCCACTGTGCTATTGCACCAGCCCGTAACTTAACTATATTCATTAAATATATAACCACATTTTACACTTTTGATATTTATTGTAACGATACCATGCCTACCACCAGAATTAAATTACACAATTACTCCAAAAGCCTGTCCAACTCTATTCAGCCCGAGCATGCTAAGTTCACAGTTCTATCGATGGGCATGGTGTAGTAGTACTATAGGTATCAAGGTATCAAACAATAAACCCACACTATTAAAAATTGTTTCTTAATAAAAACAAATTTTCTTATTTAGTTAAAAAACTTTCATTTTAAAACACTAGCAAAATTTTATTCTTAAAACTGTAGATTGTGAGTATTAATAATACATGGAATGAAATGGAAAATATTCTTAGTAAAGTGTAACACTGTGAAGCAGGTGTGTATGCGTGCGCATGCGTGTGTGTGTGTGTGTGTGTGGGTGGGTGTGTGTCTACATTGTGTGGAGTCTAGATGGTTGTGCATTCCCACTTACTACTATATAATGCAATCTGAGACTAACGTCTATTCATGTTCATGACTCAAGACCAGAGTATTGGTATCATATGCTTTCATATTAGCTTAATCCCCCACATTTAATCAGAAGTTGGTTCATGCTTTTTCATTAAAGTTTTATCAAACATCTGGTAATATGTGGAGAATTAAAGATTTTATCTGTACTTTCTTTTTCATATGACTAGCATGACCACATGCTGTATTAATTTTAAAATAACTACAATAATACAGTCATCAAAAATGTTCATTGCATATAGAGAGAAATGATTATATTTCATCTGATTTAATTATATCATTGTTTTGTCCTTTCTCCTTTTTGTTACTTCTTTCTGGAATTAACAAGATGTCATCTTGGATATTACCAGATCAAGACTGAACATTCATATATAAAATGAATTGCTTTTCTGTTCTTTTAAAAAATTCATTACTAACACCCAAGTATGGCAGAGATTAGTACCAGGAATTTTACTCAATGACCCGGAGGACAACCACACATGTTAGGGGAAGGGGGAGCTCAGAAAGAGAAGGGAACACCAAATAAAGGGTGTTGGGAGGATCCGCCCATGATGGGAGAGCATACTGAGGGTAGCCTGTCGACCAAGCATGATTGCCACTCAATGCCTCTTTTGCTGACCATGGCACTCAAAAGGAGAGAGAGGGAAATGCCCTGCCACAGAGGCAAGGTGGGATAGGGGCTGGCGGGGGGAGGGGATGCTGGGATCCAAGGTGGTGGGAAATGCGCACTGGTGGAGGGATGGGTGTTTGATCATTGTATGATCAAAACCCAAGCACAAAAATGTGTAAGTCTACAACTGTACCTCATGGTGCCTCACTATTAAAAAATAAATAAATAAATAAAAAATTCATTTTGGCATTAAGATTTACAATACTGTTTATAAGAAAGGTTCCAGCACCAAACTGTCGCCATGATGACTACCCACAAACAATGTCAACCAATGTGACAAACAATGTCAGCCTACAGAACAGAGTTTGCCAAAGTGGTAGATCAATGAGTAAGACGTTTTTCCCGAGAGAAGCCAACTTGAGTTTCATCACTGGGACCAAAAGTAAACTGAGCACCTCTGGATAAGACCCAAAAACATAGAAAAAACAGTTTTGCTATATCCACATCCTGGTAATTCATGCCTTCATTTTCATGTTCAAAAAAATTGTTTTCATTTCTTCTTTGATCCATTGATTATTTAGGAGTTTCCAAGTATTCAAATTATTAGAGTTTCTCACACTCTTTGTGAAATTTTTCCCACTTTCAAAGCACCATGATCTGAGAAGATATTTGATATGATTTCTATCTTCTTGATTTTATGGAGACATGTTCTGTGCCCCAGTCTGTAGACCATATTGGAGGCATCCCATTCACAATGGAGAAGAGTGTGAGTTGGACACTTCAAGTAAAGAGTACTACTGTACATATGCACTAGAAACATCTTTCACTTCTTTTAAAGTCAGTGTTTCCTTATTGACTTTTTTTCCCTAATTGATCTATCCCATGTTGGCAGAAAGCAACAAAAATATCCACCAGTAGTACTACTGTGCTGCTTTCAATAGCTTTTCCAAATTTGCTTTATAGATTTTGATTGTCCTATATTAGGAGATACATATTGTTGCATGTACAGTCTTCCTGATGTAAAGATCCCCGGATCATTAAGTAATGACCATCCTGTTCCTTAGAGGCTGTTTACGTTCACCCTGGAGGCCTATAAACATGGTATAGTATGTCCCTGGAGGCCCATCACATGGGTAGGGTAGCCCAGTATTCCCACACCACCAGGCTTAAGCAGCATTGTATCACCCAGTCCTAGTACTGGCCCAAATGGCCTGGAATCATCATGGAGCCTCCAGATCTCTTGAGTACTGCTCTAGAGACCCCAAGTAAAATACAACCAGTAAACAACACAAAAGATCGTGGATCCCAATCTTAAGTCCCCACTACCATGGCCCCATACACACAAACCTCTATTTTTCTATAACTCTCTTCCATGACACAGACGTCAGTAATAGTATGTGGTCTCTGAAAATAAGTCATTGTTTTAAAATTAGATTTACAATAAGAGAGATTATCTCTGTTGTAAGAGAACCCCTGTTTCCAAAGTTAGAAGATGAAAAATTATTCCAAATTAGAAAAGAATTCACTAGGTTTGATTTCATTAGCTTCAGTAATTTGTGAGGAATGTGTGCATGTGTGTATGATACTTTACTTAAATGTGAAGTACCACATATTACCTTTTAAATTAAAAAAGGAAAGATTTCAGGATAGCACTTTATAAAGATATTAATTAATCACTAATTACATCTGAGTGTAGCAAATTAGATGTCTTGGAACTGTCACAAATTGGACGAGGACACTATGTTTATAAAAATACAATAGAGCACGTTTTTTTTCTAATATTAATTTATCTACTGTGGAATAGTTTGACTGAAACACTATAATATTGTCATAGACATTATATTTATATAATAGTATTTGTTCTTTGAGGGGGGCACACCTCGCTGTGCTCAGGGCTTACTTCTCACTCTGCACTCAAGAATCACACACCTGGCCAGCTTGGGAAAACTGTCTGGAGTGCTGGTAATTGAATATAAGAGACGGGTGCAAGGCAAGTGCCTTGATCACTGTATTATCTCTCTGGTCATGATACTATTCGTTAATAAAAACATATAGGTGAGCCCCAAGAGAGAGTACAATGGCAAGGTACTTGCTGAGCTAGCTGGAAGTGTTTCCTGAACACATAGCCAGGAATAAGCCCTGAACATGGACTGAAATGGCCCTCCACAGACAGATAATAATAAAATTAAATTAAAAACATACTGAGTAATAGTAATATATGGAAAACTTAAATCAGCTTTGACCATTGGCATTGCATGACAATCTCCAAGCTCTGCCAAAATTGGACCCCCACAATAATGATTACCAAGAATGAAGAAATGGATGGTTTTAGGGAGAGGGAAGAAATAAATACAAAAGAAGAATCACCTTGTGTTTTGAAGCATCTTGTATTTTCAAGGAGTAAAAAGTGTTTGAATACTCTCTCAGTTACTGAAGCTGGGACAATTGGAATAGCAAAATATATGGTATTGGATTATAAGCCAAACAATAAAATGAATATCCATGCATCTATTTTCAAATATATGATTTAAGTAATAAACTACTGAAGAATTTAAATTTCCCTTGAAGAATAATTCCACATAAATTATTAATATAATTTGCCTTGAAGGAGGAAAATTAAGCTCCCATTCCTTAAGAGCAGCAGAGTTGTTTCCTTTCTAAACAAAGCATAGAAAAGGGGAATATTAGCTTTTCAGTGGAGAACCCACAACCTCAGTCAAGCAATTGATGTCATCATGAATAATGATTTACAACACTGATAGTACATGCACTTGAAATGACATCATAAAAACAGATCTTTATATCTAAATTCTTCAATAAATCAAAGTGCCTGCATTTAACAATCATAAAAAACCTCATTAAAAATTTCAGAACTGGAATTCCTACAAATACCCAATATACACCCCTCAAAATGATTAAGTTATCTAAGATAAGGAAAGTCTAAAAGCTATCAGCAATCATGGGATATTTAAGTATCCATGAATACCAAATGCACTGAGATATCCTGGACAGAATTCTGAACCTAAAATGGATATAAGGTAAAAATTAAGAATTTTTGAAAAAATATGGATTTTAATTAATACTGATGTATCAAATTCATTAAACAAATGTACCGTATTATATTACATATAGTGGAAGAAATTGTACACAATTACATAGCAATTCTATGTTCTTTCATCTTAATTTTTACATAATATTAATAATTTTTAAGAAAAACATTTTTTAGGGAGTGAGAAAGATAATACAGTAGCTAAGGCACTTGTCTGCACACAGTCAAACCCAATTTGAATTCCCTGTACATGATCCCCTGAGCATTAACTGGAATTATCCCTAAATATGGGCCAAGGAGTAAGTTCTCAGTGAAGCTAGGTATGACCTGAAAACAAATGGAAAGATTAATGAAATCTATAAATGAAAAGAGAAGCCCTAGCCAATGATTGGAAGCCCTAGCCAATCAGGGCGTACAAACTCAATACATCAGGATCCTTCGTGAGCTCTATTGCGGATTCACTACCAAGATCTCACCATTCTACAAAGAAGTAATCATCCATATCAAGAGAGGGGTTCGGCAGGGTGATACCATTTCACCAAAACTCTTCAGTGCCACCCTCGAGAACATCATGCGACGACTAGAATGGGAAAACATGGGAGTGAAGATAGATGGTCGGCAACTACACCACCTCCGCTTTGCTGATGACATCGTTTTAATAACACCAAACATCAGCCAAGCGGCACAAATGCTTGCGGACTTTGACCGTGAGTGTGGAAAGGTTGGACTACAGCTGAATCTTACGAAGACAATGTTTATGAGAAACAGCCTTGTTCCTGACGCTCCATTCACTCTCAACGGAACCACCATCTCCGAATGCAACAGTTATATATACTTAGGTCGAGAAATCAACATGATGAATGACCTGGCACCTGAGTTACGCAGGAGGAAGAGAGCGGCTTGGAATGCCTTCAAGAGCATTGAAGAAATAACTAAAAGGACAAAGAACCTCCAGCTACGAGCACATCTCTTTGATTCCACTATTCTTCCTGCATTAACATATGCCTCAGAGACCTGGACCCTACGAAAACAGGATGAGAACACTATTCGGGTCTCTCAAAGAGGAATCGAAAGAACTATGCTTGGAATATCACGATTCACTCAAATGAGAGATAGAATCCAGAGTTCTGATCTTCGTCAACGCTCAAGAATCAGGGACGCTGTCTCATTTGCCAAGACATCAAAAATCAGATGGGCTGGACATGTAATGAGGTTTACAGACAACCGCTGGACTAGAGCCATTACTGATTGGATTCCACGAGACATCAAAAGATCACGTGGACGCCCACCTATAAGATGGTCAGACTTCTTCGTCAAGACCCTAAATGATCGGTTTGAGGCTCTACATGTTCCTAAAACGAACAGATACCATTGGGCTACGCTAGCACGCAACCGGGATGAATGGAGACGTTACTGGCACCCGCTCGAATAAATCGATGAATAACGGGGATTAAGTGAAGTGATTAAGTGATAAATGAAAACAATGTTTTTTGTAATTGAAATAAATATGTTATTTAAAAGTAGAATAACATTTAAAAACAAATTTAATAAAAAGAAAACAGCTAAATAGTTCTGAGAAAAACTTTAACATATTCAAGAAAGACTCAAATGGTTGAAAGTATAGAAATATTAAGTATTGGGGCTGGGGTGATAGCACAGTGGGTAGGGCGTTTGCCTTGCATGCTGCCCACCTGGGTTCCATTCTCAACATCCTATATGGTCCCCTGAGCACCACTAGCAGTAATTTCTTTTTTTTCCTTTTATTTATTAGTGAAACACCATGAGGTACAGTTATAGACTTACAAATTTTGTGCTTGGGTTTCAGTTATACAATGATCAAGTACCCATCCCTCCACCAGTGCCCATCCTCCCCCACCACGGGTCCTAGCATCCCTCCCACCCCCCATCCCCCACCCCCCCATCCCACCCTGCCGCTGTGCCAGGGCATTCCCCCTTGTTCTATCTCTCTCTGCTTTTGGGTATTGTGTTTTGCCAGAGAGGCATTGAGTGGCAATCATGTTTGGTCTATAGACTACTTTTAGCATGTCTCTCCCACCCTGGGAGGGTCTTCACAACACCCTTTATTTGGTGCTCTCTTCTCTATCTGGGCTTCCTTTTCACCTAGCACGTGTGGCTGGCCTTCAAGTCATGGAGTAAAATTCCTGGTACTAATCTCAGCCATTCCTGGGTGTTAGTCTCCCTTTTTGTTGCTTTATGTTCCCCAGATGAATGCAATCTTTCTGTGTCTATCCCGCTCTTTCTGACTCATTTCGCTTAACATGATACTTTCCATGTAGTACTACTTGTATGTAAATTTCATAACTTCATCTTTTCTAACAGCTACATAGTACTCCATTGTGTAAATGTACCAAAGTTTCTTTAACCAGTCATCTGCTCTTGGGCACTCAGGTTTTTTCCAGATTCTGGCTATTGTAAAGAGTGCTGCAATGAACAAACAATTGCAGATGTCACTTCGACTATACCTTTTTGCCTCTCTGGGATATATTCCCAGGAGTGCTATAGCTGGGTCAAATGGGAGATCAAATTCTAATTTTTTGAGAGTCGTCCATACTGTTTTCCAAAAGGGTTGGACCAGCCGGCATTCCCACCAGTAGTGAAGGAGGGTCCCTTTCTCGTCACATCCGCACCAGCATTGGTTGCTTTTGTTCTTGTGGATGTGGGTCAGTCTCTGTGGTGTGAAATGATATCTCATTGTTGTTTTGATCTGCATCTCTCTGATGATTAGTGATGTAGAGCATTTTCTCATGTGCCTTTTTCTAGTCGAATTTCTTCTTTGCGAAAGTTTCTGTTCATTTCCTCACCCCATTTTTTGATGGGGTTGGGTGATTTCTTCTTGTGGAGTTTAACCAGTACCTTGTATATCCTTGATAGCAACCCCTTGTCGGATGTGTACTTGGTGAATATCCTTTCCCATTCTGTAGGCTGTCTTTGTATCTTAGTCACTGTTTCTTTTGAGGTGCAGAAGCTTCTTAGTTTAAGATAGTCCCATTTGTCTATCTCTGTTTTCACTTGCTTGGCCAGTGGCGTGACATCTTTGAAGATACCATTGGCTTCAATATCATGGAGAGTTTTGCCGACTTTGTCTTCAATAAACATTATGGATTCCGGTCTGATGTTGAGGTCATAAATCCTTTTCGATGTTACTTTTGTGCATGGTGTTAGGCAGAGATCTGAGCCCACTTTTTTGCATGTAGCCGTCCAGTTTTAGCAGTAATTTCTAAGTGCAAAGCCAGGAGTAACTCCTGTGCGTTGCCATGTGTGACCAAAAAGCAACAACAACAACAAGAACAACAACAACAACAAAAATATTAAGTATCATTCATGTTAGTCCATTTCACATGCTACCTGTACAATACTATGAATGGTAAGTAAATAATCTAAACAGAAATTATCTCATGTTATAGTTTATTACTCCTCAGTATAGGCATGACACTGGTGACTGCCAGCACCACCTCCTGCGGACAGTGGCCTGGATAGAGACAAACTCCACTAGGCACGGTCTCTATAAAAAAAAGAATTCTATAGGATAGTTTCTGCAACAAAATTTAGGAGTACATGTCAAAAAACATTTAGGAAGCCCCTTGAAAGACAAAAAGAGCAGTGAAGCACTTTCTACCAAGAGTTAAAAACCCAATCTACAGGACTGATGGACATGATCATATTTCTGGATCTCTACAAATCACACTTCAGAGTGAAAGCAATGTAAATTAATCTTCATTTCTTCACAATCTCAACTGTCGGCACTCAATGACCAAGAAAGCCCAAATCTCCCCTACTCCCAACCCCCCACCCCCCCGCCACACACACCTTTTTCAGTCTTACTGTTTGCCTCTGTCCTGCGTGATTTCCTCTTACTAAAGACTGAATGAAAGGGGCTAGGATATAATAGAGTAACAGTGAAACCTTCTATAACATTTTCTGAGTTTCATCTCAGATTTACGGCTGCACACTTAGAGGTATTATGATGCAGAAATGTTGGGCAAGAAATAAAACTGCATTTTCCCTTTCTTACTCCAGTGAAATACAATTTCTATTCATTCACACTGAATTTCCTTACATAATATGTTCTTCAGACCAAAGGCTATAAATCTGAAAATATTTATAGGCATGACTACCCTTGATGCCATTTATACCTTGCTGGCATTTTATTCCAGCTTCTGAGAGCAACTCATATCTCACATGAATGGCTCACACCATGCATTAACTTTGATTTTCCTCTGGTAAAGGAAAGCTCCTTCTTTAATAACACCAACCTAATTAGAGTTAAAAACAATGTTTATAAATGCTGAGAGCTTGTCATACTCTTGCTTTCTGGATATTATATGTCAGTTTGAAATTTTGAGAGATAATATTATTTTTTCTGATTTTAATTCCTATTGAGTGTTTGTACATTTTAATTGCAAAATTGCAATTCTTTTCATACTGTCCTAGAGAATAAAACTACCCCTCTCATGCAGTTACATGTGTGTCAAACAAAGGGCACCAAAAAAAAAGACATTCCAAGTATCACAGAGCTCTAGCGAGAATCCTGCTAATCCTCCAAACTGAACCTAGCCTTCATTCATCCCTGGGATGATATTTGGATCATACAAGGATGAAATATGTTGGGTTGCACTCCAAGAAAAAGGCTCGGTCTTCTTCCTGCTCCTCATAGGAACTTAGTAAGGGATCAGAAGGGTCAACTGGGCAGGTTGCAATCAGAGTTTTTATGGTTCTGAGGATGGCCTTAATTGCAAATACAAAGCACTTAGGGTCTTTCCAATTGCACTGTGGGTATTCAGGATATTGCATTTCAATGCTTAAAGCAGCTAATCTCTTGGGAGATGTTTAAGTTTCCGCATTCACCTGTATGCAATATACAGACCAAGTCCTAGCTGACTCATTACCAGGAAACAAAAAGAGACCCTAGAATTTCTAATGAGATCCTGTTTATTATTCTTCATTCTTTCAGTTTTCACACCAAAAGCTGAAGGCAAGAGGAGGTGTGATTTTACCTAGTAAAACCATCTCCTCTTCCAATCACTTCCAGAGAACTATCATTAGAAGTAATGAATTCTGAGAAAGAAATTAAAAGTTTTAGACACACTTCAGGAGTGTAAACAATGCAAAAGCAAAGCATATCACATTTAAAAAGCAAGCCTCTTGACATTGCATAATAAAGCGAACCCTAGGAACAAGACACATACCATCTTTCGACAAACTACTTTTATTAATGGCAACATTGAGCCACACTAAAAGGAAGTGAGAGTCTTTGTAGTCAAGCGTTTCTTCTATTCTGGCATTAAATGTTCACTGTTGAACGACAAATCAGAATGGCCATTTAGGAACATTCTGTCATACTCTAAAATCCCACAGTACATGGATAAAGAAATGTGAACAATTCAGACTTTGAAAGAGTATTCTTTTCTTTTCTTTTCTTTCGGGGGCTTCTGGTACATGGCCTGGTGATGCCCCTAGATCTACTCCCAGCCCATGTTTAGGGCTCTCCAGAATGTAAATTGAGATGACCACAGGATCACACACTATGATACTAGGGATTAAACTGTAGTTTGCAACATGTTTTGTGTTTTTACAAACGTCTATCTGTCTGACCCTAAACAGGTTCATATAGTTCTGTTCTGTCTTGGGATGCGGCACACTTTGTGGAGTTCAGGGGTGAGTTGTGGCTCTGTGTTCAGGAGTCCACTTACTGGTGTACCCAAGGATGATCTGGTTCAAAGAATGAACCTATGCTTTCTGAATGCAAGCTTGCAATCATCATTAACATTAGCTATCTTATAGACCGTAATTAGGTTTTATTGTTTGTTTGCTTGTTTTTGATCAGTTCATTGTAGAAATAAATCTTGACTTTTCAGCTTTTGCATAGTTAGTTGAAGAATAGTATCTGCTCTTAATATAGGTCATGTTTCTGTGTGCGTTATTTTTAAATTCAAGAGATTTTGCTATTGTTTCTATCAAAAACATTAGTTTAATATTAAAATTTTAAGGAATCCAGAAGATTATAAAATCACATAATTTTTATTTTCAAAAATACTGTTACTTATAAAAAGTAAAATATCAGTTATTTATACAAAAACAGTAAAAGGATGACTCCTAGTATTTGAAAATTTATTCTTAAAGGTGCCCTTCATTAAAAATACAGTTAGTTATAAAGGTTTGTTGTGAGAGAGATTACAGGCAGTGGTTAGGGTTCAAGGTATGCATCTAGTCTAGGTTTGATCCCCAGTACCAACTGGCCTCCTGAAAATTGCTGGTGCTCCCTGAGACCCAGGTTTTGGTCCTGGTGGTCCCAGCACCTTGGATCTCAGCCCCACTAGATCCTGGTGCTATTCATTGCTCTGTCCATCAAGTTAGGCCAGTATCACAGGTTATGACCCGACCTTCCTGAGGGTTACTTGAAGATACAAAAACTCAAAATAATATAAATGAATCACAAATCATGACCATCCTGTTATTTGTCGATTGCCTTGAGCAGGCCCCAATAACGTCTCCTTCATCCTAGCCCTGAGATTATATTCAAGGCTCTTTAGGAGAATGGGACCCATCATTGTTACTGGTATTTGGCATATTGGGTACGCCACGGGGATATAAATGAATAAATTAAAAAATGAAATGCTATGAACTGTCAATTATGGAGAAAAACTCAAGCTTAGAATAAACTTAGCTTAACTTGACATATACAAAAATATCTGTTGAATTTTAAAATATAGTTAAATAGGGACGCTGCAATAGCACAGTGGGTAGGGCATTTTCCTTGCACACGGCTGACGTGGCCGACCTGGGAGACCTGGGTTTGATTCTTCCGCCCCTCTCGGAGAGCCCGGAAAGCTACTGAGATACCTTGCCCCCACGGCAAAGCCTGGCAAGCCACCCATGACTTATTTGTTATGCCAAACATAGTAACAACAAGTCTCACAATGGAGATGTTACTGGGCCCACTCGAGCAAATCGGTGAACAACGGGAGGACAGTGCTACATGAACATTGCTACGGTGCTTCAGTTAAAGATGGATTAAAATATTTCTGTCCTTTTATCACTCCAAAGAACTGAATACACATCCCACGGGAAACCTTTTATTTATTTGACAGCGACAAAATGTTCTGGGAAAATATTGAATATAAGATAAATTGATCTAAAATTAATGTGGGCAGACACTTAGAAGAACAAGCTCTCTATTCTATTTCAACTCAAATGTTATCTAGGAGTTGGTACTATTGTTTTTGAGGTACTTGCTTCTGTAGAGACGAAATCGCAGGTCCGGGTTAATAAAACTAAACTGAGATTCAGGTATAATTGACTTCTCTACATTTGTTTCTATTTTCATCATCTTTCTGCACTGCTTTATCTTTTTGTTTTTTGGGGGGGCACACCTGCTGGTGCTCAGTGCTTGCCCCTGCTCTGCGCTCATGGATCACACCTACTAGAAATGTTCTGGAGATTTTATGTGATGCCAAAGATGAAACCAAGGTTGACCACATGCAATGTGCAAGGCAAGCACCCTGAGAGCTACGTTATCTCTCTGACTCTATTTGCACCAATATGTTGATAATTTGGCTTCCCGTATTATTTTTCCAATAGGCTGATAACATATTATGAAATTAGTTGGAGCTTATGTCTTCTTGATAGTTTTCATTCATTATTATAAATTAAAATATAAAATTATGGCATTATTATATATTATATTTATATATAACAACCACCAACTGGGAACTCTTTGGCTCTGTTGCAGCAACATGGGAAGATGCCGTCATTGACAACATTGATGAGGAATACGATCGAATGATTCAGCACCTCCATGATTGTGCAAGGAATGCCAAGAGAGAGAGAACCACAAAAAACCGTCTTTCTTCGAATACTCTTGAACTTATTCGCCAACGTGGCGTGGCACGTGCCTCAGGCAACCACAAGCAAACGTCCGAACTGGCAAAACAGTGCAGAAAAGCCATCAAGGATGACCTCAAAAACAGGAGAGCAGCAGTACTGGTAGATGCAGCAGAAGCTGGGAAAAACATTCATAATGCCCGCCTGTCCTTCACCAACTACAAAACCAAGATGACTGCCCTCCGACATCATGATGGATCTATCACATCTTCCAGAAGGGCAATGGAGAAGATTATTCATGACTTCTACTCAGATCTCTTTAATAGCCACATCCACTTGCCCACATACCACATACCACATGATGGATATGTCGTTCCCAATGTTCTCCCTTCCGAAATCCAACATGCCATCTCGTCGGTAAAGAAACAAAAAGCACCTGGCCCAGACAAGATCAGACCTGAACACCTGAAGAACTTACCATCAGTACTCATCAATACATTAGCTCGACTCTTCACACGCTACCTGTCTGAATGCAAGGTTCCATCCCAATGGAAAACCAGCAAGACTGTACTACTATACAAGAAAGGAGACATCCACGACATTGGCAACTATCGCCCAATCTGCCTATTGTCTGTCATCTACAAACTATTCACTCGAGTCATCCTGAATAGGATTAGCAGAACACTAGATGAAGGACAACCATGTGAACAAGCTGGATTCCGAAAAGGATTCAGTACCATCGACCATATCCACACAATAACCAAGCTCATTGAGGTATCTCAGGAGTTCAAGATGCCGCTCTGTCTAACGTTCATTGATTTAAAGAAGGCCTTTGATTCTGTTGAGACGGAAGCGGTCATGGAAGCCCTAGCCAATCAGGGCGTACAAACTCAATACATCAGGATCCTTCGTGAGCTCTATTGCGGATTCACTACCAAGATCTCACCATTCTACAAAGAAGTAATCATCCATATCAAGAGAGGGGTTCGGCAGGGTGATACCATTTCACCAAAACTCTTCAGTGCCACCCTCGAGAACATCATGCGACGACTGGAATGGGAAAGCATGGGAGTGAAGATAGATGGTCGGCAACTACACCACCTCCGCTTTGCTGATGACATCGTTCTAATAACACCAAACATCAGCCAAGCGGCACAAATGCTGAACGACTTTGACCGTGAGTGTGGAAAGGTTGGACTACAGCTGAATCTTACGAAGACAATGTTTATGAGAAACAGCCTTGTTCCTGACGCTCCATTCGCTCTCAACGGAACCACCATCTCCGAATGCAACAGTTATATATACTTAGGTCGAGAAATCAACATGATGAATGACCTGGCACCTGAGTTACGCAGGAGGAAGAGAGCGGCTTGGAATGCCTTCAAGAGCATTGAAGAAATAACTAAAAGGACAAAGAACCTCCAACTACGAGCACATCTCTTTGATTCCACTATTCTTCCTGCATTAACATATGCCTCAGAGACCTGGACCCTACGAAAACAGGATGAGAACACTATTCGGGTCTCTCAAAGAGGAATCGAAAGAACTATGCTTGGAATATCACGATTCACTCAAATGAGAGATAGAATCCGGAGTTCTGATCTTCGTCAACGCTCAAGAATCAGAGACGCTGTCTCATTTGCCAAGACATCAAAAATCAGATGGGCTGGACATGTAATGAGGTTTACAGACAACCGCTGGACTAGAGCCATTACTGATTGGATTCCACGAGACATCAAAAGATCACGTGGACGCCCACCTATAAGATGGTCAGACTTCTTCGTCAAGACCCTAAATGATCGGTTTGAGGCTCTACATGTTCCTAAAACGAACAGATACCATTGGGCTACGCTAGCACGCAACCGGGATGAATGGAGACGTTACTGGCACCCACTCGAATAAATCGATGAATAACGGGGATTAAGTGATTAAGTGATTTATATATAAAATTTTAAATTTTATGTGAAATTTAAATTATATATAAAATTTAAAATTATATGAAAATATTTTATATTTATATATAAAAAATTTAAAAATGGCATATATATATGGCCAGGATCCAGAGATTATCACACCAAGCTCCCAGAAGAGAACAAAGCAGAGTCTCCTACCCCGTGCCTGACTGTCCTCACCAGGGCCCAACTGTTGAAGACCTCCGGGACCCAGCCAAAGTCATGCTGAGACCACTCTCCACACTCTTGGATGAGCCTCACACATAGAGGAGCCGGCAGAGGAAGCCAGGTGTGTGGGACCCGGGGCTGATATCTCCAAGCCTGCACGGTTTAGGACTGGACCTTCCAGTAGCTAGACAGTTACACCCACCAACTGTCATGTAGCCCCAACAATGGCCAGGATCCAGAGATTATCACACCAAGCTCCTGGAAGCACATGGTCGCATTTGAGGCTGCGTGACTTCTTATTCTCTAAATCTTGCTCTCAGAGAACCCAACAGGCTAGTGAGAGTATCATAACAGCACATATGCCTGAATGAGAACACCTGTAAAGTTAATTTATGTTTTTAGTCTACCTTGAAAATCCCACCCAAACAGCAGAGCCTAGCAAGCTATCCATGGTATATTTGATATGCCAAATCCAGTAAAAAAAAAAAATGGATCTCATTCCCCTGACCCTGAATACGGCAGAGTCAAGAAGAATGTGTAAGGATAGGCTGATAAAATCTCAAGGCCGTACTAGGCTGCCAAAACAAAGAAAGACAAAAATGATTGTCAGTACTTTCAATGCACGTACGCTGGCATCTGATGCATCCATCGAGGACGTGATGGTGCAAGCGCGAAAGATCAAGTATGACATCATTGGTCTGACTGAAATGAGAAGGCATCAATCACATCACGCCGTTTTTGACACTGGAGAAGAACTGTTCCTTGGAATATGTGACAAAAGAGGCCTCGGTGGTGTCGGTATCTTTGTCAACACGAACTTAGCCATGAGTATTGATTCATCTGAATGCCTAACAACCCGAATCGGATTATTACACTTGAATAGACGTGTCTCACTGCCAACAGTTTCTATCTTTGTTGTCTATGAACCAACATCCAATTATGGTGAAGGAAAAATTGAGTTCTACATGGAGCTGGAGAAGTTCTATAAAGAAGACCACAACTTCTACAAGATCATTGTTGGTGATTTTAATGCCAAGATAGGACCAAGAAGATCAGCCGATGAACTCCACATCAGGACTCATGGCCTAGAATGGAACGAACAGGGTGACATATTGTCTGAGTTCATCATGTCAACAAAGACCATCCATGGTAACTCACAGTTCCAAAAGGCCGAATCTAAACGTTGGACATGGGAGTCTCCCAGTGGACGGTTCCACAATGAAATATATCACATCATATTCAATTGGTGGTTTTGCCTGACCGATGTTGCTGTTGTCCCAAAATTCCAAACGGAATCAGACCACCATCTCCTTCATGCAAAATTCTACTTCACAGAGCGGGGAGAAAAGAATGCAAAGTTTAAGAAGAGAACTCCCAGAACGACCACCAACTGGGAGCTCTTTGGCTCTGTTGCAGCAACATGGGAAGATGCCGTCATTGACAATGTTGATGAGGACTACGATCAAATAATTCAGTACCTCCATGATTGTGCAAGGAATGCCAAGAGAGAGATAACTACAAAAAAAATGCCTTTCTTCGAACACTCTTGAACTTATTTGCCAACGTGGGTTGGTGCATGCCTCAGGCAACCACAAGCGAATGTCCGAGCTGGCAAAACAATGCTGAGAAGCCATCAAGGGTGACCTCAAAGACAGAACAGCAGTGCTGGTAGATGCGGCAAAAGCCAGGAAAAGTGTTCACAATGCCCGCCTGTCCTTCACCACAAGACCAAGATGACTGCCCCCCGACATCCTGATGGATCTATCACATCTTCAAGAAGGGCAATGGAGAAGATTATTCAAGACTTCTACTCAGATCTCTTTAATAGCCACATCCACTTGCCCACATACCACATTCCGAATGATGGATATGTCATTCCCAATGTTCTCCCTTCCAAAATCCAGCATGCCATCTCATCAGTAAAGAAACAAAGAGCACCTGGCCCAGACAAGATGAGACCTGAACACCTGAAGAACCTGCCGTCAGTACTCATCAATACACTGGCTCGGCTCTTCACATGCTACCTGTCTGAATGCAAGGTTCCGTCCCAGTAGAAAACCAGCAGGACCGTACTACTGTTCAAGAAGGGAGACATCCACAACATTAGCAACTATAGCCCAGTCTGCCTTTTGTCTGTCATCTACAAGGTGTTCACTCGAGTCATCCTGAATAGAATTGGCAACCATGCGAGAAAGCCAGGTTCCAAAAAGGATTCAGCACCATTGACCATATCCACATGATAACTAAGCTCACTGAGGTTTCTCAGGAGTTCAAGATGCTCTGTCTAATGTTCATTGATTTAAAGAAGGCCTTTGATTCTGCTGAGACAGAAGTGGTCATCGAAGCCCTAGCCAATTAGGGCATTCAAACTCAATACATTAGGAACCTCCATGAGTTCTATTCACTACCAGGATCTCACCATTCTACAAAGAAGTAATCATCCATATCAAGAGAGGATTTTGGCAGGGTGATACTATTTCACCAAAACTCTTCAGTGCCACCCTTGAGAACATCATGCAACGACTGGAATCGGAAGGAATGGGAGTGAAAATAGATGGTCGGCAACTACACCACCTCCGTTTTGCTGATGACATCATTCTAATAACACCAAACATCAGCCAAGAGGCACAAATGCTAACTGACTTCGACCGTGAGTGTGGAAAGGTCGGTTTACAACTGAATCTCACAAAGACAATGTTCATGAGAAACAGTCTTGTTCCTGATGTTCCATTTACTCTCAACCGAACGACCATCTCCGAATGCAACAGTTATATATATCTAGGTCGAGAAGTCAACATGATGAATGACCTGGCACCTGAGTTACTCAGGAGGAAGAGAGCAGCTTGGAATGCCTTCAAGAGTATTGAAGAAATAAATAAGAGGACGACAAACCTCCAGCTCTGAGCACATCTCTTCGATTCCACTGTTCTTCCTGCATTAACATATGCCTCAGAAACCTGGGCCCTATGAAAACAGGGTGAAAACACTATTTGGGTCTCTCAAAGAGGAAATGAAAGAGCTATGCTTGGAGTATCACACTTAACTCAAATGAGAGTTAGAATCTGGAGTTTCGATCTCCGTCAACGCTCAAGAATCAGAGACGCTGTCTCATTTGCCAAGGCATCAAAAATCAGATGGGCTGGACATGTAACGAGGTTTAGAGATGACCACTGGACTAGAGCCATTACTGTCTGGATTCCACGGGAGGTCAAAAGATTGCGTGGACTCCCACCTACGAGATGGTCAGACTTTTTCGTCAAGGTCCTGAATGATCGGTTTGAGGCTCTTTATGTTCCTAGAACGAGCAGATGCCATTGGGCTACACTAGCACGCAACAGGGATGAATGGAGACGTTACTGGTGCCCGCTCAAGCAAATTGATGAGTAACTGGGTATCAAGTGATCAAGTGATATTCTTTATTTTACAATAGAGTTTGGGACTTTTGATTTAATATTCCATTACATAAACTAAATTCTAAGTGAATAAAGCAATACATAAAACAAAGCAATATACAGACTCTGCCCCTTACACCCACAGAGAATACCATAAAATTACCTTTATTATTTGTTTTTCTTTAAAGGAAGTATTTGTGGTTTGGTGCACATCATGCAATATTCTCAAAGATTATTCCTGACTCTGTACTCAGTGATCACTCCTGGTGGTGCTCAGAGATAGGTAATGCTGGGGATCAAGAGGTGGTTGGTGGCATGCAAGACAAGTGATTTAACCCCTCTACTATCTCTGCAGTCCCAAGTAACTATTTTTAACAGCATAATAAGATGAACATCTTGTCCATTCAACCATAGAGAAACCTAACTCTTCTACTGAAACTATCATTGTTTACTTAGTACAGTGACCAGATTAACAAACATCATGTATGCATACTATCACCTAGAGAATTATCAGTCTATTAAACTGTTGTCAGCAGGAGCATTTTTGATCAATATATATTATGTGCTAGTAATTAGCAGCATTCTCTCACTTTACAGGCTCACAAAAGAGTGAAGATCAAAGAATATATCCTATGTCATTTTTACTAAGAGTCGTTTTTAAACCAGGATTTATATAAGACCCGTCTTATTCCAACATGAAAAATTTCTATTACACTGATAGTAACCTAACAAACATAAATTGTAAGTAATAAAATAATACATTTCAAAAGCACGATAAGGATTAAGGACACAACAACGTTTTGCCTGGAGCCGTAGCACAGTGGGTAGGGCATTTTCCTTGCACGTGTCTGACCCAGGTTCGATTCCTCCGTCCCTCTTGGAGAGCCTGGCAAACTCCCTGTGGCGTACTCGATATGCCAGAAACAGTGACAACAACTCTCGCAACGGAGACATTACTGGTGCCCACTCGAGCAAATAGATGAACAATGGGAGAACAGTACTACAGTGCTCTCAAGTTCTAATTCCAGACATCCTGCTGGCAGAAACTTTTTAGTGAAAAAGACAAGAAAAATAATTAAAATAAAAGAAGAAAAACTGAATTGCTGAGGAAAGAGAGTTTGAAGAATATTTGCAGGGAGGAAACTTCTCAAGCAATGCTCATGGGACCCAGTGATAGATGGTTTAATATTTGGGCTGTGACACCCAGAAGGAGAGAGAAAACAAAAGAGAATGCCCTGACACAGGGGTGGGGTGGGATGGGTGAATTGGGGGGGGGGTGCGACGGATACTGGGAGCTCTGGAGGTGGAGAATGGGCACTGGTGGAGGGATGGGTACTCAACCATTGTATAACTGAAACCCAAGCAAAAAAAATTTTTAAGTCTACAACTGTAATGCATGGTGTTTCACTAATAAAAATAAGAAAAAATCTTTGGACTGTGATGAAATGCTATGCTCCTGGGGCCACCCGCTCAAGCAGTGCTTAGGGCCCCTAAAGATATACCATGTGGAACCTCAGAAGCCATTTGGAATTTGGGGGCCTTGAGGAATGCACTCCAGTCCTCTGAGCCATCTCCTTTTCCCCACAACGGTATTTTATTTTTTGAGATAGCTATGATTTTAAATTTTCTTTATAGTTTATGATTTCTGGTTCTACAGTCATATTAGCAAGTTAAATCCTACTGTTAAAAATCTGATTTTCTGATAATATAACACACTAAGTATCTATATGTTAATTTAATTTAATCATTGGCTTTTTGGTCTCACCCAACAGTTTGTGGGATCTAGTTCCTGCTCTGGGTTCAAGGATTGCTCTCAGCAGTCAAAAAACATGTGGTACTGATGATTTGAACATGAGCTTCCCACATGCAAAGTAGAGATTCAGCACATTGAACAAGGTCATTGACCTAAAATATGTGTGTTTTTATTTGGAAAATATTGTAATAAATCACTACTCTTTTTGTTCTTTCACAATATAAAACATGATTATTTACTACGAAACAAACCTGTAAAGTGCATTTAACAGAAATGTGTTATCTAGAAAATAGGCATAGAGATGCTCAATTAAAGCAAAGATTGATCAAAATATTTTTGATATTTAAAACACATTTCACTATTTTAAAATTTTAGGTATAGGATAATGATTCAAACACAAGGAAGAGGCATATACTTTTTCACTAAGACCATATTTTTCATTTTGCACAGAGAGCAAAATAGTCCATAATTTTTCTTAAGTTTCATTCGAAATAGCTGAAATAAAACTTTGGGAAACAATTTGTCACAAATAAAGTGAAAAGTGTCACTTTTCAATTTGGGAGTTAAATATATCATCCCTCTGTCTATTAAGCGCAGTGGTTCTGTCAGAAATCTTGTTTCTACTGATAATTAATTAAGCAAAACCAACATGTTTAAAGCAACTACAAATCAAATTTAATTTAAATGGCTACGATAACTTAAACAAAGATAAATGGAATGGCTTCCTTATGCTTCATTACTCTCTTTAATTCTGCCTAAAACATTTCTATAAGAGAAATTTTGAGGATAGGGAGAGAGGAGTTGACCATTCGGGTTCCAATTAGACTCCCAAAATAATACCTTAACCTGCAGGTGGTTAAAGCATGGGCTCAGTCCACTTATTTCATCCTCTTTGGTGCCTGAGTCTTCTAATGGGAATTTTAAAAATATATATGATATGGTTGCTATAGTTTGATTTATCTTTAACTTTGAACCATATGTCATTTCCACTGAAGAAATGTAATGTCAATTTAAGCATCTAATTAAAAAGATGACTGACTTAAATCACTTAATTACAAGTTTAATTATGTCATATAGCATGTTGCAAATGTGTGCCATTTTATCACTCAGCACACTAGAACATACAAAATAATTCATACTTGACAAAAATCCTTTTTGTCTTGTTAAGGCAATTTGTTTTAAGTATGAGACTACAGTGAATTTTTATTGCATTGCTGTGTCTTCCTTTTTAAATGCAATATATTTTTTAAAATCTTTGGCAGTTCTTGCATAGAATTCAGAGGAAGAAATAGAATTTATTACAATCAGGTCAAGCCGTTTTATTTTCATTGATATCAGAGTATACTAATGCTTATGTCTTATTTTCATGGTTTCTGCAACAATTATCTTTTTTTCCTCTGCAAGATACATAACTTTGTATAGGATTTCTTTACTACTTATATTATAATTTTAATATTTTTCTCCAGCAGAACCTTCAGAAGGTGTTTACTTTTTAGAAGTAAAAAGAATTACTGAGTCCTGAATATACTGAAAATATCATTGTTAATTTATACGAAGGTGGTTATAGAAAAAGAAATTCCATACCCTTTGGTCAACTAGTTTTTCATTTTATTGCTGATATGTTGGCAATTCAAATAATTTAGAAAGTTAAGCAATGTCAATTACTATATACAGGGAATTCACACTAATACCAGTAACACACACCTCCACCCTCCTCCCACTTAGGGTATTGTATCATGTCATTTTTACTACCATTATTTCTCTTAAGAAAATATAAAAAAGTTCATATATAGTCCATCTTTCCACTTGGAGTATCAAAAGTACCTAATTTGTCCTCATTCATTGTACTTCATAATATAGCTTGTTGAAAACACTCCATATCATATAAAGATCTCTTTCAGAGGAGTACCTCTCTGATAAAAAGCAATACACTTTTGGAAGAAGAACACCCAGAGGTGCTCAGGGCTTACTCCTGGCTCTGTACTCAGGTTTACTCTGGTGGGGCATGGGGACCAAATGTGGTGCTGGACTAGAACCCGTGTTGTCTGAATGCAAGGCAAGTGCCCTACCCACTGCTTGATCTCTCCAGCCCACGAATTACATACCCATAAACTGTTCAAAATCTAATGCCTGTGAGGTCTGCGATTTAGTTCTAGCAAAAGACTTCTCATTTGGAGGTCGTTTTTTATGTATAAAGAGGGGAAAATAGATCCGCCCCAAATCATAGAAAGGCAAAGCAGAATGAAATTGGGAAAACCTACGTATGGAAACCAACCACAGTAGGCCATGTGATTCTCGAGGTTCTGCAACACAGACTGATCTGCTCTGTGCAGTTACAACTGCACAGTTTGCGACATACCAATGAACACTGGATAAAAGACTTGTGAGCAGCCCACTGCTATTATATATTATTTATAGGGAAATCGGGACATTTCTCAAATGACTTTGTGAAAATAGTCACTTCTTTGTGTAGGAAATGATCTTGTAGAAAGAGGCAACCACAAAGGCTCAAAGGCTCTATCAGCAAGTTTTTTTTTTCATCGTGCTAACTCAGATCTCTGGAGCCAGCTTCCTGCTCAGCTACTAAAAGGGGGAAGGGAATGAGCCTCCAGGGCCATATGAGTTTGTCCTTCACAAAGTGACTTCATTTTTTTCATAAACATTGAAGCTTGTTCCCAGATAAGTAAAGAAATACAAACTCCAAATGAGACCTGAATACTGGGTCATAAGCTAAATCTACTAACTATGTAGTTTTCTTAAATATCTAACTGATGTTATGAAATAAAATTTGAATATTAGTATGCAACTGAAAATACTGGTACCTTTTTGTGTGTGTGTATGAGTGTGTGTGTGTGTGTGTGTGTGTATTGTCCACTTCTAACTATATTCAATGTGTACTCTTGGCTCTGTACTCTGTGCTCAGGGATTAGTCTTCGTGGGACTCAGGGACCACATGTGATGCTGGTCTACCAGGTGCAAGATAACTGCATTATTCACCATTCTACCTCTTAGCCACATAAACTTCTAGCTCTCCCAAGTCATTTCAAAATAGTTTAAGGTAACAAAAAGCTATAATAACAATGATTAATACAAAACAAAATTTAAAAAAATATTCCCAAATGATGAAATCGATTGGTTTAGAAGATATCATATTTCCATTGAATAGTGGGTATTCTAATAGAAAGTCACAGGGGTAGATTAACATCATAATGCAGACATTTATAAAACTTCTCCCATCGTGTTGAAACCATTTTGAACCTAAAGAAACCAGCCAGCTTTGAGGAATCGGTCAGGATGGGAGATGTGTGCAGAAAGTAGATAAAGGACCAAACATGATAACATCTCTGTATTGCCAACCATAATGCCCCAAAGCAGAGAGAGGTTATGGGGAATCATTTCTGCCATGGGGGCAGGGGGAGGGTGGGAAAGGGGGATATACCGGGGATATTGGTGGTGGGGAACGTGCACTGGTGGAGGGATGGATGTTTGATCATTGCGTGATTGTAACCCAAACATGAAAGCTTGTAACTATCTCATGCTGATTCAATAAAATTTAAAAAAAGAAAAAGAAAAGAAAAGAAAAGAAAAGAAAAGAAAAGAAACCAGCCAGCCATGGCAATGATTACACACACCGGGGTAAAACACAACAGAAAATCAATCAACAAAATTAGATTTATTTTAGCCAGTATCTAGAAAAATATTACTTTTTAGTATGTAGAATTGGAATTTTTATTGTTCTTTTGCCGCTTTGTTTTAATTATTATTCAGTTTGCATCTGCCTTACTAATTCTTTGCTGTTGAAAAGAGAACATTATCAGAAAAGAGTTTACAAGATTCACATTTAAAGTAACAGGAATGTTCTTGTTTAAATATTAATAAATTATCTTCATAATACTGAAACAAATGCATTATGATTCAGAGGTTATGAATCTGTGAGATATAACTAAATATCCAATATTCTTCACTTTGCTAAAAAAACTTTCCATTGTTTAATTTTTAAACAATAATGTGGTGTTGGGGGAAATATATAGACAAGGGGTTTGCATTGTCTGCTGAGTACCACCAGGAATAATCTCTGAGCACGGAGCCAGAAGCAAGCCCTGAGAACAGCCAGGTATGGTCCCCAAACAAACACACAAATAAACAAGAATAACAGTACTTTCTATTCTTTGTAATAACTGAATATTTATAAAGATTAAAAAAAAGTTGATATTTTATTCTATGTTCTTTCTCAGTTTCTGAAATGTCCAACATAGTATGTAGCTTTCTAATTTAAACATGTGTTTTAAGTAACTGTCATACCATGTCTCTTGCTTTATAAAATAACCTATTTATTTGAGTCATTCTTTTTAATTGCTATTTAGAACTCCACCAAATGTCCGTGACTTGATGCTTAGACTTACTCTTTTGAGGGACAATCCAGTTCTTTGGAGTTTGGTTGTTGTGTTATTTTGCTGTCACATTTAACACTGAAATTATATTTAACATAAATCTGTATGCAGGAATTGTTTCCTTATAAGTTCACAAGTAGAAATTTTAATTAAGTTTCATTTTGAATAAAAACGGTGCATCTAATTTCAGTGACAATCTACATTTTAATGTACACAATGACAAAATGCTGTCATTCATCTGTTTTTGTACTTTAGGGTCATCCACAGTAGCTCATCATTACTTTATGTAATATATTCTGATAAGTATGGGTTAAAGTCAGTTAAAGTCATATCTTTATTGCCCAACTGGTTTTTGTCTTTGTAATTAAGCTATTTCTCTAATTAATTGTGTGAATTTTTATCGCCTTAATAGATTTTTGTATAGAAGTATATTAATGACTTGTCATTTAAAATAAAAATGTTTTTATATTCAGCTTTTTGTCTTGCACTGTTTATCAACTACTATATATAAAGTATTGTATAATAAATATTTTTGATTCATATTTGTATGCAGTGAAATACATGTGATTTTTTTCTATATCTCGTTCCTGAATTGGTAAAGACAATTTCTTTAAAGAATATTGCATATATAATATCTCCTGAATTATATATATGTACATATATATTCACACACATTTGTGTGCATGGGTAATTAGATCATGCTTTCAGATCAAAATGGCATTATAAAAAGATCTTACATCCTTCCATGGACACAATAGATCCATAAACACATGAGAAATAATTTTCAAGGTGGCGAGAGCAATATTATATCAGGTAAGGTCCCTTGCACGTCCCAGCATTTCATATGGTCCCCTGAGTACTACCACAAGAGATCCCTGAGCACAGAGCCAGGAGTACTACCTGAAAATTCTTGGGGGTGTGTCCCCCCCCAAATAAAAATTTTTTAAAAGGAAATAATTCAGAGGGAAGTTGGCCAGGAAGCCAGATAAATAGATTTCCCACAACAGTGGATAAAAGGATGTCCTAAAATTGATAGAAGGAGGACACACCTCTCGAACCCAGAAAGAGACCCCACAATGTTACAAGCCAGGAGTGAAAACAAAGGCATAAAATAGTCTTCTGGTAAGCAGGAGGGGTGTGACATATTTCAGACACTCCAACTCCTCCATCAAATTTGGTGAAAATGAGTACCTGTAAATGCTGAGGGTCTACTGGGAAACACAAGCAAAAGAATCAAGGAATTAAAACAACTATAGAAATTTTTGCTAGATTTTTTTTTGTGTTTGTGTCTATTAAATAATTTAATATTATTAGATTTATTATTTAATAATATTAGATAATACTGTAACAAAAAGATGAGATACAACCAATGTTTGTATGGGGACTGTGGAAAAGGAAACTTCACTCACTGTTGGCAGGAATATTGTTTGATTTAGTCTCTATGTAAAACCATAAGAAAATATCTCAAAAATTTAAAAAAAAATAGAATTCCCACATGACCCACCTTGGCACCTGTCTCACTAACACAAGACTATGAGCTCAAATATGCATACTTCCCTAAAGCTTAAATATAATAGTTAATATAAGGAAAGAAATAAAATGGCCAACAACAGGTGAATGGACAAAAAGGCTTAATGGACATATACAAATGAAATACCATGCAGCTACAAGAACAGATGAATTTTTTGGCTAGAATATTAATGGATTTAAGGGATATAATGCTAAAAGGCAATAAGTGAGATCATCATATTTTGTGAGCAACAAAAGAAAAGGAAAAGAATAAGTATATTAAATGACAAACACTTGGAATAAAATGACAAAACCAAGACTATCATGAACCGGAGAAAGAGAAGATACGGTGAGAGGGGGGCGGAGATTGTAACACAAGCACAGTGGGGAATGGTCTTTGGCACTTTGTAAGTGCTATATGTGAAGAAATTTGTACACCACAGCATAAATATTAGTAATTGTCATAAGCATGTTTTCTGAAATACAACAAAAAGTACTTTCTAGGGTGATTCATGCAGTAAAAACTGAAAAATGGCTTGAATATGTCTAAATTTAAACTAATATTGACTTACTGTAGGTATTTATACACTGAAAGCTTTTTTACCTATAAATTATTACAAACCTTGTCTATAATCAAAAATAGCTTTAGTACAAATTTTATACAGAATGTGCCTTATTTAACTTAATTTGAAAGCTAAAACACTAATATGACGACGAAGGTTCCTTTTAACTGCCTTACTCCGCAATAATTAGAGAACTGTTTATTTTTAATTTTTTAAAAAATATGACTGGGAGCTGTTTCAGTGAACTTAGTCTGCTTCTCTCTTGCATTTTTTTACCTTAGGTAACTTCTTTTTTCATTTTATACTGATGGGAGTAAAATCATAAATTGCCAAAGTATATTTTTCCTAGCCAAAATGATTAGCCCATGAATATTAGAATATCCAGAGAAAGCCAGAGTTTCTTGGATTTGGAATCATGGATACTGGTTTTCCAACTGTCTCTGTGTCTCTCAGAGCCAAGACTATTAAAACCAAATGAAGAGCAATGAGGAGAGACCTTGTCTTATAATTAAGTTAAATAGAAATAAACAGAGCTAGACAAATGAGATTCTTAACAAATACTGCTTAATTACGGAATAGCTGATAAAAAGATTTTAAAGCATACTTCTGTTATATTAGAAATTCAAATCTTAATTCTAGAGTACTAATTTTAAACACATAATATATTTTATATAATGCATGAATCAAACTTGTCATACTGAAACATAATTTTGTTTCAAGATTCTAACAATTTTATCTCAAAGAAATTCTTTTTGAAAAGGACAATGTGAATTGTCATCTTTGTGTAAATTGTCTGTGAATCATTCAGTTAATGAATAATTTCTAATTTAACATTTTTTAAAACTAATACCTAATAAAACATCAATAACAGATTAAAACAATACTCTTTTCAAACATACTTTATAGTCACTTTTGAGGTCATGATATGTTTTAAACATGAGTATAGGACACATTTCTAGCAAAATTTCAATTTTAAGATATTTATTTATTTCATAATTTTTATTCTAGGCAACATGGCTCACAATTCTGTCTCTGCTGTTAATGACGGGGTTTTTTAATACAGTGTTCTAACAGTACACCTTCAATTAGACTGTCAGTTCCCCATCTAGTCTCACCCCTCCAGCCCCTATTTTTTTTTTTTTGCTTTTTGGGTCACACCTTGTAATGCACAGGGGTGACTCCTGGTCATGCAGTCAGGAATTACTCCTGGCAGTGCTCGTGGGACTATGTGGGATGCTGGGAATCGAACCCAGGTTTGCCGTGTGCAAGGCAAACGCCCTACCCACTGTGCTATCGCTCCAGCCCCAGCCTCCTATTTTTCAAAAGAAAAAAAAGTGTTACAAATATAGTACAAAAGTTAGAGGACTTATGTTGCATTTAATAAAGTTTGAATTGTTCCCCGGCACCACATATGATCTGGATGAGAACCACTTAGTTGACCCCTGCGCACAGATTCAAGAATAAGCCCTGACCACTGACAGGTGTGGTCCCCAAAACAATAAATAAATGAGTATGCAAGCAAATATGTAAGTTAAAAAATAAAAGAAATAAAAGAAAATGGGGATATTTGTTTTATATATGATATATATATATATCAGTAGAACTTATGATGACATGCATATGCTCAAGATCAAAATAGGGTTTAATATCCCCAATAAAAACATGAAATAAATAGTAAGATGCTGTAGATAATTGAAAAGTCTCCAAAGTTTATATAAAGTGAACTCTACCCTAGTTAGAGGGTAGATGTGCTTCTGGTAGGACCAATTCCTGGCCTAGCGACAGTGTACAATGCACAGGGCAAAAGGATTGGGAACTTCAGGCCTGTTGAGTATGGGCAGAAGTTCAAATCTGGATCCAGAGGCACAGAGCCTCACTAAACAACCATCTAGCTGGAGGGCAGCCCTATGGTTTACTTTCCATCTGGCATTTGGTCAATATAAGGGACCATTTATTTCTTTGTTGGGGGTCCCAGGGAAAGGTACACCTAGCACTGCTCATGGGCTATTCCAAGCTTGTGTTGACTGGGAGAAAATCCTGGCTCTGTAAGTAGGGGCTATTCAAGGAAGTGACACTCGAAATCATGGGGTACCTGGGTCAGCAACGTTCCAAGCAAATTCCTCACTCCCTGTACTGTCACTCTAGTCCTATATGGCACTTTTTAGTAAAAGGAAGTTCCTGCAGAAGATGTGTTCATACGAATTCGCTTATTTGAGTAGTAAACAAAACAGTCAATAAAGTAACATCATTATTTTGTGAGATGATAAAAGATGAGAGAGAATAAATATTATAAACAGGGACAAGCAAATGGTGAGTAATTGAGAGTGATTTAGACCCTTTTTAGAAGCTTTCTAATCTCTTTAACATGCAATACAATAGATATGCACACATGCACACAATTTGGAGAGTCTTACCCAAATCAATAAAACATGAAGTGCTTCATGGACTAGTAAAATCATCATATGATTTTAACATTCTATCAATTTTACTTCAACATTATATCAATGATTTATGCGATCTGGGGCTGGAGTGATAGCACAGCGGGTAGGGCGTTCGCCTTACAAGCGGCCAACATGGCCACCCGAGTTCGGTTCCTCCGCCCCTCTCGGAGAGCCCAGCAAGCTACTGAGAGTATTCGATATGCCAGACACAGTAACAACAAAGTCTCCAATGGAGACGTTACTGGGCCCGCTCGAGCAAATCAACGATCAATGGGAGGGCCTTTATTATATCAATGATATCGATATATTTAGAGATTGATATCTATATACAAAGACATTGGAACATAAGACTATGCCCTATGTTTAGTTTCTACTTTTAGAGTGAGAAATTCCAATTTCCTGCTTCATTTTTTAATGCAAAATAAAAGTTGATATAAAAGAATGTATGATGTGTAAGTGCCCGATCGAGCAGATCAATGATCACCAGGATGAAAAATGGTACAAGGGATGATGTGTAAGATTGCTAAAGAATTTAACATCATAATTTAAGTATTATTATAATGATATTATTTTATATTTCCAATCCTAGAAGTGGAACTAGTTAAGAGAAACAAATTTTTTACAAACGTTACAGTGCTATTTTAATCTCCTTGAGATATTTCAAGGTGATTTTGTACATGTCCTAGAGAACAATGGGGTTTAATGAACCCTCAGGTACAAAGGTATTGTTTTAAAATATCTCAGATAGGAACTTTAATTGTCAAATTGTATTAAGTCAGAGTCATTCAAAATAAGAATGCTTATAATAAAATTATTTTAGTTTACTTCTTGGCAAGACAAAAAACTAGAATGTCAAAAATCAACTTGACCTACTTTATCACTTTGTGGGGCCCCCTGAGAAGAAGACAGTTAAAAGGGATTTGAAATATGCACCCAACATGGACTAATACTTTGCTATACTATTTGCTCTATACAATTTACCTGTTACTGTAATAATTAGTTTTGCTGTTCTCTAGTCTTTGGAGATTTGTACCACATAATACATGACTAATGTCCTCTAGTCTATCATCAAGTTCTAAAATATTTTTATCCTTAAAATTTAGCAAGAGATTCTGAGTAAAAATTGACAAAGACAGTCTTCAATATTTAAGGTATTATATATAAGTCTAACAATTCATAGAAATGCTATTTTTCTCACTGGTCTTATGATGTAGTAAAGTAGAAATTATCTCATCAGCTGTCTGCAACAATCTGTTCTTATATTTACTTCAGATAATTTTCATGGACCAGTTTTTTTATCTTTCTTTTTGGTGTTATAGACTTTTATAATAGTATAACTTGGCATTCAAGATGTCTGCTTCCCTAAAATTTTGATTCCAAAATGTTCTAAGAACAAAAAAACCAACAAAAAGTATACATTTTTATCAAGATTACTTTGAGTTTTTATGAAATAATAATTTATTTGGTGAAGAAATAACTGAACAAGTACTATCTGACAAAATGACAGTAAAATGATGATTCAAACTGATGAAGGGCCCATACATACAGCTTAGAGTGTATTAATAAAAAAGACATACAATTGATAGAGAAATACCATAAACTGAGATTAGGGGTATGAATATAAAGGAGGGAGAGCGATAGGTTTTATCTTCCTGCAGTCAGGAAAATGTTCCAGGATAAGTGACACCTGCCCTGTGCTCTGAAAGCATAAGTGTTAAGTAGATGAAATTTAAGAGCAGTTTTTTTAGAAAAGGGTGTAGACATGCACCTTCTAGCAAATGAGAAAAATCTGAAAAAATAGAAAATATAGCTGCACGGTATTTAAATGAAAATGAGTCCAAATGAAGCAACAGTGACCATATTATGCAGTTACTTGAAAGTCATGCTCAACTTTCTTAAAGCACTGTAGCACTGTCCACCCTTCATCCATAGATTTTTCTCGAGCTGGCCCAGTAACGTCTCCATTGTGAGACTTGCTGTTACTGTGTCTTTTGGCATATTGAATACATCACGGGTAGCTTGCCAGGCTTTGTTGTGTGGGCAAGATACTCTCCGTAGCTTGCTGGGCTCTCCAAGAGGGGTGGAGGAATTGAACCAGGGTCACACATGTCGGCCGCATGCAAGGCAAACACCCTACCCACTGTGTTATCAAACAAAAATACTTTAACATAAATTAAATGTACACCGTCCAAGGACATTGGAATGTGATCTTTCTGTTACCCTGAAATAACTCCTGGTAAAATTACTCTCCAGTTATATAATCAATCCACTTTGTGTTGACTTAATTCTTTTTTTTGTTGTTGTTTTACAAAAAAGCTGATAGAACAGTCTCAAGTAATTGGATTAGCAGAATTTGGAGATTATAAGAGACGTGATGAGTTTATAAGAGGTGTGATGAAAAAAGGTAGGCCCTATATATAGTGAAAATTTAATTTCATATTTAATGCAATTAAACCTGAAATCACAAGGGAATATAAAATTACAAATATATATATACAATCTAGGTAGCCATGATGCTAGGTAGCCAGACACATTTTCACATCAGAGACCTAACGTCTATTATTAGTGTCAAGATTTACATCATGCTCGAGTATTTCATATGGGTTTCACTAATGGAATTAAAACACAATTAGGTGGCAACAAGCAAAGAACTTCCTATTTAATAAAATATACTGGCAGTGTTCACTTTTTTCTGACTCTAGCAGATATTGGTTGCTTGTCATTGGCCTGAATTACATGCATCCCTTCTTAAATGAAAAGCTAACTTATATGATTAATGCGATATTCTTCCCAGAAGATTAAAATATATAACCAAAAAGGGAGACCATCAAAATAACACTGTCTTCTTTGCTATATTCATAAAATAAGCTAGTAAAATAGAGTTGGCACTCTGTATGTGGTGCAGAGCAGTTTATGAAATAATAGTTTTATTCATTTAAATTTCAATACCAGAAACGATGGAATATCTCATGCAATGGATCTTGTTAAATAAACAAGCAGGATCCAGGGAGGCGCTAAGGATGCTAGAAAGAGTGGGGTGGGAACATTGCATGAGTCCTAACCTGAGGGATGTGTTGAAAACATACGGAGTAATAAAGTTAGTTATAAATATATATGCCTTTTCCTCTGAGGGATATGAGAAAGAAGAGAGAATTGATCGTGAGATAGAGAAACATGAATGTGAAAAAGGAACTGCTTAAGGGCTTATCCAAGTGTTTTTTAGGGTGGTGGTGCTGGTCCACAGGTATATAATGATTGAAAAATCATTGAGTAAGTGAATTAAAGAGAAGTAAATGGAGGAGGTAGAACTGAGATTGTGTATTAATGATACATATTTGAATCCTCACATCAAAAAAATAGTAAGGAATTAATAGGCTATGAATGAAGGAAATACGTAATCAATAATAGCAGAGCTGATATAAAAACAATCCATACTCAAGTAATTTCCATATATCTTTGTTACAATATACCATGGAAATTAGAGAGTGTTCTCCTATATTACAAATTACAATTTAAACTCTTTGAGG
Source organism: Sorex fumeus (assembly GCF_029834395.1). Lineage (NCBI taxonomy): Eukaryota > Metazoa > Chordata > Mammalia > Eulipotyphla > Soricidae > Sorex > Sorex fumeus. The sequence continues at coordinate 2,165,422 of NW_026606077.1, forward strand.
GTTAGAACATTCTTTGAAATACATTGGTTTCCTAGTGTTACCGTAGTGTTGGTACACAGATATCATATTGATTGAGTTAATATTAGTGTCTCCAGCAAACTTCATAAAAATTTAGAAAGCAATAAATATATCAATTTGTGTACCTAAAATGCATAAGTAAATCTAAACATTGTAAAAAATTGTATATTTTTTGGAGCTCATTTTTCTGAAAGTGGAAATAAGACACTAGAACACATAGACAAAAGATAGAGCATAAACTTGCAAATGAATAATTGAGAAGCGGTCAATGGAAGTGACCTACAAATAAAAGAAAGAATATGATACAAGGCAGACTCTCCTGCCCCCGTGCCTCGCTGCCCTCACCGGGGCCCCTTGGAGGAGGGCAGATTGAGTTTCCCTCTCCTTCCTGAGCAGAGCCCCGACAGCTGAAGACCTCCAGGAGCCAGCCAAAGTCATGCTGAAACCACTCTCCACACACTTGGACAAGGAACCAGCAGAGGAACCCAGGTGTGCGGCACCGGGGCTGAGATCTTCAAGCCTGCTCAGTTCAGGACTGGGCCTCCTCCATCCAGCTCCCCCAACTTCCAGTAGCTAGACAGTTACACCCACCAACTGCCGTGTAACCCCATCAATGGCCAGGATCCAGAGCCCCTAAAACCAAACTCCCAGAAGCTTATTCTTATTCTTTTATTCTTATTCTTATAAGAACTCTTATTCTCTTGTTCTCATTCTCAGAGAACCCGGCAGGCTACTGAGAGTATCATACCCACCTATATGCCTGACTAGGAACACCTGTAAAGGTGATTAGAGGCTGCCCCAAAAGCTTCCATCCCTCTCGGAGAGCCCGGCAAGCTACCAAGAGTATCCTGCCCGGCAGAGGCTGACAAGCTGACCATGGCGTACTCGGTATGTCAAAAACAGTAACAATGAATGGTCCTCAATCACCTGATCCTGAAGGAGCCCCCAGTATGTCATCAGGCTACACTAGTACTTGACAGGGAGGAATAGAGACGTTACTGGGCCCACTAGAGAGAATCGGTATAACTGAATTCTGAATCATGAAGCAATATCTGAACTTCATGTTCATAGCAGTATTATTCACAATAATCAAGATATTCCATCAACATTATATATATAATGATAAATCAATACATAGAGATTAAATATACAAACATATAAACAGAAACTTATCTCAATAAATATAGACAACTATATATACATATATATAAACATGTATCTATGTCTCTATATAAGTGTAATGATATTCAGCCTTAAAAAGTAGGAACTTTCGTCTTTTTTTACAACACAAATGTAAAGGACTTTAAACTAAACTAAATAGACCAGTAAAAAAGATAAAAATGTAATAATTCTATTTGTACACATTACTTAAAATAATCATTTTATGAAAGCAAAAATATAGTGATTGTCAAAGTGTTGAGAAGGGAAGCAATGGGGGAACTTTTATATATGTAAGAAACAGAAAAAGTTTATTCACATACAAGAACACAAGAAAGCAAATTTCTCACATCCTTTTAAATATTTTTAAACAAACAGCATGCAATCAGTGCATTCGTGCTTCACATAGAAGCACATTATTAATTTTGCTCTCAGTATGAATTTTTCTTTAGATGGAAAACTTAAAGCTATAATTAACAGCCAGTGGTTTTGTAACTTGACCATTTTTCCATAAACAACAAAAAAATCAAACCCTAAAATACAGTAAATGCGTAATAGAACTTTTCCATTAAAAGTGCTATTTTTTATTGAATTTTTACGAGACTGAATGAATACACCTCTCCAGCATGATTTGGAGCTATCCTTCAAAACAATGGAGGGTACTTCAGAGATTCTCTATATAATCATAGCACACCTTCAACAAGACTGAAGCAGTTTTCATGGATGTAATGATTGTATCTCGATAATATGCTCAAAGAACTTTTGTTAGGATAGCTTTTGGTACTTTCAAATACATGGAAAAAATAGCTTTCAGCGCTGACACAAGATTGTGTCCCTCGTAGGTGGGAAAAAAAGAACATAATATTGGAATAACAAATGCCTGAAGACAATAGAAAATTAGAAAGAACATTAGAACTTGTCTTCAATAGGAAACATGCCACTTGGGGTCTTGGGGATAGGGCAGGAAGGGGTAGTGACTATGGTGGAGGGAAGTGTTGACCCATGAGAAAGTGTTACTGAAAAGTGGTAGAGTGGTAATGCGTGAACCTTTATCAAAAGCAGTACTGTAAACCACAGTGCAAAAACACACACCCAAAAAGCATCTCTAGTAGAGGCAGACAGGAGGGTGGGAGGGAAATGGGGTGAATTTATGTAAGTTGGTGGAGGGAAGTGGACAATAATGAAGGGACTGATGTTGAAAAATTGTATGAATTCAGTCACAAATAACTGTAATTTAATGGTGACTAAATTAAAAAAAAAAAGCTCTCACATTAAATGTTCTGTAGGTATGCACATATAATGACAAACACACAGACACATAAAAAATATAGAAGGGGATTTTTTTAAGGTGCTGTCAAGTTTAGCACCTTGCTTGTGGTGAAGGTATCATGACTGCATGCTCATGCCCCCAAATAATCAAAATGTATAAACATGAAATGCATGCAAGTGGTACTGTATCAACTTTAGTCAACACTTTCAAATAAACTGTAGAAAACAAGAAACATAAAATAATAAAATCCAAACTACACCACATTAAAAGAAAAAACAAAGTGTAATCAAGGAAGGATCCCACCGAACGTAAGCTGAAAGGAAATTTACAGAAATCGTCACCTTCTTCCTGATTAAACCAGCCTGTAAGAAAAGTGATCGATAAGAATATGATTCTAACAGAAGTAACGGTCAATAAGAGGAGCCCCTTGAGAAATCTCTAAGGAAGTTGAAGGAACTGAGAAATTGCAAAAAAACAAAGAGAGGACGCTAAAAGGACATGGTACTTGGGTGGACACACACACACTGTGTCCCAGTGCACACACAATGCACATATAGTGTACATACATTGTACATACAGTGAGACACAGTCAATGGGAAGGACAAGAGATGTGATGAAAAAACAGACAGTCTCAGCCCAACCAGATGATAAATATATCATACCGACATTTGAGTGTCATTCAGTTTCAATTTCTTGTTCTCTACAACAGGCTGGAGCGATAGCACAGCAGTAGGGCATTTGCCTTGCACCGGGTTCAATTCCTTCGCCCCTCTCAGAGAGCCCAGCAAGCTACCGAGAGTATCTCGCCCTCATGGCAAAGCCTGGCAAGCTCCCCGTGATGTATTCAATATGCCAAACACAGTAACAACAAGTCTCACAATGGAGACATCTCTGGGTCCGCTCTAGCAAATCGATGAACAACAGGAAGACAGTGTTTGTTGTTTCATTCTCTGAAACAAACAGGTGAAAACAATTTTATGTTCTGTGTGAAGCCTGTCCTCTCAAGAAAGTCCTTTCAGTCTCTTCTGACATTCGCACCTCACTGCAGTCTCCTCCCATTCACCATGGGCTGGCAATGTGACTTACTTTTAGCATAAAGAATCTAAGGAGAGTAATGCTGAATGATTCTGTGTCTAGACTCTTGGTCTTAGAACCCTTGGAAGAAATACTAGAAGTTAGATACTAGAGAAGATTTATTGATTTTTGTTGTTGTTGTTCTTTTGGGAGGCACATAAAATGTTGCTCTTGGTTCTGTGCTCAAGGATCACTCCAGCTGACTCTGGGCAGCATAGATGGTGTTGGGAATGGAATGGCCACAGGTAGGCTATGTGTAAGACAAGCACTCTGTCCACCTCATGCCAAATTTCTCAATATTTTAATATTACTTTCTGTGATTAAACCCAATCTGAGGAGACTTGCCTTTCATAGGGGCGGAAAGAAATATTAGATGGCCAGTCCAAATGAGTCTACAGATAGTGTTGAATACAGTTCGAATTGTGTTTTCCTCAGTATATGCCCAATATATGCTCACTATATGCTCTGAGAATGTGATCACATACAGAGAGAGGTTCTCAGATAAAAATCGTACTTCTCAAAGGCACTGTCTTTACAGCGACCAGAAATCACGGAGACAAAGACACGGGGGGAAAGGGCATATGATGACAGAGGAGATTAAAATGCTGCATCTGTAAGGCAAGGAGATTAGAATATTTCTGGCAATTATCACAGGCCAAGAGTTCCCCACACCCAAAAAAGAGAAAATAAGCACTGTTGATAGCTTAACTTGATACTTCCAACATCTAGTTCTCAAAAAATATTCATTTCCATTGCTTTAAGTTGGTAGCCATAGAACACTATACGGATCATTTCAGCCGCAAGCACCATCTGACTTTAGCCACATGAGAAAACATAAAGTCTTATCTATATGAGTTCATATAACTCCCCCAAATGATGCAATATAATACTAAATTTCCATTTCAAGCCCCTAAGCATTACTATGCTTGTTAATGCAAACAACATATAAATGCACAATATTGAGATTTAGATTCATACATGCAAAATCCAGCATTGTAACTAGTACACAGCAGGCATTCAATAGGAGGTAACTCTTTTTATTCAACTTTAAACATTCTCATAATTATTTATATATTAGAATGTACTTGAAAGGATGCATATAAAATAATCTTGCATATAAGGAATAAGACAAGCAAAGCAAGGGAACAGACAAAATGAAATGAACACAAAACAATAGACTAACACCTCAAAGCTGAGATCTGCACAGAGAAGATGCGTGCGTGCGTGTGTGCGTGTGTGCGTGTGTGTGTGTGTGTGTGTGTGTGTATGCATGTGCACGTGCTGGGGGGAGGGTGATGTTGTCAGGAGGTGTCCAATAGTAGAATAGTAGGGGGTGAGGAAGAAACTGTGGTAAAGAAATATTGTTTCTTTGGGATTAATCATGGTGCAGTTACATCTACTTTGAAGAGGCATGGCATTACTCCTAAGACACAGACACTCATGAAAATAATATTACCTTGGTTTAAAAGAAAAAAATCAAGCGTATTATTTCTTTTTTCCTTCAGTCCTAGTAAAAAACAGGAAATTTTGTTACATTTTAATTTAATGAGTATGAAATTCAAGCTGGGAATTTTAAGTGGTTTACCAAAAGTTGTATAAATAAGAAGTGGTAACGCCTATAATATTGAATTACATATAATATATGAAATGATCATTTGAGTTCCATTGCTTCAAATACAGATGCAGTTCCATTTTCGAAAAGATTCTTATGCAGCTGATAACCAGGCCCCATGGAATACAAACACACTCACAAGAGTTGAGAAGTTAAGTCACTTACTCATGCATACATTTTCCTCTACAATTTATAGAAATAATATGAGCAGCATAAAAATGAGAAATATGTAGAATATAAAAACGAAATGAAAAACTTTAAGAAAGGAATGTCAAGGAAAATAAGATTCAATTAAGGGTATAAAATGAGTATACTTAAACTTTTTTAAAAATCAGGGTATTCTAGGCACTAAAATACGGGGCTACATATACTGTGGGTACGTCCAAAAGGTCAAAATGAAGGTTGATTCTGGTGCAACAAATAAAATAATGAGAGAGCTTGAAACTTGAGAGATGTTGTGGAGATGCAAGCTATTGACAGAACTGATGTAGGCAGGGAGGAAGATAGGAAAGGACCCTATGCCAATGGAAGTCCTAGGAAATAATAAAACCAATCACCCTCGAGCTGCAAAATGCTTTCCTGTAATCATAGGAATTAAGGACTAATAAAACCTTCCTGGCACCAAGTAACATACCCAGAGTAGGATAGATAACCCCCCATACACACACACACACACACACACACACACACACACACACACACACACCATGCTTCTAGAGACGCTCCAGCAGGAAAAAACAAACAAACAAAAAAACAGAAGGAATGTCAAAGAAGACGATCAACTATCCCCTTGGCAACTGCCTAGCAATGGACTTTTACCTAAGTAGAAGCCCCATGTGGGGGCAAGGTGAAAAGACCTATAAAATCATTCTTTCAAAAAGGAAGAGTGCTCTTCTGTTGCTTGAGCGCCAATGACTGAGCACATATGGTGCCCCACACATGTGTTTCAGCATCTCCCCTCTTGAAATGTGTACTGGACTTCTCTCAGCCTTTGGAGAAGTGCGTTTCTCTCTCTTTCCTCTCTCACTTTCTCCCTCTTTCCCCTTCCTGTAAGCCTCCATATGAAATCTGTTTTAACTTCACTGTTTGTCTACTCCTGAATTTCATTTCTGCGAGATAGGACCAAGAACCTGGAAAATCTGGGTAAGGCCTAAGACTAACATCACTCTCCTACAAAGAGCAGTTCCTTGCTACAGTCTGAGTCTGTGGCTCCCCGAGAAATCAGAGAGTGGGGATCAACTCTAGTTTCAAGAAGACCAAGCAGACGTCAGAGGTGGCTGGACAGCCACCTCACAGGGGGCTGGGAGGACTCAAGGTCTGTGCTGTGTTTGGGCTCATCTCAGACTTGATTAGTTCTAGTCTTCCCAGCTGGTTCCAGGGTGGCAGAGGAAGATCAGGAGAAAGTGACTGTCCCTCTTCTCCCCCCTCACATGAGCCACCAGTGGGATCCCGACCGACTTCAGAAAGAGGGTCTTGTAAATCAATATTCAGACTTCTCAAGTGATCACAGACATTGCAGGCTATACGGAAGTAATGGTCTTAATTTCTCTGTCACTCGCTTGTCTCCCAGGCGTTGGGTCTTTCTGTGATGGTAATACCCAGGACTTATTTTCAATAACTGTTAAAAAATTTTTTATAGTCTCTGAGTCTTGGCCGCTGATGGGATTACACGGCGCCAGGGGGCCAGGTGGTGGGTGTGACCCCCGCCTGCTGGAATTTGGAGGATCTGGGTGGAGGATGCTCGACTCCAATCCGAATAGGCTTGGAGGTCTCGGCCCCAGAACCCGCGTGGCTTGGTCCCTCTGCCAGTACCTTCATGTGTGTGGAGAGTGGTCTCAGCATGGTGGTGGCTGGTCCTGGAGGTCTTTGGCTGCCAGAGCCCTGGTCAGGGCGGGGAGGAAAGCTCAACCCGCTCCCCTCCAAGGTTTAAAAATGCCAGTATTCTATAATTGCTGTGAAAGTGACTAAAGCAAGTGACTAGAGTAGCAAAATAACCAGTGTGGGTTAAATCTATGAGGACACTAACCTCAAAGACTCTTGATTCTATGTTTACCATCCTACATCAGCACAACAGAGGAATGATCCCAGTAACTCTCTGGAGTTCCAGTCAGCTTTCCTAGGTAGGTGATTTCTCTGTCACAATCAGCTAGAGATTAATCATACAATTTGAACAGTTTCATTTTCTAAACTTCAGGAAACTTAATTGGTGATAATCATTGTAATTGTAAGGAAATCTGCAGAGCTGTTTTAGTGCGGCTGCAACATTGGTTTTAACGCAAGTTCAGGTTCAATAGCTGTGAGTGTGTGTGTGTGTGTGTGTGTGTGTGTGTGTGTTTGTAAAACTGTGTTTATACAAATGAATGAAGAAGAAAAGAGATGGTAAGGAAATGGAAAATTAAGGAATTAAGAAATTAAGACAAGAAGAAAAGACATTGCATTGCTTTAGCAAGCAATCACTTAGATACAAAATGAAGGCTTACATAAACTCTGTTCTGACCTACTGTAGATGAAGTTTTTTTTAAATCCCCTAAGTCTTCACAATCTGAAAGTGATTTCTTATTTAAAAAAAATAAGGTGTTCTTAAAAATAAAAAAAACTATAGAACCCGGAAAACAGAGTAAAAAGGGAGATCATACAGCAACTAATAATTCCTTCAAGGTCTTGAATTCATATAAAACTCACAACGTGGAATAAATATGCATGCACCCACGCACAACCTAAATTAACCAGTTACTGCTTAAAGTCTTAATGCCTTTGGGAAGTGTCTGTAAAGGTTTTTAAGTTTTCTTAATCTCATTATTAAAATATGAATACATCAAATTTATCTGTAGAAATATGTATCAATAAGGAATTTTCCAAATGTCTTAGTTCATTACAAAATTAGAAGCAAATAAAAGAGAGAGAAAATGTATTTTTTTTTAAATAGGCAAGAGGTTTGGGACAATACCTGGAAATACTCAGAGGCAACTCCTGGCTCTGTGTTCAGGGATCACTCCTGATGGTGCTCAGGGACCATATGCAGAGCCAGGAACAAAACCAAGGTCAACTTCATGCAAAGCAAGTGTCTTACCCCTTCACTATCTCTCTGGCCTCATTAAAGACTAATATAAAAAAAATTAATAAAGATTCAAATTTAAATCTGGCAGCTTTGTTGGTAAACACGTAGAAGAATCTACCTAAAAGCCACCAGAAAATAATTTTTTAAAAAAATCGTTAAGAATTTCTCCATATTTTTGGAAGGATCTATTTCCTAGGAAAAGAAATATCACAATGGTTGAGATCAGAGAAACCACTACCGTTTCTCTTTTTTTAGTCTAGCCAATTATAAATAAAAAGTAGTAACTTCTTAATTTTTGCAAAACAAAAAGTATTGCAACGTATATCTAGTGCTATTACAGGATGTTGCCATTTTAAATTTTATTTTTGGGTCACACCGGCAGTGTTAGGGGTTACTCCTGACTCTGCAGTGCTTGGGGAACCATGTGGGATGCCAGGGGTGGAACCCTGGTGAACCAGGTACAAGGAAAGGCCCTCCCTGCTCTGCTATCTCTCTGGAACCACCATTTTAATCATTAACTCTGAGCTACTTCATGCTAAAAATCTAATCCATGAAAACAACCAATCCCAGCAGATTACATACCGTATGTATTCATTTATGTAACACTCTTCAAAATACAAAACTATAGAATCTATTCGTGCTTGCTGCTGTGTAGAAATGGGAGTTAGTTTAGGAGGAGGAGTACGTGGACAAGAACGTCTTTCATATGATGCCATGTTTTGTGTCTTCACTATACTGGCATCAGTGTCCTATTTAAGATATTAGACAAGTTCTGTGTGATATTGCCATAAGACTATCACGATCACGATCACGACCTTCCTGTTGTTCGTCGATTGCCTTGAGCAGGCCCCAGTAACGTCTCCTTCATCCTAGCCCTGAGATTTTTTTTAAAAGTGCCATATTCAAGGCTCTTTCAGGGTTAGGAGAATGAGACCCATCATTGATACTGATATTGGGCATAATATGGTAAGACTATATTATTATAAAATAAACCAAGTGTTTATCTGGATTTATCTGGATATATTAAAATGTGAGATGGAATCTAACCTTTTCTTCTCTGATGAATGCACATGAATCTATAGTTATTTCAAATAAACTTCTCAAAATAAGATTAGATGAATGACAATACTACAGGTTCTGAAAATGATATCCACAAAGGTGGTCATAAAAGAAAGCTCTGGCTTGGGGGCTTTTTCTATTTTTCCCTTGTGTTTTTGCTTTTCTTCAAAAGCGAATTTACATGTTTTGGTGATAAAAAAGAGGAAGTCCAGTAATCTTGCGATAAATGTTTACATGTATCCACATCCCTCTGTTCACATCATTAGAAGTTTTAAGTATGAAAGGTTTTAAGTATTAAATTCATCCCTGTCTTCTATTGAAAACATAAATGTTTTCAGTATATTTTATGGTTAGAATAAAACTCCTAATTCGAATAAAAAGAATACGTTGAGTATAAGTAATGACCTTATCTTTTTTCCTATCCTACATGCTCTTAGATCCATTAACATTTATCAAAAAAAAAAAAACCCAAACCGTGGTTTTGGTGCTTAAAAGTATTATTTCTCAAACTTAAGAAGTTCTGACCCAATTGCTGTAATTATTACTTTATGCTGTCAAGTAGATTTATGCCAAAGCAGCACTGAATATCGTAGCACTTTTAATTGACTGGAAGAGTTTGTCCACCCACACTCATGCATTGGCTTTAAAGTTCTACCGAGGATTCCTATTAGTTCTTTAGAAGCAACTGACCTATTTTCCAAAGATGAAAATGGAGCTGGAGCCCAGTGTTCAATATCAGAAATCAAGAGGTTATTTAAGTGATGGTGATGGAAGGTTCCAACGAATACAAGATAAGAAATGAAAGGACAGACATTAAAGATTGTTTCAGAATCCAAACAGCAAAGGGAAATCAAAGAAGTTAAGAGATCAGCTTTATTGAGGAAGGAAAAGTTTTGTATCCCTAATTGATTCTGCAGTCTACCAGAGGAAATGAAGTTCTTTCGGAAGCATGGATGTGAAGGGCATACTAACGAAATAGATGTCAGATATACAACTGATATACATCAGATACACACCTGATAGGGTTATCCCAGAGTCATCTCAAACAGTAATGTAATTACATTCTACAACTCTCAAGCAAAATTGCTCCATCTTACATTTCCCGCTCTCAAGAAATAAACTTTGCTGTACATCCTCAGAATTCCATGCTTTCTGTGACAATATGGCTGTTCATATCAGTCTTAAAGGATTATTATGAAAAGGAATTTAAGTTTGTAAATAATTAAAACTTACACAAAATTTAAAATGTTGGCCTACATTAATTACTATATCTTCCTGCAACTATAGAAACTGCCCAGGCTGAGAATGCTAGTGGGGATCTTAAAATAAAATATTGCTCTGCAGTATCATTCAAATTCCTTGTGGAATTCACATTACGCTTAAATTCAGTTCAGGGATCTGTCTGCCATCTAGTGGCCAGAGAAATAAATGCAGGCTAATATCATAAATAGGGTTTTTTGTTGTTGCTGTTGTTGTTTTGTTTTTTAATATTTATACCATTTATTGCGTGCTCTTAGCTTTTATTTATTTTTTTATTAGTGAAACACCATGAGGTACAGTTGTAGACTTACAAACTTTCATGCTTGGGTTTCATTAATACAATGATCGATTATCCATCCCTTCACCAGTGCCCATTTTCCACCATCAATGATCCCAGTAGCCTTCCCACTCCAACACCCCAACCACCCCACCACACCCCACCTCTGTGGCAGGGCATTCCCATTTTTCTCACTCTTTCTTTTAGGGGGATGTAGTTTGCAATAGAGGTATTTAATGGCCATTGTGTTCTGTCTATATTCTATTTTCAGCACGCATCTCACATCCCGAGCGAGTCCTCCAAACATCCTTTACTTGGTGTTCCCTTCTCTATCTGAGCTGCCTTTCTCCCCAGCATGTGCTGCCAACTTCCAAGCCATGGAGCAGACCTCCTGGTACTTATCTTAATTATTCTTGAGTGTTTGACTCCCATTCTGTTACTTTATATTCCCCAGATGAGTGCAGTCTTTCTATGTCTGTCCCTCTCTTTCTGGCTCATTTCACTTAGCATGCTACTATCCATGTAGAACCACTTGTATGTAAATTTCATGAATTGATCTTTTTCTAACAGCTACACAGTACTCCATTGTGTAGAAATACCAAAGTTTCTTTAACCAGTCATCTGTTCTCGGGCACTCGGGTTTTTTCCAGATTTTGACTACTGTGAACAGTGCAGCAATGGACACAGAAGTGGAGATGTCATTTTGACTGTACTTTTTTTCCTACGGTATTTCCTGCAGGAGTGATATTGCTGGGTCAAATAGGAGCTCAATTTCTAATTTTTTGAGAATTGTCCAAATTGTTTTCCAACAGGGCTAACCAGTAGGTATTCCCACCAGCAGTGAAGGAGAGTCCCTTTCCCCCACATCCGCATCAACAGGGGTTGCTTTTGTTCTTTTGGATGTGGGCCAGTCTCTGAGGTGTGAGATGGTATCTCATTGTGGTTTTGATCTGCATCTCCCTGAGGATTAGTGATGTAGAGCATTTTCTCATGTGTCTTTTTGCCATTATTCAGATTTCTTCTTTGAGAAATTTTCTGTTGATTTCATCACCCCATTTTTTAAGGGGTTGGATGTTTTCTTCTTGTGGAGTTCAACCAGTACTTTGTGTATATCCTTGATGTCAACCCCTTGTTGAATAGAAGATCTTATAGGAAATGTTAGGTCATACAAATGCAGCATTACTGATTTAAGTGTGAAGGTACAAAACCAATCTGATGGGTGGTAGGTAATTTTTTTTAGGTGTTTAAGATAATTATGCTGACTTAAAACACTAGAAGAACAAAAGCAAATTGAAAACTATGATTTCAATATAAGAAATTTAGGGGCCAGAGAGATGGCTCAATGGGCTGAGGAAATAATTAGCATATAGGGGTGTGGAATCAATCCCCAGCACAATATGATTTCTCAAGTAGCACTGTCCTCCGGTTGTTGATCGATTTGCTCGAGCGGGCACCAGTAATGTCTCCATTGTGAGACATTACAATGTCTTCTTGTTACTGTTTTTGGCATATCGAATACACCATGGGGAACTTGCCAGCCTTTGCCGGGTGGATGGGATACTCCCAGTAGTTTGCTGGGCTCTCCCTCTGAGAGAGACAAAGGAATCGAACCCAGGTTGGTGGGCAAGGCAAATGCCCTACCCGCTGTGCTATTTTTTCAGCCCTGCTTCTCAAGTACCACCAGAGACAATCCAAGCAAAGAACTAGTATCTACTCCTGAGCATTTTGAAGTTTAGATCAAAAACTGCTGAATCATTTCTTTGGGACATACCTTTGTATATAGAAACTTCTACTGAGTTTAAAGAAATAAAATGTTCTAATAGCTTAATTATGCTTTATGAATTGTGCTTTGTTCCATGTATACATTTAGATGACAAAGTGCATTCGTCCTCAGTGCTCTCTACCGATTTGCCAAAGAATCAAATGTTGTTCACTAAATGAAAGAACACAGTTTCAAATGTTTACTCTAAAATATGCAACTCTAAAATATGCAAATATTGTCTTTTCATCTTTTCATCCTCAAATGACACAATATCTCCTTGAAACTGCAATTGTATTTTGATTTGATTTATTTATTAGTGGATGTTACAGGTAATGTGTGGTCCTCCAAACTAATTCTGCCAACACAATATGAAGAGCTATCACTCCAGTATAACACATTCTTACTTCCATTACTTCTAGAAAACTCATGAGATAACTTTTATTTCTAAAAGCCCTAATACTCAAACAAGGCTTACTTGGATGACTGAAAATGACATTTGCACAGTGCCTGAGAAGTATATTGAATACACACGGAGAGGTACTTAAAAGTAAATTCATCAGGAAATGTGCAATATTCACATTTCAGTGCTCTAACTCTTATCTTTGCTTTCTTAGGTGACATACCTAAGCAGAGATTAGATCTACCTCCAAAGAATAGCAGTTTGACAATATAATCAGTTATTTTAAAAGCATTCAAATAAATAACATGGGTAATTCAATAGTTATTAACCAAGCTTTTCATTATTGTTTCATTCAGTTAATTTCCTCATAGTCTTATTATTACTTGAGATATCAAGTTGGTATTGCATTTATCAAAGTGAAAAAATATGTGATTTTGTGATTCTCAATACTTTACTGAACTGCCTAATGTGAACTGACAGACCTGTCCTTTCTGTCATTGATACCTAAACAGCTATTTGCACAGAAGACCAAATAAAACAACACATCTTTAACAAGCTCAATTTTTATTTTGTGTGGTACACTCTTATTTATTCCATTTTGCTTGCTTGTTTGTGTTTCAACCTTTTGGAACGACACCCAGCAGTGTTTAGGGCTTACTCCTGGGTACTGCATTCAGAGATCACTCCTTACATGGCCCCAAGACCATTTTTGGAACTATGGACAGGGAGTGGGAGGATTAAATGCCTATCTGCTGTCACTCCATTGTCACTCTTACGGATTCTTTTTCTTTTTGAAGAGGGGACATCTGGTGGTGCTCAAGGCTCTGCACTCAGGAATCACTCCTAGAAAACTAGAGTACCATAAGGAGGGTCAGGGATTGAACCAGGCTCAGCCGCATACAAGGTAAGAGCCCTACCCACTGTACTATCACTGTGGCCCTTACTTATTTATTCTTAACTCACAAATATGACCATTTATAATTGGGTATGGAACCATGAAAGTAGAGGACAAGGCTCAATTTATAAAACAAATATAGGGCTAGTGAATATAGTTATGTCTATATAGGAATATCACGTATGATTCTGAGACCAATTGTGCTAAGACTATTTCAGAATACATTGCTCCCAATGTATGGACTTTTCTTTCCCCACTCAATCTGTTTTTCTTTCTAACAACTTGTCAAATTCTGAGACTCTTGTGCCAATTTTTTTAAAAGAAACTATGATTCATAGAATGAATAAATTAGGATTCCAAAGGAAATGTCCAAAATGTCCATTCTCAAAGCAGATCAATGTCAGTCCATTAATTGAAACAACCCCTACTAAAGTTCTTTACATATTATTTTTTGTGTCTGAGTCTTGTTCTCAACCAAGTTCATGAATGAGAATTGGGTGTCTGTCAAAATGGCAGGCTGGGGATCATGGGGTCGGGGAGAAAATATCGCAACATCAGTAGAGGAAAATTGACATAGTGGCAGGATTGGGGCTGTAACGATATATGTGTAAAACTCAGCTATGAATAACTTTGTAAATTTCGGTGCTTTAATAAAATTAAATTTAGAAATGCAAAAAAAAGGAAATAAAGAAAACAGTGTTCTGGTGAAATACACCCTTATTATCTTGTTTCACTCCAGAAGACTTCCCAGAGGAAACTTCACAACTTTTGTTATCATTATTAATAATTCCTTAGAACAGAAATCCATCAAGAGGTTTTCTATTTCATTAAATACAGGATCTTGCAATTCTTGCAATCCATTCTTTGCAACATCTAAGTATCAGTTTAATTGTTCATCAGAAATAAAAAATAACAAATGAGAATACAAATTTCTCTTTCAAATAATTGCAAACCACTCTTTTTAGGAGTGCAATTGGTTAGATTTTATAGACAATATAGCTATACAATAAAAACTAAAATAGACATTCCAAATGATCCATCGATATCACTCCTAGGCATTTGTCCACTGTCATTTTTTAGAAAATACGAACTTGAAAGGGCACTTACACTCCTGGGATGATAGCAGTGTTAATTGCAATAGCCAAAACATGGATTTACATTAAATGTTTATTGTTAGATGACTGACTAAAGAAACGGTGGCACATATACACACTAGAATAATATTTTGCCATTTAATATAACATTTGCCCTTAGGGACAAAATGAAAGAGTGGAGGGAAGGAGAAGAGACAGATGAGAAGCAATGAGTGCCAGGTAAGGACAGTCTGGTTCAAAGGTGGTGGAAAGGAATAATGGAGTCAAATACCTAAACCACAGTGGCAACAAGACACCGGAAACTTTAACAATAAAACTTTCACAACCAAAGCTGCCTGTCATGAGGGTAAACTGAGGGAAGGGAGTGGAGATATGGGAGGGAACCTTGGCATATTGGTGGAAAGAACTTGGCACTGGTGGCAAGATCCATGCTGCGATATTGCATGTTTAAAACTCAAGTATGAATAATTTTGTAAATCACGCTGCTTTAATTAAAAATAATGTGGAGAAAAAAATAGTGATTCGAGGAATGTAGCAGAAATAAAATGATTCTGGTGCATTCGTGGCTCAGAAAATGCAAGGAAGTGCTCCAAACATAGATAGATGAGATATCTCGAGAGATAGTTATCACACAGAAGCGCATAATGATGGGAGTATGTCAAAGGGAGACAGTAACAAACTGAAAGAGCTACAAAGGATCAAAACTGGAAACATTTAAACAATTAGAAGTGATTCACTTGATCACTTGATCCCCCGTGGTCCCAGCATGACCTATTAGAAGTGATATTTTTAATTATTTCACAAAGTCTATGCATTTATAAAATCCATTAATCTACACTAATAAATTATTAAATACATGAATCAATGAAAGAGAAAATACTATCATCCAGTGAAAGTTGAAAATAATTTATCTACTCATTCCTCAATCAGGTGAAAAAACTCTCTACACTTTCTACAGAGAGCATATAGCAAACCTCCTCACAGTAGCATTCTAAAAACACATTACAAAACATACTTACAGAAAATTCTGATAAATACCATAGTTGCCCAAGATGAGTGGTAAAAACCAACATGATGTCATATTAACCATATATAATCTTTATATAATCTATATAGTGCTATGGTATTAGCACAGCGTAGGGCGTTTGCTTTGCACGCAGCCAACATGGCCGACCCGAGTTCGATTCCTCCACCCCTCTCGGAGAGCCTGGCAAGCTCCTCTTGGCGTATTCGATATGCCAGACACAGTAACAACAAAGTCTCCAATGGAGATGTTACTGGGCCCGCTTAAGCAAATCGACGATCAACGGGAGGGCCTTTACCTTTACCTTTGATCTTTATATAGACTTGGTCTCTGTAGTCTTCCTCCCTAAAAATGTAACCTTTTATTGATCATAAAAAAATGAATGGAAATTCTAACTAACTGAAAAACAATCTACAGAATCTGGACTAGTATTCCTAAAAATTATCAAAATAATAAAAGACAGAGAAAATCTGAGAAGATCCAAGAAAGAGCCTAACGAGACACAGCTACTAACTCTATTGTATTGGAACTATGTTCGAATTCTAGGAACAACAACCACCCCCCCCCAAAAAAAAACATAATATTTATAAAAAAAAGATAAAAAAGATAACGAATGGAGAATGGACTCAAGTCTTATCGATACTGATTTTTTCACCTTAACAAAGGTATGACAATTATGTAAAATATAGAAAAAGCTGGATCTGAGTATATGGAAATTCTATATTATCTCCCAAGTGTCTGTCAGTCATTTTCTGTAAATCTAAACCTAATACATATAATTTATTACAACTAATTTAATAACTTTAAATCTAATACATTTAATTTATTACAAAATTTTGCAAGACTATTTTTTTAAGTTTGCCAATACTGATATAAAAATAAAATTACTGGGGCTAGAGAGGTAATGAAGCAGGTAGAACACTTGCCTTGCACACTACTGACCCACGTTCAATCTCCAGGACCCCATATGGCTCCCTTACACCCCTATGAGTGATCCCTGAGTGCAGTCAGGAGTAGGTTTTGAGGAAGAGAGTGTGTAGCCCAAAGGAGAGGAAGGGAGAAGAGGGAGGAAAGGGACTAGAGAGGCGAGGGGAGCAGAGGGGAAAATGAAGATCGCATTACTTTTCAGACATTTGTTGATTTTTTTCTTTTATTAATTAAATAATTATATATTAATTGGCATTATAATAGTGCTGGAATGAGAAAGAGTAATGGTGGGGAAGTACTGGGTTGTCTTTGGAAGTCATGAAGTCCTGGGAATCAAAGGCTCTGAGATATGTCGTCTGCCAGTAAAGCCACATCCGTGGTCCTCAGATCATTTTAATACATATTTTTGCTCTCATTTTTCTTACTCATATTAATAATGATCCTCTTTTATGAGGTTGAACATATAAAAACATACTGACTTTATGTCTTGCGTCTAATAATTTTAATATGTGAGTTTTTGACAATTTGATTCTTCAGTCAGTGCTTTCTATCAAACAGATGTTATTTCATTTTCTGGTGTATTTTATACTTTAGTTCCATAAATTCTTGAAAAGCTAGGTTGAAGTTTGTCTTCAATCAGGATATGCATTTTCTTCTACAATCAGCCTAGCACTACTTTACAAGCACTATGAATTTAATCTGCAAAGCAAACAATCAAGCAAATAAGCAAATAATTCAGGTCATGTTATATTTAGGCCTTTTTGAGACAGATTACACACACATATATATATATATATATATATATATATATATATATATTCTGGCTCTTCAGCCAACGTGAAGTTATAAGACACTCAACAGGCAATTTCCCTTGAAGACTCCTACGGAGAGAAGAAGTAGGCCCATGGAGATTATTTCTAATTCAGTATTACATAGAGAGTGCATTCCTTTGACATACTTTTGGATATGTGATTATCTAGGTTGTTTAAACTTGTACAAAACCAGATTTGTTCTATCCCTAAACAATGAGAAAAACTCTTAGATTTGGCAGATGTTGTCAGAGCCCAGTTGACTTCTCTGAGTTTCCCATTTTAGAACTCAAAAAATAATTTATATTCTTAATTGCTCACAACCGAATTCAAAATATTTGGCTCTCATGAAGGTCATGCTATGAGTTGTTTTAGAGAAGAAATGTGAAAATAATCTAAGACGAAAGTTCAACAATCTTATATTAATTTTATATTTTCAATCCTGTGGTCACACCTGACAGTGCATAAGGGCTACTTCTGGCTTTGTACTCAGGGATAACTCCAGCCAGGGCACAAAGGACTCATCTGGTGCCAGGGGTACGCCATGTGTGAAAGGTAAGCATCTTACCAAATATACCATCGCTTAAGCCCTAATAAACTGTTTTTTTAAATAATACCCATAACACAAAGTAACAAAACAGGAGACTAACACCCAAGAATAGCTGAGATAAGTACCAGGAGGTTCACTTCATTGCTTGGAGGCCAGCTTCACACTCTAGGGGTAAAGGCAGCTCAGATAGAGAAGGGAGCATCAAATAAGGGGTGTTGGGAGGATCCTCCCAGGATGGGAGAAGCATGCTGAAAGTAGAATATAGGCCAAACATGATTGCCACCCAACGCCTCTTCTGCAAGCCACCGCACCCAAAAGGAGAGAGAGAACAAAAGGGAGTGCCCTGCCACAGAGGCAGGATGGGATGGGGGGGGGGGGTGGGAGTGGAAGGGATACTGGGATCTGTGGTGGTAGAAAATGGGCACTGGTGGAGGGATGAGTATTCGATCATTGTATAATTGAAACCCAAGCACAAAAATCTGTAAGTCTACAACTGTACCTGATGGTGTTTCACTAATGAAAATTAAAAAAAAATAACTTCCATATTAGTGATTTCTAATAATCAAGGTAATACATCTACAATATCTCAAAATACATTAGAAATACTTTAACCTTTAACAGCAGTATATTTATTGTAAATGAAATTTATTCAAAATACTAAGTAGATTTCCAAACATAAATGTACACTCATATTTAAATCTTTACTCAAATGTTTCTTTTAGTATGAAATACTCAGCAGAGTCTTATTTTTCATTCCTGTTTGAAACACAATAATATTTGCATTTGTGTGTTTTTCAGATAGAAAAACACTTACAAGAAAAATACACATTGTATAAGCTGTAAGTTTTTCCCCTTCTATTCTGTTTTTTCTTGCCCTTGAAAAATATAACTGTTATAACTGTTCCATTGAGTTTTCTTATTGGAGTCTCTCCAAAAAATTCAGTTAGTTTGAAACCACTTCTATTGTTTTTGCCTTTCTATTTTACCCAGTTACAAATTTCTAAATTATGAACGATGTTAGTTCCTAGCAGAGGAACAACTCAAACGACAGAAATTTAAGTGTGTCACAGGGAATAGTGTTCTTTCAAGACTGGAAACATCCTACTGTTCTGAGCTGGAGGACATACACCTAGAGATATTTCAGACTGAAAGAATTACATCATTAATCTGTTTAGTAAAGGCCAGTTGGGAGACATGTTATGGTCCTATACACACTCACAAATCACAAAACCTTTGGTGCATATATTATTGAGCAGTGTTTTCTTTTATTTACTTTTCCTTTTTATTCACTCTTCTACAAACAACACTCCTGTTCAATATGACCCTAGACAAGTCTCGTAAAGAACCCCTAATGAGTCATTGCACTGGTCACACACTTGAACTAAAAACTCTTTCTCCAGCAGCAAAATTGAAATTTCTAAATTTCTCTTTCTTTCAATCTTTTTCAGCTATGCTGGTATTTTGTTTCTAATGATGTCTTTTCTATATCATTTAATCCTGTAGTCTATAGGGATTTAAGCAGGATAGTATATCCAGATAATTGGCCCATAATCATCCATTACAGAACAAGGGCAATTGAAAAAGAGAATCAAGTTGAACTTTTCTAAAGAACTTGACAACCAGTTAGTTGGTTGTTCCTGAAAGACTACAGCACTTAACTTCCATGGTCCAGGAATAGATGGGACAAGCTCAGGGTCTCACACATGCAGGACAAGTGACATCACCTTGAGCTAGACCTCCAGCCTTGGATTTTCTTCATTAAATTAGATTATTGGGGCTGGAGTGATAGAACAGCAAGTAGGCTGTTTGCCTTGGACACGGCCGACCCGGGTTTTCATTCCCCCATCCCTCTCGGAGAGCCCAGCAAGCTACCAAGAGTATCCCACCCGCACGACAGAGCATGTCAAGCTCCCCGTGGTGTATATGTCAAAAACAGTAACAACAAGTCTCACAATGGAGATGTTACTGGTGCCCCCTCGAGCAAATTGATGAACAACGAGAAGACAGTGCTACAGTGATAAATTAGATTATTATAATATGGAGAATAATGCAATCACAGTCATATGAGTCTGTACCATAACTATGACTTACTAAGAGTAACTTAGATGTTCTAAATCAGAGAAATGAGATATGCATTTTACCATTCCCTTTCTGAAAGAAAAATTTGCTTCATAATTTAAAGAAGTTCTTTCAGAGAATTTTTAGGTCCTAGTATCCTTACACTTTGGAATAAAAATAGATGTCTCCAGAGGAAAGTAAGGCACTATTCTGAGTTTAAAACCTTTCAAAATTTCTAGCATCCAGAGTTGCATTGATCTTAGAAATCCGAATCCCTATTTTAGCAAAGTAAATTTTCAGAATGCCTCTCTCTATCTCATCAACTTTTAAACTTCCAAAGACTATCTTTTAACCTGATTAGAAGATGTCAAACTATGTAAAGAATTAAAATTTATTATTTATAGCTCCACAGTTTTATTTTCTTTATCACCAGCTGTCCCTGGAGTACAGAGATGCCCAGTCCCAGTCCGTGTCTCATATTTGTGTCTTGGTATAACTTCCGTGACTTTTTCTTTCACTCCTGAAGCAACCATATATTTCTCTGTTCATGTCTTAGTCAGATGTTCAAATTCTGAAATATTAGAATTTTATCTTTAAATCTGTGCCCAATTTCCTATTTGTTGAAAAGGTCTTGGGGGAGGGGAGGTAAAAATGGGCTAAATAATGGCCTAAACATTCAAGTCCTCAGCATGGTCCACCTGCAAGATGGCTTTTCTTTCAAACTATCTCCCACTGATTAAAACAACTTCATTTTAAAGGCAATTAATTTTTTTTAAAAAGGCAATTTAAAACATCTTTACTTTCTCTGTGTCATTTAGAATATTACATTATCCAGTTCTTTTTGAAACTTTCAAGTATTTTACAATTTAGCCAGGAGTCGCATGTATCTACACTTGACCACCCGGAAAAATCTATTCATTCTGAAAAACTTCAAAGAATCACATAATTAAAAAAAAGAAAAAATTAAGAACCTAAGTAAAGTAAACTTTAACTTTTGCTCTAACATATATTACATTTTTAACCTTGCCAGCTAAGTTGAAATTCATTATTTTTCAAAAGAGATGTTCGGATTTTTTTCAACTATCTCTACACCTTCCAAAGGAACAACGCCCTATACACACCCATACACAAATATTTTTAGTGATTAAACAGTATGGAAACGTCGAGTGAATACAGAAAAATGTTTACCAGAACATGCTTTAATATTTACATATTTACATGTTTAGAAATAATGTGATGGTACAAAAAAGAAAAAAATTTAAGAAAGATCATTCCAAAGTTTTACACTGTTTTGGATGTCCCATCAATTTTAAACTGAAAAGAAGCCTCAATAAGCTGGTAATTGAACTTCATAAAATTGCAATCTCAGGAGTTTAGAGCATAAGGGATTATAAGTACAATGCCTCTGTACAAATAAATCCAAAACATAACACTCAGGAATCTATGCAGCTCTAAGAAAGGACAAAATCATGTTATTTCCAGCAACATGGATACAACGGATATCATTCTGAGTGAAGTCAGTCAGAAAGAAAGGGATAGACAGTAGAAAGATGTCTGTCTCATGTGTGGGACTTGAAGATACACAGTGGGGTCACAAAAAAGATCCAAAGCAACACAATGGTAGAACTGATTCATACAACTGGTTTGTGAAAGGGGGAGGGAGAGATGGAAAAGAAAAAGTGCTGGGGGCCTTGGAGGAAGAAGATGAGTACACCAGTGATAGGTATGCCGTTGAAATTACATGCATGGAAAAACATTAATCAATTAAGACACAATAAACAGTAATTAATATTATTATAAACCATAGGGTCTCAATTAGAAACTAAATAAACTTTAAAAAAGAAATAATGAAAACAGAATTTTAAAAATAAACACTTATATGCTTAACAAGAACAACATAAAACCTACATAGTATAATTTCTGCCTTCATTTCTGACTTCAGCTGTCCTTATGTTTTGAACTGCAAACTTGTCTGCTTTAAGTTCCCTCAGGGAAGAAGTTTCACTTTCGCCCATCTTACAGTATTCAAAATTTCTCTGTCCCTTGTCAAATCATTTTTTTAAAACTTCCTAACTGGAGTAGGTAAGTTTATTTGCACTTAAGTTGAATTTTTATTATGTTCCATAGTCTTCAAATTGTTAATTATTTTTGAAATAAGATTTTTAAGTAATTATTTAGCTGAATGTTTCTCCTGCATAGGGCATTAGTATTTTGAAAAGAGGGACCATATGGCTTAATGTCTATTACTGCATTGCCTGTGTGTAGCACAAGTGCCTTACAAGGAACAGATCCTCAACAAAATGTTGTGAATAAATCAGAGAATTTTTACATTTGTCTCTATTCATTGGTATTAATGAAATCCAGAACCATTTACCAGGTGTAATGAGAGAAGTCCAGAGGGTCTAGGAATAAACTATAAGAAACTTAGTATATAATTGTTGGACAGAGAAGGATGTTGTTGCAAAGGAGGAGGAAAATCGAGTATTGGATAATAATCATTAAGACCAAAGAGTCATAGAAATAAAGGAAGAGTCTAATTGAAGAAGAATGGAAGGGCTATGGAAAGGTCAAGAAAGGTAAATGCTCAAAGATTCCTAGAGGATTGTAAAGGGTTCACATTCGGCCACAGAGAAAGTTAGCTTGATTAGAATAAATGTGTTTAAATGTTTAAATCTCATGTAAACACATCTCAGGTCAAGTGCTAAATGATTATATATAAATGAAAAAATTAATATATCAAAACCTTTCCATTCAAGTAAAGTCTTTTATCTAAATTCAGAGGTGAATCTGAGAGAGTTTTTCCCATGTAACTACATATTAGTAATTAATTCCATTATTCCTATGTCTCAATGTTCTCTCATTTATCTCACTAAAAAAGCACAATTCATGGTATATTTCTTAACAAGAAGAAACATACACTGGGATTTCCCTTATTAAATCATAATGCATCTCATTACTTTTGCAAATATGGAATATTCCCTGAAATCAATAAGAATTATGGATACAGAAGTGCTTTAAGGTTGATTATATATTACTCAATAATACATTGTTCATAAACTGCAAGATAGTATTTGGATAGTTTGTGCACAGAGCTATACTAAAACTCATTATAGCTTTTTTTTCCACAGAGAAAGAAATAAAAGGTATACATTTAAATACGGCATATTTTGAAAATGATGTTTATGGAACTGTCAGAAAAAAATTTCAAAGTTTGTTAATCAAAATGTAGGCAACTGTTTTCATGAAGGATCAAAATAGTAACGAGTTATAGTGTTGACTCTAGGTTTAACCAGGGAGATATTTTTTTAAACTAGTAAACTAACCTTACTCTTAGTGAACATTTTAAACTGATAAAGTTTTTCACTAAACCTTATGACAAAATGGTAGAATTAAAACATAAACCGAAGTAATCATTAGGTGAAACTTACAAGTCCAACAATTTGAAAGAGGCATGTGGGAGAGACAATACCAAGGGCATTTCTTTTCTTAGATTTACAACACACAGCTCCTATTCTCACTCCTCTACGATGGTCTCTATAGCATAGCCTTGCAGTGTGTGTCATCACTCACCAGCTGACGCCCTGTTAACTGAAACTGGTATTGGGTGAACCAACTTTAGTAAATTAACTTAAAAAAACAGGCTCAATTCTATCTTTTCCCCACCAGGGAGCTGAAGAGAATTCTTGAGCATATTTTATCTCATCTAAGTGACTCAATGAATGAAACTCTTTTGTAAGAGCAAAATAAATTTAATTTCCTATATTAAGTATAATCAAAAACCCCTCTCCTGTTATGTCTGCATACACACATTGAAACAGGAATTAAAATATTTAAGCAGATTCCTATGTATACAAGCTTAGCTTCATGGGAATTCTCTAGGCACACAAAAGGAACTTATCATATTGGTCACTGATAAATGGGACCTTCAGATTTCATTGCAACTGGATATTACTGAGAACTAGGGAACAGATTAAGAGTTTCTCTGTACCATTTTTAAAAGATCCCCCTTTATTTCCTCTAAAGATAACGCTGCTGTAAAAGATTCATTAAGGTTTTTCCATTGATCAGAAATATCGAAAATGCGATCTCGGAGCTACTATGTCATATACCACCAAACACAAAACAAAAAGGGAAGAAATGAAAAATAAAAAGGCAATATATATCTACGTTATACTTGGTTAAAAGTATGCCTAATTTGACTTCATGATATAAATGTTGTTATCAAGAACATTATTATAGATAAGCTCATATGTATTGCTGTGACCAAATCACTTTGGGAGATGTGAGTGCAACCTTGCCTGTGTTTTCAGTATAGTACATTTATTCAATGACAATAGTATACCAGGTGCTTCAGCAGAAGCAAACCAGATGGTCCAAGAGTTTCCACATGGGAAAGCAAACTTGGGCAAGTCTTCAAATATATTTTATTTAAATCCTTCTAGTTTGCAATAGAAAACTGTCAAAATGAATAAGTCACCATGCTGTCTACGGCAGAGCAAAATAACTGGCACATTATCAATAGCTTCTCTAATTTTTATTGCTTGTGCTGCCTTGGGCAAAAGATGTATTTTTATAAGAGATAAGTATATACACTAAATGTTAACAGATTTTGAAAAGAGAAAAATTCTGCTGGCTGAACACATGCTTAGCTAAGGACATAGCAATAAACTATAAGCTACAGTTTTATAGATCCTCAATTCTCTTCAGAGAAGAAAAGTTTTGTCCTCTAATTCCCTTATATTTTTTCCCTTTATTGACCCATATTTACATTAATTCCCTTATTTTCAGGCAGTGTTAACCTAGGCCCTTTTTAGATGGCTTCTACCTTTAAAAGTTTCCCTAATAGGGCCACTGAAGAGATTCTAGAAATGACAGAGAAGCCTCTTTAAATCTGAAAAACTAAGTGGGTGGTTAGTTACTGTAGTGCCCTGTCAGGCAAGAAGGAGCAATGGAAACCATGACCAGTTCATAATCAATTCCAAAGGTTTCAGCATCCACAGTGGTGTCCAAACCGTTGACAGTTTCAACTGCAGTGGCGACTGCAGGAACTGTGATCCCTCATGATGTAGTGACCAAGGTCAATGTCACTGTCACTGTCACTGTCCTCCCGTTGTTCATCGATTTGCTCCAGTGGGCCCAGTAACGTCTCCATTGGAGGCTTTGTTGTTATTGTGTTTGGCATATCGAATACGTCACAGGTAGCTTGCCAGGCTCTGCCGTGCTTGCCAGGCTCTGCCGTGAAGGTCAATGAGCTGTATGAATAACACAAGCTCCTATAATGGACCTATATAATAATCAAGACAAAGTACAATAGACTTACTCTTAATGGTGCTATGATATCTGAATGATGAGGATTGGTAGAAACTATGAAGAATGGAAAAGGAAATGCTTCTCTTCCACACTAGAAAAGTACTGTCATTCAAGGACATTGCCTAGTGTATAATGGGTAGCACTGTAGCACTGTCCTTCCGTTGTTCATGGATTTGCTCTAGCCGGCACCGGTAATTCTCCATTGTGAATCTTGTTGTTACTGTTTTTGGCATACTGAATACTCCATGGGGAGCTTGCCAGGCTCTGCGATACAGGCGAAATACTCTTGGTAGCTTGCCAGGCTCTCCAAGAGGAATCGAACCCGGGTGGGCAGCATGCAAGGCAAATGCCCTACTCGCTGTGCCATGGCTCCAACCCGTGTAATGGTATGTAAATATATTCTGTAAATCAATATGTGAACAAGAAATATGGTTGAAGGAGCCCAGAAAACCAGTAACAACTAAAGGTGCGACTTAAAGAAGAAATTCTCAAACAAAATAAATATCACAAAGTATTTTTGTTCCCCTTGACTCCTAGGGATTATAGAAACAAATTGAAGCCTGGCATAGATCCGAAGTTTTGTGTTATTATCTTCTTTCTAAAACAAACAACATGTTCTTGGAAACTTCTTCTTTAATGTACAAGAAAAAAATGCTTTACTAAGATTATTGAGAGAATAAAAATTTGGTTCAGAAATGACTGGAAGTTGTGCTCACTTCAGAAACACATACAGTAAAATTGGAAAGAAATGACCAGAAGAAATATAATATAAAAGGGTATTATATAGGACTCCACAAATAGTAGTTGAAATTGTTTATTTTAAGTGAAATAAAAATAAGATTACGAAGGAAGACTCTATCCTTGGAATCACTCAGATCTAAACTAACTGGGCGTCTTTCTGACTACCATCTCATTTGCTTCTTTTGCTATATATAATTATATTAAGCTTATTTATTTCTGATTAATCAGAAAAGTCTATTTTCTGTTTTAAACTTTATTTGTATTTTCTTTGAATACCTATTTCCCAGGCTGGAGTGATAGCACAGAGGGTAAGGCATTTGCCTTGCATGTGACCGACCTGGCTGACCCCGGTTCAATTCCTCCGCCCCTCTCTGAGAGCCCAACAAGCTACCGAGAGTATTCCACCTGCAGGACAAAGCCTGGAAAGCTACCCATGACATATTTGATATGCCAAACACAGTAACAACAAGCCTCACAATGGAGATGTTACTGGCCCCGCTCAAGCAAATCGATGAATAACGGGAGGACATTACTACAGGACAGTACCTATTTCCCAATTCTGTCTTATTGTGTATGCATATGCACACATATATCTAACATATATATATGATACATATTGTATATGTATCAAAAAAAGAGATACAACAAAATAACAGACAGGAGTTCTAACTTCACATCACAGGGCTTCTGAACACCTCTGGGCAGTTCCCTGGTGACACCTACTCTGGACCAAGCAGCACCACATCACCAGGCATGAGCACTGAACCATTCAGTCCAGTTGACCAAATGTCACTGGGAGTGAGCTTGGGTCCCTCTGAGCACTGCTCAGAAGGGCCTTCCCTCAATTCTTTTAAAATAGTGAGACAATATTGGCATATTATACAACATAAATAGATTTGAGGACATTGCGCAAATTAAGTTGGACAAGTATGGTATGATTCCACTTATATCATGTATCTCTAATAGTTAAAACCATAGAAGAATCTCAGTTACTCATGTGAATAGATGGGGAACTCTTATTCACTGATTATACAGTTCAAATTTTCAAGATGAATAAAGTTTTGAAGGTACTAGAAAATAGTTTATAGGTGACAATATTATAATATAGACCTAAAAATCTTTTCTTAATGTGAGTGTATATCTTTTGTTTATTTTTATTTTTTTATTTTTTTAAATTAGTGAAACACTGTGAGGTACAGTTACAGGCCTACAAACTTTCATGCTTGCATTTCAGTCATATAATGATCGAGTACCCATTCCTTCACCAGTGCCCATTTCCCACCACCAATGGTCCCAGCATCCCTGCTACCATCCCACTCTATCCCCTCCACCCTACCTCGTCTCTGTGGCAGGGCATTCCCTCTTGCTCTCTCTCTCTCTCTCTCTCTCTCTCTCTCTCTCTCTCTCTCTCTCTCTTTTGGGTATTGCAGTTTTCAATACAGGTGTTAAGTGGCCATCGTATTTGGTCTATAGTCTACTTTCAGCCCACATCTCTCATCCCAAGTGGGTCCTCCTAGCACCCTTCTCTATCTGAGCTGCCTTTTCCCCCAGCACGTGAGGCTGGCTTCTAAGCTGTGGAGTGGTCCTTCTGGTATTTATCTCTACTATTCTTGGGTGTTAGACTCAAATTCTGTAACTTTATGTTCCACAAATCAGTGCAATCTTTCTATGTCTCTCTCTTTCTGACTCATTTCACTTAACTTGAAACTCTCCATGTTGATCCACCTATATGACAATTTCATGACTTCATCTTTTTCTAAAAGCTGCATAGTATTCCATTATGTAGATGTACCAAAGTTTCTTTAACCAGGCATCTGTTCTCGGGCACATAGTTTGTTTTCCAGATTTTGGCTATTGTAAACAGTACTGCAGTGAACCTATAAGTGCAGGTGTCGTTTCTACTATGCTTTTTTGCATCTCTGGTATATATTCCCAGAAGTGGTATTGCTGGGTCAAATGGGAGCTCAATTTCTAAATTCTGAGAAGCATCCACACTGTTTTCCAAAAGGGCGGAACCAGTTAGCATTCTAAACAGCACTGAAGGAGTGTCCCTTTCTCGCCACATCCGTGCCAACACAGGTTGCTTTTGTTCTTTTGGATGTGGGCCAATCTCTGTGGTGTGAGATGATATCTAATTGTTGTTTTGATCTGCATCTCCCTGATGATTAGTGATGATGATCATTTTTTCATGAATACACCTAAAAATCTTTAAAAGGATAGATCTTAGGCGTGAGAAAGAGTACAGCAGGTAAGGTTTGTAAACCGCCAACTCAGGTTTGATTCTCAGTACCTGTATAGTTCCCCAAGCCCACCAGAAGTGATCCCTGAGCACAGAACAAGGATGGCGAAAGCCTTACACACCACCAGGTGTGGTTTCAAAATAAACAAACAAAAAAAGAATCAATGGACAATACACGTGAAAACCTAGTGGGCAGAATGGTAAGAATAAAATCAGAAGCCAAAGAATCTATAAACATGATCAGTATAATGAAGTGAATATTTTATGAAGTATGAATAAAAGTTAAATAATCTAGAGTGATTTGCCTTATCACTAGTTCTAGAGTTGTGAATGTATTGAGATGGGAATGGACTATTAAAAGTGCTGAAGCAGTTTGAATAAATAACAAGTAGTCGTGGAATGATGATTTAAGCTCTCTGATTAAGTCCAGTAGAAAACATGGGTAAGAGTATCACAATTAGTAGACTTCTCTTCAGAATCACAATGCAAACTGAACAACAAAATTCTCTTGAGGTAATTTCTAATTTATGACCATAGATAATCCATTTATATGTTTATTCAATTCTCCTGTTTCTAAAATATACATACAACCTATTGTTGTGATATTTTACTGAAACCTTGTATTAAATATTGCTCAGTATAAAAAAATCTAACTTAATAGCTAAGACAGGGAGGTTTTTTTTATAAGGTAAATTTGCTTAAGGTTGTAGTTAGTAGAAAACATTTCGGCAGCACATATACTAAAATTTTTTTCCTAATTTGATATAAAATCCAAATTACTATATTCTCCTCATGATTTTAGCATTTAGACTAGAATATTTTTATTATCCAATATTACTATTATCTCTTAAACCATCATATTGCCAGCTAATATGATGTCTTGAAAATGCTTAATATGTGGATGCTTAATTTCAATAACACTTTTACTAACAATTCATATTATTGTATTTATTTTGCATAAATTCCCTGATATCTTCACCTACCAGCTTCTATTCTTCTCTGTCCTCCATAATGCAAAAATCCTACTTCAGTTTTTCGAAAGCAGAACAAATGACAGAAAAGTTGAGGCATGTGGTTTTATTTACTTTTTTCAACTATAGGCTTTGTATTTAAAAATATTTGTCACTTTAATATCCTAGTTATCTCCTTTAGGGAAACATTTATATTCAACTTTTCCAATGTTTTCTTTTTCTTGCACACTTGTTATAGACATTGCATTTATCCCATCTCTTTTCATGTGGCATAACTCTTTGATATTCTCCACGTTTAATCAAAGAGAGCTACTGCACTCACTTCAAACAAAATATTAACACGAAATTCCAGTTTTCTATCTTAAAGTTATGAATTTGCTTATATGACATAGCTCAACACTTACAGTCTATGACATGGCAGTAATCGGAACTTATATTTTAAATTATTTGTAGTTTGCAATATTCTGCTTTTAACTTTGAACTATTTCACTTGGTGGATTTCTTTCTCATTTTTTTTTCTTATAAACTCCAGCCCTTCAAACACAATACTTTTCTCCTGAAACTAATCTGCATAGGACAAAGTCTTGATTGTCTTGATGAGAATTAAGCTCCTTGAAGAAGGTATCAATTAATAAGCAATACAGCATGTACTAAAGGTATATAATTTTTTGATTTGGTGAGATGAATCACGATTCCTGGTCCTTTTCTTCTATATGAACAGAAGATGTAAATATTAAAGAAATTCCCTTAGAAGCCTCTTCTCAGACTCATCTGCCTCATCTACTTATTTTGCTTCATGAGAGAAATCATCAAATTAAAAACAAAAGTCTAGAGTTTGACAAAAATCATCCTTCCAGATTCACTTCTATCACTATTCTCTAATGCATAATTCAAACACTACCAAAATTTTTCATTATGACAATATTCTGAAAGGTCAGTAAGATCCCTCAGAACAGAAATTGGAATCACTGCAGCATTAACTGAATTTAAAGAATAATGCCAGACTATTCTATGTATCTCGGAAACAATATAAGGGTAAAATAATTTTAGTGATAAAAATAGCAATGTTAAGCCAATAATAAAGGTTTAGAATGATTTTAAAAATAGACTATAAAAATATTTCTAAATAGTGACATGCCAAGATTTGTTACGTTTTCTGAGCTTTCAAGAACTTTAGGGTAACACAGAGTAATCCCTCACCTATGAAGATAAAAAAATAATTATGGAAATAACAGAGAACCATCTGAGTAGATATAATAGCATCTGAGGAATGTAATGTTAAAGTATACATGATCTCAAATATTATATAACAACAAAGAAAACAAAGAAAGATACTGTGGTTCTTGAATAATACTTTTAAACTTGTTTTTCTTGAGTGGGAGGAAATTAAAAATATACATTAAGAAATGAAAATTTAGTGACTGATTTTATTGATGCATCTGGACAAAATGCACCTTGCTTCTAGGAAAAAATTGTGTGCTTTATTAAATTTAATTTTTGATAGTTAATAATGTTAATTTTTATCTAAAATTCACATTTAAACAGGTTTTATATTTTTATCTACTAAAGTGAGCAAATCTAGGGGCCAAATTAATATTATTTCTTTTTATATTTAATTTTAGGTTGCTCATCTCTTAACCTCCATCCAGAAAATAAATCCTAGTAGAAGTCATAATCTTTCTAATTTACTACTATACCTTCAACATCTAAAACCCCAAATTATAAGCCAAATTTGGAGGTGCTCCTAGGATCAAATTGATAGTCTTTTTCATACTTGTTTCCAAATAATGCAGCTACCAAGTATTTGCAAAACACACATCATTTCTCAACCTCAAAGAACGTTTTATCATAGGGCATAGATTCTTGTGGAACAGTTATTTCTATGCAAGTTTCCTTAGTGGTGCTAGGGACTTCCTTTCCAGCAAAGCTCAGCAGATGATGCAGGTGTGAACATTCAATGCTTGTAGTGATCCTCAAGGTAACATTGCTGTGGACTGCCAGGATCACCCAGCAGGGCTGTTGGGTGAGGCATAAAGTGCTGGAGATCAAATTCAGATCGGCACACACGCAAAGCAAGTGCTTTATCCCATTGAGTTATCTTGCTAGTTCAAAATAATTATTTTAAATATGGACTATTTAAATAAGAGTTGAATAGTTATATGATAATTTTCCTCTGTGTCTTTGTGTCTATCAATCTATCTTTCTCTATCCCTTCCAGGCAGGCAGAATTAAATAATGAGACAACTGGACTCATCATAAAATTTGGTAACAGAGAGTCCTGGACTGAGATCAATGTTCATCAATATTTTCGTCAGTCCTCTTCTTCAGCATATCTCAACACTGATCACTGCTCCTGCACCCTGACCAGATTCCTTGTGCTCTCACTGGCCCATGGGTGCCTCTTTCTCTCCTGTCCTCTCATCTACGATTCAGTTATTAAAATTTTAACAGGATGAATGTGTCATTTTAATCACCTGTCTACTGATGCTCATTTAAATAATTTGAATTTGGGGACAAAAATTCCAGCTTATTCCCACTGGAATTACTAATTGTTCAAGTGCCACAGCACAGAATCGAAACCCCAATAAGCATTTGACAAAGTGAAGAAACACATTTGTAATTACTAGTGCAAAAATATCAGAATTTAATATTTTAACTTTCAACCAGCCCCTAAGCTTCAGCTATATGGCCACTGATGATGGTTAATTTTTTAAATGTAATACATTTTGACAAAATTTATCATAAACATAAATGTAAACAGTCTCTCAATCTCAAAACTATGCTGAATACCAACTTTAGAACACACAAACTGATGTGCTTGCTCTCCTGACTTATTATTAACCTGTCATTCAGGAATAGTTCTAAAATGTGTAATTTCTATTCCTATGTTTAATTTTATGCTACAGAATTTTATATTTTTTCATCACACTAACCCACATGCACACACTGTTCTAATAATAATGTGAATTGAGCAGATTTTCAAAGAAAATTCTGGAAAGGCAAATAACTTCAACTTACTGCTTTTTAAACCTCCACATATTCCAAAATTCTCAGTTTCTAATTTAGAAATGGATTTCTAGATTCTAATCTGCGTGAAACTAAAACTTGCCAGCATATACAAAGTGGCAGTAACAAAAATGTCTATATTCAATGCATTAATAAGAAATTAGTATACTATTACAGACATTATTTTCCTTGGTATATGCTTTAAACAAACTTTTATTTCTCTTTTTTTGGGGGTCACACCCAGCGATACTCAGGGGTCACTCCTGGTAGTGCTAAGAGGACCGTATGGGATATGGGTTTGAACCGGGTTGGCTACGTGCAAGGCAAATTCCCTAACCCGCTGTACTATCGCTCCGGGCACTAAACAAACTTGTAAATGACAAATATGTGCTAGTTATTGCATAGTTATTGCATAAAAACGCTACTTTAGAATAGTTTATTCATGTGATATTTAATTAGTTATACGATAGTAAATTTACATGATTTCCCATTATGTGTAAATGGAGAGTTTATACACATCTTTGACAATAATTTTAATAATTAACATTAAAGAAAAGTACAACATAAAATTCGCCATTTTTCTATAAATATAGGTGGTTTCCACTTATTTTTCATGTATCAAGTAGTAACTGCAAGGCACTAAGCCAAAATAATTTAATAATAAAATAATTAATTTTAATAGGTAAAGGTAAAAGGTAAAGGCCCTCCCGTTGATCGTCGATTTGCTCGAGCGGGCCCAGTAACGTCTCCAATGGAGACTTTGTTGTTACTGTGTCTGGCATATCGAATACTCTCGGTAGCTTGCCGGGCTCTCCGAGAGGGGTGGAGGAATCGAACTCGGGTCGGCCATGTTGGCTGCTTGTAAGGCGAACGCCCTACCCGCTGTGCTATCGCTCCAGCCAAATTTTAATTTAAATAAATTAAAATTAACATAATTAATTTAGCCTTGTTATTTTCCAAATAGTATCTAACATTATTATTCCATAATTGAATAAAAATAAAGTATAAATGTGAATATTTAATGAGTATATCCAAATCTATTATGCCATTTTTAAAAAATAAGACACAAGAATTATTTTAAAAACACTAATAAACTTTTACTTAATTCCTTTAAAATTTCGTCATTTGACCAGATGTGATACTTTAATCACCAGGATTAGGGGTTATTTATTAGGAATTATTTAGCCTGGCCAATTAGAAGATCACCTGTATTTTGTTTAACAGGAAAAGGAAGGCCACTGAGGTCGTCTGGTGTTAAGGCACTTGCCTTGCTCATGGTCAGTCAAAGTTCAAAGTTTAAACCCTAGTACTTATATGGTCCCAAGCAATGCCAACAGTAAGACCTGACACTGCTGTGTATGTGACCATGGAACACATAAACACGCATAAATGAGCAGGACAGGGAGAAGAGGGAAGGAATTGGCAGAGAAAGAGAGAGGAGAGAGGGGAGGCCGAGTGGAGGGGAGAGGAAGTGGATGGGCAGAGGAGAGGATACAAGAGAAGGGAAGAATTGGCAAGGAAATGACATCAATTAGGTCCATCTTGCTAGGGACATTAGCTCACATTAATTAACTAATAAATGATATTTAAAAAATAAGACTTTGAAAACCATTGTTAATGCAGTTACTGTACGCAGATAATGAATATACAATTGCAGCATAAAGAGATGGTAGGGATGACCTAATTTATAGGAAAATAGAGTGATAGCACAGCGGTAGGGCATTTGCCTTGCGCACAGCCAGCCCGGCCGAGCCGGGTTCGATTCCTCTGCCCCTCTCAGAGAGCCTTGCAAGCTGCCGAGAGTATTCAATATGCCAAACGCAGTGACAAGAAGTCTCACAATGGAGAAGTTACTGGGCCCGCTTGAGCAAATCGATGAACAATGGGAGGACAGTGTTTGTTTGTTTTTGTTTTGTTGGAAATAAATTTTCCACAGACAACGTCACCCATAAATAGATATATTTCAGTATTTCACACAAAATGATGTTCTCTGGAATGTTATATTAGATAATCTAAAACTCAAAGTATTTTTTATACCACGAATGTAATTAGAGAAAAGCTGATAGTCTACTCAAGATGATTATTAAATGTATTTATTTATGCATTAAATAAGCTCTGAAACACTGTAGAACTATAGCACTGTTCTCCCAGTATTCATCAATTTGCTCCAGCGGGCCCGGTAACGTCTCTATTGTGAGACTTGTTACTGTCTTGGGCATATCGAATATGTCTCGGGTAGCTTTTCAGGCTTTTATTTTTTTTTTTTTTGGCTCACACCCAGCGATGCACAAAGGTTTACTCCTGGCTCTGCACTCAGAAATCACCCCTGGCAGTGGTCAGGGGACCATATGGGATGCTGGGAATCGAACCCAGGTCGGCTGCGTGCAAGGCAAATGCCCTTCCCGCTGTGCTAGCTCCAGCCCCACTTTTCAGGCTTTGCCGTGTGGGTGAGATACTCTTGGTAGCTTGCTGGTCTCTCTGAGAGGGGCGGAGGAATCAAACCCAGGTCCGCTGCATGCAAGGCAAATGGCCTACCCTCTGTGCTATCATTCCAGCCCATATATAGCTCTAAGTAGAGTAAACTATTTTCTAATTTTATTTTTTTTTAGCTATGAAGCCTGGAGATGATTGCGAAGCTTGTGCGATGCTATTGTTCTTTCTCCTTCGGATCAAAATGCGGTGCCAAATCCAAATCACTATTTTAACGTAATTTTCTACCTGATTTATTCATTCACATTAATAAAAACCTATTTGGCTGTAGTCATTCACAGCTGAAACAGCAAAACACAAGCGACTCTGAGATGATCTAATTTGTACTTGCCACCACAATCCTTCTTCCAGGCATAGCTACTCTATCAGCATCAGCGAGCCCTAACTCTTGCAATGTTCAATGAGAAATTGTGTAGAAAAAATATCAAAAACATTTGCATCAGGGCTCAATTTTTCCTCCCACTTACAGTTTACAGTCTCCTCAGCAGTACATGAGGCTCAGGCAAACATGAAAAATGGTTAATGATCTTGATTTCTCGTTTGTGGAGGAGGAGCTAATAGATGGAGAAGCAGATTATATAAGATTTAGTAGTTCTGCAGCCATTCGAATATTGGGAAAGGTACACGATGGAACGTGTTTTAAGTCTGGCTCAACTTTTCTCTTTACACATCTATAGGAAATAGATTACGAGGAAAAAGTATGATTGTAAATGATATTGAGCTTCTGTAAGTATTCCTGACTCTATCCGAGAATAACATAATGAATCTTAATTAAACCAGAATATGATTGCCACTATATAATAATAATTAAAATAAATTGTGTTTGCATAGTACAGTGCAGTTTCATAATTACTTAGATATTCATTACTCAGTATGTTTATATTTTCTTTAGCAAATGTGTAAAAAATAAAGAAAAAAAGCAGACCTCTCTAGAGTGACTTATAGAAAGTATCAACATACACAAAGAAATTTTAAAAATAGATATCTATTCATAGAGAGAGTGTAAAAATCAGTAGAAAGAGGCAGTTGATACTAAAAATTAACTTCTGTGGCCTTCTAGTTTGCTATATTATATATACTCTCTTGAATTATATAAATATCACTAATAACATTGCATATATTTCTCATACTCTACATACTCACCATTGTTTAAGGAATATTAGGACTATCTACTCTCAGATGCCTGAGATGATGCCATATGGTCCCTTGAATTTTTGCTATGACAACGGTCACCAGTATACCTAACAAGATTACTCTAAGAATTCTCTGACTGAAGCTATTATGTATTTCCACGCAATTTGAATTGGGAAGGGAACATGGGATTGAACCCAGAGCACATACTAGAGTGACGCTCTTGCTCTACTACTAAAATACCTACCCCCTTCCACTTATGTACTGTTTAAGGAGGCACGGGGACTCCCATGAGATGTTCGGAAAACTTGGGTTCTTCTCCTAGCAAGGCTTTGTCAACCAGGACAGTTGTTCAATGCAAAGGCCTAAAGATGAGGTGCCAATCAGGCCCTGTGGTGTTGAGGACTACTTGGGCTACCCTAGAACCACAGAACTTGTAGGACTATCTTCTGAAATGCTTAAAGGATGGTTCTAAAGATCACATTATGGCTGGCCATATGCAAGGCATCCTTAACCCCTGTACTATCTCCCTGGCCCTTAAAGGCATATTTTTTTCAAAGTTATTCAGTCCCATCCTTATTTTCAAAGGAAATGATCATCTATAAACTTCAGTTTTTAAAGCTCTGTATATATCAATAAGTAAAATATCTTTGATTTAAAATGCAAGGTAATTTCTGTACTGACATAAATTTATCTCATAAATATGTGAGGTCCTACTTGAAACTAGACACCATTCAAAGGCTTTGGGATACCAATCTGAGCACAAAGGGACAGTTTGTACTTTCCTAGATATAGTAGGGAAAAACGGTACTATAATGAGGAAGCAAAAAGGATTGCATTGGTGTAAGGAAAGAAGAATCAAATCACATTTGTACAAGAAGGATATAGAGCAAAAGTGGGTCCAAAATAATTTAAGTAGCTAAAACACTCCTCATTTATAGAACAACATTTTGAAAATATTCAGAGTGAGATAGAGGAAAGATTTGCAAATATCATCTCCCAGGAAGAATATTCCTTGTGGCACCAGAGAGATAGTACAGCACACAAAAGGCACTTGCCTGGCACACAGCTAACCCTGATTGAATCCCCAACACCGTGTGTGGTCTCTTGAGTACCACCAGGAGTGATTCCTGAGCACAGCGCAACAGATAAGACCCAAGAACAGCCAGTGGGAATCAAACCACTATCCCCATTCCCAGCCCCCCATAAAAGGAATATTCCATGAAAGAGAAATGCTAATTCTAACGCCCTGTGGATCATACCTGTGATGTTTGGGGAACAGTAAGAGAGGGGAGTGCAGAGAGTTGGTAAACAGGTAAGTAAAGTACAAGATATAGTCAGAGATTACAAGGTCCTTAGAAGGCATTATGTTTCAAAAGGCAGGACTTAATCACTTAATCACTTAACTTCCCGTTAGTCATTGATTTGCTCAAGCGGGCGCCAGTAACATCTCCATTTGTCCCTGTCGCGTGCTAGTGTAGCCCAATGGCATCTGTTCGCTCCGGGAACATGAAGGGCCTCAGGACAAAAACAGAATTAGAGATAAACCCATTTTTCATATAACATAAATAAGAAGAAATTGGGCTTCAGGAGAGCAAACTTTAGTATGTGCTTCTCATGGTTTGCTAACTATTTATATATAGAAGCAGATTAACAGATTTTTCTATGTACTTAATATTAAACATTTCGGTTTATTCTCTAAGAAACTTATATACATGAGAGACAAGAAAGAGAGAAGTAAAACAAAGTAGTCATTGAGATTTTTCTTAATTAATGTGCTGAGTTTCTGGCTCCTGAATTGAAAAACACTGCCTAATACATTATTGGATATCAAGTTCCAAGAAAATTTAGCTAACATATTATTCAAGGTGTATTAAATTAATCTTAATTGACTCTTTAAAATAATAGTATTATGCAAAACAGTTGGAGTGATAAGATAATATAGGAAAGAATATTTAAGATAGGATAAATGTCATATATGGGAAGAAATGGCTTATGTGTGTCAGGAAGCACAATCTCAAAAAAGATCTGTTAAATAAGGGTGAAATCATTTTGGTTCTGATCTTTTGTTAAAATATTCAGTAATATAGACAAGACCATGAAAAAAAGCACTAATTTCAGAATCTTGGCTTATTCTGAATAACCAAATTTCAGTTGAGTCAACAAGTCCTGAATTCAGATTAAAGCCTACTTTTTTATTCTTTTTTTTTTTTTTTTAAAAGCCTATGAGGTATTTCTGACCACCTACGAGATGGTCAGACTTCTTTGTCAAGACCCTGAATGATCGGTTTGAGGCTCTTTGTGTTCCTAGAAAGATCAGACACCATTGGGTTACACTAGCAAGTGACAGGGACGAATGGAGACGTTACTAGCCCCTGCTCGAGCAAATCCATGAGTAACGGGATGCCAAAGTATCAAGTGAAAAAAAGCAAGTTCAAGTTGTTACAGGTTTAGTATCAAGAGGACTTTTAGCTTTTATAGAAAAAGACCAAATTCCAGAGCTAATGCACAACTTAAACGAGAATTCTCTTTCCATTGGTGTTTGTGATGATATTTATTTTCGGCAGTCGTCAATTGATATGCTTAACGTCAATAAATATGCTTAACATCAATAAATGTATGCATTAGGCTATACTGCTATTCTCACAGAGATCTGGATTTGCATTTTCTACCACACAAAACATCAATAAATAAAATAACATCTGGTTTGGGAGTACAAGTCAGGTATCAGTGTCTATCGAGCACAAAAATTCCAGTAGCAGATAGTCAAAAACAGGGGAAACCAATGTAGCTGTACAAGATTCACAAATAATTCACGTGAAGTTTACACTGTCTTTAAAACATGAGGACGATAGAATTATTTATAATACCTCTCTCAGATTCAGGCCACTTTGTAAACACAGAAAGCCACAGTTGTTGGATGGCTTACCTGCAGGAATGTTTTCCGATTTTACATTGTAGAAAGAAGCAGTTCCCATAAACAAAGCGTTCTCAGGGGTGGCATCTACAGGACTAAGTGGTAACTCTCAGGGAAGTAACATTTTGGGAACTTTCGGTCATGCTGTACCACTAATGAATTGCCTGATTTATAACCAATGTAAATGTGGAGCTGGCTCTGTTCCCAGAATGCCTCCAAGCAGCCACACAGCCCAACGGGGACACCCACAGCAGAGAAAAAACAGCAGGTTGAGGAATTGGCAAAAAGGGAACGTTTTGGCCAAGGCATGAAGCTAGAGTGGATGTTGGGTTCCGGAGGAGATGCTAGACCTTACAAAAAGTGCAATAGTAAAAATGAGCAGCGTTCCACTTCAACCCTTGCCACACTGAATCTCTAACGGGCTGCAGATATGAGGTGAGCAGGTATGGGCATTGTAGGTGAAGAGATTGTTTTAGGGGCAGCTGTGCTGTTAGAATACGCTCTTATGCAAAGGGATATATCAGAGGGTGCTATCAGACAAAGGGAAGGCTAAAGTCTACAATGTGGTGCTATCACTTCATTTGACTGGAAAGTCTATGTATATAATTTAAGCATAGCTTTCTTTCACAAAAATATTAGTGAGACAACCAACAATAAGAAATGTCTGTTTTTGCCCTCTTTTGAACAAATTGCTCCAGTAAGGTCTATTAATATTTCATTTATCATATTTTGTTTCTAAACTTTTCAATTAAAATAGTTTTCTATAAATCAAAGGCATATTTCTTTTACTATTTTTAACTTTCAACTTCACAGGCCGTTTAGATTATCTTTAAAATAAAATATTGATTATAATATTAGGTTTATGCAGATTTGAAGAGGATGGTAGAAAAATACAATTCCTGAAGTACAGTAACCTACAGAATATTTCAAATGCCTTAACTTACTATGGTTCGTTTTATGTGGCATTATAGATTTTTAAATTTTATTAAAAATACTGATTAATAGGGTTGGAGCGATAGCACAGCGGGTAGGGCGTTTGCCTTGCATGCGGCTGACACAGCCGACCCGAGTTTGATTCTCCCGCCCCTCTCAAGCTACCGAGAGTGTCTCGCCTGCACCACAAAGCCTGGCAAGCTACCTGTGACGTATTTGATATGCCAAGCACAGTAACAAGTCTCACAATGTTACTGGGCCCACTCGAGCAAATCAATGAACAACGGGAGGCCAGTGACTGTGACTGATTAATACACCATTAGTCAGTAATTCTAGGTGAATTGGTGACTAAGCTGCATATTTTCATGGAAGGAAAAACTATAACATTACATTATATTCAAAGAATGTATAGTAGGGCTGGAGCAATAGTTCAGCAGATAGGGCATTTTGCCCTGCACGCAGCCTACCAGGGTTCAATTCCCAGAATCACATATGGTCCCCCAAGCACCGCCAGGAGTGATTCCTGAGTACAGAGTAAGAAATACTCCCTGAGCTTTGTCAGGAGTGACCACAAAAGCAAAAAAGAATGTATAAGCTTATAACTTTCTGCATATTTTTATTATCTTACAAGAGTATGAGATAACTAATGAGAATACAGAAAACTTTTGATAAGCATCAGGGGTATTGATCTGCTTTGGTTTCCTTAATCAGTGTGAATTTAGTATCATAGACAATGAAGTAATGTGAGACTTTTAAACTTTTAAATTCACAACATCTCAAAGTGCCTAAGGCTACAGACATGTTAGGAGATATAGATGTAACTCAATGCCCAGTTTGCCACAATGATCATAATACTTAAGAAGGCAAGCCTCCACTTCACAAAGTCAGTTTTCTGCTTTAGCGCTTAGCAATATGCTTGTTTCCTAAAGAGAATTATTTTTACCATCCCTCAGTACTGCTTCATGAAAGAGGAACTCAATGAATTGTTTTCAGAGTCATTTTAAATGGGAATTCAGCAGAAACGGTGGTTTTGCTGACTGGCAGTCAAAAACATTGTAAGGAGCCTTGGAGGCTGTGTAATTTTGAAAGAATTCTGTTTCGATGCATATATTCAGTATCTACATGAGTAAATATGATAAGAAAAAAATTGAGCAAACACCATTGTCAGGAATTCTGGCAGTCTGCCAAACAGAGAGAGGGAGTTAACTGTTCCACTCTTTGATGTCTTCAAAGAAGCATAACCTCCTCCTTCGTAAAGAAAGTTACAGGTTGAAATCTGTAGCATGAAATCACTGTTTCTTGCACTATGCATACTTTTCCTTCAAACAAAATATTGGTACAACTACTAGCAGGAGGTTAAATCTTTAACATATAAGAGGGAGAAATAGTGGTTTATGTTTTTCACTTGACAAAGACCTAAATAAAACCAAAATTGTAGCCAAATAATCCTATGCGAATTATTTGTATATTGGAATGAGCTTGTTGCTCTACATTTCCTGGTCTCTTTTTCTCTCTTTGTCTTTCACATCTTTTGCCTGGGGAATGCCAAATGGAATAACCCCACAGGGAAGAACTTAATCCTCCTGACAATAGCTAAGTACACAGACCACCTTGCCATTTTAATACCAGATTCCTGAATCACACTCAAGTCGTCATACTTGGTAATTTCAGTCAGTAGTTTTACTGAAACCTCATGAGATGACATGAAACAAAATCATCCAGCTATTCCATTATGGAATTCGTGAATCACAGCCACTGTGAGAGAATAAATGGATTTTCAAACCACCAACACTTAGGATAGTTTTCTGTGCAATATTAGAGAACTACAAAAGTTGCTACTAAGAATTAAAAATAAAGGCACAGGAGTGGAGAGATAGATGAAAACATGAGAGAAAGAGCTCATAAGACTGGAGAGCATGTCTTGAATGCATAAGGACAAAGTTCGATCCATGATCTGGTTTCCCCAAGCAATGACCCTAAATAGAGACCCTTCTCATCACTGTGACCCAAAACCAAAAAGAGGAAGAAAGAAGGAAGGAAGAAAGGAAGGGAGGGAGGGAGGTAGGAAGGGAAGAAAGAGAGATAGAAAGAAGGAAGGAAGGAAAGAAAGAAAGAAAGAAAGAAAGAAAGAAAGAAAGAAAGAAAGAAAGCACAAAGGTAAACATTAATAAAGAAGCATGGATAATATCGTGGATAATACTTACCAGATAAATAAAAAACTTATAAACTGTAAAAATGATTCTAAATACAGCTGAAATATCCATGATACAAATTATCTCAGAAGGTTATAATTGGACTGTGGTTAAAAAAATCACAGAATACATGACGAACACATTGCAGCTTACTCTCTCTAAGGAGAATATAATATGAAAGGGACACCCAGTGAATATCTTGCACTATTCTGGGAAGCACATATTCTGAGCAGGTGATGTAAATTCACTTCTTCAGAGATACCCATTACCAGGGACTGAAAAGATTGATGATACCCGAACATAAACTAATATACCTGGCTCTGATTCCACATTCCCACATTCACCAAGCCAGTTTCTACTGAGAATGTGGCCGACACTTTTCTAGAGTTTGCTCAGTTCTCTGTTAAGCTCCTTAGTGTTTGTTGTCAAAATCATAAATAAATAAACATTGTGAATTCAATTCATTATTATGGCAGCAGAAAACAATGACTATAAATTGTTTATGAGTTTCTTAATCTAATTGATTATGAGTTTCTTAATCTTTAAATCCAAAGAATGTGGCAACTATATTGAAATCTTCATTACTAGGGAGCTTACTTCTGGACTCTATAATGTCATATTTGATTTATCTCACTCAAATTCAATATTGCTATTATTGAAACTTACTGTATCAATAATAGCATCTTCCAGCAGAATAACACTTATTAATAGTTTTCTGGACTTTGTGATTATCACTCCATTAATTTTTCACAAATAAAGCTACGGAACAAATGAAATAAAATTGTGACTCCTCATCTCAAAGCAGTTCAAAGCAGACAGTTTGCATGTTATTGAGAAGTTAATGTAACATTACAGAAAAAAATTCTCATAA
The DNA here is from genome assembly GCF_029834395.1 of Sorex fumeus. Taxonomy (NCBI): domain Eukaryota; kingdom Metazoa; phylum Chordata; class Mammalia; order Eulipotyphla; family Soricidae; genus Sorex; species Sorex fumeus. Next base: position 2,208,528 of record NW_026606077.1, read on the forward strand.
CCTAACATGTGAATATGTTTTTCAATACTGTCAGGCAAGCACAATTTTACAAACACATGTTTTCAGAATCACACTGCTTAAAAGTTATTATTTTTTAATAAGAAGTTTCTGGGTTAAGTACAAAACACAGGAGAATCTTGAATTTTTCATTGCTTAGGTTATGACCACTAAATGGGCCATTGAACCTTTAGTACTTTAATTAAAATTGACTCTCTTTAATGACATAAAATAAATTGATTAAGGCTATTCATTTCTGCCTTATTTCAGTCTCAATCTTACTCTACCTAATCTGACCTGAATGATCTCCCTTCTCTTATTTTACTTCTCTAAGATTTCATTTCTGCTTTAGAGTAAATTTATTAAAATAAAATATCATAGCTGAACAACACACATCATAGAGTCCTCTCTCTCTATGTTTGATACGGTTACAAAATATGCTTGCTCATTCAGAATGTCTTTGCACTCTGCATTGCTAGTTGTATATCTCTCTTATAGGTGGGATATGAAGAAACAGAGCAGGGAAAAACCAAAGGCCAGAAGGAATTAGAAACTGATGTTCTCAGTCGGACGCTTACTTTAAGGGTGAGGACGGTGATACATGATTCACCACAAGTTAAAATTCACACTAGGCATTCTGCAAAACAAACAAATAAACAAAACAACCAACTACCAGTAACATTGGAATACTAAGCACAAGTTTTATCACAGAGTAATTTACAACGATTCTTTCTTGTTTTCTCCCTCCATCCCCAAATGATCCTCCCGATGTTTTTCCTTCTTCCCTCCCTCCCTTTCTTTCTTAATGTTTTTCTTGCGTTTTAGAATTGTCAATAGTCAATAATTTAAAATCTTCCTTTATTCTACTTATAGGTGAGTCGACTAAGATTTGCAAACATAAATAGCCTAGCCTGATATTGTTGACCTAGGTCATCACGTTAATATTTAGTAAGAAATTTTCAATGCATTAAAATTTAGTCAAGGCCCAACCTCCCCGAGCACCTTCCTGTTCATCCCCAAGGCCATGGACAGTTTTCTCCCTCTTCCAGGTCAGTGAGTAATCAACCCCAGGACGCCACCTGCCCTGTGCCCAGGCCCCAGACGTCCTCTTGGACCCTGGGCCAACCAACCTCCCTGAGCACCTTCCTGGTCGGCCCCAACACCCCCGCTGGTTTTCTCCCTCTCCCAGGAACCCATAGGGGCCGTGGCCTCTGCAAAAATGAGCGTGGCCTCTGCAGAAGTGGGTGTGGCCTATTTTGGGGTAGGCTGCGCGTTAGTAGTTATTTTACACATACCCAGCAATCTAGTGTCATATATCAGTCTCCATAACACCACCACAACATGAAGAAACAGTGCAAATCCCCAAAACAAGGAGAGGACAATGAAAAGAGTCCAGAAGCTTCAACAGGAATTACTCACAAATGTGAGCTCTCAGATAAAGAATTCAGAGATGAACTATGGAAGATGTTCAGTGAACTCAAAGAAACAGTGGGACAGGTATACGTAAATTAAAGGAGGGCATGGAAGAAACAATGGATTGGAGAATGGAGAAATTACAGGAAGAAATGAGAGCAGAAACTGAAAAGCTATGCACAGAAGTGTCACAAATAAAGGATTCGGTGGATGAAATAAAAAAAAAAACTCAGTGTGTGCCGTCAACAGTAGAATGGCTACAGCTGAAGACAGAATCAGTGAACTGGAAGATGAACTGTAGGCAATAACAAACAATGGGAAGAGACCACAAAATAGCTCTAGGGCAAATCATATTCCTAGGGGATGATATCAAGAGGAACAACATTAGAATCATTGGGGTACCAGAAGGTCAGGGAAGCAAGCAATTCCCATGAAAAAGCCACAGTTAACGAACTCATTGCTGAAAAGTTCCCAGAGTTGGACAATGCACTCATTCAGATTCAAGGAACCCAAAGACTGCCAGCTAAAAGAGACCCTAACAAAAACACTCCAAGACATATCATAGTTAGAATGATGGATGCCACAGATAGAGACACAATACTGCAAGCAGCAAGGTCAAAGAAGGAAATCACATGCAAAGGAGCACCCTTTAGATTCAAAGCAGACCTGTCAGAGGAACCCCTCCAAGCCCAAAGGCAATGGTGGGCTATGGTGAAAACACTCAGTGAAATGAATGCTTAACTAAGAATACTTTATCCAGCTAAACTCTCACTCAAACTTGAAGGAATGGTACAATATTTTGTGGATAAACAACAGCTCAGGAACTTCATAGACTCAAAACCAAACATAAAAGAAGAGCTAAAAGGGCTACTGTAAGACAAGACAAACCTAAGCTTAGTAGTTAGTAGTTATTTTACCTGTACCCAGCAATTTAGTGTCAAATAACAGTCTCCATAACACCACCACAACAAACTCCTACAGAAAGATTACACAAAATCCCATGACAATAATCTCTCTCAACATCAATGGTCTAAATTCAGAGACATAGAGTGGCAAAATGCACCCATGAAAAGCTAAAGCAATTCTTGGGGAAAAGAAAATGGGAGGAATCAACCTCCCCAGCCTCAAACTCTACTATAAAGTGGTAATAATTAAAACAGCATGGTACTGGAACAAAGGCAGAGCCACAGACAAATGAACAGGCTTGACAACCCCCCACCCCACATATACGATCAGCTAATCTCTGACAAGGGAGCAAGAAATGTGAAGTGGAGCAAGGAAAGCCTCTTTTGCAAATTGTGCTGGCAAATCAGGACAGCTACATGCAAAAAACGGGCTCAGATTTCTACCTAACACCATGTACAAAAGTCCGATCAAAAAGAATTAAAGACCTCAACATCAGACTGGAATCTATAACATAAATTGAAGAAGACAATGTTGGCAAAACCCTCCATGACATAGAAGCTAATGTTATCTTCAGGGATGTCACACCACTGGACAAGCAAGTGAAAACAGAGATAGACAAATGGAACTATCTTAAACTAAGAAGCTTCTGCACCTCAAAAGATACAGTGACCAAAATACAAAGACAATCTAAAGAATGGAAAAGGATGTTCACCCAATACCCATCCAATAAGGGGTTGATATCAAGGATATACAAAGCACTGGTTGAACTCCACAAGAAGAAAACATCAACCGCATCAAAAAATGGGGCGACAAAATGAACAGAAACTTTCTCAAAGAAGAAATCTGAATGGCTAAAAGGCACATGAGGAAATACTCTACATCACTAATCATCAGGGAAATGCAGATCAAAGCAACAATGAGATCATCTCACACCACAGGGACTGGCCCACATCCAAAAGAACAAAAGCATTCAGCGTTGTTGTAGATGTGGAGAAAAATGGGACCTCTATGATTGCTGAGGGAATGCCAGATGGTTCAGCCCTTTTGGAAAACAGTATGGATGATTCTCAAAAAATTAGAAACTGAGCTCCCATTTGACCCAGTAATATCACTCCTGGGAATATATTCCGGAGAGGCAAAAAAGTACAGTTCCAAATGGCATCTGCATGTGTATGTTCAGATAATAGCCAAAATCTGAAAAAAACATGAGTTCCCCAGAACAGATGTTTGGTTAAAGATACTTAGGTAAATCTACACAATGGGATACTATGTGGTTGTTAGAAAGATGAAGTCATCAAATTTACATAAAGTATCATGCTAAGTGAAATGAGCCAGAAAGACAGGTACAGACGTAGAAAGACTGCACTCATTTGTGGAATATAAAGTAACAGAATGGGAGATGAACAACCCAACAATGGTTGAGATAAGTACCAGGAGGTCTGCTCCACGGTGTGGAAGCCAGCAGCACATGCTGAGGGAAGAAGCAGCTCAGTAGAGAAGGGTACACTAAGTAAAGGATGTTTGGAGGATTTGCTCTGGATGTGAGATGTGTGCGGAAAGTAGACTATAGACCAAAATCTACTCAATACCTCTATTGCAAACCACAACACCCTAAAGGAAAGAGAGAGCAAAAGGGAATGCCCTGCAACAAAGGCGGGGTGGGGGGGATGGGGTGGAGGGTGTGAGGGTTACTGGGATCATTGGTGGTGGAGAATGGGCATTGGTGGAGGGATGGGTACTCGATTATTGTAAAACCGAAATTCAAGCACAAAAGTTTGTAAATCTACAACTGTACCTCATGGTGTTTCACTAACAAAACAAATAAATAAATAAATAAAATTTAGTCAATATGCATTCAAATTTATATCTGACACATATTATAGGTCACACTTTCTACTACTCTACTAATAATTTGTTAAATACAAAATACTTCCTCCACATTTTTTTTTATATTTGGAAATGTCACCGCGTTTTGTTACTTGCTAATACAGTAACATGAATTACAAACAATTTATTCTAATATATTTTCTTTTTAGTTAAGAATTTTCCTTTTCAATATTCTCTCCCAAAATGATGGAAATACATGAAAGTAAGAGAAAGATGCAATTCCCTTAATCTCATTTAGGATTGAATAATATGATTAAGAAGCAAAAAATGGCCCTATAAGTTAATTATTGTGCTTTCAATAAAGCCTTTTTAACTCCTTTAGCTCTTCTAAAATATGAACCAACCCCAAGATTTCACTTAATGAAGCAATAAAATGACATTATTTATGGAAATGTCTAATCCTAAAGTTTTTCAAAAGCAGTCTCAATTTAATTCCTAACTATAAATTTATTTTCTGAACTCAACCTCATTTCAAAAAGTCTTTCCATATAGAATAATTAATTCCATAATGGAAAAAAACACATACAATTACAGGATCATAAAATGCTTTTCTTCATCACTGCTGAAATTATTCAAAGAGTTCCAATACCAGCAATATTATTCTGGAAATATTTAAATTGGGTTTGATGGGTGTGAGGTTTTTGGAAACCGCTCAATATTTGAAAGTTTAAAAATGTGACATAACAAAATAGGAGCTTGACTCTTTGGTTCCTTATTTTAATGCTATTTTCCTTCTCTATGGACTAAGTTTTGTACAGTATAATTAGCAGTTTTAGTCACAGTCATCTCAGAGTAAAGAGCAAACAAAATGAAATGTATTTAATGGGTGTATATTTTAAATTAATAACGTTGCTTTATTTTATCCTCCCCTTTTACTTGAGAAGCTTTCTGAGAAACTACAATAAATAAACTAGCAATTATTACACAATGATCTGCAACTATGTGTATGATTTAGCTCTCTTTGTAAGGATGCCAACAATGAGAAAGTTGAAAGTTTCACACTTATTTGACAAAGTCCCTATTCTCTCCCTCCGCCCCCTTCTTACACTGATTTCAAAAGATCAAATTAGCACTACTGAATAAATTATCTTACTGTTATACTAGCTCTTCTAAGAAACAAATTCTGCTTCACCATTTAAACAGAGGAAAGTGATCCATCAAGATCAAGAGGAAAATAACATGCTAAGTGTCTAATCACTTACAGTTGGGGTTATCTGAGTAAAATCCTAAAGAGAGTGAAGACACAAACGAGATAGTCTTAGCCAATGCATGCTGAGACCCCGAGCAGCAAATGTAGCTCTTTCACACTCAAGAGCGCCATGAAAAATGAACCTACATGTTCAGGATTTTTGTTTGATTTTAAACAATTAAACCTGTATTCATTTCTCATGCACCTAACAACTAATATGTCTAGCCAGGTTCATTTGTGAAAAGAATCTGAATTATTAAAAAAGTTATTATTCTCTAGTCAGAATAAAATAGATACAAATAAATTTGGCCTTGAAGTAGTAAAAAAATATTTTTGAGCTCATAAGTACTAAGACGTTTATATAGGAAAAATGTACCTTGATCTTTATCTCGGGATATAATATGATTGTGTAGGAAAATGAAATGAAAATATTAATCTGTACATAGTAACTCATTCCCTTATAGTTGGTAATTATTATCATGAGATTACTTGCTATTCTGTAATAGTTAAAATTCTTTTCTTATTTTTAAGATGCATAACATATGCAAAATATGTTGCATATATTATATATTATCTATATATTATTTGTCTTTCTATATTAAGTAATCATATATATTTATGTGGAGTAATACTTAGACATTAATATATAAAAAATAAGAAATACTATACTATACTAAGAAATCTCTTCGATAGCCATGTCCACTTGCCGACATACCAAATTCCACAGGATGGATATGTCGTTCCCAACGTTCTCCCTTCCGAAATCCGACATGCCATTTCGTAGGTAAAGAAACAAACAGCACCCGGCCCAGACAAGGTCAGACCTGAACACCTGAAGAACCTGCAGTCAGTACTCATCAATACACTGGCTTGGCTCTTCACTCGCTACCTGTCTGAGTGCAAGGTTCCGTCCCAATGGAAAACCAGCAGGACCGTACTACTGTTCAAGAAGGGAGACATCCATGACATTGGCAACTATCGAACTATCGCCCGATCTGCCTATTGTCTGTCCTCTACAAGTTGTTCACTCGAGTCATCCTAAATAGGATTGGCAGAACACTAGATGAAGGACAACCATGCGAGCAAGCCGGGTTCCACAAAGGATTCAGCACCATCGACCATATCCACACGATAACCAAGCTCATTGAGCACACAGTCAACCCGGGTTCAATTCCTCCATCCCTCTCGGAGAGCCTGGCCAGCTACCGAGAGTATCCCTCCCGCAGGGCAAAGCCTGGCAAGCTTCCCATGGTGCATTCGATATGCCAAAAACAGTAACAACAAGTCTCACAATGGAGACTTTACTGGTGCCCGCTGGAGCAAATTGGTGAACAATGGGAGGGACAGTGCTACAGGGCTAGTATTATTTGTTTTTAATTTGGGGGTTGTTGGATATTAACCCTAAGTTCTTCATGAAAGAATTGTCCCTTTTCCTCTCCCCTGAGACGCTTATGGTGCTCTTTCAAGTACAAGTTATGCCCCGAGTTTCTCTTTAACTTTTCCTTTGTGTTTACCTCTCATTGTCACGATTCCCCAAGTCAGTCTTGCTTAGTCACAAGCCAAAACTTTCTGATAACTCTGGACTTTGTACTGATTGTGAATTACTTGCTTTTCTATTTCTTGTATAGCTTTCTCATATTTTACTATAGAACAGTGATCTTTGCTTAAACATAGAAAGACTGTCAATGCTGTGGCTCTGCTCCTAATATCTGGGAGTTGATTGATTCCTCGGCATCCATCATAATTACTTGATTCAGGCTTCAGGTGCCATAGTTTCTGACACCCCACAAAGGGAGGTCCTGCTGTGTGTGGGATTGTGATGGACCCAGGGCGAGCAGAAAAGCTACCCCAAGCATCAAAATGGGACAGTTCAGAGAGCATAAAAGCATGGTCTTGTTGCAAACTGTTATGACTTCAGAGACAGAAGCTCCATGGGGAAGGGCATGCTGAACTGGCCTGAGGACTTAGTCTGGAATTTACAGTTAAAAGCCTTGCTTCCCCTCAGAGCCCAAAGAACTAAGTTTCAGAATCTTCATCTCTTACTGTGTTTATCCTAGTAACTGCATGTATGTATTAATAAGCAGTAAACTGAATTGTCTAGTATGTACAACTAAAGGGAGAGACAAAAGCGATATAGATGTTCCTGGGAGACAGAGTGTCTCCTTGAGTTAATCTTCCCAAAGGATTGCCTCCACCTAAATGTTTTACCTCTGTATAAGATCAATCACACCTACCTTGAACCTATATCTTGTTCCTATACCTCAATCCCCTTCAGGTGTTCTCTAAGTATCCTAGCAACTCTGCATTAAAGGGTCATTTTTACCATCAATCCGTAATGCCCCATCTCTTTGTCTTTCCTTTGGGGACGCCCAGGGAGAATGGGGAGGAGGCTCTTGACCACAGAACACATACCATATGCCTCGTCCTCCCCCCAGACAAACATACACACACACACGCACACACACATTGTGAACTCACAGTGGCAGGGAGGGGGGGCAGTCAGGTTTCCTGAAAGCAAAGCATGTCTTCAGCCCAATTTTGTTATCTCACTGTTCCCTCAGAAAGATTTTTAATATGTATTTTAAATTATTCCCCCATTCTACCAACTTTAAGACTATTAATCCACTTTTCAGAGGAAAATCACATAGCAGATACAAATTTTTAAAGGTAATTTACCAGGATTCTCTTTCTAACAGTTTTCTTCAAGCTTTATTTTAAGTAAATTTTCTCCTGTAGAATAGTCATGCTGGTTACAGATAGTTGACAGAATCATTAAAAACCTAATGTAGTTCTAATTGTAGAAATAGAAAAATAATATTTAGCTCAAAATGTGTGCATAGTGAGAGGAAAACTCTTTTCTCACAAATAGAAAAGTAATTTATGATGCTAGGAAGAAGTTTTGCTTCTCTGAGTTTTGTCAGTCTAATATTCTTATTTAATTACTTTATCTTATAATTGACATATTGTTGCATCAAGGCTGCAAGTTCAAGTCTGGCCTAAAATTAATTACTCCTTTTTTGACTTAAAGTCATCTGAAGGAATTCAAGAGTTCAAAACCTCAAGAGTTCAAAAAGTCAAGGTCTGTGAAAGTGATTCATTAACATTTTAAATGAATCCTAAAAGAAAAGTAAACTAGAGTTCTGATATCAATATTAACTTATGCACGTGACCCATTTGAAAGGACCACGGTTGACCTTTCTGTTTTATAATACACAGATATCTTACATAACCTTGCACATTGCATCATTCATTTGTGTTTCCATCTTCTTAAGGCAGCCTCTTATTCTAGCTCATGAATGTATCGCAAGCAGTCAAAATAAATGATATTCTTTATAATACCTACCTATTCCTTCTCCTATTCCTAAGTGTCAGATAGATAGCCCAACTGGATTACCAGATGACTGCATTGCTACAAAACTAAAGGAACAGATGTTCTTTGTTTAGCTTATTTTCTAACAAAAAATAAAGATTGTTAGAAAGGCAAGACACCTAATATACCTAAATTTTGAGGGGGAAAAATCAAGTTAAAATAAAGATATTTCTTTTTAACCAAGAAGATAGACATTAGGAATTAAAAGATTAGTTGTGAACAAATAAATATAATGCATACTAATAAATATGATTTATGTAACAAAGAACAAAGATGAAAGTTCTTAAGAAATCTCAAATATTTTTGTAATTAAGAACAGTGCTTGATGTTATGTAATATCTGTCACTTTGTGATTTAAATGAAAAAGAAAAACTCAGTCAGAGAAGAAATGATTAATAATGAGAAGCTGCAAAAAAATTCCAATACAAATAAAGACAATAATGAAGTTTTACAAGTCATGACTCATGTTTCCTTACTTGCGAGAAGAGAGGCTGTTAAGGTAATAAGGGAGATAAAAGAAATAAGCGACGCTCTTTAAAATCATTCATGCTGAACCAGATAAACCTCAATCAAAAAGTAAAAGCTTAAATTCTTTTTGTCTTCTCAAAAGGGCAAAAACAAAAGATATGCCAACTCAAAGGAGAGCATGTGATACTGATAAAATTTGAGCAAGATCAATGGATTGCTTCAATCTTAATGTTCTAGTTGTAATTGTATATTATAACTATGTAAGAAAACAGTTGAAATAAGCACAGAACATATACAGATAATTTTGAAACTACATATGGATCTCTAAGTATATTCAGGTATTAAATCTTAGTTGAAATATGGTTTGCGAATATCTGTTCGCATTTATACCAGTTTGCTTTCGTGTAAATTTGTTTTCATTGTGCAGAAACGTTTTTAAGTTGATAAGGTAAAGGTAAAGGCCCTCCCGTTGATCGTCGATTTGCTCGAGCGGGCCCAGTAACGTCTCCATTGGAGACTTTGTTGTTACTGTGTCTGGCATATCGAATACTCTCGGTAGCTTGCCGGGCTCTCCGAGAGGGGCGGAGGAATCGAACTCGGGTCGGCCATGTTGGCTGCATGCAAGGCAGACGCCCTACCCGCTGTGCTATAAAGTCCCATTTGTTTACTCTTGCTTTTGCTTCTGTTAGCATTATAAGATACCAAATACAAACCTTTCCAAACACAACTCTGAGGCTAATTTCAAGGAAAATTAAAACTATAATGTTTTTTTCATTTTCTGATATTTTATGGTTTTAAATTTTACACTCAAGTGTTTTATCCATCTTGAATGATTCTCATGTATATTATAAAATAGTGAGCTAATTGTTTTTTTTTGGTTTTTTTGTTTGTTTGTTTTTGCTTTTTGGGTCACACCTGACAACACACAGGAGTTACTCCTGGCTCTGCACTCAGGAGTTACTCCTGGCGGTGCTCAGGGGACCATATGGGATGCTGGGAATCAAACTTGGGTCGGCCGTGTGCAAGGCAAATGCCCTACCCGCTGTGCTATTGCTCAAGCCCCTAATTGTTTTATTTTTACATCGGCCGTTTAACTTTGCAAATATTACCATTCCTTGTCTTATTGTAGGCTCTTGGCTCTTCAAACATAAATTAGTTGTTCATACAGGAGACTTTATTTTTGGACTTTCATTCTATTCCATTGATCTGTGCATATGTTTTAAATTCCATTTTTTTCACTGATCTCAGGTCGAGTGTTTGTTGCTAGAAAGGCAATTAATAAAGAGATCATGGATTAACAGGGAACATTTTTACTCAGGTTCAGCCATTTCAGAAAATGGTAGAACTCTTGCCCTTCAAAAGAAATCATTACTGGGTTTTCAACCCCTGATCTGCGTGGGACGGGCACAGAGGCCCAGCTCTGGGCAACAAAGCTGAACGGCTCCAATTCCAACAGGTACAGCCCGCCCCCAAGGGCCTGGGTCCCTCTCTGGGCATGCACAGCTAGAACCAGCCCCTAGAAAGCCGGTTTTCAACCCCTGATCTGCATGGGATGGGCACAGAGGCCCAGCTCTGGGCAACAAAGCTGAACGGCTCCAATTCCAAACAGGAGACATTCCCAACTCCTCGCCAGTGCCAGGGACTCTTTCCGGAGCCGCGACCACTAACGCAGCCGCGAAATATTTTCCCACTACGTATGCCATAGGAACCATAAGCTAACTTCTTAGATGGAAACTTCTCTATTTTAGCTCAGCCACTAGAAACACAGTAGCCAATAACTCATAAGCCTATCTTAACTCACACTGCATATCAAGCAGAATAGTAACAGTGAACGTGAAGGACTAAACCACACCTCTCACAATGGTAAAGCAACGCAAAAGCTCACCAAACGTTCATATTGAAGAGTCTAGCCCAGATGACACCAACAGTACTGTAGTGTTAGACAACCTCTCTGACAGGGAATTCAGAAGGGAGCTACTTAGGATGCTTAGGGAATTAAAAGAAACAATGGAAACCAATGCCAATAGAAGACAAGAGGATCTGAAGGCAGAAATGAGGAAAATGCAATCGGAAATATCAGACCTGAAAAATCTCGTAGGCGAATTGAAAAGCTCAGTGGAAGGCCTCAGCAGCAGAGTAAGAGCGGCTGAGAACAGAATCAGTGAGCTCGAAGATGAAGTTCAGAGACTCTCCAGAAAAGAGCAGAAAATGGAAAAGAGACTCACAATTCAGGAACAGATGGCAAGAGAAGATCGTGATGAAGCCAAGAGGGGTAACATAAGAATTATTGGAGTCCCAGAGGGACAGGAAGAAAACCTCGATGAAGAAGAAACTGTCAAAGACATCATTGCTACAATATTTCCAGAGCTGAAGAAAACTTGTGACCACATTCAGGAGGCCCGAAGGGTACCAGCTAGAAGAAATCCGAATAAAAATACCCCAAGACACATTCTGATCAAAATGACCAAAACCTTAGACAGAGACAAAATTCTGAAAGCAGCAAGATCGAAGAAAGAAATCTCTTACAAAGGAGCATCCTTAAAATTCACAGATGATTTTTCTGATGAAACCCTCATGGCCCGAAAACAGTGGTGGGACATAGTAAAAAAACTCAATGAAATAAATGCCTCCCCCAAAATACTTTTCCCAGCAAGACTCTCATTCATAATAGAAGGAACAACACACAGTTTCACAGACAAACAACAGCTCAGGAACTTCATAGACTCAAAACCATGGTTACAAGAACAACTAAATGGGCTACTTTAAGGCAAGAAAGGCCCCTCAAATACACCAAATTTTAACAGAACAATGGGACAAAATCCCATAACAATAATCTCTCTCAATGTCAATGGGCTAAACGCACCAATTAAAAGACATAGAGTGGCAGGATGGATTAGAAAATTGAACCCAACATTCTGCTGCCTGCAAGAAACGCATCTCAATAGTCAAAGCAAACACAGACTCAGAGTCAAAGGCTGGAAAACAATCCTACAGACAAACAGCTCCCATAAAAAAGCTGGGGTAGCCATCCTTATATCAGACCACATCGATTTCAGAGTGAGGAAGGTCATAAGAGACAGTGAAGGCCATTTCTTATTGATCAGAGGATCTGTACAACAGGAAGAACTTACAATAATAAATGTATATGCACCTAATGAGAGACCAGCAAAGTACTTAAAACAACTACTCATAGATTTGGAAAAAGACATCAATAGCAACACAATACTAGTGGGAGACTTCAACACTGCTTTGTCACCTCTTGATAGATCAACCAGACTCAAGCTTAGCAAGGACATACTTCATTTGAGGGAAACAATGGAAGAAAGGGACTTAGTAGATATATACAGGACACTTCATCCACAAAAAGCTGAATACACATTCTTCTCAAGCGTACATGGAACATTCTCCAAGATAGACCACATGCTGAGCCACAAAACATGCCTCCATAAAATTAAGAAGGTAGAGATTGTATCAACAATCTTCTCAGACCATAATGCGCTGAAATTAGAAGTAAATCACACACAAAAACAGAAAACTAAATCAAACACCTGGAAATTAAACAGTGCACTATTGAACAACGAGTGGATTAGACAGGAAATCAAAGAGGAAATCAAAAGATTCCTAGAAACGAATGAAAATGAGAACACGAGTTACCAAAACTTATGGGACACAGCAAAGGCTGTGTTAAGAGGAAAGTTTATAGCTCTACAAGCATTCCTCAGGAAGGAGGGGCGAGCACACATAAGTAACCTAACCTCACAGCTTAAGAGCTTGGAGAAGGACCAAAAAAAGGAGCACAACCCGAACAGGAGAAAGGAAATAATAAAACTCAGAGCAGAGATTAACGAGATGGAAACCCAAAAAACAATCCGAAAGATCAATGAAACCAAGAGCTGGTTCTTCGAGAAAATTAACAAGATCGATAAGCCTCTAGCAAAACTCACAAAGAAAGGGAGAGAGAAAACCCTAATAAACCGAATCAGAAATGAAAAGGGGGTCATTACAACAGAAACCACAGAAATTCAGAGGATCCTCAGGGAGTACTTTGAGAAGCTTTATGCCACGGAACATCAAAACCTCGAGGAAATGGATAAATTCCTAGACTCCTACAGACTCCCAAGGCTGAAACAAGAAGACCTGGAATACCTGAACAGACCTATCACTATCAAGGAAATTGAAATGGTAATAAAAAGTCTCCCCAAGCACAAAAGTCCTGGCCCGGATGGATTCACTAGTGAATTCTTCCAAATCTTTAAAGAGGACTTACTCCCAATGCTCTTTAAGCTTTTCCACGAAATTGAAATATCAAAAACACTTCCGAAGAGTTTCTACGAAGCAAATATCACACTGATACCAAAAGCAGACAGAGATACCACAAAGAAAGAGAATTACAGGCCGATATCCCTGATGAACACAGATGCAAAGATCCTCAACAAACTGCTAGCAAATAGAATCCAACTACTCATTAAAAAGATCATACACCATGACCAAGTAGGATTCATCCCAGGGATGCAAGGATGGTTTAACATTTGGAAATCAATCAACATAATACACCATATCAACAAAAGAAAAGATAAAAAGCATATGATCATATCAATAGATGCAGAGAAAGCATTTGATAAGATCCAGCACCCCTTTATGATGAAAACCCTAGCCAAAATGGGTATAGAGGGGACCTTCCTCAACATAATTAAAGCCATCTACCACAAGCCTACAGCAAGCATCATCCTCAATGGGGAAAAACTGAGAGCCTTCCCTCTAAGATCAGGGACGAGACAGGGATGCCCACTCTCTCCACTGCTGTTCAATATAGTACTGGAAGTACTTGCAATAGCGATTAGGCAGGAAAAAGATATTAAGGGCATTCAGGTAGGAAAGGAAGAAATCAAGCTCTCACTATTCGCAGATGATATGATACTCTACTTAGAGAACCCAATAACTTCCACCAAAAAACTCCTAGAAACAATAGACTCGTATAGTAAAGTTGCAGGTTATAAAATCAATACCCAAAAGTCCATGGCTTTCCTATACGCAAACAGTGAGAGAGAAGAAAGCAACATGAAAAAAACAATCCCGTTCACAATTGTGCAACAGAAAATCAAGTACCTAGGAATCAGCTTAACTAAGGAAGTAAAGGACCTGTACAAAGAAAACTACAAAACGCTACTTCAGGAAATAAAAGAGGACACGAGGAAATGGAAAGATATCCCCTGCTCATGGGTCGGGAGACTTAACATTGTCAAAATGGCAATACTACCGAAAGCATTGTATAAATTCAATGCAATCCCTATAAGGATACCCATGACATTCTTCAAAGAAATGGAGCAAACACTCTTGAAATTTATATGGAACAATAAGCCCCCACGAATAGCTAAAGCAATTCTTGGGAAAAAGAAAATGGGAGGAATCAACCTCCCGAACTTCAAACTGTACTACAAAGCAGTAATAATTAAAACAGCATGGTACTGGAACAAAGGCAGAACTGCAGACCAATGGAACAGGGTTGAATACACTGACATCTCTCCTCAATCATATGCTCATCTAATCTTTGATAAAGGTGCAAGTAATGTGAAGTGGAGTAAGGAAAGCCTCTTTAATAAATTGTGTTGGCATCACTGGACGGCTACATGCAAAAAAATAGGCTCAGAACTCTGCCTAACCCCATGTACAAAAGTAAGATCAAAATGGATTAAAGACCTCAACATCAGACCAGAAACCATAAGGTACATTGAAGATAAAGTTGGCAAAACCCTCCATGACATTGAAGCTAATGGTATCTTCAAAGATGCCACGCCACTGGCCGAGCAAGTGAAAACAGAGATAGATAAATGGGACTATCTTAAACTAAGAAGCTTCTGCACCTCCAAAGAAACAGTGACCAAAATACAAAGACAGTCTACAGAATGGGAAAGTATATTCACCGAATACACATCTGACAAGGGGTTGATATCCAGGATATACAAAATACTGGTTAAACTCCACAAGAAGAAAACACCCAACCCCATCCAAAAATGGGGCAATGAAATGAACAGAAACTTTCTCAAAGAAGAAATCCGAATGGCAAAAAAGCACATGAGAAAATGCTCTACATCATTAATCATCAGGGAGATGCAGATCAAAACCACAATGAGATACCATCTCACACCTCAGAGACTGGCCCACATTCAAAAGAACAAAAGCAACCGATGCTGGCGTGGATGTGGCGAGAAAGGGACACTCCTTCACTGTTGGTGGGAATGTCCACTGGTTCAGCCCTTCTGGAAAACAGTATGGACGATTCTCAAAAAATTAGAAATTGAGCTCCCATTTGACCCAGCAATACCACTCCTGGGAATATATCCCAGAGAGGCAAAAATGTATAGTCGAAGTGACATCTGCACTTGTTTGTTCATTGCAGCACTCTTTACAATAGCCAGAAACTGGAAGAAACCTGAATGCCCAAGAACAGATGACTGGTTAAAGAAACTTTGGTACATCTACACAATGGAGTACTATGTAGCTCTTAGAAAAGATGAAGTCATGAACTTTACATACAAGTGGTACAATATGAAAAGTATCATGCTAAGCGAAATGAGTCAGAAAGAGAGGGATAGACATAGAAAGATTGCATTCATCTGGGGGGTATAAAGTAACAAAGTATGAGGTTAATACCCAAGAATAGCTGAGATCAGCACCAGGAGGATTACTCCATAACTTAGAGGCCAGCCGGGTATCCTAGAGGAAAGGGCAGTTCAGATAGAGAAGGGATCACCAAATAAAGTATGTTTGGAGGATCCTCCCAGGAGGGGAGATGCATGTCGAAAGTAGACTATGGACTGAACATGTTTGCCACTCAATGCCTCTTTTGCAGACCACAACACCCAAAAGGAGAGAGAGAACACAGGGGATTGCCCTGCCACAGAGACAGGGGGGATGGGGGGATGGGGGTGGGAGGGATATTATCCATGGTGGTGGAAGATGGGCACTGGTGGAGGGATGGGTATCTGATCATTGTATAATTGAAACCAAAGCACAAAAAATTGTAAATCTACAACTTTAAAAAAATAAAATAAAATAAAGGGAAAAAAAAAGAAAAAAAAAGAAACTTTGGTACATCTACACAATGGAGTACTATGTAGCTCTTAGAAAAGATGAAGTCATGAACTTTACATACAAGTGGTACAATATGGAAAGTATCATGCTAAGCGAAATGAGTCAGAAAGAGAGGGATAAACATAGAAAGATTGCATTCATCTGGGGGATATAAAGTAACAAAGTATGAGATTAATACCCAAGAATAGCTGAGATCAACACCAGGAGGATTATTCCATAACTTAGAGGCCAGCCGGGTATCCTAGAGGAAAGGGCAGTTCAGATAGAGAAGGGAGCACCAAATAAAGGATGTTTGGAGGATCCTCCCAGGAGGGGAGATGCATGTCGAAAGTAGACTATGGACTGAACATGTTTGCCACTCAATGCCTCTTTTGCAGACCACAACACCCAAAAGGAGAGAGAGAACACAGGGGATTGCCCTGCCACAGAGACAGGGGGGATGGGGGGATGGGGGTGGGAGGGATATTATCCATGGTGGTGGAAAATGGGCACTGGTGGAGGGATGGGTATCTGATCATTGTATAATTGAAACCAAAGCACAAAAACTTGTAAATTTACAACTGTAAAAAAAATAAAATAAAGGGGAAAAAAAGAAAAAAAAAAGAAATCATTACTTCAGGCTCACAAGGAGGATTTTTAAAAAAATTTTTTGGTCACACCCAGTGATGCACAGGGGTTACTCCTGGCTCTGCACTCAGGAGTTACTCCTGGCGGTGCTCAGGGTACCATATGGGATGCTGGGAATCGAACCCGTGTCGGCCGCGTGCAAGGCAAACGCCCTACCTGCTGTGCTATCGCTCCAGCCCCGCAAGGAGGGGTTTTGATATGAAAAGAACAGAGAAGAAAGGTGAGAGAAAAACCATTCCTTACAAGGCTCTTTCTTTGAGGCATATTGCATCTCATCTGCAAGCCTCCACAAAGTAGACTGGGCTTTGGGGGGAAGGAAAATAGGAAAAATTGTCCTTGTCAGCCCTTATCCTAGGGCCAGTTCAATATCATGCTTCTACTTGTTTTGTTTTAGGTCATTCCCAGCTGTGCTTAGAATTTACTCCTGTGCCTGTGCTCAGAGATCACTCCTTAAAGTCTCCACTGAAGGACAGGCAGTTAGTGGAAAACACATAGACCCATATTCCTATTTTCTATATTTCGACTCATCTGGGGTCATTTGACTATTTATTGTGAAAAACAAAAACAACTTTTTTTTTGACAGAGACCATTATTTGGATTTCTGTGTAGGTCGTTTCTGTGTAGTTCTCCTCGTTTCTATCTCTTATAGAAGTCCTAACTGGCTTTCCTGACAGGAGCAATCCATCATCATTGCATCAATACTGGGAGGACAATTTTGAGCAACCATGTGAACTCCTCTCTCATTATCACCAAGTGCAAATGCATATTCATATTCTGAGTAATGGCCAAACAGATGCAGAAAAATAATACAAGAATACAAAGGCTTCAAAAGACTCTAAACCTCTTTGTTTTGTCACGTCCCTCATTGTTTTCTAATTCATATATACATTTAACAAGTTTTATAGCTCTATCTGAGATAAAAAGATTCATCTACCCTTATTGCAGGTGTTATATGGTCATGAGAATCTATTTGTGAATGTTCTCCGTGTCTAGTTCCATCTATCTGTAACAATGCATTATGAACTTAATAGTCAATGAATACTCAGAAGGCATAAAACTATCTTAAGTATCATGTTCATAAAGTTCTGACAGAATTCTCTATTTCTTTAGTTGAGGTATCTGAAACTGCCTGAACTATATCTACCACAGTACTGGTTTACTGAATCTTCCTTCAATTTATTCACAATAAACTGTGGAAAGTTTGAAGCCTCTACACACACACACACACACACACACACACACACACACACACACACACTGAAAGGGAGTGTTGTTTAGTATTCTAACTTACTCAACAAGAGACCAGAAAAATTGGGACAAGAGCAATAGTACCATTGGTAGGGTGTTTGCTTTGTATGTATCTGACCCAGGTTGGATATCCATCATCCTATATGGTTCCCAAGCACCGCCAGGAGTAATTACTGAGTGCAGAGACAGGAGTAACCCCTGAGCATTGCCAGGTGTGACCCAAAAAAGAGAAAAAAAAGAGACACAATAAAAAGAAGCCACCTTTCTGGAAAGAGTGTATAGAGGGAAGAGAGCTTGTCTTACATGTAGCCGACCCAGGTTTGATCCCAGGTACCCCATTTACTTCCCCAAGTATGAACAGTAGTAATTTCCTGAGTGCAGAGCCAGGAACAACCTCTGAGCAATGCCAGTGGATGAACCCAAAATTTAAAAACAAATTAAAGTTGAGGGAGCCACATTTATGATTTCAAAGAGATGCAAATCTTCGCATACTAGAAGAATCAGTTTTTAAATATATAGTTTATGTGTACAATATCAGTAACAACGATAGGGAAAAAGAGGGTTTCTGTATACATGATCTCTGCATACATTATCACTGACATCGTAAATCTCTGTAGGCATCTTTCCTGTCCTCTTCTCAACTGCTTACCACGGGTAATAAAGTGAGAGAGCCTCACCTGTCATCTGGTCTTTATCTAATCATTCCAGGTGGCCTAACCCCTCAAATTTCCTGTCTTAATCTGACCTCCCCAAACTAATAACACTAAATGCACCTCAGAGAGGTAGAAGATTTCAACCCTTTGTGTTAGCATGAAGACATGAAGGACCTGAGGTCCTTCCCCCAACAACATCCTCAAAACAGATTCTCATGTATACAGAAAGCCCAGGTGGGTGCAGTTTCAGAAAAATTCTATGAGAAACTTTGTAAAGTTCCCATACTGGGGATTCTCTTACATCTCCTCTTGAGATGTGTATTAATGTCTCTCTCCCAAGAAAAAGCCCATGTTTTCTCTTGAATATGCAACATAAACACACACAACAGATAATTAATAGCCAACCTAAATGAAGTTTCAGTCTCTTCCCAAAGGGAAATTTTAAACCAAATCAATCTGGAGTTTCTTGGAGTGCTTTCGAGGTAACTTGTTTGATACAACCTGCCTTTCCTCAAGAGAGATGATTTATCTTGAAATAAAATTTATTTCTCTCCCTTCCTTTTTTGATATGATTATTTCTTCTTTGATTCCTTCCTTCACATTTTAGCTGATGATAAACTTATCCCACGGTCATTTATATATATATTTGCATAACTTTTTTCAAAGTCTTTTTACTTGCTAGATTGTGTACTGCCCAACTCAGGAATTATTTATTGAATCCATTTAACATTTATTGGATTTTTTTAAACAAAAATCACTATGGATAGCATCGTGAACAAAAATTATTAAGCTGAGCCACATTCAGGGGTTTGGACCCTATTGCATAAAATACATAACACTATCAGAGAGACCTTGGAGGAGGATTTTAAAATTATTTGCTCACTGACTGTAAACAACTGCTTATATAAATCCCTTCCTAAAGGTTTTCTTCAAAGATGAATTTAGAGAATCTATGTAAAGTTCTTCTCAGGTAGTTCTCCCCAACAAACCCTTCTTTCCTCAGACTACATTTCTTTATCAGCAGTCCTGGATATAGTTTTTTTTTTTTAACTTCTATTTGATCTTTTCAATTTCTGCTGGAAATTTCATTTCAAAATGAAGGGCATATTCTTTTTGCTTTACTTCTTAAGAAAATTCAACAGATTTAAATTATTTCATTTTGGTCTGCTCACTTCATCTTTTCTTATAAAAGCAACTACATTGACCTTCCCTCCAAGTGACTTATCACTTGGCTATTTTTTCAGCCCTTATATCTTGTACTCTCGTTCTTAGCTTATGATTCCAAATATAGTTCATTAAGGGATATTTTAAAAATCACATTTAAATAGTATGTAGCACTGTCCTCCCGTTGTTCATCGATTTGCTCGAGTGAGCACCAGTAACATCTCACAACAAATTGTGAGACTTGTTGTTACTGTTTTTGGCATATCAAATATGTCAGGAGTAGCTTGCCAGGCTTTGCCATGCAAGGGAGATACTCTCAGTAGCTTGCCAGACTCTCTGAGAGGGGCGGAGGAATCGGACCCAGGTCAGCAGCATGCAAGGCAAACGCCCTACTCCCTGTGCTATGGAGTAGGGTTGTATTTGATTAATGTTTGGCTTGTCGTTTTGTTCCGGGGATGTAGTCAGGTAGGAAGGGAGAAGAAAGAGGTGTGTGTGGGGGAGGGTTAAATTTCTGAAAGACCTAAAACCAAGATTTGATCTGGAAAGGAGCTAACAGATCTTGCCCCAGTACTAGACTACGTTCAGTCTAAATCCTAAAACCAGAGCCCTTCAAGAGATAATTCCTAGGAACAAAGGCACTGGTGATACTCCGAATGAAAATCAACTATTCAAATTTCTAACATTGAAAGGACAACTACACAGAGATCCCCGGGTTAGCTCAGATTGTAAAATCTCCTTCCGAGGCAACAAGAGTGTTCCATTCTGGAATTGCCTGCTGAGGAATACATTCTCTCTGGGTTCTATGGGACTCGATTTTTCTCTGCCATCTTGTATTTTTCTCAAATAAAACTTTTTCACTGTCCCATTTTCTTCTTTTGAAATTTCTTTCTATGAGAACAGATAACCGAAGGCCTGGATGGGCATTAGTGTTGACCATTTTATTTTCTGTGAAGAATAGAACTTTGCCTCAACCTAAGATCCGTGCTTCCTGAAAATTCTGGCATTAGGGACCCACTCCTGTACCATACAGATTAAGTGGGTCTCAGGTGCAACTTAATGCTGCGTTAGTGAAATGGGCAGCATTTCAGGGTTTATACCATGCAGAAGCTCATACAGTTTACCAGTCTGAATCTCAGTGGGAGCTCTTCATTGGTAACAAGGCTATGGTGACGGTTACATCAAACACGCATCGAATTTGAATTCAGAAGCTCTAAATTTTAATCCTTTGACTTTTATTAGCTGTATACGCTTTGGTAACTCACTTTCTCTCCATAGATCTCAACACCTCTTACAATTTTGGGCTATGTGACATCTCAGCTCTATTATTTCAGTTTTATGATTCAACTTTTGAAACAATGGACCATGAATAATTTTATTCACGGCTCTCCATAGCACTCAATCCATGGTCTCAAATGACTTATTTGCTTTCATTTTCTCTTGTGTTGTCTCTGACTGCCTTTCTCTTCTACTTCATACATTTCTTACCAATAAGAAAAGTTTATAGGAAGAGATATATTATTGTCAACTATCATAGAAAGTGTCCCCCAGAGCTCCCCAAGGACAGCATAGGTGCCCCCAATTCAAATCAAATTTCAACACAGTAGATCAAATGGTCTAGCTTTTTTTCAAAACAAGAAACAAAGGTACACTGACACAACTGGATGCCCCTAAATGACTCAATAGAATTTTCTTTAAATTTTTCTTTAATGACCAGAATGAACTTTTTCTAACACTTGTTAATTCGGTATAGGAAGCTATGTTCAATCAAGGTTTCCCAAGTCTGAGGAGGAACTTAGTTCATAAACCTAGCGTTACTTAGCTATACTAATGAACATCTTCAGAACACCCCCTGTCCTTTTTTTTTCAAATCAGAAAAACCTATCTGGAGGCAGGGCACACATGTAAAGGAAAGGTTCTTGAACCCCCTAAACTTAAATTCTGGGGTCCCTTAGCATATAAATTATATATAACATATAAATTCCTGATTGCCCCATCTGCTTTAGAATTCACAAAGCTATAAAATCATATATTCAAAGTATTTTACTAACTTTGGTATTTTCCTCCTGCTATCTTTTAGATATTAATTTCCCAACTAAAGAAGAGTTAAGGCATTTCATCCTATGCCCCAATAGTATGTGTGCACACATGTGTATATGTGTTCTTCTAATTTACAGATAACAGCATGAGTGCAATTAATCCTGAAAGAAGTGAGGTGAAAAATTAATCTAGTGTTAGCTTTTTATCCCAATGTCCCCCTGCTGTTTAATTTACTATAATGTGTGCTTATTATCTTATAACACAGATACTATCATTGGCTATATACAAAGCAGCTTTGTAATTTATCATATATATGCTTGGAAGTCACTACAGATGGTACTCAAGAGATCATTCAGTGCCCGGGATCAAACCTGAACCTACTTACTGCATGCAAAGTACACCTCGGCTCATGAACTACCTCTGCAGGACTCATCATGGTGTCTTTTATCCTTCTCTGATTGATGCGATTCTTCCGAAACTAGCATCTAAAGCTTCAGATTTAATAAGGAAACAAGGCATCCGCAGGAGAAAATGATTCTCTGCACATTAATTGGTGAGTTCATATGTTTTTGCATTTACATCTCCCACTCGCATTTTGATTAGCAATTTCTTCTGTCAATTTAACACTAAAGTCCTCTGTAATCAGTGGCCTGCTAAACTCTGGAACAGACTCAATGAGTCCCTGAAGCTGGCGAGACTGCACTTCAATCTCTTCACCTTGGCTGCTCTACTGCTGAACATGCCCGACTGTCAGTCTGAGTTCCTAAATATCCTTAGAGACAGTTAAGTAGTTAGAAATACTAATGGCATATGCTCGTTGCAAATACAAAAATGCACGTTCCAAATGCAAGCCTCACTTCTTTTCTCGGATGATGATTTGTGTATGATCATCTTCCATACTTTTAAAATATCCCTTTTGGAGACGTCTTATATCCCAGGGAAGAATAAGTTCTTTAAAATTACACTTAATCAATTAGTGAGGCATAAATAGTAAATTAACATATGATTGAAATTTCTAGCCTCCTTTAATTTTAAATATATTGTAAGAGGTCCTTCATTGCCTACTCGAGCACTGGATTTTCTCTTCTGTCTTGCTAAAAGAATCTCAATTTTCATGTCAGGTAGCTTGAAGTGGGTGATCATGGTGAATTACATTGAACAATTGTTCTTCCAGCTACAAT
Source organism: Sorex fumeus (assembly GCF_029834395.1). Taxonomy (NCBI): domain Eukaryota; kingdom Metazoa; phylum Chordata; class Mammalia; order Eulipotyphla; family Soricidae; genus Sorex; species Sorex fumeus. The sequence continues at coordinate 2,231,760 of NW_026606077.1, forward strand.
TCTATGGAATAAATCTTAACTACTTTGTGCTAAATCTAATTATCCATTGCTCTTTTCATCTAGTAAGGCAATAGTATCTCTTTGATAAGACATAAGAAATTCTTGAGAATATGAATCTGGCATTCTTCTCCTCTTCTCCAATCCACCTATACAGGAACTCTGGTCTAACTGCAGTTACTCTCAAACTTTACATATTTTTTCCTTGCAAATTTTCTAAAGAAATTTAAAGTGATATATATATATATATAACGTGATATATCACTCCAAGTTATATATCAAAACTCAACTTAATTATTACCAAATGCAGATTTCTTCTCACAATTTTCTTAATAATAATATTATCTCCAGTGATAACTCTATATTCATTCATTATAATAGCTCACTAAATAAGAGTAGTTTATTATTATATCTTTGTTTCAGACTAGTTACTTGAAAACATAAAACATGACTCACTAAAATTTATGGTCTTGAAACCTAGTACAGTGCTAATAAGATAGAAGGTATTCAATTAGTTTTCAGCTGATCTGTTGAGTAAACTATATAAAAGAAAAACATTTCTTAACATGATTATTTCTTAATATAATTATTTATTAATTATATGTTATCCAAGTGCATGTTTATTTCACATTCTGTATGCATTTCTGAGTCATTATTCTACTTTAGGCTTCTTTGACATTAAGAGAATTTTATGGGAAAATATCAAAAATATTTTATATAATTTAGCAACTTAATAAATAAATTTATAGAGGACATTCAAAAGGTGGAAGATTCTAGTAGCTTTAGTATGTTATTCATACAAATAACCAACTTTACCAATTACTTAATGTCCAGCAGTGAAAGGTAACAATATTTTCATTGTTTCATTTATTTATTTATTTTGATTTGAGGGTCACATTCAGCGGTACTTAGGACTTTCTCCTGACTCTGCACTCAGGCATCACTCCCAAAGGACTATATGGGGATTCCAGGGTATCAAATCCTAGACCATTAAATACAAAGCAAGCTCCAGCCCCCATTCATTGGTTTATTACAAATCTACAGAAAACTTTTAAAACTACTTTTGGTCAAAAAGTGCATCATTAAAAATATAAAATTAAAATATAAAAATATTAATAATGATGATGATGAGAAATGGAGTTTGAAAATAAAAGTAAAGAACACAAAATTTTCCAAAGATAAAAATAATAGTTCCCATCCTAGTGGTCCTTTTGATTTCTACAAAGGTGGAACCATTTCAACACCCTTTGAATGCTGAGACATTTGACTTACTTGATGTCAATATATTATGTCAGAAGGGACACTGCATGAATTCCAGTGTTAGAAAAGGATATCACTGTCACTGTCACTGTCCTCCCATTGTTCATCAATTTGCTCAAGCGGGGCCCAGTAACATCTCCATTGTGAGACTTGTTGTTACTGTGTTTGGCATATCAAATACGTCATGGGGAGCTTGCCAGGCTTTGCCGTGCAGGCTAGATACTCTAGGTAGCTTGCCGGGTTCTCAGAGAGGGGCGGAGGAATCGAACCTGGGTTGGCTGTGTGCAAGGCAAACACCCTACCCGCTATGCTATTGCTCCTAGCACAGAAAAGGATATAACAATTTTATTTTCTTGGTTAACTACTGAATTTGTTTTTTGATTCCCAAGTGCCATAAATTGAGAAAGTCATGTTAGAGGGTAAGTGTATCTTTCTCACTCTTCTGGTCCCCAACACAAACATTAAGTGCATGAATGAACAAGTCTCTCTGAATTCCTGGTCTGTAGTATCTGTGTCTCCTAAGTTGACTGCTGATTTGTGCCACTAAGCTTAAGGTAATTTTTTAACAACATTGATAACTAGGAAAGAGGATGAAGTGGAGAATTATCTTGTAATCACCAATTCCAATACTCTTCTCAGACAAAAAGTAAGATATTTATCTACTTTTTGTCAATTCATTTTGTCCCATTTCACTGGTAATATATTAAGGTAATGGATACAATTAATAAGATGTAGAGGTAAGTAAATTATATTGTTCTACCATCAAACTTCATATTCAATCAGTTCTTTGTTTTTTCACAGTGACAATGGAGGTTACATCATAATGATGGTAGTGGTGTCAAAAGATAGAACAAGATCTTGAACCACTATCACTATCCGGTGGAAATAACTAAAAAAAAAACCAACTAGCATCCGAGAGATATAGGAATGATACAAAAATCATCATTGAAATTATGCTAATGGGATTTGGGATGTGTTAGAGAAGGTTGAATTTCTAATTCTAACTTATAAAGTAATCATTTGTATATGCATTTTTACCTTGCTATACTAGTACAAGTTTATTTAACATCAACAGTGTGTACATATTTTAATATTTTGCAGGAATCATTGATTTATACTCAGACAAACAATGTTGACCATAATTTTCGATACACACCTTAACAATTTTACAATAGAGATACAAAATGCAAGTAAAGCTTACTTATACCGGGTCACAAAGGTATTCCAATGAAAGTGAAAAAACATGAGGAAGATTCATTAGCAAACTCTTGGTGGAAGACGTGAACCATTTAGAAATGTTGTACTGATATAAAACTTTTATTAAATAGATATTCTATATTTATTCCTACCCACATTAGTTTTAGTGATAACAGAAACCATGTGAAGAATCCTCCTAGTTTTATTTTTGTTTTTATACTTTTTTAGGAAAAAAACACTACAGACTGGTTAAAATGTGTTTTATAGGCATTTTTAAGGGTTAGAAATAATTTTTGTTATGGTATCTTTCAATATTTTATGAGTTTAATTAAATTTCTGATTTCTGTTCCAGACTCTGCAATATAAGATGAAATAAAACACCTTTTAATCCTTAAACTTGTAGATATTTTGTGATTTTTTTTCAGTGCCTATAATGCCAAGGGACTATAAATGCTAGATAATATGCATAAAATACACCAGCAATTCTTCACATATAACCTCAAAGACTTCCCTTTCTTCTATAACCCCCAAACCAAAGCAAATAACAAGTAATAGTCACTTCAGGACTATTCTGTCATTGTCATCAGCTTTAAAAAGAAATATTTTCACCTGAACAAGGTAAAATATAAGGCTTTAAAAATAACTTTGTTAAAACTCCTGTTGAGACACACAAATAATAAAGACCTGGATATTTTCATTTATAATAGTAATAGTGGTGTCAATAATAACAATACTTAGTTGAAATCCTAGGCACTTTCAAAACTATCTCACCCATAGATCAAAGAATCTTAATAATTTTGTGAAATTATTTACCAAGATATTGCAAAGTAAATATAACAAAGTAAAATATATTATTTATTATAATATTTATAATATAATATTAAATATAATATTTATTAAGTAAAATAAATATGACTTAGTGCTTGGATGTATGAGGGCCAGGCTTGATTCCAACCTCCATTCACCAAAACAATAAACAAAATAGTATTTCTACCTGCCTTTAACACCTTTTCTGGTTTGGGGGCCAGAGCCAGCAGTGGTCAGGGTTCATCCCTGGCTCTAAGCTCAAGGATCACTCCTGATGAGGTTAAGGGGACCATATGAGGTTCTTGGGATCAAACCCAGGTAGCTGGATTCAAAGCAAGTGACCAACCCAGTATTGTAAAGCTCTAGTCCCTGTTGTCCTTAAATTTTTGGTGGTACAGTGATAATACTTGAAATGGAAAATGAAATTTGGCACCCATATCAATAACTTTAATTATAAAAATATCTAATATATGAAGGACTGGTGAGTTACCTCATTGTTCCCTGTTCAATAGTATTAAGAACTCTTCTTTCACACAGCCTACAATTCTATTTGGAAATATAAGAAAATAAAGAAAATAGAGACAATAGTGAGAAAATAGTGAGTCCCGGAACTTGGAGATGCTATTTTTATATATGAACCTCTAGATAATATTATAAAAGGTAACAATATATTTGGCCTGACAATATCTTCTGTGCATATTCTTGACAAAACTGTAATGGTTAGAAAGGACTGTAAGTGGAAGAATTCCAGAAGTGTAGGCATCTGACTATTTGAAACAATGACAGAACTATTTGACTGAATTGAAGGAGCAAGAACGTTTAAGGGTAAGTGTTGTACAACAATTTGTGCAAAAAAGTTATTTTTGAAATTTATATTCTTAGCTACCTCTCAGAGAGCCCGGCAAGCTACCAAGAGTATCCCGCCCGCATGAGCAGAGCCTGGCAAGCTACCTGTGTCGTATTTGATATGCCAAAAACTATATCGATAACAGGTCTCATTCCCCTGACACTGAAAGAGCCTCCAATCATTGGGAAAGACGAGTAAGGAGAGGCTGCTAAAATTTCAGGGCTGGAAGGAATAGAGATGTTACTGGTGCCCTCTCGAGTAAATCAACAAACAACAGGATGACAGTGATACAGTGATACAGTGATGTTCTTAGCTGGTCCATCAGCAAAGGGAATTCAGTAAGTCAAAGGTTTTTTGTTGTCTAAAATCAGTGGAACATTTCATTATACTGAGATAAAAGAAAATGTTGTTAACTAGGTTCCCAAAACTGTCTTTACTTCACATCCTTTACTTCACATATTCTTGGGAGATCAACTTCTAAATAATCCTTCATCTAATAGATATGCAAAAATATACTTTTTAAAAGTCATCACTTCCTGAATTGTATTTTTCAATTCCTATCCTCTACAAGAAGGACTTTTTTGACTAATCAAAAGTTATTCTTGAAATGTAGGTAAGAAAATAAACATCTCTATTTGAGATAACGATTAGCATATTTAAAGAGTGCTTTAAAGACAACACCAAAATATAAAGTAATTTAAACTCACCTAATACTTATATATTTCCATTTATATTTATTAACATAAATTTATTTACAACTTTATATAACAACTAATTTACTTATAATAAAGTAACAAAAGTCCCTTAAGATTCCACGAGTAAGCAGTTTCTCTTCATTAAATTTTCTATTTACGGGGGTAGTAATTACATCTGAGGGTTTTCAAAGTGTAAAGCAAGCTTAGTTCTGTAACTGAGCCACTTTGAGTCAAAGGCTCTGAGCAGCAGTTGTGTAGAACTTCTCTTGAGAATAGGACAAGTATACATCAAAGTCTTTCTGGACCACAGAGTCTCCTGTCAGTTTAGTGTTTTGACCCTTTGGTGAAAGACCACTTTCCAGAATGACTTCAAGCTGAACATCTTTGTCCCAGCGTGAGCAAAGGAGATCACTGACTAGTGCTGCTTTGTAGGTTAACCAACATGTTTCTCAATGAAAACTCATTCTTACTCTCCTCACCTCTGTACCCTCATCAAAGGCCTCTTCAAATGGTATATATGGAAGGTAGGCCATTAAGTCTGTTGCGAGTGTAAAGTTTCAGCTTTTGTTGACCAGTGCTCGCAAGCAATTTTTTCTTATCTAAACTCTGTATTTTTGATCGACATTTGCATATCAAGCTAAAGTTCATTTGCTTCAGGTCTTTCGCTACATTCCCTTAGAAACCCCCCTCTTTGGGGATTTTTAAGGGAAATCAAGAACTCATCACTACCAGAAGAGAGAGTGTTTTAACTGGGATTCCCTGGTAAGTCTATGATGAGAGGGAAGAGAAAAGGAACTACATGAATTCAGAAAATCTGTTTAACACTGAAAAATTTAAAAAAAAAAGATGTGAAATCTTTGTCTATTAAATAAGTTGGAAATGGTGCATCAATAGGTTCTCCACAGTTAACAAGGGGTTTACAAAAAAGAAGCCAAAATTTGATAGTTGTTATGCCAATGAAGAGAAAGTGTTCCCTGGGGTTGGAAAAACTGTTTTGATAGGAACTGTGATCATTAGTACTCAAGCACTGTGGAATCACTGTGTATCTCAATGGGTGGGCCTGGTATCCCAAGGACCTTGAAGCAGTACAATCAGGCTCAGAAATTGGAATGAATGTAACAAGTGATTATCCATACTGGATACTTTTTACAATACAAGTAAATTAAATCCAAAATTACCTAAGCAAACCAAGGCATATGCCTACTATATTTTCCCATGTTCGGGTATTTAGCAAATATCAATTTATGGAAAGATTTTTGTAATATAAAAGATTTTTAGACACGTTATCACTGCCATGATACAGGAAGAAGAATAAAATAAACTTTATTAATTTCAACATTATGAATCACAATGATTGACTTTCCAAATGCATTCCAAACAGAAGTTAGACTAAAATTAAATTTTGCCTACTGAAAGCATGACACAAAATAGTAAGAAACTCCTGATGCTCTTTGGTGAAGGGTGGACGCCAGTGACAAACGTATTCTCTGCAAAGCAGTAATGCATGAATAATATAAAATATCTAGAAAGAAGCCCAGATAATTTGGCTGATTGAAGAAAGAATAAGGAAATGAGAATATCTAAGAGAAGGAAAGTCCTCGGGAAGTAACTGAGGCATAAAAGCCTCAGGACCATGAAAGACAAAGATCAGAAAGAATTAGCAGAAGTTACTCTGAGTGGTCCCATCTACAAACAAAAGTTGAAAGAAAAGACAATTTTAATCTTCAAATATTTGAAAGTAAAGATCATACAATTTTTCCCTAATGAGCCAGGTAATAAGCCTTTCTCATAATTACTCAACTTGTCAACATATATATGAAGTTGTATGTGTAAAATTAGAATTTTATATAAATCATATATTTTCAGAAAATATTATTCTTTCCTTTCTTCCCAACTATTTAAAAGTATTGCTGTTTTCGTATGTTATTATGGTTCTTTACATATTTTGTGTGCCCCATCATTTATTGTGAGTTGGTGTGGGAAAATTTTTTTTTCAATCTTAACAGCTTTAGCTCAACCCTAAATTACTTGTAGTGACAACTTTGGAAATCAGATTCTACATCACTCCCTGAACACAACCCAAGATCTATGATTATAAATGACCAATGGTTGTGGAAACACACACACACACACACACACACACACACACACACACACACACAACCTCCCTCTCCGGTGAATGTTTGCGTCCCAATTGACTTGGAGGAAAAAAAGCCTGCCTTTCATAAGTATAGCCCTTTTTGTGTCAAGAAAAAGAAGGATCAGTTTTGTAAATTGTCCCCCAAAAAGACACCTGAGTGAATTTAGCCTACAGGTGATAAATTCGCTAATCCCTGGTCTCAGTACCTAGTGAATCACAAAAATGCAGAATTAAAATCAATCAAGTGGGAGTCAAAGGTTTGATACAACAGGTGGGGTGCCTGCCTTGTAAATGGCTGACCTGGGTTCAATTCTTGGTATTCCATATGGTCCCCCAAGTCCCACCACAAGTTATCCCTGAGAACAGAGCTAGGAGAAAGCCAGTGTGGCCCCCAGAACCAAAACAAAACAAAAACAAATAAAATCAACAGAAATGTTAAAAATAAAAAGGAAAACACATCCAAAGTGAAATGCCTGAACCATACCCAACCCAGACTGTACTATCCTGTAAGGTAGAGTTCATGCCCAATGCAAGCAGCCTAATAAATGGCTGAATAAATAGGAATACTCCTACATTACTGTGTTTGGCATATCAAATTCATCACTGGTAGCCTGCCAAGCTTTTCCGTGTGGGCGAGATACTCTCGGCAGCTTGCCAGGCTCTCGGAGAGGGGCGGAGGAATCGAACTCGGGTCGGCCAGGTTGGGCCGTGTACAAGGCAAACGCCCTACCCGCTGTGGCTGGAGCAATAGCACAGCGGTAGGGCATTTGCCTTGCCCGTGGTCGGCCCAGCTGACCCGAGTTCGATTCCTCCTTCCTCCGCCCCTCTCGGAGAGCCGGGCAAGCTACCGAGAGTATGTCGCTCGCTCAGCAAAGCCTGGCAAGTTACCTGTGACATATTCGATATGCAAAACACAGTAACAACAAAATCTCACAATGGAGACATCACTGGGCCTGCTGGAGCAAATCGATGAACAACGGGAGGACAGTGCTACTATCTTGATGCCGTGGACTATCTTGATCTTTCAGTTTAACTGCATACCAATTAACCTGGAGTTTCCACACCAGCACAGTGTATAAAACGGCCTGCCTTTCCAGAGGGAAGGTTGACCCACAACATCACCCCCTTTCTTTCGCTAATAACCATGTCCTACCCTCTTTCTGACAGAAAAGCCGTTCATCTTGGCCCTTTTCAGTGACTTTCAGCTTGTTAGAAAGGATGCTGTCCCATTCATGAATCATTTAATAAAACCAATTAGATCTCGAACTTTATTCTGATGAATTTTTTAATAGGAATCATACATTAGAGATATTTGATAGGTAGCCAGTTAAAAAATAGAAAGGTATTAATTTGTAATATTCTAAAATGTCAGCATTATCAGAAGTTTATGCAGGAGTTTCTAATTACTTTCTTTAGAGTTAGAGAGAACTTATCCCACTCAATTTACATAAGTTGTAAGGTGTTGACTACTGGGTGCAACACGATGTGATTACCACAACTTTTCAATTATAATTAAATGCATTTTAACATATACATACAGTTTCATGAACTCTGATAAAAGTATGATTCACTTAAAGAAGGTAGAGGGGTCTTGGCATTAAGTTTTGGAGAGTCAAAAGTGAAGTTATGCTCTGAGAAGGAGTTATCCTTTTGCCAGCCTCAAGGCATGAATGAGGCTAGATTCTGGAGGTGATTCAGCAAAAATCTATGACCAAATAGCCTTCTTAAAATGCTAGTGGACCCTAAAAGAGAGAGCGCAAAAGGGAATGCCCTGCCTCAGAGGCAGAGTGGGGTGGGGGTTTTGGGGTGGGAGGGTGGGAGGGCTACTGGGATCACTGGTAGTGGAGAATGGGCACTGTTGGAAGGATGGGTGGAGGGATCATTGTATAGCTGAAACCCAAGCATGAAAGTTTGTAAGTCTACAACTGTACCTCATGGTGTTTCAATAATAATAATAATAAAAAGTGCCAGTTGAAAGAGAAGAGACATAATTTCAGCAGGAACAATAATATTGTTCCATCAAAATTCCAAAATCACTTTGACCTTAACAATGCCAAGTACAAGGACTCTTATCTGCATAGAAAGCTCCAAGCAGTAACAGTTGGCAAAAGATTATAAAATCAGCTCTGCAAAAGCAAGGTCTGTCTCACTTGGAATCCTCTCCTTTACTTTCTGTTCTACTCCAATTCAAGAAACACTCACATCCTAATTTGTTTTTTGGGTTTTGTTTGTTTATTGATTTGCTTTATGGGACACACAGTTCACGGGGGTTACTCCTGGTTCTGTACTCAGGAATTACTCCTGGAGGTGTTCAGGGGACCATATGGGATGCTGGGAATTGAACCCGGGTCGACCTGATGCAAGGCAAACTCCCTACCCGCTGTGCTATCGCTCCAGCCCCAACATCCTGATTTGGGATAAGTGATTTAATTTACAGGGTTCTCTCTTCCTGCTCCCATATTTACTAAAGAAAATTATTTTGCTTCTTCTGAATTTTTTTTCTGTGAGAATAATAATAAACCAAGGAACCTGGTTCAGAAGAAGACTAACTTCCCTTTAAGAGACTAAACCTTCGGGGCATTTTCAGGTGGGCCTAGCTGAGTAGCAGTACGTTGTTTCCTACATATTTATATATATATATTTATAATGACTCTGTGCTCCCCACCAGCATTGCTGAAAATATGTTTGGGATAACATTAAATCTGTAAAAAAATTTAGGAATAAATGATACCGTAAGAATATGGAATATCCCTAGTTTTCATGACCACAACCTGCCTCTGGTGCCTTTTAAGATCATTAATAGCCATGATCAAGAGACTCACAAAAAAATCTTAAAACAGAGCAGCTCGCTGCAGAAATGTCTTAAAATTTTAGAATTCTGGGAGTGTGGCGTGAATTGCATACGATATTTTTCTTTTTACTTTCTTGTTGAATCACTGTGAAAAAGACCCTTAGAGACATCTTAGAGACATCTCCGTAGAGACATCTCATACTATTCATAACAAGAAATACAAAATAATGATGATGGTGGGATTGGTGTTGAAATAATGTTTGGAATCAATTTTTGTGAACAACTTTATGAAAATAAAATTTAAAAAAATTGTCCAATGCAAAATAATATGGAATATCAATCTAAGAATACGATAGATCCATGTATTTACAAGTTTTGTTTTCCTTCAATGAATTTTGCACTTTTTAGATTATTATAGATATTGAACATATTTGGTAGTTCATCACAAGTTCAACTATTTTTGATGTGATGTCTGTGTGAGTGTGAATGTGTGTATTTGTGTCTGTAGGTTGTTGTAGTTGTTTGGTGGTCACACCAGGTAGTGCTCAGGGAACTCTATGTTGTACAGGGTATCAAACTGGTGTTGTCTGAGTGCAACGCAAGTTTCTTATGCCCTGAATTCTTTCTACCCCAATATAATATACTTTTTATGATACAATTCCTAATATTATTCCATAAAAATATGCCTTGGGTTTTATGGTATTTCTTATCTGTATATTATTTTATTTATAAATCTGCTTTTTCTTTACTTTCATTTTCTCTTTTTTTTAAATAAATTTATTTATTGAATCAACGTGAGAACAGTTACAAAGCTTTCGGGTTTAAGTCTCTGTCACACAATGATGAAACATCCATCCCTTCACCAGTGCCCATTTTCCACCACCAAAAACCCCAGTATATCCCCCATCCCACACCCTCCCCCTACCTTTGGGCAGATGATTTCCATATTACTCTCGCTCTACTTTGATTACATTCACTATTTCGACATCAGGCCCACCATTATTATTTGGGATTTCCCCCAACACTCAGACCTGCCAAAAAGGCAATATTAGACAATTTGTTTTCTACTGCTGATTATGAATAGCATATGATGTCATGCGGCCGTGATAGCAGCCACACAATTCTGGAATTCTGAAATTATTTTAATAATTAAATATGGAGGGATTTCTGCCAAAAGTTTCTGGGTTTCAAGATCTGTTTGTGTGTCTCTTGGATCCTGGCAGTTAAACAGCTTAATCAGTAGCTGGAAGACTCTTCATGGGTGGTGACTCGGGGTCTCATTGAGGTGTGGGAGGGTTTTCTTTCATTTCCAAGTCATTTTTTTGTATGTTGATCGCATATTTTAAGATCTTATGAAAATAATTTATTAGTACTGCTAGAGCGAGCTTTTGTTTTTGTGTTTATAGGAACATCAATATTAGTTGGTCACATAATTTGTGATTTTAAATTTGACTTGTTTTCTTTGTTTCTTTGGCATCTATATACTTTTTACTTTGTCCTTAATTTATTCTACTGGCTATGACATACACATTAATTACACTGGGATATGGGAATTAACAATGTGTTTCTAGTCTTAAATAGCGTTATTTTCTATTTTATTTTATTTTTTATTAAAATTTATTTATTTATTTATTTATTTTTGGGGTCACACCCGGCGATGCACAGGGCTCTGGCTCTGTTGCTCCTGGCTCTGCACTCAGGAATTACTCCTGGGGGTGCTCAGGGGACCATATGGGATGCTGGGAATCGAACCCGGGTCGGCCGCGTGCAAGTCAAACGCCCTACCCGCTGTGCTATCTCTCCAGCTCCCTCTATTTTATTTTTAAGTACAACTATATATATAAAAAATAATTCACTAGGATTCTCCCATATCCCCTGAAAACTAGAAACTAAGCCATATAAACAAACAACAAAAATAGTAACATGTAGAACTTAGACAACTGTCACTCTGAATCTTATATAATACTCTTATTTTTTTTTTGTTTCTCAACTTCTAAGTCCAAGGAACTCTTTCTGTACAAAATATTCTAGGCTATATACGGACTAGCTGATAACACCAAGATTTTTTTTCCAGTACTACTGAATATGAAACTTTGAGAGACAAAGAGATGCTCAATTCAGAAGACATAAAAAAACGTATTTTTAAAATTACTATTTTAAAAATATAGGTGCATTCATTGCAGCATTAGTCATAATAATCTAAATTATTAATCTAAATTAATAATCTAAATGTGGCAGATTGGCATGTGATATATATTAGATGTATATGAATATATAAATATAAATATATTTATGTAACACATAAAAGGTATAAATACAGATAAAATAAATATAATGTATAAATATATGTTTATGCAATTATAATGAATATATGATAAATACAATAAACATAATGTATAGAGATATATCACAGAACTATATATGTAGCACAGAACTATATATATACTCTGATATATACCTATATATATTAATACATCACTGTATAACTGTATCACTGTCATCCCATTGTTCATTGATTTACTTGAGGAGGCACCATTAATGTCTCCATTTGTTCCAGCCCTAAGCTTTTAGCAGCCTCTCCTTACAAGTTTTTCCCAATGTTGCCATATCGGAGGCTCTTTCAGGGTCAGGGGAATGAGACCTGTTATTGTTACCGCTTTTAGCATACCGAATAACACCACGGATAGCTTGCAGCTTGCCAGGCTCTGATGTGGGGACAGGATACTCTTGGTAGCTTGCCGGGCTCTCAAAGATATATATATATATATATATATATATATATATATATATATATATCAAATTATAGAGGGATATTTCCTTCTATGATGTGTTGCCTACTGTCTGAACCTCATCAAATATGTGTGGTCATTATGGAAAATGGTAGGGAATGTCTTATGATGTTTCCGGGAATATGTTCACTCAGATGTGAGGCTTGGCCCGAGCATGTGGAGTGTGGCCTGGAGCATAGCAGCGGTTGAGTAGTAGAGGTTGAATGCCAGGGCTGGGTCCTTTGGGGTGGAGGGGCGCTCTCACCTGCCCCCTCTGGGGCTTCCCAAGTGAAAACAGCCTGGTGCAGAGTCCGGTGGCATGGTTATGGGGACGTCGTTTTATGCTCCCTTCCAGAGAAGCAGCTGTAAGTTCTGGAGGGTGGTAAATGAGATTATCTGGCACAGGCAGGAGGTGGCTTATGGGTGTGGCTCTGGGCTCATGTTAATACATACCTATATATAAATATTATATATATATATATATATATATCACTTCCTCTCGGAGAGCCCAACAAGCTATCGAGAGTATCCCGTCCGCATAGCAGAGCCTGGCAAGCTCCCCGTGGTGTATCCGAAATGCCAAAACAGTAACAATAACGGGTCTTATTCCCCTGACCCTGAAAAAGCCTCCAATACGGCACTGTTGGGAAGGACTAGCAAGGAGAGGCTGCTAAAATCTCAGGGCTGGGACAAATGGAGAGGCTACTGGCACCCACTTGAGCAAATCAATGAACAACTGGATGACAGTGATATATAGTTATATAAATCACAGAACTGAACTTAGTAGAGGAAGACTTTGTAGGGGTACCAAGATGGAGGAGTAATAATGAGTGAGAGTAAAGGAAAGTCAGCACAATCATGTGTGTTGAGATATGACAAATTATTTCAGAAGAGTAGTAAAAAGGCACTTCTAAAACAAATATAATGATCTAAACCATTGCACATCAATTTGAAAAATAATATGAGGAGAAATAGCATTACGGATTAGAATGAAAGAAATTCAGAGAAATCATGACTGCAAATAGTCTAAATTATGAAAACTATCAATTCCAGTGAAGGCATACTTCAACCATTCCAATAGATACAGGGGAACCAGGTACAAAAGGTATTTTCTGGGCAATATCAGTGCTTCAAGGTATGAAAATCACTCATTTGAAAGGTCCATGTAAGTTGGAATATGCTAGCGTTAAATTCATGTTGCTTCTTTAAAAAATTAGCTTCCATCAAATTAGCTATCCAAAATATGACTTGGTTCCCTTAAAATATAGTTATAAAATGGATGCAGAAAATCTAAAGTTAGTGATATTTTGGTAAATCTTCACACCTGACTTTGAGAATTATCTATATTTTCTATGTATATTTTGTAGAAATCATATGAAAATTCACAATAAAATGAATTGAAGTATAAATTATGAATTTCTTTTACAGGATGAATTTGTGTTCATTCATAAGTGTATTTCTCTATTGATAGATCATCCCACACACAGTTCTTTGTGTTGCTTTATTAGTTCTACTTCTAGCTGTCTCAGGAGGTTAACGAAAAGAAAGTGTAAACTTAAAATTATTTAAAAAATTCTTAAACTGATATTGACCCAAAAGCATATTTTGCATCTATGTTTAGAACTTTTCCCTTCAAATTTCTCTTGGAACATTACTTGCTGCTCAATCAGTGTATTTCTTAAACTTTTATAGTAGCATTCATCAACATATACCATATTCAGGGACTATTCACAGTGGGAACAGGAGGAGCTGCTCTCTCAGAAGAGCTTACTTAGCACACATTCACTTTCAATTAATTCATTTTGTAAGTGTAATAATATCTTAGAGAGAGTTTCAAAGCAAGTTCACAAATTTTACAAGTGAGGAAAAAGAATTAGTAAGATTTATTATCTGTGGAGTTTCAAACATGATGTCATATGAAATCTTAAGACTTACAAAATTTGTGCATAGATATTAGACACCAAATAGTAATTTATTGCTCTCTATCTTCGAAGGTTGTTTAGGAATAAGGTTCTACAGCCCCATTTGTCCATGCACTGAATTCAATGCAGAGAAGAATATAAAATGTCACAGTATTTATTTTAGAACTTCAACAAATAATCTGAAAAATTACTGTCATAACAATTTATCAAAATAAATCCTAAGGCAGATATAACAATATCTTTATGAAACTATTGACAAAACATCAGCCTTTGTTCTTAGGCCAGTATTTTATTGTGTCAAGGACACAACGAACATTGAAGAGCACTCATGAAAATTCAGACATAAATAGAATTCTTAGAACTCACATTTTCAAGGGCATACATAGTCTTGCCCTTCCTGAACTTGCATAATTATAAAGGCATTGCCTTACTGTAACACTGTTTAAATGCCTTGAAGAAGGCATCAAATGATCTGCAAGTCTTAGGTTGGGTAATTAGTCAATTTTAAATTTGATCTTAAATAGACAGGATTATACTAGATTGATGTTTTTATCTTCTACGATAAAGGTACAGTCCTCAGAGGGAAAAAAGAGACTTCAGACTTCTACTTCCTTGTGCCTGATTTAGACTAATATATACATTCTGTAATTCAATTTGTGCTTAAGTACGGAGGCTTATGGACCCTCCTGTAAGGAATTTATACATGGTTTCTGTAGAGGTTACCCCTGAAAGGATGCACATGAAAGACTACTGGACTTGTACCATAAGTTATGTTTTACAAATTATACCCCAATATCAATTTTATAAGATTTTTTAAAATATATATGCTTATAGAAATATCCTCAGGTGAATGGAACATCAGAGTCTCTAAGTGAACAGACAATAGAAACTTCATCTTCTCCCTAGGACTTCTAGAGGAATTACTACCATTTTCTTCCATCTTTCACCTAATATTAAGAAATGCTTCTATAAACTATATGTTTAGTGCTAAACTAGAAGTCAATTATTAATTCTTGACTGAATTCTAAAATGTAAGAAACAAGGACTTTTTATACTCCTTTCAGTCATGGGGCTGGAGCTGGAGCGATAGCACAGCGGGTAGGGCGTTCGCCTTACACGCAGCCAACATGGCCGACCCGAGTTCGATTCCTCCGCCCCTCTCGGAGAGCCCGGCAAGCTACCGAGAGTATTCGATATGCCAGACACAGTAACAACAAAGTCTCCAATGGAGACGTTACTGGGCCCGCTCGAGCAAATCGATGATCAACGGGAGGGCCTTTACCTTTACCTTTTCAGTCATGGAGCCAGAGAAGAGGTTGTACAATGGGTAGTGCTGGCTTTGCATGCAGCAGATAATGTTCAAACCCCAGCAGTTGAAGAAGGTCTCTTTTACACCACCAGCAATGATCCCTGACCACAGAGCCAAGAGTAATTCCCGAACACTGCTGACAGTGTCCCCAAAGCGAAAAAAAAGTGGAAAACCTTTTTTTTCTTGTAATTTCTCTTCACTAGAAAAAAATTATATCCTCTCAGAAAGATGGGTATATAAGTAGATTCTCAATTTGAAAATTTAGGAGGGCTGGAGCGATAGCACAGCGGTAGGGCATTTGCCTTGTGTGCAACCAACCGGCCGAGCCGGGTTCGTATTAAATATGCCAAAAACAGTAACAACAAATCTCACAATGAAGACCTTACTGGGACTGCTCGAGCAAATCAATGAACAATGGGAGGACAGTGCTACAATGCTACAGTGAGAATAGAAAGAATTTTTTGGGGGGGTCACACCCGGCAATGCATGAGGCTTTTGCACTCAGGAATTACTCCTGGCAGTGCTCAGTGGACCATATGGGATGCTGGGCATCGAACCCGCATCAGCTGTGTGCCAAACAAGCATCCTACCGACTGTTTTATAGCTCCAGCCCCATATTTTTTAAACAAAAGTTTTAAAAGCTCTGTCACACTGTAAAGGTCTGTGAACTCCAGTTCAAGAGGCAAGGACACAGACCACAGATGGCAGAAACAGTACCACAATATTATATTTTGTTTAACAAAGAATTATCCAACTTTGTGATGCTTCAATGATTTTGTCATATTATGACAGTCAGAAGGAAATCGCGTAACTGGATCCGCCCCCCAACCCTCCAACATATTGCCTGTTTCAACATCTGCCACCTTTCTCCACCAGCCCTTTCTAAATCCCAAGAGACATGGCAGAGAAGTGGGGTTGTGATAAAAAAAATTCCCCGTCACTTCGAGTTCAGGTTAGAACTTTAATAAACCTGGGTTTTTATTGTTTATTGCTCACAAGAATCGTTACTCTCTAAATTCACCAAGGTACAGTAAATAACGATACCTGGATTCAGTAACATTAGGAATGGTTTTCTAACGTTGTTAACCTGATTTTCAATGATCTAACAGGTAAAATGATCAGATGAAAGGGCAGTACAATTTAATACTTTTATAAAACCAAGATTATGAATCTGATGTCTCTAATGGATATTTAGACATGGTCAACAAATAAATTTAAAAGCAACCTACCATAGTTAAAAGTAACTATTCAGAGGGCCGGAGAGGTAGTACAACATGGAGGGCGTTTGCCCTGCATGCAGCTTACCCCGCTCTTACTCGCCCACATCCCATATGGTCCCTCACGCACTGCCAGGAGTAATTTATGAGGGCAGATCCAGAAGTAACCCCTGATCATCACTGGATGAGACCGAAAAAGCCTCCCAAAATTATTTAGAAATAAAAATGTTGTTGATGTAACTCAGTGGTAGAATATTTGGCTTTAATACAAAGAAAGAGAGAAAGAAGGAAGGAAGGAAGGAAGGAAGGAAGGAAGGAAGGAAGGAAGGAAGGAAGGAAGGAAGGAAGGGAGGGAGGGAGGGAGGGAGGGAGGAAGAAAGAAAGAAGAAAGAAAGAAGGAAGGAAGGAAGGAAGGAAGAAAGAAAGAAAGAAAGAAAGAAAGAAAGAAAGAAAGAAAGAAAGAAAGAAAGAAAGAAAGAGGGAGGGAGGAGAGAAGGAAGGAAGGAAGGGAGAAAGAAAGAAAGAAAGAAAGAAAGAAAGAAAGAAAGAAAGAAAGAAAGAAAGAGGGAAAGAAAGAAAGAAAGAAAGAAAGAAAGAAAGAAAGAAAGAAAGAAAGAAAGAAAGAAAGAAAGAGGGAAAGAAGAGAAGAAGGGAGAGAGGTAGATTGTAGAACAGTGAGAGGAAGGGGTAAGAGCCAAATTCCAATCAATGTTGCAAGAACAAGTCCTCCACTTTACTTGACATATAATAAGAACTCATTAGAATACACTTTTTGACATCCTAAGAAGTTTGTTCAAAAGTTAAATAAGAACCAGAAAGAACCCAAACATTAAATTATTACTCTGAGGACAAGCTAAAAGAAATAAAATTTCAGTCTGAAAAGAGATGAATATAGGGTGAAATCACTACTTCCTAAGATGACTAATGATTATAATAAATTGTTCTTATACCCCACAAAAGGCTGTGTGTGAGGGATATCTATATATCCCATATATATATGGATAGATATGTGTATATCCACATGTATATAGCCTTCTGCATTTATATATGCATATATATAATTTATATATGTATATTAACTCTCTCCATACTTTATATATACATATATATGTGTATAATGTATTCAGATTCAGATACATCTGTATAATGTGTAATGTATACAGATATATCTGAATATATATATATATATATATATAGAGAGAGAGAGAGAGACTGGCAAGTAATTTGACTTTCTATAAGCAAGAAACTCTAACAATACAAACACTTTAAGTATCCGATTGAGAGAGATAAAAAAGAGAATGTGTTCATCCCTAGGTGGCTTTCGCAGAAAAAATACATTCCACACCTTGGTTGACCTATGCTATTTCACGAGTTTATCATCCCAAATATCCACCCAGGGATATTGGAAATGTAGGGTTTTTCTCTCTGGATCAGGCTGTCTTCTTAAAGTCTTATTTCTCCTTCACATTGTCAGATTTTCTATTCAGACTCTACCCACTCTTCTGGCTTTGACTTATTACCTGTCCACTACTCATCTAGTCCACACAGGAGAAGCAAAAAGTTTGCAGGAGAGGAAATTGTTAAGGATAATTTGCAGTTCAGACAGAGTGCTGCTATAGTGCCACACCTCCCAATCATATGAAAACAAATATATTCAGGCTGGCAGGAAATATACATTCCAAAGTGTTTTTCTTAAAACGATAACTAATTTGCTTTTACGTCTCCCTAAGCCCTGGGTGCTAGATTTTATGATTTGACACTAGCTTGGCCCACAATTTTCCCTTAACATTCTTCTGCTCAGCCACAATTGTTGACTTTTGTTGGCCGCTGCCCTTACAAAGTGCTTGAATGACTTCATTCTTATGAACTGTAGCATAACTGGCACATCAGGCTTGCCATACAATATACATTATTTCCTAGTCTTAGTAACAATCAAACACAGACTTTCAGACGAAACGATTCCTACTTGCAACCCGTGTTCACTAATCCTACTAAGTCTTCTTACTGAAAGTACCTGCCACCTTACCTTGCCTGACAGTTATTTTGGGCAGTAGGATCTGGGACCTTGTCCCAGCTAGGAGATTCTGACTACACTTGTGGGGAGGGATAGCCCTTTAGCCAAGGTTGGCTAGGTAAACTTTATTTTGTTCCCCTCTAGTGAGATAATCTGAGCATAAGTATTAAAATTTTACCCCCAAATGTCCCTTGTAGGAAAAGTTCCAGATGATTCCAGTGACTCAACTACACTTTGCTGACTACTTCCCCTCCTGCCTCCATTACCCACGTTCTTTTCCCAAATCAATTAATAACAAGAGAAATACTGCCCTCAGGATTTGTTTGTCAAATCACCCCATCCTAAAATAAAGTCTATCGCTATGTTTACATTTACATATCCTTATAAGTATATTTTCCAAAGAGAAATTTCATTTTATGTAACACTAGAATACATCCCACACCGACATAAAAATAATCCTGGTCTCTGTATGTGCAGAGGGCTACTGTAATCACTCACTTCCTTGGAGAAATGGTGTGTCTTAGTCCACGTAGATATTCCATAGCCTGGTACAGTTCAAATGTTTTTATTGTTGAAAGCTCCATGTGAGATTTCTTAATGAACATCTGTGATCTACGATATAATGTGAGGGAATCTGGCCCCAAACTTTGTTCGATACATTGCCTAAGAATGCTAAGAGATTGATGAGAAACATTCTTTACCTTCTGTTCACGAAAACAAAATCAGATTTCC
The DNA here is from genome assembly GCF_029834395.1 of Sorex fumeus. Classification (NCBI taxonomy): domain Eukaryota; kingdom Metazoa; phylum Chordata; class Mammalia; order Eulipotyphla; family Soricidae; genus Sorex; species Sorex fumeus. The sequence continues at coordinate 2,251,456 of NW_026606077.1, forward strand.
TTATGTACTTTTGTTTGGTTCTTCATTCTGCTATATAAAATCTCAACAAATCCTACAGAAAATAAATCTTATACTTTGCTCATCAACAGTTCACTGTGCTCGTTTGCACATTGCATATTTATTTATCTTACGTAAATAAATACATAAGAAATAATATTGTTTTTGCTAGTAGAAGTGACAGGGGGATGCTCTGATTTTCTGGAGTTCGAATGGTTTTAAGCATTGGCATTACGGTGAAGAAATAAAACATATCTTAATGTCATTGCAGGCATTCCAGATGGTGAAGTATGCCGCGCTGATTCAATGGGAGTAAAGCAAACTTACCCGAATCATCATGACTGAGCATCTGATATCATGAATGGTGTCATAAATCTTCTTTGAGATGTCCACAAACTGATTATCATCAAACACATCCAAAGAATTTTTGCTTAAGGCTTGCAAGGCGATATTCACTTGTTTTACAAACTCAGGAATTACTGTTAAAAGAAAAAGGAAAAAGAATATTAATCCCACTGTATTTTGAGATTTGGGTTGGTTTTTAGGAACGAATAGTATCTTATAAAAATATTTTATTTAGTTAATTACCATGATTTGAAATACTATTAATCACAGTTTCTTGCACGTATTCTTGCAAAACCACACCCACCACTGGAGTGCCAGCTTCTCTTCACCAATGTCCCCTAAAATCTGTTCTTATCTGAAAAACCTTCCTCATCTCCCCGCTCAGTTCCACAGATCGACTATCCAGTTCGTTTTTTCGATTTCTTGCTTCCTTACTCTTTATCTTTATTTTATTCAGAGACTTTTTTTGTATATTGAAAAGATTTATTTAATTAAAATAATGCTACCTGTTAAATTAACAATGCAAAAATAATTTAAATAAAAGCCTAGCTTGTCATTCATAACTAGCAAACGTTTTGCCTTTTATTTTTGACAGGGTCAAGTATCTAATCCAGGTGTTCCACACATAAGAAGGCATGAAATATACCAATTAGCTCCTTCCCCAGGGTTTTTTTTATCATTTTATTTATTTATTTATTTATTTATTTATTTATTTATCTATTTTTAATTTTCATTAGTGAGACATCATGAGGTACAGTTGCAGACTTACAAATTTTTGTGCTTGGGTTTCAATTATACAATGATCAAATACCCATCCCTCCACCAGTGCCTATTCCCCATCACCACGGATCCCGATCCCAGTATTCCTCCCATCCCCCCATCCCCCCATCCCACCCTGCCTCTGTGACAGGGCATTCCCTTTTGTTCTCTCCAGAAACTCTTTTTTTAAAGTGCCTTTTTTCCCTCTTCAGAAAACCATACTTATTTTTTGTTTGAGTTTTGAGAGTATTGAGCATTTTCCCTGATTCTGTTTGTGGTTAATTTTCATTTTCAAGAGGAAAATGAAATATCTAAGAGGATAGTAGATATCATTTACATCTTCTTAATTTTGTGGAGATATTTTCTGTGACCCAGCATGCGATCTATCATGGAGAATGTCGTGTGTGCATTGTGTAGTCAACTTTTAGAGGGAAGAAGGGCCTCCGTGTGTCTTCTTGGTCCTGTCTTCCATTTCTTCTTTCAAGGCTGGCTTTTCCTTACTGAGATTTTGCCTAGTTGATCTATCCAGTAGAGATAGAGGTGCTTTAAAATCTCCTACTCCTATTGTGTTGCTTTCAACTGCTTAGTTCAGATCTGTTAACAGTTGTTTTATATATTTGGTGTCACACCATTAGGTGCATATATGATTAAGTGTGTAAGTTCTTGAACGCATTCCTTGATCATCATTAAATAAATATCCCTATGCCTTATGAGCTTTGAAATTTGGATTTGATGTTGATTGACATAAGTAGGGCCACACTAGACATTTAAGAAAATTGTTTGCGTGTAGGAGTTTTCCAACCTTTGATATTTAGCTAGTGTTTGAACAATCATTTTTTAATAATATTAGTTATCAAATAAGGATTATGCTCCATGGAGGATAAAATCATCCAATCTTAAGAATGATTTTAAATGTATAAAATTTTATATGGCTACAAAATATTCAAAAATATTTTTCTTTATATATCTGCAAATGTGTCACACCATCACTTGTAGCTCTACCTGCCAACTTCTTATAACGGAAAGTGGTGGCAGTGTATATACCTGAACTCTCAAATTTAATTTAGTCCCCTCGATTTTCCATCTACTAAAGTGTAGCATTTATACTTGACTTCTTAGTACCTACATGTTCCAGCATGACCACTACACTTTTCTCCTCTATCCATTATCTAAGCATACTTCCCAATAAAAATGTCACCTTGACTCAGGCTTCTATTAAAAATTAAATTCATTACATTTAAATAAAACTTAAAATTCAGTTCTTCTATCATGTCATATTTTAAGAACTTAATACCCATATATGGTCATTCACTATTGTTTGAGGAGTGGAAATATAGAACATTTCTATCATCACATAAATTTCTTTTGGAAAATGCTCTAGTGAGATTCCATTAAGTCATTGTCTCAATTTCAGTGGATAGGATAGAAAAACCAAGGAGCTGCTAACATATTTCTTTACCTAGGAGAAGTGTAGCAAATCATAAATCCCATCTATGTTGATAATATAATTCCTAAACTAGATAATATGTTGATAATATAATTCCTAAACTCTTAGACATCTTATCAGAACTTTTTTTATGACATCTTATTATCTCATTCCTACTTTGACAAACTGGCAGGCTACCGAATGTAGCCTGCCCACACGGCAGAGTCTGGCAAACTCCCCGTGGCGTACCCAATATGCCAAATACCAGTAACAATGATGGGTCTCATTCTCCTAAAGAGCCTTGAATATAATCTCAGGGCTAGGATGAAGGAGACGTTACTGGGGCCTGCTCGAGGCAATCGACGAATAACAGGATGATGAAATGAAAAAAAAAAAATGAAAAACTAGATCTCTAATCTAATTGCTTTTTTAAAATAAATTTGGCTCTGAATTTAGAACTATGTTTTTCTACCCATTGCAAAAGTACACCGAAATTTTTCATAATTACCCATAACGCATAAACCTACACATAAACACATTTTTTTAACTTGGAAAAGCCTTATACCCCTAGCCCCCAGTCCCCCATACACCATTTTCTATCTGGGTGCCCAGCCATCCATGAAGAAAACCAAGGTGTCTTTATTGATTTCCTATTCTTTTTCACCCTGCATATACTCAAATGTTCGCTTAGTGCAGTTTCCTCGGCCATAAAAGTTTCTTTTAAATTCATTGCCAATTCATTTCTCTAACCATCATTATCTCCTGCCTGAGTGCTCACTAAAGTCATTTCCCCCCCTGCTCTCTCATCTTTCAGACTCATTATAATCGTATAGATGGAATTCTTTCGAATAAGCAAAAAAGTATCTTCTAGAAAATCAAATTGGTTCTTAGTAAGTTTTTTGTTGTTGTTTACTGGGGTCACACCCAGCTGTGCTTAGGGCTTACTCCAGGGTTCTGTGCTCCGTGGCTTTGCCACTTGCAGTGTTGAGGGTCAAACCAGGGTTAGAAGTTTGCAAGTCCCGTGCCTTCGCCATCTGTATTATATGGTCCCTCAGCGATTTTTTAATGAATAAGCTATGTCATTACACAATTTGTAATCTTCAATGGTTCCTTACTTTTCATTTTTATTCTATATGTCTATGATGATGTATAGAATATAAGGTTGAATTAAGTTATTGAATGAGTAAATACACTTATCACTTTATCACTTAATCCCCGTTATTCATCAATTTACTTGAGCGGGTGCCAGTAACATCTCCATTCATCCCGGTTGCGTGCTAGCGTAGCCCAATGGTATCTGTCCGTTCTAGGAACATGCAGAGCCTCAAACCGATCATTCAGGGTCTTGACGAAGAAGTCTGACCATCTGGTAGGTGGGCATCCACGTGATCTTTTGATGTCCCGTGGAATCCAATCAGTAATGGATCTATTCCAGCGGTTGTCTGTAAACCTCATTACGTGTCCAGCCCATCTGATTTTTGACACCTTGGCAAATGAGACAGCGTCCCTGATTCTTGAGCATTGACGAAGATCAGAACTCCGGATTCTATCTCTCATTTGAGTGAATCGTGATATTCCAAGCATAGTTCTTTCGATTCCTCTTTGAGAGACCCGAATAGCGTTCTCATCCTGTTTCCGTAGGGCCCAGGTCTCTGAGGCATATGTTAATGCAGGAAGAACAGTGGAATCAAAGAGATGTGCTCGTAGCTGGAGGTTCTTTGTCCTCTTAGTTATTTCTTCAATGCTGTTGAAGGCATTCCAAGCCGCTCTCTTCCTCCTGCACAACTCAGGTGACAGGTCATTCATCATGTTGATTTCTCGACCTAGGTACACATAGCTGTTGCATTTGGAGATGGTGGTTCTGTTGAGAGCGAATGGAGCGAATGAATGCAGATTCACTACCAAGATCTCACCATTCTACAAAGAAGTAATCATCCATATCAAGAGAGGGGTTCGGCAGGGTGATACCATTTCACCAAAACTCTTCAGTGCCACCCTCGAGAACATCATGCGACGACTGGAATGGGAAAGCATGGGAGTGAAGATAGATGGTCGGCAACTACACCACCTCCGCTTTGCTGATAACATCGTTCTAATAACACCAAACATCAGCCAAGCGGCACAAATGCTGGCCGACTTTGACCGTGAGTGTGGAAAGGTCGGACTACAGCTGAATCTTACGAAGACAATATTCATGAGATACAGCCTTGTTCCTGACGCTCCATTCGCTCTCAACGGAGTAAATACAAGCTGTGAAAATTAGAAAGAAATATAGGTAAAATGAACCGTATTATGCTTGCATTTCAGTATGATTTATGTTTGGTTTATACTCAGGAAACTCACATATTTAATGAGTTAATCTTTAATTATAGTAGAGAGAAACACATTTAAGAAAATGTGTCCAGTTATTCAATTCTAGCAGTGAACAACAAAACCTCTACCAAAACTGACACTACAAGATACAGTTACTACTTTTAGCCACTTTCACATCCTCTATTAATTCTAAAGACACAAGCAAATACTGTGATATAGAGTTTCACTGACTGTGATATCCCATTATTTACAAAACTTTATTCATAATCCCCCAGCAAAATAGTTTTTCTTTTCTACCAAACAAGTTATTTATATAGCAATAATAACTGGATTAACACCTTTAACAAGTAACCACCATCTTCACAATGATGAAATTGTATTTTGCTATGTACGTCTTAGTAAAACAGAAAAAAATATAACCCATAAAACATCAGTAAAAGTTCTCATTGTTTGGGATACAATATGAAAAATATTTGAGATATTTTAAGGACAATCCATTGTCTTTTCACTATTGTGATAATTTCCTATTAACCTCTAAGATATTTCAATAATGCTATCATGAATTAAAATAGGGTTGTCGAGAAGAAAATGTTTAATTTTTGAAGTACAGAAGAAAGTAGCTGAACTATTCAAAGTTGACAAGCATTCCATTTTTATTTCCATTAGCCTAAACATCAGTGTGGTTGTGTCTTACTCAGACTGTGAACACAAGGTTGCTTGGATCTATCCAGGCCCTGTTTTGAATGATTGAAAAAATAAAAAGCAAGTATAATTAGGTACCCCAAAACTGGAAATTTAGAAGAAATTAAAAATTCAAAGTGGGCAGACAAATCTATCTTGAATCAATAATCTAAGTTTCAAAGGTTAAAGTTAATATAGAATATTGATACCATATTATATAATCATTGATCAAAAAGTAGGATGCCTTAAATAAATTCACTTTAGTGAATTAAAATGCTAGGTAGGATAAACTTCTGTTATTTGAAGGATATATTTATTAAACAAAAGTGGCCTTTGAGCATTATCATATTCAAATAAAAGTATCTTTTCTATTTATACTGCCATTGTTAAGGTAGTTTATAATTCTTAAGTTGGCTACACATTTCCTATGGACTTGACTAGGAATATTTTATTCATTGAATTCTTACTCATATTACTTTGAGTTAAGCATATTGTACATATCTTTTATTCATCTAAACGGTTGTCTGTGAAATAAGAACTGCTATTTTAATTTCACTTATGAGGAAACTGAGGTCAGACAAATAAATATATAACAGGCTAGTAATTAGGAGTCCAGGATTTACTCCCTGAACCCCAAGCTGCAGTGCCTCTAACTGATAATTAAAATCCTTGAGGCATTTGAATTTCAGTACTCCTGGGGGAATTAATGTTAATTTTCTGGCAATGAGATTAATTAGCCAATATGTCCTAGGCTTTGATTCTTTCTCTGGTAATAATTCAAGAATATTTTATCTCTTCTTAATCCTTGCTAAATTTACTATGAGTATTTGAAAGTAGGTGAGGGTACATAATTATTGGATTGAGTCAGAAAAGAACTCCTATTCATTGCAGTTAATGATCTGAAATTTTGTCAACCAAACTATATTTTATATTACTAATAAAACTGATATAAAGTAATTTTACCATTTTTAAAATTAATAATTTGTCTTCAAAAGTTTACATAAAATTAAATCATCATTTCTTTATGTTGTACTAACCAGAAGGCATTGATAATAGCAGAAGTGCAGTAAAACATATGTATTATTTTTCTATGATTCATAATTTTAAATCTATTTAACATTTATAATTGTGGTTCATATATATTTAAAAAAATATTAGGAAGTCATATGGTGAGTCAGGCACAGTTTGTTCCTTCACAAATTGCACATCACACAATTCCATGAACAGAGAGTTTTTTTTTTAATTTTTTCACTTTCCTAATGAGAGAATCAAGAATCAGAACAAACATCACATCACACAGTTAACAAGGTCAGTATTTCTGACCTCATTATAAACTCCTACCTTTCAAACATCTGGAATAGTTACATAAATGTAAAGTGAAACAAATAATAAACTAACACAGAGAGAATACTGCTTACTGATAATTTTTCCCTCTAGTAGACATCTTTTTCTATATATCAAACTCGGTGTCCTGAATACGTATAGCTTTGGATTGCTCTAGTGACTCATACAATTAATTTCCTTTCCCTAAAGCTTAAATTTAAAAAAACTCAATGTTTTTAAAAAGTCCAGTCTTATCAATTAATAATATTCCTGAATTAAGTTTTAAAATTGTGAAATCACTTCTTAATATTAGTAATTATTTTCTGATGCTTTGTCTTTATAAATCTTCTTAGATGAAAATAATTGTTAAATAAATATGAAAACGTATTAAAAGTTGAACCTGGACCATAAAATCCAATCTGATGATCTTAGTTAAGTTACATATCACTTTTTAAAAATGATATTAATATATTACCTTTAAAACATTTATTTTGATTAGTTTCATTGTATTATTATATTTTACAATATTTAAATCACCAATACAATTTCCTACACTATATAACTCAAAGTTTATTGATTTAAATTTTACCAGGTTGGTTCCTATTGATTTCAAACTCTAAGTCATCATTTTTTGAGAATTCTTTTCTATATTATTCCTGATATATTTGTCCAGTAGAATATAGCTTCAATGATATGTATGTTACCACTTGCAAGTGTTGTTATGACTTGCACCATGGAAAAAAAAAGATGTCTTGGTATTTCTGCCCATATTATTTTTGGGGGGAAGTTTAGCTGCTGTGTTGCAACCAGATTTATAGGAATAACCAGGAAACTATTATAATAATAGTTTATAATAAAAAAAACCCTCTTACAATAATATAAATAATCTGAGGCCTCAGGCAGAAGCCAGATAAGATTGCTGAGAAGTGAATCATCTAAATGGAAGATATAGTTAAATGAAGTAAGCCAAAAGAAGAAAGACAAACACAGGATAATCTCACTTCTCTGTAGAATATAGATTACTGGATAAGGAAATAGACTGTAGTAAAAGGAGAATGTCTAGGTTACCCTTAACCCCAGTGTTTAGAGAGGAGAATGGCAGAGAAGGAAAGAAACCAAGCAGGGAAGTAGAGAATGGGAAAAAATGGATGAACAGGCATCAGAGCTTCAGTTACACTGGTGATATGGGTGAGTGGTTGTCACGGTTGTCACGGTCCTCCCGTTATTCATCGATTTGCTTGAGCGGACCCAGTAACATCGTGAGACATTGTTACTGTGGTGAGTGGTATAGCCATATATCCAAAACACAGATTCCACAGAACTGAAAACATGATCTCTAAGCTGCAACCCCTGGAACTCTGTAATATGTTTGTCAAGTTGATATGGTAGGGACGGGGTGGGGTTGGGCTCAGAAGTGAACACAGGGACACCTGTAGAGAGAAAATGACCCCGGTGGTGGGACTGGTGTTAAAATATTATATGCCTAAAATGAAACTATCAACAACTTTGCAAATCACAATTCTTTAATAAAAAGTGATGTAAAAGAAGTGCATCTTTCGATCTACTCAACTCTTCAGATAATTGCCACCTCAAAGAGTATCTTGAGTCCAAAGACCTTAGAGTAATATCAGATGGTGAAGTCATTTCTAGACTCTTTATATTTAGAAATGCTACAGATAAAAATTTCTTGACGTTTTAAGCTTCCAAGTCTTGGAGTAATTTATTTCAAACAGAGTTCTATACCACTAACTGGAAAGTTCTATTCTAATAAAATAGTCTTGCCCACTTGGGTTCATGCAAATGGAATCATATTCTCTAAGTACTCTTGGGTATTAAGCTTTATTCAACATTAAACGTATGGTTTCCCCACACTATTGTTGCAATTTTACATCATTTATTCACATTACTATTGTATTGCAGTGTGTACAAAACTCCATCGTGTGGTTAATGAGCATTAAGTCATACGTGTCCTGCTAATTGGCATGGCTGAGACAAAAATGGTTGAAATAAATTTCAACCCAAGTCTTCTAGAGATCCCAAGTGTTAGGTTTGGAGCTTCTGGATGGTGCAGTTTTCTTCCTTTTAATATTAATGTCATCTATAAAGTTCAGTACATAACATGCATCTGGAGTCATAGTAACAGGAAAAGAAGTTTAGGAGAAAGGGATCTTAAAAGATGCTGACAGGTTGCAAATCCTTGTAGGGATTACACTTTTTTAAAAAAAATCTGCAGTATTTGGCCTGGAGCACAGCAGGTAGGGCATTTGCCTTGCACATGGCCAACCCGGGTTTGAGTCCCAGCATCCCATATGGTTACCTGAGGACCGCCAGGGGTAATTCCTGAGTGCAGAGCCAAGAGTAACCCCTGTCATCACCAGGTGTGACCCACCAAAATAAATGAATAAAAAATAAACAAATAAATCTGTGATATTGAGGTAAATCTTCACATTTTACTAAGGATGTGGAAGGGTTTGAGGATAAAAAACAACTGAACCCATCACTAAAACTTAACTCTTTCTTACCATTTCCTTAAAAATTTGTACCCATTTTCTGTCCCTCACTACCTTCTACATTCTGCTTTCTAAAGATTCAGTGTAGATATCAGATTTTGTTGAAACTTCCTCTACTAACCAAATGCAAGCATAAAGAAATCTTGTAGCTTAGACATACTAATACTTTAGACTTTGCTTTAAAAGCAATAACTGTGGCTTTTTTTTTTTTTTTTGCTTAGGATAATACATAGGATATACTTCTAGGTAGCAGAGGCAGATTTCAAGTGCAGCTAGTCAGCCCCCGAATCTGTATTCGTTTCCATTATGGTGAGGGCAAGAATCCAAGAATAAGCTTGCCTCAGGGATTGAAGGACAACAACACTCCTACAACACACCCTCAGACATTTGAGAACACTGAAGATAAAAGAACTACACCTTAAAAGAAAAGGACATCCATAAAATATTCAAATGAAACTGGCATGAGACTTTTCAAGTACAACTCTAGTTGGAGAAGGAAAAATTAAAAACAATGAATGTAAATTCTAAAAATGAGCGATTTTAAACTTGAAACACAATATTCAGTACAAAATAAAACAAAACTAAACTTAAATACTATACAACCAAATCAGTGGTTATCATAAGCGATGGGGATGGGTGAGATGAGGGAAAGAGGTTACAGACAGAATTGTGCCATTAGTGATGGGCCTAGTGAAGTAGTCATAGGTACACATTTATAATAATAATAATAATGCATATCTGAATCCTATATAAGTCTATAGTTTAGTTTAATTTTTAAAAATTGATAAAAATTGATGATAAAAATCTAACATGCCACGAGACAAAATGCTTAAATGTCACAGACTCTTCATTACAAATGTACTTGGGAATAGACTCTTAAAACCAACATGAATTAAAAAGAGCAAATGACGAGGCCAAAAAACAAAATATACTGGAACAAACACCTAGAATAGTTATATGATTAGTGCATGTATATGTATGAATATACAAAACATACATGGTGGTACTGAGAATATAAATATATATATGTAAATAAGCATTTATATATCAGTGCTACTATATATGTATATATTTTCTCTATATATGAATGTATGGGCTGGAGCCATAGCACAGTGGTAGGGTGTTTGCCTTGCACGCGGCCTACATGGCCAACCCAAGTTCAATTCCTCTGCCCCTCTCGAAGAGCCTGGCAAGCTACTGAGAGTATCTCACCCGCACGGCAAAGCCTAGCAAGCTCCACGTGACGTATTTGATATGCCAAACACAGTAACAACAAGTCTCACAATGGAGATGTTACTGGGCCCGCTTGAGCAAATCAATGAACAATGGGAGGACAGTGACAGTAACGTGTGTGTATATATATATATACACACATACATATAAGGTAAAGGTAAAGGCCCTCCCATTGTTCATCGATTTGCACAAGTGGGCCCAGTAACGTCTCCATTGGAGATTTTGTTGTTACTGTGTTTGGCATATCGAATACATCACGGGTGGCTTGCCAGGCTCTGCCATGCGGGCGAGATACTCTCGGTAGCTTGCCGGGCTCTCCGAGAGGGGCTGAGGAATCGAACTCGGGTCAGCCATGTTGGCTGCATGCAAGGCAAATGCCCTACCGCTGTGCTATCACTCCAGCCCAACACACATACATATATATATATATATATATATATATATATATATATATAAAATCTGAGGCTGACTACATGAACTTGAAATCTGCCTCTGGTACTTTGAAGTATCCTAAGCAAAGAAAGTTAGTGCTACTGTGCCACTGTTAGCGCTTTTTAAAGCTAAGTCAAAGTATTAGTATGTCCAAGTGAAAAGATTTCTAATACATATATACATAGGATTCTCATTATGAAGTAAAGGGTGTACTGTAGTGAAGGGGGAGATGACTAAGTGACAGATGACTGAGAACATTAGGTATAGGATTGCATCGCATTGGGGAAATCAGCGTGAGTTTATTATTTCATACATCAATTTAATATCTGCATAAAAAACTTGAATTTTTTTTTATTGCCTGATTACTGTGATGAGGACTTCCAAAACTATATGGAATAGTAATGTGGCAAGGAGAAACCCTTGTCTTGTGTTTGAACTCAGAGGAAATGCTTTTAGTTTTTTACCGTTGACTGTGATATTGGTACCGTTGATATTGATACCGTTGACTGTGATATTGATATAAAATGCTATATATAAATATAATGTGTTACTTTCGGTATAAGAATTAAGAAGAATAATCTATTTTAACATGTTTTTTACACACATTTTAAAAAGTCACATGAAACATAAACAAAAGACAAAAATACTTTCTAAGTAAAGGTTAGGTATAGAGCTGAAAGGGATAATGAAAGATTCATCTGTAAAATGTATTTTGTCTTTTTATTTTTTAAGAAGGTAAGTTTTACATCTTCTTGCAAAAGTAGATTTTTGTATTGTATTTTTCATTGTGATATTATTTTAAGTTTTTTCATTCAGTGTTTAAACTGTGATTGTGTTGTTTATCTGAATATACCTGACCAATATTAATTATAAATTGTTGGGGAGATAACCTCTTTATGCTTCGTAATTTATCAGGCATTATCTTATACCATTCTCACCTTTGTTGGTAAGTACATAGCTACTTACGTAAAAGTATAGATGACCACCTAAAAGAAAAATTATTTTGTGCGGAGCGATAGCACAGCGGGTAGGGCATTTGCCTTGCACACAGCCAACCCTGCTGACCCGGGTTTGATTTCTCCGCCTCTCTCAGAGAGCCTGACAAACTACCGAGAGTATCTCGCCCACACGGTAAAGCCTGGCAAGGTACCCATGAGGTATTTGACATGCCAAACACAGTAACGACAAGTCTCAAAATGGAGATGTTACTGGGCCCGCTCAAGCAAATGGATGAACAATGGGAGGACAGTGTGACAGTGATCTTTGTTACATTAATTATTTTAACCCCATGAAGATTATAGGATCCAATCTTAATCACTTATCACTTAACTTCCCGTTAGTTGTCGATTTGCTCGAGCGGGTGCCAGTAACGTCTCCATTTGTCCCTGTCGCGTGCTAGCCCAATGGCATCTGTTCGCTCCAGGAACATGAAGGGCCTCAAACCGATCGTTCATGATCTTGACAAAGAAGTCTGACCATCTGGTAGGTGGGCGGCCACGCGGTCTTTTGACATCCTGTGGAATCCAGTCGGTAACAGCTCTAGTCCAGCGGTCGTCTTTAAATCTCATGACGTGACCAGCCCATCTGATTTTCGACACCTTGGCAAATGAGACAGCGTCCCTGATTCTTGATCATCGAAGGATGTTTTAAAATAATTAAATATTTTAAAATAATTAAAATACATTAATTATTTTAACCCCATGAAGATTATAGGATCCAATAGCTGGTGAAATTATGCTGGTTTTGATAAGTTAAAATGTATGACATTTCAGTGTTAATATGCTATTTTTACTCAAGTAGAGTTTAAATTATTTTTTGTGAACTGTAATATAACAGTAAAATATTACAGACTCAATAGCACGTTAATAGAAGTCTTATTTTCCCCATAGTAGATGAGTATAGCATGTTTTCAAGAACTATCTTGTATGCATATAAGCAAGACTGAAAGTTTTTTAAGTAAAAATTCATTTTTCTTTCTCCAACACTAAAATACTCTAGGTCTTCCTACTATTGCAATAAGTGTCTTAAAACTTTGAGGAGAACCTGAGTGCCCGAGAACAGATGACTGGTAGAAGAAACTCTGGCACATTTACACAATGGAGTACTATGTAGCTGTTAGAAAAGACGAAGTCATGAAGTTTACATACAAGTGGTACTACATGGAAAGTATCATGTTAAGCGAAATGACTCAGAAAGAAAGCGATAGACATAGAAAGATTGCATTCATCTGGGGAACATAAAGTAACAAAATAGGAAACTAACACCCAAGTATGGTAGAGATTAGTACCAGGAATTTTACTCAATGAGCCAGAGGACAACCACACATGTTAGGGGAAGGGGGAGCTCAGAAAGAGAAGGGAACACCAGGTGAAGGGTGTTGGGAGAATCTGCCCATGATGGGAGAGCATGCTGAGGGTAGACTGTCGACCAAGCATGGTTGCCACTCAATGCCTCTTTTGCCGACCATGGCACCCAAAAGGAGAGAGAGGGAAATGCCCTGCCACAGAGGCAGGGTGGGATAGGGACTGGGGGGGAGGGGATGCTGGGATCCGAGGTGGTGGGAAATGCGCACTGGTGGAGGGATGGGTGTTTGATCATTGTATAATCGAAACCAAGCACAAAAATGTGTAAGTCTACAACTGTACCTCATGGTGCCTCACTATTAAAAAATAAATAAATATTAAAAAAAAAACTTTGAGGAGCCCAAATTAATAATATTCAAAACTATAAGCATGCTTAATTAATATGACATATTTTTCTAGACAGTTGAATATAAATTAATTTTAGGCTTGAGGGAAAGAGTCTTGTATTGAATCATTAATTTTATTAATACTTTAAGGAGAACAAAAATGTTTTAATGCTGGAAAAGACTAAGACAACTAAAAGTGACTTGTTTTATTAATATTTACCCACAAAATCTGTTCTTATCTAAAATAAGTTTTACGTATAGTAGTATATAAAAAATATTTAAGAAAGTTTGTTAAAGTAAGTCAAGATTTTTCACTATTCTGAAATTTTAAATACAAAAATATAAAAACCTCTGTTAATATAAGCTGGGGTTTGTAATGTAGTCACCAAAAAAGGACTTAAGTTCTTATGTTAAATTAAGAAATTGTTATATTTCCATTCCAGCATAAATATTCTCCAGATTTATGTAACATAGATACATTCTGGAGTTTCTTTATAATCATGCCTGAATTGTTGTCACCTTATTTGAATATATTTGGCGAAAGCAATAAATTGTTTGAAAAATGATAAACAAACCAATATCACAGTCAACGGTAAAAAACTAAAAGCATTTCCTCTGAGATCAAACACAAGACAAGGATTTTCCCTTGCCACATTACTATTCCATATAGTTTTGGAAGTCCTCATCACAGTAATCAGGCAATTAAAAAAAAAAACATTCAAGTTAGAAAAGAGAGAGTTTCAATCAAAAGCAATCACTATTTGTGGAAGACAAGGTAATATATAAAACACCCACCCTAAAAATTCCACTAAAATATTTCTAAAAACAATAACCTAATACAGTAAGTAAGTAGAATTAAAAAATCAACAGGCATATTTTGTTGAATTTCTATATGCCAATAATGTACTTAAATAGATAAAGGTAAAGGTAAAGGCCCTCCCGTTGATCGTCGATTTGCTCGAGCGGGCCCAGTAACGTCTCCATTGGAGACTTTGTTGTTACTGTGTCTGGCATATCGAATACTCTCAGTAGCTTGCCGGGCTCTCCGAGAGGGGCGGAGGAATCGAACTCGGGTCGGCCATGTTGGCCGCTTGTAAGGCGAACGCCCTACCCACTGTGCTATCCCCTCTGGGAAATGTACCGTGGTGGAGGGATGGGTGTTGGAACACTGTATGACTGAAATCTAATCATGAGCAGCTTTATAAGGGTCAAAAATAAACAAATAAATAAAATCAAACAGTATCCAGGCTTGTTCATGCCCATGTTCTCACTTGAACACAGATCCTGCTTGTTTGTCTCAATGTTTCTAAGCTCTCCCATTTCCACTTGATTCTCTCCCTTCACAGTTTTCTAAATTAATCCAAATGAAACATATCTTGCTTCACTAAATAGGAAGTACCAAAATCATCAAACATCTAGGAATCAAATTAATAAAAGATGTATTTAAGTAAGTAAAGTAAAGGCCCTCCCGTTGATCATCAATTTGCTCGAGCGGGCCCAGCTCCATTGGAGACTTTGTTGTTACTGTGTCTGGCATATCGAATACGTCATGGGGAGCTTGCCAGGCTCTGCCGTGCGGGCGAGATACTCTCAGTAGCTTGCCGGGCTCTCCGAGAGGGGTGGAGGAATCGAACTCGGGTCGGCCATGTTGGTTGTGTGCAAGGCAAACGCCCTACCGCTGTGCTATCGCTCCAGTATTTAATACATAAAAACTATAAAAAAATTACTAAGAGAAATAGAATATGAGTTCAGAAAATATGAAAGCATTCCCTGTGCATGGATTGAAAGAATAAATATTGTCGAAATCATCATCCTATTCCAAGTATTATACATACGCAATTAAATCCCCATCAACAGGCCAATAAGAACTTAGAATGAACTGCATTGAAAAATAGATGAAGTCACAAAATTCCGTGAAGCCGTTCTGAGGAGTAACAACAGAAATGATTGGAAATATCGTATTCCTTGATTTTAAATCATACTTTAAAGCTACAGTAATTAAAATGGAGTGATAATGGGGAAAAAAAGACTCTCAGAATAATAGAATAAACAGAGCCAAGAAATCAACTCTCAGATATGTGGACAGTCAACCGATGACAAATAAGCTAGGTACATAAAATGGAGTAAGCTTGGTCAATTAATGGCACCCGGAAAACTACATAGATGCATGCATGCAAAAAAAGTAAAGAATTTATACCTCATTAACAAAAGTTAATTTAAAATTGACTGAAGATTTCAAAATTAGACCAAAATACATAAAATACAGAGAGGAAAACAGACATAACCTCTCAGAATATTGACCTCAGAGATATCTTTAATTAATTGTCTCCATTGGCAATTACCTTAATATTAAATAAACAAATGGAAGTATTTCAATCTGATATAGCCTTGCATATCATAAAAATTCGGGCAAATCTTAAAAGACAACTCTCAATGGAAGAATGTGTTTGAACATCTTACTTTTGATAAAAGGCTAATATCCAAGATTTCTAAAGTATTCATAGAGTTCATCAATAACAACAAAAATTTAATAGCGTCATCAAAAAATGAGAAGAGAAGATGAACAAACATTTCTTTAAAGAGGACAGACTAATAGGCATGAGTTATGTCACAAGTGTTCAGCACTTCTTCAATAAAGTAACATTTTCTTCAGAGGAAAATAAAAAACAAAATAACAATATATCATCTCATAGAAGTGACAATGCCATATATCAAAGATTGAAAATCACCAATGTTGGTGGAAATGTGAAATGGAAACCTTGTGCACTCTTGGTGGAAATGTCATGATTCAGTCTCCATGGAAAACAGTATGGAGACTTTAAAAACAATGTGTAGAACATTCAGATGCCACAAGGATAGAGGGCACACGTGAGTAAACTCAGGAGAACTGCTGGCTCTGCACTCAGGAATCACTCTTGGCTGTGCTTTCAGAAACACATGTGGTGCCAGGGATTATGGCACCAGGGATCATCACCTACATGCATGCCTTGAGCTATAACTGCTTATACTACCTTGCTAACCCCATCAATCGTATCCTTTATTAAATGTTACACAGAAACAGACTTTAATTTTTAGTATTTCTATATTTTATCCTTTATTTGGGCAGGAGCAATAGCACAGTGGTAGGGCATTTGCCTTGCGCACAGCCGGCCCTGCCGAGCCACGTTTGATTCCTCCCCTCTCAGAGAGCCCGGCAAGCTACTGAGAGTATCTTGCCCACACGGCAAAGCTACACGGGACGTATTCAATATGCCAAAACACAGTAACAATTAGTCTCACAACGGAAACATTACTGGGCCCTCTCTAGAAATCAAAGAACAATGGGAGGACATTGACAGTGATCCGTTATTTGGGCTGGAGCAATACCATAGTGGTACGGCATTTGCCTTGTGTACAGCTGGCCTGGCCGAGCCAGGTTCGATTCCGCTGCCCCTCTCAGAGAGCCCAACAAGCTACCAAGAGTTATCTTGTCTTCACGGCAAAGCCTGGGCCAGCTACCCGTGACATATTCAATATGCCAAAAACAGTAACAAAAAGCCTCACGATGGAGAAGTTACTGGGCCCACTCAAGCAAATCGATGAACAACAGGAGGACCATGGTGACTGTGATCCTTTATTTAATAGTAATATTGTTTTTTTCTACTTGCAGTACTGCTCCTTCATACTCATTACCAGAGTGCTGGGATCATTCCAATATTACTCCAAGATGCCTCCCCCCACTGCCACATACCCTAATGGTCAGCACTGCATTTGGACATTCTATTGACTATATCTGGGGTTTTCATATTTCTTGCATTATTATTTATATTCCATATAAGACACTTCTATACCTTTATCTGGCTTCATAATTTATGGTTTTCAATGTATTTAACCTGAATAAATTATAGGCACATTTAAACTCAACTTAAACAAAAATAAAGTAACATTTTCCCCCATCAAATTTGCTGTCATTCTGATACTTAGTGTTTTAATAAACACAGTTCCCATCTATTTAAGCACTGCATATGTCTGGGGATTACACTTGACTCTTTCCTTTTCCTTTCCATACCTTTTGTGGAACATGACACTATTTTGTATCTCATCACTTGATCACATGATATCCCATTACTCATCAAATCGCTTGAGCGGACACCAGCAACATCTCTGTTCATCCCTGTCACTTCAGTATAGCTCAATGGCGTCTGCTCGTTCTAGGAACACAAACAGCCTCAAACCGATTGTTCAGGGTCTTAACAAAGAAGTCTGACCATCTCATAGGTGGGCGGCCACACAATCTATTCACGTCCCGGGGAATCCAATTGAAAATGGCTCAGGTCCAGCGGTCGGCTCAAAATCTCATTACGTGTCCAGCCCATCTGATTTTAGATACCTTGGCAAACAAGAGAGCATCCCTGATTCTTGACCGTCGACTGAGGTCGGAACTCTGGATTCTTTCTCTCATTTGAGTGAAGCATGATACTCCAAGCATAGCTCTTTGATTCCTCTGTGTTAGACCAGAATAGCGTTCTCATCCTGTTTTCATAGGGCCCAGTTCTCCGAGGCATATGTTAATTCAGGAAGAATAGTGTAATTGAAGAGATGTGCCCAGAACCAAAGAATTTTCATCCACTTAACTATTTCTTCGACACTTTTGAAGGTGTTCCATGCTGCTCTCTTCCTCCTGCACAACTCAGGTGCCAGGTCATTCGTCATGTTGACTTCTTGACCTAGGTAGACATAAGTGTTGCATTCAGTGATGTTCGTCCCATTGGGAGGGGATGGAACATCAGAAACAAGACCGTTTCACATAAACATTGTTTTTGTGAGAGTTAGCTGTAGTTCAACCTTTCCATACTCACGGTCAAAGTTGGCCAGCATTTGTACTGCTTGGCTGATATTTGGTGTTTTCAGAACGATGTCATCAGCAATGCGGAGCTGGTCTAGTTGCGACCGTCTATCTTCTCTCCCATTCCTAGCCAATCCAGTCATTGCATGGCATTCTTGGGGATGGCACTGAAGTTTTTCGGTGAAATGGTATCACCCAGCTGAACCCCTCTGTTGATGTCAATGATCACCTCCTTATAGAATGGTGAGATCCTGGTAGTGAATCCACAATACAGTTCATAGAGGATCCTGATATATTGAGTTTAAACACCCTGTTTGGCTAGGGTTTTGATGTCCACTTCAGTCTCAACAGAATCAAAGGCCGTCTTTAAATCAATGAACGTTAGACAGAGTGGCACCTTGAACTCCCGAGAATCCTCAGTGAGCTTGGTTACCATGTGCATATGGTTGATTGTGCTGATTCCTTTTTGGAAACTGGCTTGCTCACATGGTTGTCCTTCATCTAGTGTTCTGCCAATCCTATTCAGGACGACTTGAGTGAATAGCTTGTAGATAATAGACAACAGGCAGATCGGGCAATAGTTGCCAATGACATGGATGTTTCCCTTGTGCAGTAGTACAGTCCTGCTGGTTTTCCATTGGGACAGAACCTTGCATTCAGACAGGTAGTGTGTGAAGAGCTGAGCCGTGTATTGATGAGTACTGACAGTAGATTCTTCAGGTGTTTGGGTCTGACCTTGTCTGGGCTGGGTGCTGTTCACTTCTTTATCAATGAAATGGTGTGTCGGATTTTGGAAGTGAGAACACTGGGAATGACATATCCATCCCGCGGAATTTGGTATGTGGGCAGATGGTCGTGGCTACGAAGAGATCAGAGTAGAAGTCATGGATAAACTCCTCCATTGCCCTTCTGGAAGATGTGAGAGATCCATCAGGATGTTTGAGGGCAGTCATCCTGGTCTTTTAGTTGGCAAAGGACAGCCAGGCATTGCAAATGCTTTTCCCAGCTTCTGCTGCATCGACCAGCACTGCTGCTCTTCTCTCTTTGAGGTCTTCCTTTATCGCTTCTCTGCAGTGTTTTGCGAACTCGGACATTCACTTGTAGTTGCCTGAGGCTTGTGCCAAGCCACGTTGGCAAATGAGCTCAAGAGTTTTCGAAGACAGGTGTCTTTTTGAGTCTCTCTCTCTCTCGGTATTCTTTGTGCAATCATGGAGATGCTGAACCAGTTGGTCATGTTCCTCATCAATGTTTTTAATAACAGCATCTTCCCATTTTGGCAATAGTGACAAAGATCTCCCTGTTTGTGTTTGTTCTTGGAGTTCTCTTCTCTTTAAAGTAGAATTTTGCACGAATGAGATGTTGGTACCATCCTCTTTGGAATTTTGGGACAACAGCGACATCGGTCAGGCAAGACCATCAATTGAATATGATATGGTCAATTTCATTGTGGAACCGTCCTTCAGGAAACTCCCATATCCGACATTTAGATTCAGCTTTCTGGAATTGTGAGTTACCATGGATGGTCTTGGTCGACATGATGAACTCAGACTGTCTCTCACCCTGTTCGTTCCATTCTAGGCCATGGGTCCCAATGTGGAGTTCTCCGACTTATCTTCTTGGCACCCCAATGTGGAGTTCTTCAACTGATCTTCTCGGTCCTATATTGGCATTAAAATCACCGACAATGATCTTGTAGAAGGTGTGGTTTTCTTTATAGAACTTCTCCAGCTCCATGTACAACTTCTCAATTTCTCCTTCATCAACATTGGATGTGTATACAACAAAGATAGAAACTGCCAGCACTGAGCCACATCTCTTAATGTTTTTAAATTATTTTTTTCCTAAAATGCCATTACTGTTGCTATATTTAACATATTCCTATCCATATCTTGCATTATTGAGACTGACATGATAATCTCCTTAACTTCACAGCTATATATAACCCCTATATATTTTCTAATATATATACTATTTCTATATTTCTAATGATATTTACAGTAATTGTTCTAACCATCAATGTCAATCATTTATCTGATCTGATGAACTCCCAATTGTTAATAATATAAAAACCAAGTATTTTATCATCTCGTTAATTGCTTCCATAATTTTTCCACCTTAAGCCCAACTCTAGACATTACACAAAGGTTTCATATTCCTGAATCATTCTAAACAACCTAAAGGCCATTTTACTTACACTTCCAATATTGCTCAATAATCACTTTCAACAATATGTCCTTATTCAAATTCTTCATAGTACCCTTCCCCAAACTTTTAATAATTTTCTATATTTAGATAACAGATGTTCAAAAACTTTTTAACACTCTTCCTTTCGTTCTTCTACCCATATCACAAAATAGTATTCCTCTATGATTTTTTTCCTCATCTCGTTAGTTGTCATTCTATTTTATGGTACACAGATAAAGCATTTAAGTGATAACATAATACAAATTGTGTATGTTTCCTACTTGTCTGCTTGTCATTAGTTTCTTTCATCAGATTTACTACTCCCTATGTACCTTTTGTTCTCCATATTCAGTCACATGTACCATTAAGTCTAAATCTTCTCCTTCCAAATATGTTTTTGAAACATTGTTGATGCTCAGTAATTGTACACTGAGGGAATTTGTTTTGCCAGTTCAAGTCGTTAC
This sequence comes from Sorex fumeus, assembly GCF_029834395.1. NCBI lineage: Eukaryota > Metazoa > Chordata > Mammalia > Eulipotyphla > Soricidae > Sorex > Sorex fumeus. The sequence goes on from NW_026606077.1 coordinate 2,272,637, forward strand.
TATTCAGTAACCCCATTCAATGCATCGTTGTACCAGATAAGTACTTTGTAAGCTGCATAATTATTTAAGAATTCATAATAAATTTAGTTTTAAAAATTCATTTACACATTTTATATTTAAAAAATCATTTAATTATATGTAGAACATTTAATGTAGTTATTTATTATTTAAAAAACTAATTTTTCTAACTTTTCATTTTCCTAGTCACTAAGTTTTGATACTTGGCTCTGCTTCATGCATGCATGTGCGTGTGCACGCGTGTGCACACACACACACACACACTACATTTTCTATCTGTATTTTCTATATGTATTTCTATTACTGATGGAAAAAAACTCTGAGATGCTTAATTGGATGAAAACTTAAGTAAAAAAGTTAACACCAATTCCATAGCTCAGCTTTCCTCCAAAAGGGAGGAGAAGGAAAGAATGAGAGAATGAAGAGGGGGAGGAGGAGGAGGGGGAGGAGGAGGAGGAGGAGGAACAGAGAAGAAGAGGAGGAGAAAGAGATGAAGGAGAAAGAAGAAGAGGAAGAGAGGGAGGATCAGGAGGAGGAGGAAGAGAAGGGGAGGAGGAGTTGGAGGAGGATGAAAAGGGGGAAAAGTTTAGGAAAAGGAGGGAGTGAGGGGTGGAAAGGGAGGGGAGGAGCGGGAGGAGAGGACCAGGACTGGGATAGGGAGGAGGGAGAGATGAACAGAAAGGGGGAGGGGTGATAGGGAGGAGAGGATGTCGAGGGGAAAGAAATGAAGTGGGAGGAGTATGTGAGGATATGGGAGAATTTTCAAAACCTTTTACTTGAGTCAAGAACAATCACTCACATTTTGCGTCATTATTTATACTTCTGGAATTCAACAAGAATCATATAAAAAGCTGCCCGGCAATGTAAACAATGTACATATAAGGTTGAGGTAATGGATGATGTTCAAAAGTTACTCCTGAACCTTTCTTCAGAAATTAGTGCTGGAGATGTTTATGGGAATGTATGGGGTGCTGGAGATGGAGCCTGGGAACAGCTAAAAGCAAGGAAATGCCCTATTACTATTACTAGCACCTATTATTCCAGCCGCAGCATTTTATTTTTCTGTTTATGGCAATCTTAGGTTTGTTATAAGAAATCTTAGGTTTGTAAATTCTCCCTTATGTTCTGAAAGCTTAATCACTATGCGTAGATGTCCGGTGTACTTAATATTCACAGAAAAATCCCAATAAATTATCAAATCTCACGTTATCTCCTTCTTCTCTTTCATCTGTTGTTTTCTTTTTCCAAAAATAAAAAAAACAAGTGTGATAGATATTTTCTTATGTATTTGTTTAATTAGCTGAATTTGAAGAAGATCAAGTCAAGATTAAAGACTTAAGCCAGGAATTGCTTAGCTGGTAATAGATAGTCCCTCAGATACTTCTAAAGACAAAACTCATATCCTCTTGTCTACTGTTATAGCTGCCTTAACAGGGTTAAAAATTTAGAAAAGTGAAAAATTAAAAAAAAATAATTTCATGATGGCCAATTTTTAACATGTATTTATATTATAATGATAACAAGTCACCTATTATATGTTTATCTGTTTCTCACTATCTACAGACATTAAGACGGGAAAAGGATATTATTAAGAGAGAAGCATAAAACTCCTGATATGAAAAGAATGTTAATAATAATATGACTGTAGAATAACCATATCTAATCTATATTATTTATAATATGACCCCATTAAAATTTCAGGCGTTTGAAAATTTCTCATAGAAGATGCAAGAGAAATCTCAGAAATAATAGAATGACTAATATATAAATTAAGAATAAGAAGGTAATTTGAGAAAAAAGTATACCACTTATGCAACAGGTTTTTTTTACAAGATTCAAATATGATTAGTGATGAGAAAGAAGATCACATGTGGCAAAATGGATTCAGAAACTGAAACCAACATTCTACTGCCTATAAAAACTCATCTGAACAGTCAGAACAGACACAGACTCAAAGTTAAAGGATGGAAAACAATCCTGCAAGAAAACAACTTGGTAAAAATAGCTGGGGTGGCCAGACTAATATCCGACAACATAGATTTCAGGTTGAAAAAGATTAGAAGGGACAGTGAAGGCCATTTTCTATATATCAAAGGGTATGTACAACAGGAAGAAATAACACTCTTAAATGTATATGCACCTAATGAGGGAACAGCTAAATTCTTAAAACAACGGCTAACAGATTTTAAGGAGGACATTTCCAGCAATACAAAAGTAGTTGGAGACTTCAACATCGCCTTATCATCTGCGGATGGATCAACAAGGAAAAAACTAAGCAAAGAAACACTGACTTTTAAGGAAAAAACAGGAGAGGGTTAACAGATCTATACAGGGCTTTACACCCCAAAAAGAAAGAATACACATTCTTCTCTAGTGCACACAGAACATTCTATAAAATAGACCATGTGCTGGGTCACAAAACATATCTCAATAGAATCAGGAATATAGAAATTGTATCAACTATGTTTTCAGTCCACGATGCACTGAAGATAGAAACAAATCACACATGGACAATGAGAACCATATCAAACACCTGGAAATTAAACAACTTAATGTTGAACAATGAGTGGGTCAGAAAGGAAGTCAAGAACAAAATCAAAAGATACCTGGAAACAAATGAGAATGAAGACAGAAGCTAACAGAACCTATGGGACGCAGCTAAAGCCATGTTAAGAGGAAAATTTCTAGCCTTGAAAACATTCCTCAGGAAGGAAGAAAGGGCCTACATAGAGAACTTGACTTCACAGCTCAAGATCTTAGAGAAAGACCAACAAAAGGAACCCAAGTTTGGCCGAAGGAAAAAAATAATAAAACTTAGAGCAGAAATTTCTCTTTCATCATAATGAGATGTTGGTGCGTAGACAACGAAGATAGAAACTGCAGGCAGTGAGACACATCTATTCAAATGTAAACGTCCGATTCCGGTTGTTAGGCATTCAAATGAATCAATGCTCTTGGCCAAGTTTGTGTTGACAAGGACACCGACGCCTCCAACATCTCTTTTATCGCATGTTCTGAGGAACAATTCTTCTCCAGTGTCGAAAACGGCATGGTGAGATTCGTGCCTTCTTGTCGCGGTCAGACCAATGATGTCGTACTTGATCATTTGCGCTTGTACCATCAGGTCCTGGATGGATGCATCTGATGCTAGCGTACGTGCATTGAAAGTCCAGACGATCATTTTTGTCTTCCTTCGTTGTGGCAGCCTAGGTCGGCCTTGAGATTTTGTCAGCCTCTCCTTTCTCATCCTTCTCAGTGCTGCCATGTCGGTGAAGCCTTCAGGGTCTTGTAGTTGCTGATGACATTTTTTTAATAACACCAAACATCAGCCAAGCAGCACGAATGCTGGCCGACTTTGAGCGTGAGTGTGGAAAGGTAGGACTACAGCTGAATCATAGGAAGACAATGTTTATGAGAAACAGCCTCGTTCCTGACGTCCCATTCGCTCTCAACAGAACGACCATCTCCGAATGCAACAGCTATGTGTACCTAGGTCGAGAGGTCAACATGACAAATGACCTGGCACCTGAGTTGCGCAGGAGGAAGAGAGCGGCTTGGAACGCCTTCAAGAACATCGAAGAAATCGCTAAGAGGATGAAGAACCTCCGGCTCCGGGCACATCTCTTTGATTCCACTGTTCTTCCTGCATTAACATATGCCTCAGAGACCTGGGCCCTATGCAAACAAGATGAGAACGCTATTCAGGTCTCCCAAAGAAGAATAGAAAGAGCTATGCTTGGAATATCACGTTTCACTCAAATGAGAGAAAGAATCCGGAGTTCTGACATCCGTCGACTATCAAGAATCAGGGACGTTGTCTCATTTGCCAAGGTGTCTAAAATCAGATGGGCTGGTCACGTAATGATATTTAAAGACGACCGCTGGACTAGAGCTGTTACCGACTGGATTCCACGGGATGTCAAAAGACCGCGTGGCCGCCCACCTACCAGATGGTCAGACTTCTTCCTGAAGATCATGAACGATCGGTTTGAGGCCCTTCATGTTCCCGGAGCGAACAGATGCCATTGGGCTTCACTAGCACGCGACAGAGACAAATGGAGACGTTACTGGCGCCCACTCGAGCAAATCGACAACTAACGGGAAGTTAAGTGATTAAGTGATTAAGAGCAGAAATTACTGACATGGACACCCAAAATACAATTCGAAAAGTTAATGAAACCAAGAGCTGGTTCTTTATGAAAATAAACAAGATTGATAAACCACTAGCAAGACCCACAAAGAAAGAGAAAGAGAAAACCCTAATAAACCAAATCAGAAATGTTAAAGGGGACATCACAACAGAAACCAATGAAATTCAAAAGATCATCAGAGACTACTTTGAGAGTCTTTATGACATGAAACAAGAGAACCTAGAAGAAATGGATAAATTCCTGGATTCATACAATCTACCAAGACTGAGCCAAGAAGACTTGGAATACCTGAATGGACCCATTCAAGGAAATCAAAACCATAATTTAAAGTCTTCCCAAGTACAATAGCCCAGGCAGACATGGATTCACTAGCAAATTTTTCCAAACATTTAAAGAAGACCTGTGGCCAGTACTTCTCAAGCTTTTCCAGGAAATTGAAAAAACAGGAACTCTCCCACCAATTTCTATGAGGCACATAGCTCCCTAATACAAAAGCAAACAAGGATACCACTAACAAAGAAAATTACAGGCCAGTATCTCTGATGAACACAGATGTAAAGATCCTCAAAAAAATATTAGCAAATAGAGTTCAACAACTCGTCAAAAAGATCATTCACCAAGATCAAGTTGGATTCATCCCCGGGGATGAAAGGATGGTTTAACATTCAGAAATCAATCAAAATAATCTACCATATCAACTAAAGTAAAGATAAAAACCATATGATCATATCTATAGAGAAAGCTTTTGACAAGATCCAGCATTCGTTTATGATGAAAACTCTCCAAAAATGGGTTTTGACGGAACTTTCCTCAAGATAGTCAAAGCCAACTACGACAAACCCATTACAAGTGTTATCATCAGTGGGGAAAATCTAGGGCCTTTCCTCTAAGATCAGGGACAAGACAAGGATGCCCATTATAACCACTTCTGTTCAATACAGTACTGGAAATACTTACAATAGCAATTAGGCAAGAAAAAAGCCATTAAAAGCATCCATATAGGAAAGGAAGAAATCAAGCTCTCACTATTCACAGATGATATGATAGTATATCTTAAGAATCCTAAATCGTCTATCAAGAAACTTATAGAAACAATAGACGTGTACAGTAATGTCACAGGCCATAAAATTAATGCCAAAAATCCATGGCTTTCCTATATGGCAATAATGAGACAGAGGAAAGTGACATGAAAAACCAATTCTGTTCACAATAGTGCCACAGAAAGTCAAATACCTCAGAATAAGCCTAACAAAAGAGGTAAAGGACCTCTACAATGAAAACTACAAAACACTACTCCATGAAATAAAAGAGGACATGAGGAAATGGAGAGGAAGAATTTATATTGTCAAAATGACAATACTCCCCAAAGAATTATATAGATTCAATGCGATCTCTATAAGTATAACCATGAAATTCCTCAAAAAATAGATCAAGCACTCCTAAAATTCATATGGAACAACAAACACCCACGAATAGCTAAAGCAATTCTTGGGAAAAAAGAGGTGGGGAGGCATTCCCCTCCCAAACTTCAAATTCTACTGCAAAGCCATAATAATTAAAAGAGCATGATACTGGAACAAAGGCAGGGCTGCAGACCCATGGAACAGGGTGGAATATTTGTACACACAACTCCAAATGTAAGAACATCTAATCTTTGAAAAGGCAGCAAGAAATGTGAAGTGGAAGAAGGAAAGCCTCTTCAACAAATGGTACTGGCATAACCTGACAACCGCCTGCAAAAAAATGGGCTTAGACCTCCACCTAACACCATGCACAAAAGTCAGATAAAAATTGATTAAAGATCTCAACATCAGGCCAAAATTCATAAGTTACATTGGAGAAAAGGTCGGCAAAACCTCCCATGATATTGAGGCTAATGGTATCTTCAAATATGACACTCCATTGACCAACCAAGTAGAAACAGAGATAAACAAATGGAACTATCTTACAGAGACAATTTACAGACTGGGGAAGGATATTCACCAAATACCCATCTGAAGGGGGTTTATATCAAGGATATACAAAACACTGGTTGAACTTCACAAGAAGAAAACATCCAACCCCAGTAAAAAATGGGGTGATGAAATGAACAAAACCCTTCTCAAAGAAGAAATTCGAGTGGCTAAAAGGCACATGAGAAAATGCTCTACATCACTAATCATCAGGGAGATGCAGATCAAAACAACAATGAGATATCATCTCACACTACAGAGACTGGCCCACATTCAAAAGAAGAAAAGCAACCATTGTTGGCCTTATGTGGTGAGAAAGGGACTCTCCTTCACTGCTGGTGGGAATGCCGACTGGTTCAGCCCTTTTGGAAAACAGTATGGACGATTCTCAGAAAATTAGAAATTGAGCTCCCACTTGACCCAGCAATACCACTCCTGGGAATATATCCCGGAGAGGCAAATGACAAAGCACAGTCGAAATGGCATCTGGCACTTCTATGTTGATTGCTGCACTGTTCACCATAGCCAAAATTTGGAAAAAATCCGAGTACCTGAGAACAGATGACTGGTTAAAGAAACTTTGGTACATCTACACAATGGAATACTATGCAGCTGTTAGAAAAGATGAAGTCATGAAATTTACATACAGTGGTACTACATCGAAAGTATCATACTAAGTGACATGAGTGAGAGAGGGACAGGTATAGAAAGATTGCATTCATCTGGGGAATATAAAGAAACAAAATAGGAGACTATCACTGAAGAATAGCCAAGATAAGTACTCGGAGGTTTACTCCATGGTTTAGAGGCCAACCGCACATGCTAGGCAAAAGGCAGCTAAGATAGAGAAGGGAGCACTAAGTATAGGGTGTTGGGAGGATCCTCCCACGATGGGGGATACATGCTGAAAGTAGACTATGTAGAACATAGATCAAACATGATTGCCACTCAATGCCTCTTTTGCAAGCCACAACACCTAAAAGGAGAGAGAGAATAAAAGGGAATGCCCTGCCACAAAGGCGGGGTGGGGGAAGTGATGAGGGGGTGGGAGGGATACTGAGATCATTAGTGGTGGAGAATGGGCACTGATAGAGGGGTGGGTACTCGATCATTGTATAACTGAAACCCAAGCACAAAAATTTGTAATTCTACAACTGTACCTCATGGTGTTTCATTAATAAAAATTAAAAATAAAAAAAAGATGATCATATGTCTGGTCTACCACAAAATTCTTTGTAGAAAGTAATTTTTTTTTCTTAGAAATAATCAATGTACCTGACTTTTAAAATCTGCATAATTTTTAATGTGCTCTCATGACAATACATCATCCAGGAAGTTACTCTTGCCTAAACTAACTGTTTTATATGATAATAATATTATTATTTTAGATGATAATAATTTCAGAGAAAATATTCATTTAAAAATGAACTTTGGGATTAACAAGGGACAGAGGTTATGTAAAAGGAGACGAGTACATTTGAGAGATTTTGTAGTGCAAAAAATGGTCACCAATATGCATTATACTAATGCCTGATGACTAGAATTTTTGCTTTTGTAGTAAATAATTTAGCCAAATTTGTTTAATATTTCTTGCTATGAACTATATCTAGAACGATAATAAAATTAAATATACACTTTACAAACCTCTTCCCCCAAAATATGTTTTATCATATGTTTATAATTAAATTATTGAGAAATTACTTTAATAGCATTTTGTTGAAACTTGTTCCCGTTAGATTGTGTTAGAAGTGCAATGGACAGTAAGAGAAGAGGTAGGATACGAAATATGTGAATTGGACAAGGCAGAGATTCTTATATATAATTCATGCTTCAAATAATGCATTCATGTTTGATATATTTGAGTTCTGTTTCATGTAATATTAGAAAGTTTGGAAATAATTGCTTTGCATAATTTATAGTGAGAAGGTATACAAAAGAAATTGCATTTCTAAAGGCAGAAGACAAGTTAGGGGACTCTTTGAGTGAGCTAGAAAGTGATTCATAAATATTTGAATGATGATTTGGCAATGGCAATGGAAAGATAACAGAAACAGAAAATATTTATTACTGACCAGATACTGGAGGTGATATAAAGGAAGGAATCCAAGATGGCTAATTTATTAATCTTACATATCTGGCATGAGATGATAAAATGTCATTCTCCTAACTCTGAAAGAGCCTTGAATATGGCACTTTTTAAAAAAAATCTCAGGGCTAGGACGAAGGAGGCAATCAACGAATAACAGGATGGTTGTGATTGTGACTGATTGACATATCTGGCAGAAGTGAAGAGTGATTTTCAGTAATAAGAAATCCAGGAGGGGGTCATAGAAATAACACAGTTGTTAGGGCATTTTCCTTGCACGTGGCAGACCTGAGTTCAATCCCCAGCACCTCAGACAGTCCCCAGAGCCCCACACGAGTAATTATTGAGCATAGTTTCAGGAGCAAGCCCTGAACCCTATCAGGGGTGCCCCCCCAAACAAAAATTCAGTGAGAAAGAAATGTTTCAGAATGATGAAACAGTTCATGTTCAATCTCAGGTGACCTACAGATCCCAATATCTCATGGACAACTAGGAAGGAGAGTGCGTTAAAAGAAGGTAAAAGGAAAAGAGAAAGAGTTATAGAGAAACTGAAAATAAGAGACAAGAGATGGTGAGTATAAGAGAAAATGGATGAAACATTTTTAAATAGTTATTATTTGGAGCTGAGGTATCACTGTATCATCCTGTTGTTTATCGATTTACGCAAATGGATACCAGTAATGTCTCCATTTGTGCCAGCCCTGAGATTTTAGCAGCCTCTCCTGACTCATCTTTCCCAATGATTGGAGGCTCTTTCATGGTCAGAGGAATGAGGGCCGTTATTGTTACTGTTTTTTTGCATACCAAATATGCCACAAGGAGCTTGCCAAGTTCTGCCTATGCAGGCAGGATAGTCTTGGTAGCTTGCTGGGCTCTCCGAAATATATATATATATATATATATATATATATATATATATATATATATATCCACGTTAGGATAACCACGGTCTTGACTGGTGAGAGAACGAACCGGGTAGAACCCGCTTGGCCTTCCATCCCTGTCTGGCAAGGGTGAAGGACTCTCCCTGGGAGCAGACTGGGTGGGCAGCCGGTCACCCAGGCCCTCTGGCCTCTTCGGAAGGAGGAATAGATTCTCTCGAAATCTAACTGGCTTTCATGTGGCCTTCAAAAGTGAGTCCCCTTTTAGGGCCAGTGTGGTTGTACAGAGGTAGGGTGCTTGTCTGGCAAGTGGCCGACCAGGATTTGATTTCTGGCAGCCCAGATGACTCCCCAAGCCGGTACTCCATATGGTCCCCTAAGCCTGCCAGGCTGAGCCAGGAGCACCGCCAGGTGTGGCCTCAAAATCAAAAGCGGTTCCCTGGAAAGGCCAGTTCCCCATTCCTTGTTTCTTTCTTCTTTGATGATTTCTCTGGTGTAACCTGGTCTGTTTGTTTGTTTTTGCTTTTTGGGGGGTCACACCCGGCGGTGCTCAGGAGTTACTACTGGCGGTGCTTGGGGGACCATACGGGAAGCTGGGATTAGAACCCGGGTCAGCCGCGTGCAAGGCAACGCCCTATCCACTGTGCTATTGCTCCAGCCCCGGCGTCACTTGGTCTTAACCCAGCTTGTCTTTGAGGACAAATGCAGTCCTTTGCGGGCACCCGCAGACGTTGCTCCCAATGCACCAACTCCTCACATCGGGTTTTTGGCGTCTTTCCCGCAAACATATTTGAACCCCACCTTTCAACTTTACCGATTAAATCCCTAGCAGACTGCAGGCCTGTAATTAGCCCCGGCCCCCAGGTCTGGCCATTTCCCCTCTCCCCCAGCTTGGCTGACAGGTCAGCCATTCCTGCTGGCCCTGGCTAGTTCACCACTCACCAGCGAGTTCACCCAGACCCTTGTTCTCTTCTCTTGGCTGCGGGTTGTGTTTCATGCTTCACACAGAGTGTGCCGGAGTTCTGACTACCGGGAGGTTGAAAAGGTCAAGGTTTCTTGACCCAGCCAGTTGTGAGGGCAGCACCCCGAACAGAGGCCAGGACTGACCCTTGGGACTGCAAGTGGAATTCTGTCTTAAACTGTTAATGTGAGACCAGAGTATTTCAGACAGGGGAACTTCACAGCAGGTGGGAGAGGAGGTTTTGGGGGGCGGGGAGCTCGCAGGAGCTGCTGGTTTACCATCATTCAGGCTCCTTCTAATGCAAGCCAGGCTCAGGGAGGGAAGCAAACTCACTCTTCACCTTTCCTTTTAATCTGGACCTTGTAAAATCACACACTCCATTCAGTCTCTTCCAGAGGGCGTACAAAGGCCAAAGTACCTCTTGGATCTCCAAACCAAAAAAAGAGAGAGAAGATACCTAAGCTGCCCTCTGCATTCTATATTCACTATACTTAGGGGAGGCCTAAGGCCAAACTCTGACATGTTCCTAAACACATGTCATCAGATGGGGAAAAAGACAAGAATGACTGTCACTTCTTCAAGGTCCTGTTTTCTGGATATCTGGGGAGAAGCCTAATAGGAAAAAGCAACCAGAAACTGGCTGATGAAAATAAATTGCTAAAGTAGGTATGATACAGGAATTACTATTAAACTCATATGGATGCAAAGACATATTTAGGAATTTACCATTGGCCACCCAATTCATTCACAATTGCAACTCCAGCGGCTGCAGAGTGAATGCTTGCTTACACCTCATCATAGAAAATCAAAGAATTCTAACCCAGGTATTTCTGACCCTCGGTATCCGGGCTGCTTAACTTTTTAGGACATTCCTCACATTCTTACTTTGGACAACCTGGTTACATACATTACCGAATGTAACCTGCCCACACGGCAGAGTCTGGCAAACTCCCCGTGGTGTCCCCAATATGCCAAATACCAGTAACAATGATGGGTCTCATTCTCCTAACTCTGAAAGAGCCTTGAATATGGCACTTTTTAAAAAATCTCAGGGCTAGGACGAAGGAGACGTTACCGGGGCCTGCTCGAGGCAATCGATGAATAACAGGATGATCGTGATCGTGATATATGTATATATATATATATATATATATGTATATATAAATATACATATATGTATATATATATACACACCACTGTAGCACTGTCCTCCCATTGTTCATCGATTTGCTCTAGCAGTCCCAGTAACTTCTCCATTATGAGAGTTGTTGTTACTGTGTTTGGCATATTGAATACATCACGGGTAGCTTGCCAGGCTTTGCCATGTGGGCGAGATACTTTTGGTAGCTTGCTGGGCTCTCCGAGAGCATCTGAGAAATCGAACCTGGCTTGGCCGGGCCAGCTGTACCTAAGGCAAACGCCCTACCACTGTGCTATCATTATATATATATTGAGGTATCTCGGGAGTTCAAGATGCCGCTCTGTCTAACGTTCATTGATTTAAAGAAGGCCTTTGATTCTGTTGAGACGGAAGCGGTCATGGAAGCCCTAGCCAATCAGGGCGTACAAACTCAATACATCAGGATCCTTCGTGAGCTCTATTGCGGATTCACTACCAAGATCTCACCATTCTACAAAGAAGTAATCATCCATATCAAGAGAGGGGTTCGGCAGGGTGATACCATTTCACCAAAACTCTTCAGTGCCACCCTCGAGAACATCATGCGACGACTGGAATGGGAAAACATGGGAGTGAAGATAGATGGTCGACAACTACACCACCTCCGCTTTGCTGATGACATCGTTCTAATAACACCAAACATCAGCCAAGCGGCACAAATGCTTGCGGACTTTGACCGTGAGTGTGGAAAGGTCGGACTACAGCTGAATCTTACGAAGACAATGTTTATGAGAAACAGCCTTGTTCCTGACGCTCCATTCGCTCTCAACGGAACCACCATCTCCGAATGCAACAGTTATATATACTTAGGTCGAGAAATCAACATGATGAATGACCTGGCACCTGAGTTACGCAGGAGGAAGAGAGCGGCTTGGAATGCCTTCAAGAGCATTGAAGAAATAACTAAAAGGACAAAGAACCTCCAACAACGAGCACATCTCTTTGATTCCACTATTCTTCCTGCATTAACATATGCCTCAGAGACCTGGACCCTGCGAAAACAGGATGAGAACACTATTCGGGTCTCTCAAAGAGGAATCGAAAGAACTATGCTTGGAATATCACGATTCACTCAAATGAGAGATAGAATCCGGAGTTCTGATCTTCGTCAACGCTCAAGAATCAGAGACGCTGTCTCATTTGCCAAGACATCAAAAATCAGATGGGCTGGACATGTAATGAGGTTTACAGACAACCGCTGGACTAGAGCCATTACTGATTGGATTCCACGAGACATCAAAAGATCACGTGGACGCCCACCTATAAGATGGTCAGACTTCTTCGTCAAGACCCTAAATGATCGGTTTGAGGCTCTACATGTTCCTAAAACGAACAGATACCATTGGGCTACGCTAGCTCGCAACCGGGATGAATGGAGACGTTACTGGCACCCGCTCGAATAAATCGATGAATAACGGGGATTAAGTGATTAAGTGATATATATATATATATATATATATATATATATCTTTGATATGTTGCCTACTGTCTGAACCCCATCAAATATGGTGTGGCAATTACAGAAAATAGGTAGGAAGTGTCTTTATGCTGTGTTGTACGGCGCAAAGCAGCTGCACACTCTGAAAAGAAGCCTGCAGCATGGAGGTGGCTGGGTAGTGGAGGTCGACTGCTATGGCTGGGTTCCTTGGGCCAGGGAGCGCTCACACCCGCCCCCACCCCTGGGGCGCCCCAAGTGAAAACAGCCTGGCACGAAGTCCAGAGGAGCTGAGGTAGTAAGTCAAATCCTAGGATTGTGGAGAAGATAATCACTTAATCACTTAACTTCCCGTTAGTCATCGATTTGCTCGAGCGGGCGCCAGTAACGTCTCCATTTGTCCCTGTCGCATTCTAGTGTAGCCCAATGGCATCTGTTTGCTCTGGGAATATGAAGAGCCTCAAAACGATTGTTCATGACCTTCACGAAGAAGTCTGACTATCTGGTAGGTGGGCGGCCATGTGGTCTTTTGACATCCTGTGGAATCCAGTCAGTAACAGCTCTAGTACAGCGGTTGTCTTTAAATCTTATTACGTGACCAGCCCATCTGATTTTTGACACCTTGGCAAATGAGACAGCGTCCCTGATTCTTGATCGTGGACAGATGTCGGAACTCCGGTTTTTTTTCTCTCATTTGAGTGGAACGTGATATTCCAAGCATAGCTCTTTCTATTCTTCTTTGGGAGACCTGAATAGCGTTCTCATCCTGTTTGCGCAGGGCCCAGGTCTCTGAGGCATATGTTAATGCAGGAAGAACAGTGGAATCAAAGAGATGTGCCTGGAGCCGGTGGTTCTTCGTCCTCTTAGCTATTTCTTCGACGTTCTTGAAGGCATTCCAAGCCGCTCTCTTCCTCCTGTGCAGCTCGGGTGCCAGGTCATTTGTCATGTTGACCTCTCGACCTAGGTACACACAGCTGTTGCATTCGGAGATGGTAGTTCTGTTGAGAGCGAATGGGGCATCAGGAACAAGGCTGTTTCTCATAAACATTGTCTTCGTAAGATTCAGCTGTAGTCCTACCTTTCCACACTCACGGTCAAAGTCGGCCAGCATTTGTGCTGCTTGGCTGATGTTTGGTGTTATTAAAACAATGTCATCAGCAAAGTGGAGGTGGTGTAATTGCCGACCATCTCTTTTCACTCCCATTCCTTCCCATTTCAGTCGTCGCATGATGTTCTTGAGGGTGGCACTGAAGAGTTTCGGTGAAATGGTATCACCCTGCTGCACCCCTCTCTTGACATCAACGATCACTTCTTTGTAGAATGGTGCGATCCTGGTAGTGAATCCGCAATACAGCTCATGGAGGATCTTGATGTATTGGGATTGAATGCCCTGATTGGCTAGGGCTTCAATGACCGCTTCTGTCTCAACAGAATCAAAGGCCTTCTTTAAATCAATGAACGTTAAACAGAGCGGCATCTTGAACTCCTGAGAAACCTCAGTGAGTTTGGTTATCGTTTGGATATGGTAGATGGTGCTGAATCCTTTGCGGAACCCTGCTTGCAAGCATGGTTGTCCTACATCGAGTGTTCTGCCAATCCTATTTAGGATGACTCGAGAGAACAACTTGTAGATGACAGACAATAGGCAGATCGGGCGATAGTTGCCAATGTCATGGATGTCTCCCTTCTTGAACAGTAGTACGGTCCTGCTGGTTTTCCATTGGGATGGAACCTTGCATTCAGACAGGTAGCAAGTGAAGAGCCGAGCCAGTGTATTGATGGGTACTGATGACAGATTCTTCAGGTGTTCAGGACTGACCTTGTCTGGGCCGGGTGCTGTTTGTTTCTTTACCGATGAAATGGCGTGTCAGATTTTGGAAGGGAGAACGTTGGGAACGACATATCCATCCTGTGGAATTTGGTATGTCGGCAAGTGGACATGGCTATCGAACAGATTTGAGTAGAAGTCATGGATAATCTTCTCCATTGCCATTCTGGAGGACGTGATGGATCCATCAGGACGTTGGAGGGCAGTCATCTTGGTCTTACAGTTGGTGAAGGACAGGCGGGTGTTACGAATACTTTTCCCGGCTTCTGCTGCATCTACCAGTACTTCTGCTCTTCTCTCTTTGAGGTCTTCCTTGATCGCATCTCTGCACTGCTTTGCGAGCTCGGACATTAGCTTGCGGTTGCCTGAGGCATGCGCCAAACCACACTGGTGAATTAGCTCAAGAGTTTTCGAAGACAGGCGTTTTTTTTGTGGCTATCTCTCTCTTGGCGTTCCTCGCACATTTAAGGAGGTGCTGAACCAGTCGATTGTATTCCTCGTCAATGTTGTCAACAATGGCATCTTCCCATGTCGCCGCAATAGTGCCAAAGAGTTCCCAGTTGGTGGTCGTTCTGGAAGTTCTCTTTTTGAACTTTACAGCCCTTTCTCCCCGCTCTGTGAAGTAGAATTTTGCACGAAGGAGACGGTGGTCCGATCCCGTTCGAAATTTTGGCACAACAGCGACATCGGTCAGGCAAAACCGTTGATTGAATATGATGTGGTCTATTTCATTGTGGAATCGTCTACCAGGAGACTCCCATGTCCAACGTTTAGATTCTGCCTTCGGGAACTGTGAGTTACCATGGATGGTTTTGGTCGACATGATGAACTCAGACAGTCTCTCACCCTGTTCATTCCATTCTAGGTCATGGGTCCCGATGTGAAGTTCTTCAGCTGATTTTTTCGGTCCTATCTTGGCATTAAAATCACCCACGATGATCTTGTAGAAGGTGTGGTCTTCTTTATAGAACTTCTCCAGCTCCATGTAGAACTTCTCGATTTCTCTTTCATCATAATAAGATGTTGGTGTGTAGACAACAAAGATAGAAACTGCAGGCAGTGAGCCACATCTATTCAAATGTAAATGTCCGATTCAGGTTGTTAGGCATTCGAATGAATCAATGCTCTTGGCCAAGTTTGTGTTGTCAAGGACACCGACACCTCTGACACCTCTTTTATCGCATGTTCCGAGGAACAATTCTTCTCCAGTGTCGAAAACGGCATGGTGAGATTCGTGCCTCCTTGTCTCGGTCAGACCAATGATGTCGTACTTGATCATTCGCGCTTGTACCATCAGGTCCTCGATGGATATATCTGGTGCTAGCGTACGTGCATTGAAAGTACAGACGATCATTTTTGTCTTCCTTCATTGTGGCAGCCTAGTTCAGCCTTCTCCTCCAGTGGAGAAGATAGAGAAAATATTAATTTAGAAAAGAACTTCAGGATTAACAAGTGACAGAGATCATGTAAAAAGAGAGAAGTACATTCGAGAGACTTTGCAGTGCAAAAAATGTTCACCGATATGCACAAGAAGTGAAATCTGCATCACGGCAGTGTGAGATGTGTCTTCCATTTCATCCCAGAAATCCACAATGATTGTGTCAACCACAGATAAATACGTATTCCCCAGACCACCTCATCTGTAAGAAAAAGGTGGAGAGGGTGGAGAAGTATGTATGGACATAGCAAACTGGGTGGTTGGGCAAACTGGGCCTGGCTCTAGGCACAGACCAAAGATCCAAGAATGCTGAAAGGGATCAGAACATATTCTCTTCGCCTGGGTGAATCATGAAGCAGCAGAAATGATATACAATCCGTAGGTTAAGATCCTCAAAATAAGAACAAGAAGGATGGAGGGTGACAATTCCACAACCCTCCTCCCTCCTGGGATTATTGTGGTGCCTTGAAGTATGGCAAGAGCTACCATCCAGTCTGAGGACTAGAGCACAAACATGCTAGGGATATTAATCGGGCTGTGAACACAAACCAGGCCTCCCCTTGCTTATTCATGATGATACGTGGGTCCCTCTGCAACTCCCCCTATTCACCAACACTGGGACAGCTTGTTTACCATCCATGTTACCAACAGCAGTTAAGAATAATAAACATAAAATATCATTTGATGGGGCTGGAGCGATAGCACAGCGGTAGGGCATTTGCCTTGCACGCAGCCAACATGGCCGACCCAAGTTCGATTCCTCCGCCCCTCTCGGAGAGCCCGGCAAGCTACCGAGAGTATCTCGCCCGCACGGCAGAGCCTGGCAAGCTCCCCGTGACCTCCCCGTGATGTATTCGATATGCCAAACACAGTAACAACAAAAGTCTCCAATGGAGATGTTACTGGGCCCGCTCGAGCAAATCGAAGATCAACGGGAGGGCCTTTACTTTACTTTACTTTATCATTTGATAACTCATAATAGCACATACTTGTTAAGAAAGAAAAGCATCTTGGATTACTAAGGTACTTATCTAGGTTTCAAACAAGCTTACAGATGGAATTCTAGAAATAATTTTTTATTATAAGTTATCAAACGATTTTTGTGTTTTTGGGGGCTCACCTGTGATACTCAGGGCTTAATCCTAGTTCTGCACTCAATTAATTACTCCTGGCAGGGGGAAGTACATGGGATGCTTGAAATCAAACCCGGGTTGGCCATGTGCTAGGCAAGTTGCTCTAACAACTATACTATCTCTCTGGTCCCTCTAAAACAATTAAAAAGACAACATGGAGAAGAGATTATCCATAAGATAATGAGAGAGAAAAAGGAGTAGTGTTTGTTCCAAAATACTGGGGACCACCCCGAGCTTGCAAAGGGGGCTGCATACATTAAGCCAACAAAACACTTGTTTATCTAAATAGAAAATGATCCACACTCATGTAAAATAGTAATAACATGTCAAAAATTAATGATCAAATAAAACTAGGAGAAATGATGATGCAACAAATAAGAAAGTAAAATCAGCTTATTATCTAGGGAGAAGGCCCAGGTTAGGAAAAATTTAAAGGGAATCTATTCTAACAGCTACATAGTACCCCCATTGTGTAGATGTACCAAAGTTTCTTTAACCAGTCATCTGTTCTCGGGCACTCGGTTTTTCCAGATTCTTGCTATTGTAAACAGTGCTGCAATGAACAAACTAGTGCAGATGTCACTTTGACTATACTTTTTTGCCTCACTGGGATATATCCTCCCAGGATGGGAGATGCATGCTGAAAGTTAAACTATAGACCGAACATGATTGCCACTCAATGCCTCTTTTGCAAACCACAGCACCCTAAAAGAGAGAGAGAGAGAACAAAAGGGAATGCCCTGCCACAGAGGCAGAGTAGGATGGGGGGGGGGGGCGGGTGGTGGGAGGGATGCTGGGATCCCTGGTGGTAGGAAATGGGATGGATACTCGATCATTGTATAACTGAAACCCAAACACAAAAATTTGTAAGTCTGCAACCATACCTCATGGTGTTTCGCTAATAACAATTAAAAAAATTAAAGGGAATCTTGATAAAGACTAATCCAAGAATACTGTATCCCATAAATTTCCATTTAATATACAGGGAGAAATAAAAGTTATCTATAATTAAGTTTTATCTTTAATAACCTTGATCTTTCAATTAATTTAATAACATATTCTGGCATATGATTATAACTGTTTTATTTTATTACAGCTAGCTAATTTTTTTTTTGCTTTTTTTTTTGTTTGCTCTTTGGGTCACACCCAGCAATGCTCAAGGGTTACTCCTGGTTCTGCACTCAGGAATCACTCCTGGAAGTGCTCAGGGAACCGTACGGGATGCTGAAAATAGGACCCGGGTTGGCCGCATGCAAGGTAAATGCCTTACCTTCTGTGCTATCACTCCAGCCCCAGCTAGCTATAGTTTGTGTCAAATATTTTTACATATTAATATAGAAGAGCTTCTTTCAACATTTCTTATAAGAATGATCTTATGTAAATAAGAAAGTGGTTTCTGCAAGAATGTTTGCTCCAATGGGTCCCAGTAATGTCTCAGAACAAATTGTGGGACTTGTTACTGTTAGTTTTCCGGGCTTTGCTGTGCAAGCAAGATACTCTCAGTAGTTTGCCAGGCTCTCTGAGAAGGGTGGAGAAATCAAACCCTGGTCGGCCACGTGCAAGGGAAATGCCCTACTGGCTGTAGACATGGAGAGAAAAAGCCCTCCCGTATACTTGGGGAAAATAATTTGGTACATCCATGGTAGAAAACAGTTGAAATTTCTCAAAATACTTGAGCCACGTTTAAATGGAATGGAATGCTGCACCTTAGAATATGACACAACTGCCAAATAATTTGCCATTGCAAATAATCAGGGGCATTAAGCTAAATAAAATAAGTTGCTAGAAAAGCAGTCAAATTATTTCAGCCGTATGTGTAAAAAATTAATGAACAAATAGAACAAAGCAAGCTTTGAGATAAAGGTTACAGGAAGATAAGGAATGAGGGATATATATATATATATACATATATAGTATAAATAGGTCAATTATATGGTGAACTATGAAATTAAGTTTTAGAAAGAAAACTTTATATATTTTACATGGATGTTGAATTAAAATGAAAAGCACCTAAGGCCCAAATAATGTTAGTAAACCAATGTTCAACAAAACTTTGTAAAATAATGATGGTCACAAATACAGGATGAAAAAAGAGAGACGTACACGCTTCTTATTACTTTCACCTTTTTGTACCGAAGACATCTGTTCAAAATGTGAAAAATATTGTATAAATCAAAGTGACTAAAGGTAAGTTAGAAGCACTTTTCATAACATTGTTACTAATAGACTATAATGAAGAATTAAGAATTAGTCTGGCAAACTCCCCGTGGCATACCCAATATGCCAAATACCAGTAACAATAATGGGTCTCATTCTCCTAGCCCTGAAAGAGCCTTGAATATGGCACTTTTTAAAAAAATCTCAGGGCTAGGAGGAAGGAGACATTACTGGGGCCTGCTCGAGGCAATCAACGAACAACAGGATGGTTGTGATCGTGATCGTGAAGAATTAACAGCTTAGATTTTTTTCACTATCTAGTAATGTAACAAATTTTTAATTTATTCAACAAAGATTATTACAAAAGCAATATACAACCTATGCCATCAATCTAATAATAGGTTAAAATATGTATTCTTTGGTAGTAATTTTTTTTTATAGTACTGTTACTCATAGGTAACAGTGCTACAAAACATATTTTCAACAAGAAAAGCTGAATTGACAGTGTTTACAAGGAACTTACTCATTTCACTTTTAAGAGGATAGAAAATAATCGCACCATTATAAAACATGTTCAGGAAGGGATGGGAGAAGGTGATTTTATTAACAGAGGAATGGGACAGATGTATATATGCAGACACTTTAAACAAGGCAATGTCAGCAGCAGTCCTAAACATAAGACAAAACCCCATAGCACCCCAGAAAGAATCACAGACTCAGTCGACCCAAAGACCCAAAGGTCACAATGTTAGGCTCTTTCCCCAGTGACTTCTGCTGTCAACGACAAAATAGGTTCTCCTGGAAAGGACAGCAGTTCACACATCTCAATTATTGCTCTGAAAATAACCTGTCAGCACATCATTTCTAAATACAAAGGACAAGATAATTGTTCCAAGTTCTGTCAGGGAAAAGTCACACTCTATCTGAGGCAGCAGTGATATGAAGCAGTGTATTCTAATGTATATTATTTCTTACTGTCCTTTAGTGAGAAACATTCCGGAGATGGCAATAACATTTTTGTAGTAATAAAAACTCTTTCTCAAATCTTTCTTAATGCAGGGCATTCATTTATAATTTTTATAGTTAGTAAATAAGGGATATCTATGTCGACTGTCAAATCATCATCAGCAACCAGATTGTTTTCCATTTTCCATTTTGTTCTTCAAAATGGAATAAATACAGAGGTAAAGTTCCATACCCATTAAGAATATATTTGGTTTGTGTGATAGAGAAATTAGCCCATTTATTGAAACGGGATTTTAAAGATCTACAGAAGAGGCACGTTAATGAAATTGCTCTGTCAAGGTATTTCATGACTTTTATGGGCTTAAAGTAAAACTGCATGGTTTCTATTATCGTTTCTCAGATGTTCCTCAAATTGATTATAACTATATAAAGGAAATTCATATTCTGACTCATCACTGTGTTAAATGACTATGAAGTCATATAAAGAGGTGAACGAAATTCTAGTTCCTCTTGCTAGTCTAAATTCACATTGTAAGTCTATTCACAGAGGTTCATAACAATTTCGAACTGCTCCAAAGTATATAGCTTAAATAGCTACAGCTGAAACGAAAAGAAATTATTATGCCTGTTAAGTACTGGAAAATTGAGGGAATATAATCCAAGAAGGTTTTGCCTGTATAGATTTCACAATGATTGTACCCCACTAAATATTGTGACATTTTAGAAAATGTTAATTAAGTGCCATTCTTACCCCTCAGCTTAAAAGACACCATAATACAGGTAATTTTAAAAGTTTAACAAAAGCAAATAACAAATTTCAAAAACCACAAATACTAAAATAACAATATATGTATATATTGTTATTTTAGTAGTTGTGATATACTATGGTCCCCTGAGCACCGCCAGGAGTAAGTTCTGAGTGCAGAGCCAGGAGTAACCCCTGTGTAACTCTGTATGTGACCCAAAAAGCAAAAAAAAAAAATTATATGTAAACTTACGCAAGAAATGAAATGAAAAGATGCAGCAAACGTGGGGATGGAGGGAATGTAATTCTGTACACAAGTCAGGGGGGAAATAAGATCATTCCTTTTTGATTAATCCTTATGAATTACAACTTAAATTCTGGGGTCAGTAAAATGATCCAAAACACAGACTGCATCGTTGGCACAAAGGAAACTCAGGTTCCATCTGGAGCTGCATATTTTGTCAAGAGCTCATGGATGTGCCCAGTTTAGAAGTAAAACAGCATAAAATAATCATTCTGAAATTATGAAAACATAAACACGAGGAAAGCATTATTCAGAATGCACCCAATTGTATATTTTAACATTAGATAACCACCTATACAATACAATTTTTATATCTTCATAAATTACCCTGTTTTTACTTCCTCTATTTAGAGAATCTTTCAATTTTTCTACAAAATATTTTCCCCATGTATTTTAACTCATATTTACAAGGTGTTTCAATTATGCTTATGCTACAGTTAAGATGTTTTAATCTTCTGGAAGAGTTAAGTCAAATAAAAATAACTTTAGGAAATCATGTTTCTATTGTCTTACATCATCAGTGTAGAACTGGGCAAAATCTGTGGCTTTGACAGTTCAGCAATGTCAATATGAATTCAAATTCTTTTCCTGTACTCAAACCACAGTCAGCATGCTGTTTTTTTTCTTAGAGCTTATTGTTGCAAGTTATAAGGTATATATTGAGATTGTACTTAAAGTCTGCACACAACTAAATATACTGAAGATGGAAGTAGAGAGTACTTTCAAAATATCCCTTTCTTTAGCTGGGAGGAGAAAATGGGCAGGAGTCTAATTATTTGTCTTATTCCAAAAATAGTTGGGAAGGCCATTATATATAGCAAAGAAATGAAGGATACCAGACATCTGGCAGTTCATAGTTAACCTAAATAGGTTATGCATAGAATTGTACTAGGGACCCGAAAGTATTATTCCTTGAACTCCATATGGAGGTCACATACGTAGAGCATTAAAATAAGACTGTCAAGAAATAAGCCAGAAAGCAATGGCAGTAGCATTTAAAGAGCAAAAAGATATTGAAGTACAAAACACCACCAATGAGGCAGGGAAATGTGATGACCATGACAATGTAATTAAAACCAATACCATAAACAGTAAAATGAACCGTTTTTTAATATATATTTGCCATTTTAAATTTGAGAGTCGATATGAGAGAGAAAATAAGTGCTGAATTATTTCTTGAACAAAGATTAATGAAATGCTTGCAGCACTCTTTACAATAGCCAGAAACTGGAAGAAACCTGAGTGCCCAAGAACAGATGACTGGTTAAAGAAACTTTGGTACATCTACACAATGGAGTACTATGTAGCTGTTAGAAAAGATGAAGTCATGAAATTTACATACAAGTGGTACAATATGGAAAGTATCATGCTAAGCGAAATGAGTCAGAAAGAGAGGGATAGACATAGAAAGATTGCATTCATCTGGGGGATATAAAGTAACAAAGTAAGAGATTAATACCCAAGAATAGCTGAGATCAGCACCAGGAGGATTACTCCATAACTTAGAGGCCAGCCGGGTATCCTAGAGGAAAGGGCAGTTCAGATAGAGAAGGGAGCACCAAATAAAGGGTGTTTGGAGGATCCTCCCAGGAGGGGAGATGCATGTGGAAAGTAGACTATGGACTGAACATGTTTGCCACTCAGTGCCTCTTTTGCAGACCACAACACCCAAAAGGAGAGAGAGAACACAGGGGATTTCCCTGCCACAGAGACAGGGGGGATGGGGGGATGGGGGTGGGAGGGATATTATCCATGGTGGTGGAAAATGGGCACTGGTGGAGGGATGGGTATCTGATCATTGTATAATTGAAACCAAAGCACAAAAAATTGTAAATCTACAACTTTAAAAAAAATAAAATACAATAAAGGGGAAAAAAAAAGATTAATGAAATGCATGAAGAAAACTATAAGAGTTAGATGTTTGGTGAAACTCCTGAGGAATTCAGATAGATAGTACAAAACATCAGAAACCTGAGGAACGTAATTCAACAGTGTTGTGTGAAAGGAGTGCTATTTGATTCCTTTACTAATTATTTCACAAAGTGAATAATGGCTCTCCTAGAGTACCATTTTTTCAATGTCAACTGCTAAGGCAGAAAGCTCCATCACGAGACCTCTCACCAGACAGCTCCAAAGAGACAACGAATGTTCAGTAACGGCACTGCTCAGCGATGGGATTTTACTTCTACATAACGTCCAAACTCAACATGCCTGTTTTTCTCTTGTCACTTTTCA
Organism: Sorex fumeus; assembly: GCF_029834395.1. Taxonomy (NCBI): domain Eukaryota; kingdom Metazoa; phylum Chordata; class Mammalia; order Eulipotyphla; family Soricidae; genus Sorex; species Sorex fumeus. The sequence goes on from NW_026606077.1 coordinate 2,296,107, forward strand.
CTATATCCTGCTGATAGATTTTAGGAAAAGTGAAATAAAAGTTAAATCTAAAATCAATGAAATTGTGGAGACACTACTGCTTTCATTCAATCTCCCATCATCTTTGTTAAGAAACCCAGAAGTACTTTTAGTCCAAAAATGCATAATGAAGAATAAGAAAATCAAAATAACATACAGCCGGAAATATCGCAAGACTATGAGGAATGAGGAAAATTCAAAAAACAACGCCATTAGAATATCGCAGTAATGGTTGCTACTAATAAGTGCTAAACTAATGGGGAGTTGAAGAGACAATAGGAAGGGCATTTGCCTCGCTATACCCAACCGTGGTTTGAATTCTCATCCCATATGGTACCCTGAGCAATGAAAGCAGTAAATCCTGAGTACAGAGCCTTACTGTAGTGTGGCCTCCAAACCAAAAATATAGTGGGAAAAATTTTTTGCATACTTATATTTTGTTCAAGGGACTTTTAGATTGTTTCCATATCATAAGCTATTAAAATCAGTGCTGCAATGAACATAGAAATGAAGGACACTAAATATCTGTCATTTCAAAACATTTCTTGAATCTTTGCTCAAGAAATGATCCAGCACTTGTTTTGTCTCTCATATTGAGTCTCGAATTTAAAATGGCACATATATAAAAAAATCATTTTATTGTTGATATTATTGGTTTTAATAATACTGTCATGGTCATCACATTTCCCTGCATTATTGGTGATGTTTTGTACTCGAATGTTGTTTTTCTCTTTAAATGCTACTTTCTGGCTTATTTTTGACAGTCTTGTTTAAATGCTCTACGTATGTGACCTCCATATGGAGTTCAAGGTCCCTAACAATTCTATACATAACCTATTTAGGTTAACTATGAAATGTCAGATATTTAGTATTCTTCATTTCTATGCTGTAATAATGGCTTTCCCAACTATTTTTGAAATAAGACAAAGAAATCAACTCTTGGCAATGTATATATCTTTTCAAAGTGTGTGTGTGTGTGTGTTTGTGTGTGTGTGTGTGTGCGTGTTTGGAGTGTAGAAGCTACAAATTATAAAATCCAGGTCATATGGAAGCTCCATTGATAAACTGTTTTTTGAGAAATCACCATACTGTTTTCTGAAAAGGATGAATCAGGTCATTACCATGAACAGTGCATGGGGATTACTTTTTCACCACCTCTCTTCCAACACTGATTAGCTCCAATCTTTTTTATATATGCCATTCTCATTGGCATAAACTATTTCATTGTTGTTTTGATTTCTACTTCCCTTATTTGAAATGACAATAAAGACTTTTTCAAAGTTTTCTGGTTATTCTCATGTCCTCTTCAACCAAACTTTTGTTTATCTATTCACAACTTTTGATGGGTTTATTGGCTATTTTAGTTTTGATCATTGTGCATGCTTTATATATCCTTGCCAGTCAGGAAGGTGCCTTTTTCAACCTGAGCATCTTTTACCATTAAAATTATTTTTATTGACTTTCTGAATATAATTTTCTTCAAAAGTACTTCATCAGTACAGAATTATTGCAAAATAGCAATATATAAAAGCGATAAAGGAATATTATGAGTGATTTTATGGAGACAAATTTGATAATCTAAATGAAATGGACAGATTCTTTGAAAGATACAAACTATTGAAACTCAGATATGTATTAAATAGAAACTTTATGCAGATTTATATCTAGTTAAAATTTTGGATCACGTGCTCCAAATATGTGGAATGGCTGTGTCCAAGATTCTAAGAACCTCTTACAGTCTTTATGAAGTCAGAAATCTCCTAGGCTTGATTCACCTTTTCATTGACATTGGAATTAAAATTAGGGGAGCAGCACTAGAGGCACCTGGAATTGTTTAACTCACCTATCAGTAGGGATGATAAAATGATCTAGAACCCTTGAAGCCACTGGGTTCCAAAGATCAATACCAGATGTACTCAATGAATATGGTTTATAATAAACAAAAGATGATCCAAATTTTCATAAATGAAATGTTTAACTATAAAGCTGTTCAAAAATAAATCTTAGAGAAGTCATATACACATAATAATGCTTGTTGATTGAGTTTTTATACAAATTAATAAATATCTGAAACTTGTGTAGAAAAAGAAATAATATTAATAATTAAAACTGGCCTTACAAAACTAAATGAATCAGGCATAGAGGGGTTCATTGTGAATTCCACCAAATATTTAGGAAAGGAAATTTATCAATTCTTTAATATCTCCTTCAGAATTGATAGGTGGTTTATACTAGAAGGCTAGCACCATGCTACATAAAGTATCTTAAAGAAAGAAAACCTATAGAAAATATCCCTAATAGATAAATTTCTCCCAGATATTATCAAATTAAATATAATAATATATAAAAAGAAATATATATGTTTCTAGCACAGCATATGGTACCGAAGCACCACATCAGGAATAATCCATGGAAAGATCCAGTAATAAGCCTGAGCATAGCCATGTATGGTACAAAAATAAAAAAGAAAACCACCACCAAGTACGATTTAACCCAGTTATGCAAGGCTGCCCCACTATTCAAAAATCCTAATTTAATTAATCACATTAGTAGTGATAAAATAATAAAAATACTAAAATACTAGCCATGTAGGCATATAAGAAATCTTACACCTATTCATGACAATGATGGCAGCAAATTACAAATAGAAATTTCCTCAATGTGTATAAGATAACAAAGATAACATGTAAACTATACACACATATATATATACAAATCTATAAGCAAACATCAAACGCACTAGTGAGAAATTAAATGCCTTTTCTTTTCAAAATATCTTCCACATGATTTTTTAAATTCTTGTAGTTTTCTCTCATTACTGTTCAACACTATACTAAAAATCCTAGGTATCAAAGAAAATCAATAAAAGGAAACAGATTGAAAGAGAAAAAGGGTCATCAAGTCAAGCAAGGCAAGAGATTATGGGAGAGAAAACATCAACCTAGGTAGGAGAGATCTGAGTGCAAAGGACGTGCATAAAGCTTTTATACCAGCACCCACTGAGTCAAAAGCAGGCATAGATCACAACTGCACAACACAGGAGGTTGCCCCAGAGGGGTTCATCCATTCCCAGGAGAAGCCACATCTAGGAGATGTGAAGCTTCAACTCTGCAGGAACAGACTCTCCAGCCGATTCCATCATGGCCCTCCTCACCAGCCATTCCCGCTGACCTGTTAGACTTTTCACAGAATTAATTTTGTATTGGAGCTGACATGTGGGAGAGCTTCAGGATTTCTTAAATCCATCCAACAAAGGATGGTTGGATCACACCTGGCACAGACTGGAAGCAGCCATCCAGAGGTGAGCACTGTCCAGAAGGGTCTTGGTCACAGTTTAACCTGACAGTCTTATAGCATCTGTCTTTCCGAACATACTCAGAGCCCCAGTTGCACCCTGAGAGATCCCAGAGTGTTCTTTCAGGACACTCTGACAGGCTTGTGGAGTTAGTTTGCCAAGAACCAAAGGCAGATCCCCCAAGTGGGCCTTTAATATCAAGCATAAGTCAAGACATCTAAAACAGAATCCAAAATGGTTTACCTTTGTGTATGTGCCCTCCATGTCAGAAAGAGACTAGGATCTGGCAGTACATAGCATCGACAGGTTATAATTGTCCCCTGGAGCACCCATTCCTGACAAAGCAGCTGGAAATTGCCCAAAGGCAATATGTAGCAGACACTCTGGACGTGAACCCTGTCCATCAAGTCATGCCTTGGAACAATCATCCTAAAACTGGTCCTGAAATATACAAACCCCCACACCACCACCACCACCACCACCACCACCACCCTCTTAGCTACGAGATCAACTGCCTAAATATTTGTGTTTGGGTAACCATGACCACAATCTGCAATCCACAGTCACTGTTCAAGTAAATCAGTTGTATTATAATACTGTGTAAACTGCCAGATGCCAGCGTCTGTGAATCCTGGACCAAAGCCCAAGCCAGACAGATCTTGAAACAACTGCCCTACAGAGCACAGGTACTACTAATGTCCTATTGCCAACGCGGTCAACAAAGCACAGTCATAGGCAGCAGACTATGTTCTTGAAACATATGAAAATCTTCACGAGACATTTGTGGCATCCATAGCACTGTAGCACTGTCCTCCCGTTGTTCATTGATTTGCTCAAGCAGGCACCAGTAATGTCTCCATTGTGAGACTTCTTGTTACTGTTTTTGGCATATTGAATACATCACAGGCAGCTTTCCGGCCTCTGCCATGCAGGCGCAATACTCTCGGTAGCCTGCTGGGCTCTCCGAGAGGGGCAGAGGAATTGAACCTAGCTTCCAGGGTCGGCCGCGTGCAAGGTAAATGCCCGACCCACTCTACTATCGCTCCAATCAGTAAAGTCACAGGCACTAGGTTAATATTGGGAATAGGAGCACTGAACCTGAAACTTGGACTCCACCATTAGTTACCACAAAGACTAGAAATAATGAAGAAAAGGGAAGAAGAAGGGCTGGAGTGATAGTACAGTGGTAGGGTGTTTGCCTTGCGCGCAGCCAGCCTGGTCGAGCCAGGTTCGATTCCTCTGCCCCCTCAGAGAGCCTGGCAAGCTACCGAGAGTATTCAATATGCCAAACACAGTAACAAGAAGTCTCACAATGGAGATGTTACTGGGCCTGCTTGAGCAAATCGATGAACAACGGGAGGACAGTGACAGTGACAGTGACAGTGACAGAACTAATGGAAACGAAGTAAGTCCAGATAAATCTTCAAGTGTCTAAGAACTTTTAGTGGTGCCGAACAATGACATCAGAGCAATAATTTTTTAGTTTTTTTCTGAATATAAGAAATCATTGAAAGTAGTTCCATAAATTTAAAGATTGATGAAACAATTAAAGAATTTTTCAAATATAAATGAATGTGTTAAAGAAGCAAGATTCAGAAGCAAAATGAAAGAAGTTAAAAACTGAAAATAAGTGACCTCAAAGAGAAGTCCACACAATATCATCAATAAAGATAAGACAATGGAAAAGAAGGCTGGAGCAATAGCACAGAGAGTAGGGTGTTTGCCTTGCATGCGGCCAACCTGGGTTCTATTCCCAGCATCCCATATGGTCCCCTGAGCACTGCCAGGAGTGATTCCAGAGTCTAGAGTCAGGAGTAATCCGTGAGCATCACCAGATGTGACTCAAAAAGCAAATAAATAAATAAATAATAAAAAGACAATGACAAAGTGATTTCAAAAATAATGAGAAAATTTTATATAATTAATGGTTAAACTCCAAAGTCCAGTAGGCGGGGGTCACACCCACCACTTGGCCCCCTGGCGCCGTGTAATCCCATCAACGGCCAAGACTCAGAGACTATAAAATCCAGCTCCCGGAACCGCGCGGCCGCATTCGCGGCTGCGCGACATCTTATCAGGACATCTTTTTATGACAACTTATTATCTCATTCCTACTTTGGACAAACTTGCAGGCTATCAAATGGAGCCTGCCCACAGGGCAGAGTCTGGCAAACTCCCCATGGCGTACCAAATATGCCAAATGCCAGTAACAATGATGGGTCTCATTCTCCTAAAGAGCCTTGAATATAATCTCAGGGCTAGGATGAAAGAGACCTTACTGGGGCCTGCTTGAGGCAATCGACGAATAACAGGATGATGAAATGAAAAATGAAAAAATGGTTAACAGAGAGAGAATCAAACTATGAATCACAGAAATTCAAGAAGAAAGAGGGCGAGAATGGCTGGTAGGAGAGTTAATAACTGAGACTTATCCAGTAAATATGTATTGACCCAGGAGACCCAGAAAGTGCCAAACAAAATTAACTCAATCAGAATAACAATAAACCACATTGAAAGAAATGTGACAAATGTCAGAGAAAGAGACTTCTGTGAGTAGCAAAGCCTAAAATACGAAAGGAATAACATAAAATTCCCATTTGATTTCTCAAATGAAACTCTACAAGCAAGAAGAGAATGCCATGATATAGTCCAAGCACTGAATGAAACTGCAATCAAGAATTGTAAAGGATTTGAAGAAATTATTAAAACACTCTCAGATAAATAAAAGCCAAAGGCATTTGGAAACAGCTTTGTTAAGAGTATTTGGACTCCTTCTTACAAAACAAACAAACAGTACCACCTGTAGGTGAAATTAAAGATTATTATGAGATAGTCATAAGGAGTTCTAGTACGTTGTCAATTTTCCTAACCTAATATATAAACATAATATGTTCCCTATAAAATTATAGCAAGTTACTTTGAATATTGATAACAGATTCTAAATTTTACATAAAAATAGAGAAAACCTGTATATGTAATATAATATGAAAATGAACAAAGATGGGAAAAATGCCACCAAGCTTCAAAAATTCCAATCAAGTGCCACCGTTGAATAAACACCATTGCACTCAATGTTGATGGCATTTTCTTTTTAAGTTTTAACATATTCATTAAACATCAGATAGTAGGGACTATGAAGATCATGGAGCAGGTAGGTATTTGCCTTGAAGTTGGCTGACCATTGTTCAGTCCCCGGCATCCCATATTGTTCCTCATGCACAACCAGGAGTAATTTTTGAGTGAGAGCCAGAAGTAATTCCTGAGTATTTCTGGGTATGGTCCAAAAGCTGAAGGAAATAAAAAACTCCAAATATAAAATGATAAATTTAAAGGAAATGGTAGGAGAGCATTTAGGAATTGCACTATTTGTACAATTATGGAATCACTTTATTAATATAAAATCATATTGGAATAAGAAGTTTCTATTAATATAAACTCATATTGAAATAAAAAGTTTATCAAAACCTCCTTTGTATATATTTAAAAAATTAGGGGCCTGAGTAATACAATAGTGTGTAGGACACTTTCTTTGCACAAGGCCAACTAGGTTAGATCAACATCATGGTCCTCAGAGCCCTTCCACGAGTGACCTGGAAGTTCAGAGCAAGGTGTAAGCCCTGGACATCACTGAATGTGGCCCAAAAAGCAATCACTTTTTCTAATAAAATATTAGTGAATAGAAATCCATCAATACATAAGATAAATATTCAATATATGTTATCCAAATTAGATCCACTTAATGAATACGGCTTTTGACATCATTTCAACACTAATAAGAGTTAGGACTTTTGTAATTCATCTACTTAATACACTAAAGTATAAATTACATATACTCTTGTCAGCAAATGTAGAAATCAATAACATTTCATGACAAACAAACTAGAAATAGAAAGTAATATCATTAATTTAATATAGCATATTCATAAAAACCTCCAGTAACCAACATAGTCAAATGTAAAATAATTTTAAAATAAAATAATAAAATCAACAAAGATTAATACCACTTCTCTTTAGCAACCCTTTGGATATTTTAGATAGAATATATTTATATAGTATACAAAATAACATTTCTAGTATAAACTTAGAAAACAAACCATAATATTGTGGAAAATATGTTTATGAATAAGCAATATTGTTTGAAAAAATAAAGAGAAAAATAACCTATTCTACCAGTTACTTTATTTTTAGAGTAAGATACATAGTAAAATAATACAAAGACCATATTGTATATTGGAAAAAAGAAAATATATATGCACAGACTGCGATAGCACAGCGGGTAGGGCGTTCGCCTTACAAGCGGCCAACATGGCCGACCCGAGTTCGATTCCTCCGCCCCTCTCGGAGAGCCCGGCAAGCTACCGAGAGTATTCGATATGCCAGACACAGTAACAACAAAGTCTCCAATGGAGACGTTACTGGGCCCGCTCGAGCAAATCGACGATCAACGGGAGGGCCTTTACCTTTACCTTTACCTTTACCTTATATTTATATAAAATTGACATGTGGTAGTCATAAGTTTTCACATTAATGTGGTAATATGGTAGGGATTTTTTTTAAGTTGTGGTGGGCCTAAGCCACACCTGGTGCAACTCAAGGTTTATTTCTTGCTTTGTCCTGAAAAATCACTCCGGTTGGTTCTCCATGGACCTTGAACAGTGCAGCGTTTGATCTGGAATCAGTCTCATGCAAGGCAACACCTTAATCCCTGAACTAATTCTCCAACCATCAATATTTTTTTAAAGTTCCTGTACAATTGCTAAACACATGAAAGAGAATAAAATACATTCTTATTGTACAAAATCTGAGTATCCAAATGGATTAAGAACGCAGATGAGTAAGGCAAAGCTTCAGAAATTTCCGAGGGCATTAGAGAATAATATTTTAAGCCTCCAATAGAGAAAAGTACATAAAACCAGTCTTAACTTTTTTCAAAACGCCATCCTAAATATAATGTTAAATGAAGTCCAAGTTGGGAAAAAAATAAAGGACATAAAATCAATTGTGTTCGATAATATAGAAACCAAATTGAAAAGTGTGTCCAACTCAGGCAATATTTTCATTAGAAAGTATGGTCAACAAATATACAAAAAAAAATAGGGAATGGGGCTTGTAAGTTGGAATAATTATAAAAACAATTTCACATTTATTGGCTAGCAAAAATTTCAAAGTCTCTGTAGAGAGTTTTCAAACATCTGTACTCCTTTACTGCTTGTTTGTGTCTAAAAATGAAGTGTTTGAGAAAACAATATGGTACTGCCTCTTAAAATTCAAGTCACAATATAATAGCCCATAATATGTGAAAATGTGTATCCCAGAAAATATTTCAACAGAGAAGCAAAAATAGATGATTCTAGTGCCTCCATTTTAATAGAAAAAAGAGAGAAAGAACTAACAAAAGATAAATGCTTTAATAATTTATTAATTCATTAGCAACAGAATAAATAAATTTTGCCCTATTTCCAAAATGATTTAATGCACCAATATTTTAACTACAATGTGAGTATTTTGAATACAATGTGAAAGGGGGATTTGCCAAGACTATAAAAATTTATTCTTATCCTAAAATTGGGATTTGCCAAGGCTATAAAAATGTATTCTTATCCTAAAATTAAAAAAAAATACTCAAAGATAACTACCCAGACTACTTGCACACAAACAAAACACACAATAAACATTATATTATTTTAAATGTATACAATGATTACAAAAGAAATGATCAATATAAAATCCATGACAGTGAATGAGGAGAGGTAAACGGATACTTGATTTTTATTAATCATTATTTTAGCTAATCATTAATAATGCTAATCGTATAGCACAGGGGTAGGGCGTTTGACTTGCATGCAGCCAACATGGCTGACTCGAGCTCGATTCCTCTGCCCCTCTCCGAGAGCCGGGCAGGCTACCGATATTATCTTGCCCCCCACGGCAAAGCCTGGCAAGCTCCCCGTGAAGTATTCGATATGCCAAACACAGTAACAACAAGTCTCAGAATGGAGACGTTACTGGACCTGCTCAAGCAAATCGATGAACAATGGGAGGACAGTGACATTTTGAATTGCAAATGGTATAGTTCAATGAAATTATGAATTATGGCATGAATTTCAAGCAGTACAACATAGAGAATTGTATCACCATTTTGTGATCCTCAGTCCTCCTTCTTAATAACCCAGGTCCTCCTTTGGTAGCCCGTCTGCTCCTCCTTCATCTTCTGTCTAATATGTGAGCCGAGACTTAAGATAAGCAAGTAGTTTCTCTGACTTACATTCAAGTATCTGACTAAAACTGTTCAGCATGAAAATAACATTTCCACTTAGAATGTCAAATCCATCTAGATATATAAGTATTAATGACTTAATTAACTTTATTACATACATGCCATTAATTTCCAAATAGTTTTTTGTGGAGCTCTATAAAAACTTGTACCCAAAAGTGCTGATACTGTACTAATATGAGGAACTATGCATTGGAGAAAGTGAAGAAGACAAAGTGAAGCGAACAGCTAATTTGTTTTTTAAGTGGATGTGTCCTTTTGCTTTGCTGCCTTTATTTGTTTTAGTGAAGCAAGATAGTTTTTCTTTTTTTTTGTAATTGTTTGAAATTTTTATTATAAAATTTTCAAAAATACATAAAAGCACGATAAACTCCATGTGTTATTATTTATATTCAACATATTAAGATTTTTCCACATTTTCTTCAACTATTCATTTTTTAAATTTTTTTTACTGAAGTATTTATTTTTTTTTATTTTTTAATTTTTATTAGTGAAACACCATGAGGAAAGTAGACTATAGACCGAACATGATTGCCACTCAATGCCTCCTTTGCAAACCACAACACCCAAAAGGAGAGAGAGAACAAAAGGGAATGCCCTACCACAGAGGCAGGGTGGGATGGGGGGGATGGGAGGGTGGGAGGGATACTGGGATCAGTGGTAGTGGGAAGTGGGCACTGGTGGAGGGATGGGTACTCGATCATTGTATAATTGAAACCCAAGCACAAAAATTTGTAAGCAAGATAGTTTTTATTGAAAGAAATTGACTTAGGAAGATGTAAGGGGAGAGAAAGAGAGGTGTACAGGTTCATGATGAAACATGGGCCTTCCAGAGTGGAAAAGTTGAGAGAAATTTTTGTACAAGGGAGAACAGGGGCTTGAAAGAGCAAACCCAACCTTAATCTTTAACCGTGCGCAGCAATTCCCTCATCATCCTACATGAAATCGGAGAATATAAACTCAAATCTGTTGAGCAAAATAGAGCTGCCAGGAAAAAAAAATCCAATGAAAAAGGGAAATCATATATGGGTTTAAATTATTATTATTTTTTGGTTTTGGACCACATCTAGCTCTCTTCAGGCCTGCCCCTGGCTTTGTGCTGGGCAGGGTGTGTGTCAGGGAGGGAGAGTGGATGTGGTGCTCTAGACTGAATCCAGGTTGATCAGGTGCCAGTAAGTACCATATCACCTATGCTACCTCTTTGGCCCCAAGTTTTAAACTCTGATGGTGCTTTATACCTTCTTGCACTTTAATAGCTTAATTGTATGGTATATTAAGACACTGCTGTGCTGTGTTAAAAGTGTAAGAGCCCAAGGTAGTTCAAAAGATTATCTAAAGTCAAACACCAGTCAAAGGCAATTCTGACACTGATGCAGCAAGCTCGGAGAGAAGTGTATTCCTCTTGGAAAGGGACAGCTTATATGAAGCTACAGGTACAATGAGGAAGACATGGTAAGTGTTTACTAATGATGTTAAATTTTCTTGTTAGTTCCCTTTATTTTACCTATTATTCCACACAGCTGACTGATCTAAGCTAGAGATCTCAAGTTTTTGAATTAATGTTAAATTTAAAGTATCCAAAAATTAAATGTCTCTTTTTATCCTGATATAACTAAATGTGCATTTACTAATGTCATTAGTAAATTATTATTACAGTTAGGTTGACACCTGCTTCCAAATTACAAATAAAAAGAATCTTGTTCAGATAATTAGAGAAACTCCAAATTTTAAGCGTTCTTTATTTATAATACCTAGAAACTTAACTTTCATCTGGTATCATAGATAAAAGACTCAACACTAGACTTACCATCAGCCACTAGATTTTCGTTCAATGTTGTTTGACCTTTAATAAATAAGCTAACTTTCCTAAATCTTAGTCTCTGAAAATCTGAAAACAGGCATAGTTTAACTAAAATTCTCCAATATCATTCTCTGTTCAGAGATTTCCATTTCTCTTCTCTTCTTTTCAACTGCCAAGAGTTTTCTCTATCTTCTAGTTAATGCCAATATAAAAAGCTGAATGGTTGCTTTAGGCCCTTGATACTTTTTAATAATGCTTTTCAGGCTAAAACACAGAAGAGCTCAGTGAATCAGTGATAGTGCCATAATGATAATTTACAGCTGCATTCCAACTATTGTTTTTCTACTCGACAATATCACCTCATACTCACTCTGTGAAATAATATAAATACTTAAGTGGGAAAATCCATCATTTCATATTAGAATATGCAATGGTAAAAGTGAAAGATGCTATTATAAAATCATATTTCCATAATGAGTATTGGGTAATTTTTACTTCTGGAAAAATGTGGACTCATTTGCTCTTTCCTGTCAGCAATACTTGGTAAACTTAAAAAATAGAGGATGATTATCCATATATTTGAAAAGACTGCATACATAAGTACTTTTGAATAGCTGTTACTAATAAAAATATGTCTAAATTATTTATTATTATTATTATTATTGTTATTTTAAATTTAGGGCCACACCTAGTGGTAGTCAAGTCTTACTCCTGAGTCTGTACTCAGAAATCACTCCTGGTAGGGTTCAGGGGACCATATTAAGTGCCTGAGTTCAAACCCAGATCGGCAGAATGGAAGGTGAACTCCCTATCTATTGCATTATCTCTCTGGCCCCAAATTGGACATTTTAAGTACAGATGTTTTGTGTTTAAGGGTCACTATGTATATAACAATGAGTTAAATGGTTCAAGTACTTAAACGATGAAATTAAAAGTCAGGACTGAAAAGAAATTGAGAACTAATATACTCAGGAAACCAAATAAAAATATTTCTAGATAACATTTACTAGATAACATATGTGAGGCAGGTATAGTTATATGCATTTTAAACATATTTATACATTTAATATTCACGAAAAATTTCTAAATAAATGCTAATATATAATTCCATTAAGTACATTAATAAAAATAAAGGCCTGAAACTATATAATTCATGAAGGGAAGAATAGGAAACAAGATAATTTCTATTGAATAAGTGACATTGATGAAGAGAACATAGTCAAAGTAATAAATACATTAGTTGAATTATAAATATTACTAAAGGAACATATTAAAATATAGATACCCCTCAGAATTCATAGGGATTGTTTCCATGAACCCCCAAATCCCTGTATATACAAATTTTATAAAATGCTGTATCATTTGCAGTTAACCTAGAGCACATTTTCCAAATATCTTCAATCATCTTTACATTATATGTAATATATAATACAATTTAAATGCAATGCAAATAGTGGTGATACTGCTTTAGTATGGAATAATAACAGTAAAAACACCTGCCTGTATATGTTCTATATCAACAAAACCATCATAAATCTAGAGATTATGTATTTTTCATTCATCATTGTTTACATTGTCAGATGAAACACCCACAAATATGAAAGGCCAACAACATATATTTCTTTATTGTGTAAGATAAAAATATTTAAAATTAAAACTTAGTGTAACTTACTGCTTTATTCTCTTGATAATTTCACATATCTATTGTTTATGTGAGGCTAACTGTGTTAAATGTAGATATACTAAGCTTTAAAAATAGTCTTTTTTCACAACTAAGAACAAGTGAACATTTAATCATAATTTTTAAAATATTGTTGTCATGATATTGTAACTTCAACTCAAAATACACGAGCAAGTCTAATAAAATTCTAGTTTATTTTTTCAGAGTGATCTTTTCTATTTTTTTAAATTTTTGTCATTCATTTTTCCCCTTAAACTGATAAAACATATGTTAACTCCATTTATAAAAAGAAATGAAATCTGCAAATTTTGAGTCCCAACTCCAATTATGACACTTGTTACAAATTTCATTAAATTTCATTAAAATGATAGGCACTATGATTTACTGATCTGAAGGCCTTAATTCCATTTTCAGTTTATTTCAGTTTATTTCTTGGGAATTATTTTTGTAACATTGCCTGAAGCACAGTTCTTACAAATATACAAAGGGAAAATTTTTGCAGTTTGAATAAAGTTTACTATCTGAGACTGAACTCCTTTGTCAAGCAGTGGAAGGAATAGGAGCTTCTACTCAGTTTTATTAAGCAGAGAGTGTTTGCTGGGTTAAATGGGCAGCATCTATGTCTATGATACAACTGGAACAGAGGGTGATGAGGCTTCTGAGCTGTCTTTCTTATCTACAAGTTCTAAGTCTCATTGAACAGGATTTTTGCTGAAATATATTCTAAAGTATACTTTGTTTATACTGTAGATGGCAGGATGATTGTGCGTTAAATATTGTTAGAACTTTAAATATTGTTAGAAGGATCCTCCCAACACCTTTTACTTGGTGCACCCTTTTCTATCTGAGCTGCCTTTTCCCCTAGCATGTGCAGCTGGCCTACAAGCCATGGAATAAACCTCCTGGCACTTAACTTGGCTATTCTTGGGTGTTAGTCTCCTATTTTGTTACTTCATGTTCCCAAGATGAATGTAAATTTCTATGTCTGTCCCTCTCTGGCTCATTTCACCTACCATGAAACTTTCCATGTACTACCATTTGTATGTAAATTTCATGACTTCATCTTTTCTAACAGCTGCATAATACTCCATGGTGTAGTTAAAGAAACCAACGTGTCTTTAACCACTCATCTGTTCTTGGGCACTCGGGTTTTTTCCAGATTTTGGCTATTGTGAACAGTGCAGCAATGAACATAGAAATGCAGGTGTTGTTTTGACTGTACTTTTTTGCCTCTCCGGGATATATACTCATGAGTGGTATTGCTGGGTCAAATGAGAGCTCAATTTCTAATTTTTTTGAGATTTGTCCGTACTGTTTTCCAAAGGTCTGAACCAGCTGGCATTCCTACCAGTAGTGAAGGAGGGTCCCTTTCTCACCACATCTGCACCAACACTGGTTGCTTTTGTTATTTTGGATGTGGGCCAGTCTCTGTGGTGTGAGATGATATCTCTTTGTTGTTTTGATCTGCATCTCCCTGATGATTATTGAAGTAGAGCATTGTCTCATGTGCTTTTTTGCCATTCGGATTTCTTCTTTGTGAAAGTTTCTGTTCATTTTGTCGCCCCAGTTTTTGATGGGGTTTTGATGGTTCAACCAGTGCTTTGTATATCCTTGATATCAACCCCTTATCAGATGGGTATTGGGCGAATATCCTTTTCCATTCTGTAGACTGTCTTTTTATTTTGGTCACTGTATCTTTTGAGGTGCAGAAGCTTCTTAGTTTAAGATAGTCCCATTTGTTTATCTCTGTTTTCACTTGCTTGGCCAGTGGCATGACATCTTTGAAGATACCGTTCGCTTCAGTGTCGTAGAGGGTTTTGCCAACTTTGTATTCAATGTGCCTTATGGATTCCAGTCTGATGTTAAGGTCTTTAATCCATTTTTACCTTACCTTTGTACATGGTGTTATACAGAGATCTGAGCCCATTTTTGCATGTAGCTGTCCAGTTTTGCCAGCACAATTTGTTAAAGAGGCTTTCCTTGCTCCATTTCACATTCCTTGCTCCCTTATCAAAGATTAGTTGATCATATGTTTGGGAGTGGGGGATATGTCAGTATATTCAACCCCGTTCCATTACTCTGCAGCTCTGCCTTTGTTCCAGTACTATGCTGTTTTAATTATTATTGCTTTGTAGTCCATTTTGAAGTTAGGGAGGTCGAATCCTCCCATTTTCTTTTTCCCAAGAATTGCTTTAGCTATTTGTGGGTACTTATTGTTCCATATGAATTTCAGGAGTGTTTGCTCCATTTCTTTGAAGAGTGTCATGGGTATCATTATAAGGATCACATTGGATTTGTACAATGTTTTGGGGAGTATTGCCATTTTGACAATGTTAATTCTCCTGATCCATGATCAGGGGATATCTTTCCATTTCCTCATGTCCTCTTTTATTTCCTGAAGTAGCGTTGTGTAGTTTTCTTTGTACAGGTCCTTTACTTCCTTAGTTAAGCTGATTCCTAGGTACTTGATTTTCTGGGGCACAATTGTGAAAGGGATTGTTATTTTCATGTCACTTTCTTCTCTCTCACTATTTGCGTATAGGAAAGCCATGGACTTCTGTGCACTGATTTTACAGCATGCAACTTTACTTATACAAGTCTATTGTTTCTAGGAGTTTCTTATAGAGGTTTTAGGGCTCTCAAAGTATATTATTGTGTCATCTGCAAATAGTGAGAGCTCATTTTCTTCCTTTCCTACTTGAATGCCCTTAATATAATGTTTTTCCTCTTGAAATCATCCCCTAGGAATCTGATTTGCCCTAGGGCTATTTTGTGGTCTCTTCCCATTGTTTGTTGTTGCCTGTAGGCTTCGTGCAGCTGATCTTCCAGCTCACTGATTCTGTCTTCAGCTGTGGCCATTCTACTTTTGAGGGCACAGACTGAGTTTTTTAATTCATCTATGGTATTTTTTTTGTGACATTTCTGTGCCTAGCTTTCCAATTTCTGCTCTCATTTCTTCCTGTAATTTCTTGATTGATTCTCTCATGTCCTCCTTTACTTTACTAGATATCTATCTCACTGTTTCGTTGAGTTCATTGAACGTGAGTTCTTCATTACTTAATACTTGAATTCTTTATCAGAGAGGTCCCTTAGGTGAGTAGCACCTACTGAGGCTTCTGGACTGTTTTCATCATCCTCCCCTCATGGTGGGGATTTGTCTTATTTCTTCATGTTCGTGGGTAGGTATAGAGACTGATATATTACACGAGATTACCAGGTATGAGTAAACTACCTGCAGCCACGTGAGGGGCTGCCAGCACAAAATTAGGCCACGCTCACTTCTAAGAAGCCACACCCACTTCTGAAGAGACCATGCCCCCTACAGGTACCTGGTGTACATGTGAGGGTACAACCTGGGGGAGGAAGAAGACTGGGCACAACATTGGGGATGAACAGAAGAGGCTCAGGGATGGTGAGCATCCCAGGGTCCTAGAGGACAGCTCGGTTATACTTATTTTTAATACTAATAATTTATCTTTATTCTTCAGATGCCTTTAAATACTTTTAAAAGTATTTAAATTTGAATAATCAATTTACTGAATAATAAATTAACAATTTTGAAACTGAGAAACAGAATGCACTACTGTTTAGGATTTGAAATGAATTATAAAGGGCTGAGCTGATTACTTTACTTCAAAGATACTGATTTAGGAATATTTATTCCTGAACAGGGTACAACCTTATAATTGAAATTATTACGCCTACTTCCAGTAGGCGGGGGTCACACCCACCACCTGGCCCCCTGGCGCCGTGTAATCCCATCAGCGCCCAAGACTCAGAGACTATAAAATCCAGATCCCGGAAACGTGCGGCCACATTTGCGGCCGCACGACATCTTATCAGAACTTTTCTTTATGACATCTTATTATCTCATTCCTACTTTGGACAAACTTGCAGGCTATCGAATGTAGCCTGCCCACAGGGCAGAGTCTGGCAAACTCCCCGTGGCCTACCAAATATGCCAAATACCAGTAACAATGATGGGTCTCATTCTCCTAAAGAGCCGTGAATATAATCTCAGGGCTAGGATGAAAGAGACGTTACTGGGGCCTGCTCGAGGCAATTGACGATTAACAGGATGATGAAATGAAATGAGATGAAATTACGTATATAAAAACACAAATAAAATCTTACCAACATGTTTATTTTATTGGTGCTGAGGAGCACTCTAAAGTGATATTTAGGATGCCTAGAATCCTGGTCCAACTGGTCAGAATGATCAATGTAAGATTCTGGAGCTGCATTTTTACACAGACCCTGCCCTGTAGTTCTGGCAATTGCTGACACTATCTTGCAGCTCTCAGAGGTATCCAGAACCAAATCTAGCAGTCGATCAAATTTAATGTAATTATGTAAACCTTATCGCTACAAATGGAGGCCCATATTTGATTCCTGATACCATGTGGTACCCTGACTATCAGGACTGACTCCTAAAAACCAACTTGAGAGTAATCCCTGAGCATCACAGAATATGGCCTTTAAACCCACCCCCAAATCTCCCCAACTTTCCAAACTTACAAGTTAACAACACTTTTAAAGATCAGTACTAAGAATATGCCTGAGTTTTTGAAAACACAATAATTAGCATTAGCAATATTTAGGCCATTTTAGTAACATCTAATTATAATTATTTTATCTAATAAATCCAATGGATTTCTTTTCTGAATTATCTCATATCTATAAAAACTGTCCATAGAATAGACTTTCCAGATTTCTTTGTATAGTTGATATATTTTAGGACACTTCAATTATATTTAGCAAAAGTTTGAGGTTCTGAATCCAAAAGTTTCCTACATTTATTCTTTCAGTTAGGGCAATATATGCCTACCTTACATATAAAAACCGTTCTAAAACATTTCAGCAGTAAACCTCTTTAGATACTTCATGATTATTGTCCCTGTGTAGAAATGGATGTTTGTGCTTGTGTGCATATTAGTGGTGATAAACATAAAACATGTCATAAAGACAAAAGGGTTAAAACCTCAGAAACTAGGAGGTGGAGAGGAAGTATAATAGCACTGTAGCACTGTTCATCAATTTGCTCGAGCGGGCACCAGTACCGTCTCCATTGTGAGACTTGTTACTGTTTTTTTGCATATTAGATACACCACGGGGAGCTTGCCAGGCTCTGCCACGCGGGCAGCATACTCTCGGTAGCTTGCCGGGCTCTCCGAGTGGGATGGAAGAATCGAACCTAGGTTGGCTGCATGCAAGGCAAATGCTTTACACGCTGTGCCGTCATTTTCCTTGCATGTAGTCAATCTGGGTTTATTCCTTGGCAACATATACGGTCTTCAGAACCCCCTAGGATTGATTCCTGAACAGAGAGTAAGGCAAGCCCTGAGCACAGGAGTGAACAAACAAAATCTTAGAAACTATGGATTTGGATATTGTCCATCATGGCAAGTAATTGACTGACCTGGGAGAGTAAGAACAGAAATGGTTTTAGACTCTGGCCATTGCCAACTTCCAGAGCCCAATGAGAAGTACAGGTCTGAGGGTTCAGTGACGACAAACTCCAGGCCTCAAGTGATAGGGGATGTGCTGGTCCTTCTCATACCCCTGTTCCCATGGAACCCTGGAGGTCGCACCCATAAACTGCTTCCAGCTGCTGCTTAAGCTTCTTAACGACCATGATTCAGAGATACACAAAAGAATCTCTGAACCTAGCAGCTCACTCTTCTCTGCAGAGATGCCTCTGGACTTTAAGCTAGGTTGAATTCACAGGCTACCTCAGTTGGGTTGCAGGTATTGCCGCTTCACATGCTCCCTAGAATCCTGGTTGCTGCCAACTTCCAGAGCCCAATGAGAAGTGCAGGTACATGGGTTCAGTGACAACAAACTCTAGGCCACAATGGATAGAGGGATAGAGGATCTGCAGATCCTCCTCATCCCTCTGTCCTCCATGGGTCCTTAGAGATCATGCCCACAAACCTCTGGCTGCTGCTTAAACTCCTTAATGGCTCAATCCAGAGACACACAAAAAATCTCCAAACCAAGCTGAGCAGCTCTCTGCAGAGATTTCACCAGATTCTAGTTATCTAAAATTTTAGAATCCCAGGAGCATGTGGCCACTTTTGCGGCTGTCTGTCCTTTGGAAGCTGAACATTGAAACATCTTATGCTTTTCATAACAAGCAATACAAAAGAGAGTAAAGGGGAGATTGTCTGCCATAGAGTCAGGGGGGTGGTGGAAGGGAGGATGTTGGGGACATTGGTATGGAAGATGTGCACTGGTGGAGGGCTGGGTGTTAGATCATTCTATGACTGAAACTCAAACAGTCAAACTTTGCACTTTGCAACTGTATCTCATGGGGATTCAATAAAAAATAAAATAAAAATTAAATTAATATTCTGAATTAAAAACAGTAATGTGGAATTCATGTCCAATTCAATCACCTTAATCAATGGCTGAATAAATAGCAGTACTCCTACATTAAATAAAAAGTCTTAAAATTCAGGGTAGCCTGGAAGGCATCTTGGATACAAATCTCTTGTATTTGAGTTTCCAGAGATAGCACTTTTCCACAATGGACTTTAAAATAAAATCACACAGATTTTCAGCTTACCACAACCAATACAGGAAGAGAAAGGGTGTAGTTTAAAAGCAAATGCAGTGTTTTTATTGCCACCAACTTTAAAATTACAAGACTTGTCATTTAATGGAGTTTTTACTATAGGCTGGACAGTCAAAATATTTATATCATGTTCCTTTTACTTTTGGTGAAATTATGTCTTTTGGCATTATTATCTTTGATACTCAGATAAGATAAAAATTAAACTCAAGACAAGACAGATTATGAGTTACCTAATTTTAAAATCCAAGACTTCTTGTCACTTCAATATTGACAAAAATGATTCAATGATAGTTTCCAATACATTTATAGTAAAATTGAGACTTGGCAAGGGCCATCTTCACCAACATCAATCTTCAGCTTCCAAAGGATGGACAGAACCCTTCAGCCTTAAGACTTTTGCACTTAGTTCCTGGGTATAGAATGCCATTGAAACAGCCATTACAATGTCATTTTCCTTCTCATTTTAAGTCTCAGCTTAAATGTGATCAGCTCTGAGAGGCTTTTCTACTACCCTATCTGAAGCCCATATTCTGTATAGTGAGAATTGTTTCCTTTAGTATTCATTGTCTCTTTTACAAACTTTGATCCATGAATATAGGTTCATCAATATCTCTAAAATTTTTTTCATAATACTGACATAGATCATGTAAATAGGTAAATGAATGGATAAAACCCCAAAGTCAAATTCAGTCTTCCATACATCTCAGCCATTATAGCTCAGTCTCTTCCAACTCTAATCTTGACAAAAAGCAATCAAGGACATAAAATTAGCAATACCATAATTTTTTTTGTCTACAACATGTAATTTGTTAAAATAGGAGGTCTTTGAATGTTTTCCATAGCTTGAATTGTTGATTCTAAGACTCATTGCAATCACTCATCCTCTCTGCCTCACACTTAGGGTATAAAAGAATAGAGAAGTGAAATAAATATGCACACTTGTATATTCATAAATATGGTGTTAGTCTCTGCAAGCTACTCAAGTTCTAGCTGTCACAGGAACGACCCCTTTGGGACTCACTAATTCCAGCTAACATACTGCATTCTCCATTGAGGTGAACAGAATACAAGACCGAGTCAAGCTGCCCAAGGGAAAAAGATGGAAACAGGGACATGTGACCCACACAAACATGAACGATCCCCCTCAGTTCCTGCTGATTACTGTGTTAGAACATAGTCAAATGGCTTAGTGTTGTTAAATGATATTTTGGAAAAAAGAAGACAAATTATATTAGTGAGCACTATTTCTAATGCCAAGTAATTTTTTAATTTTTTTTAATAGTGAGACATCATGAGGTACAGTTGCAGACTTACAAATTTTTGTGCTTGGGTTTCAATTATACAATGATCAAATACCATCCCTCCACCAGTGCCCATTTCCCACCACCACGGATCCCAGTATCCCTCCCACCCCCATCCCCCCCATCCCGTCCTGTCTCTGTGGCAGGTCATTCTTCCCCTCCGTTCTCTCTCTCCTTTTGGGTGTTGTGGCTTGCAACAGAAACATTGAGTGAATGCCAAGTAATTTTAATTTGAAAAACATCATGGGTTGGGATGAGAGCACAAAAGTTCACAGTGCATGCTTTGCACACAGAAGGACCCAGTTTATTCCCTACCCTATGTGCTCTGCACCTTCCAGCACTGCTGAGTCTTTTCTCCATGGTCCTTGAGTACCACTGGGAACTACCCTGGTATCTGATTTCTTCATATTGAATATAATTTAAAAATTTATTTTATAAAAAGAAATTATCGCTCAAACTTGCTTTTTTCAGAAATCAAAATTGATATATACACTCCAAACCAAGTTTGGCCATTCTCAGATAAAATGAACATGAGTAAAACCTGTAACACTTTAAAATAATATTATAATAGATATCTGTTTTAGCTACCTATCATGATACAGATGAGAAAATGAAATCTCATGAAAATAGAAGGAAAGTGACAATTATTTGGGAGGAAACTTATGATACTGCTAGACTCTTTTTCATGGAATATTATTTTATTTCAAGATGATGTGAAAAGACTTAAAGAAGTGAATGCCCAATTTTCTAAGGTAATTTATAGCATCCAATGGTACTTTGTTGCCAAGTTATACTGAAGGTAGTGTTCATTGTTCTATTTTTCCTTATCAAAATATAATATTCTTTTATAACTGGAAATAATTTTATAAACAATGGATAAGGTTTAGGAAATATATCTTTTACATCATAGCTTCTGATGACTACTTAAAGAATCTATTCTGTTACATTTCTTTATTAATGACAAAAGTTACCTGATCTTAGGTGAAAATATGGATCAGAGCTGTACAACGGACTTTTATATTATACATATATTTCATATATTATATATAATACATATATTTTATATATAGATGAAATATATAACCCAACCCGGGTTCAATTCCTTCGCCCCTCTCGGAGATTCTGGCAAGCTACTGGGAGTATTTAGCCTGCACGGAAAAGCCTGGCAAGCTGCCAGAGACATATTAGATATGCCAAACACAGTTACAATAAGTCTCACAATGGAGACGTTACTGGGCCTGCTTGAGAAAATCTATGATCAACGGGAGGACAGTGACAGTAACAGTGACATATATTTCAACATTAACTGTGAAAGACAACCCTTATTTCATTTTATGGACAAATAAAGTTCCAAATATATTTCATGACAAATATTAAAAGAATCTACATTTGAACCAATTCAGAGCTAAGTGGCTCCAAATGTTTTTTATTCCTCCAATATGAGTTGATGGTAAGTGTCTGTACTTCAGAATTGTGATTTCAGAGTTGATAATAATTGAATTTGTCTCTACAACTTGCTAATTATGTCTTATATTTCAGATTTATATCAGAGTGCTTCTTGCCAGTATGCTTAATTCTCAGGCCAGATGTTATAGTAAAGGATGAAAACTATTAAAGGCAACTTCTTAAAAATCATTCTGTTCATTCCTGACTGGGCTGAAGTGATAGCACAGCAAGTAGGGCATTTGCCTTGCACGCAGCCAACATGGCCAACCCAAGTTCGATCCCGCCCTCCCCCCCCCCCCCCCGTCCCGCTAAAAGAGGCCGGCAAGCTACCGAGAGTATCTCACCCGCATGGCAGAGCCTGGCAAGCTACCTGTGACGTATTTGATATGCCAAACACAGTAACAACAAGTCTCACAATGGAGACGTTACTGGGCCCGCTCGAGCAAATCGATGGACAACGGGAGGACAGTGACAGTGACATTCCTGACTAAATTTCCCAGGAGATGCATACCAAACTGCAAAACTTTATGGAATCACCAGTCAGTCCCCACAACTGAAAATAGCAGCAACACCTTCACCGAACCACTACAGCCATGTCAACTCACTCTTTCACGAATATTTTCTGCAGAGACGCCAATCTGTGAATAATTTCAGGTACCTGGTGCCGAGGTTGAGAACTCTGCATTACTATTTTTTTCAGTCACAGTGGCAACCTCCCCCAGCCCCACATTCTCCCCAATATTTTGGCTCCATGCCAAGCTGCAGCCATGTGGACTCATTGGCCAAGACCATTGATCCTGAGTAACAGCACACCTGTTCGATCTTAGACAAGCACTTAACAATCCTGTGATCAGATATTACAATTTTCATAGAAATATATTCTCTGTATCAGTTGATTTTAATACTGAAGCTTTCACATCTAATCGATTTTAATTCCAGAATCACAACAAATTAAATGAGAAAAAAAACCACTCTGTTCAATAGGAAATTATTCTGTAAGAGTTGACCCTCAAAACAAAAGTAACAAATGTATACTTATGTACATATATACAAATGTATACTAAAAAAGCTTATGTGTCTTTAGTCCAAGTAATGTAAAAAAAACTAAAACATAAAAACAATGAAATAAAATCCTTAAATTCTTCCTTGAAAAAAAATTTAAGGCTAGTCCATTCTTTTATTTAACCTATGTTAACATTGCAATCTGTTTACTTCAAACACTTAAGTTGGATTTTAGTCGACAATTAAGTATTTTTAAAGACTACATACAAATATACCTTGTCATCAGGAATGCCAAAATCTGTGATGTTTTGTCATTAACTGGTGACTAAAGAATAAACTTAATTACACATTACCATTAATTAAATAAACTTAAAGAACGTTAATGACTAGTGATCTTGAGAGTGGTGACACAATAAAGTCTTATAAATTGTACACACCATGAAAAACAGAGCGGTTCAATTTGGTAAAAGTGAATCTTAAAATTGACTTGTATTCCTTATCAGGAATTTATATTGGTATCAATGATAATTTTTAACGTAACCTATCAATTTGACAATGGAATAAAAGTTGAATGCCACATTTCAAGTATGGGGATATTAGAGTAAATGCATTAAAGTAAAAAGAAAGGATTGTGATTCTAAGGGATATTAGTAGTTCAGCATCTGAAGTCTAATGCCTGTTTTTGAATAACCTGTTTTTATTCCTCAAAGCAAATTTAAGAATATTCAGGTTGTGTTTTTAGCCATTTCTCTGTTCATTTGGAGTTTTATTTTTGTGGCAAAACTATTTGTAAGCATTGTTAAACTCCTTTTTTAGCAAGTTTGTTTGGTTTCACGTCAATGATATGAATAATCCAGTTATTCACAGTGACTCATTTAAGTATATGGTAGAAAAAAGACATTTGCATTTTCTCTGCCAAACTAATAAGAATTATCTCTAAAGCTTCCAATACATTTTCATTAAATGTAAAGAGTGATATTGAATAATATTTGCTAAAAGTTTCTTCCTTTATTTCATAAAATTTGATATATAATTGAGCAATTATATTTAAAAATGAATGAACCTAAACAGAGAAATTTAAGAAATAGAATTCATTGGGCAGTATAGTTGGAAATAACCTCTACACAGTTTTGAACTCATTTCTGGACTCCAGAACTCATGGAGGCCCGTATGAATTTTTGCCCATGAAGGTTCTTTTTTGCAGCTGACCCAGCGTGATATCAGGACTCTGCCCTGACCTTTGTCCCCAGAGCCACATCTCTATGAATAGCAAGTGGAATCAGCTGAGTGAGGTCATTTGCAGATGCAACTGCTGGGGGAAAGCAAACAATATACATGCATGATTTATATATATATATGTGTGTGTGTCTATATGGCTAGAGTAATAGCACAGCAGGTAGGGTGTTTGCATATATATAGAATACAGCAGTGCACTGTAGCACTGTCCTCCCATTGTTCATCGATTTGCTCGAGCAGGCACCAGTAACGTCTCCATTGTGAAACTTGTTGTTTCTGTTTTGGGCATATCAAATACGCCACAGGGAGCTTGCCAGACTCTGCTGTGTGGGCGGGATACTCTTGGTAGCTTGCTGGGCTCTCCGAGAGGGATGGAGGAATCAAACCTGGGTCAGCCGGGTGCAAGGCAAATGCCCTACCAGCTGTACTATATTGCTCCAGCCCACATATGAATATATAAAATAAATATATAATTTAGAGTAACTTGTAGAAATGATATTTTCTCCTTAAATAATGCATATTTCAAGTGATCAGTATTGATTTCTATGTGAGTGATGTTTGCGTCTTTAAGTTCAGTGTAACTGGACTCTTTAAGTTCTTAGAGTCGGTGGATTACTCTTATTTCCATATAAATCTTCCCTGCTCTCTTTTGTGCATGTCAAGCTATCTGGTATCTACACATCACATTCTTTTTTTCTCTTTCCCTCACTTGTTTGGTTTTGGTGTCACATCTGGAATTATACAGAGATTTTTTTCCTGATTATGTTCAGTGATTGCTCTAGGCTGTACTTCAGGAAACATATGTAGTGTCAGAATTGAAATGGAGTTAGCAACATACAAGGCAAGTGTCATAACCCCTGTAATTTCTTTCCATTCCCACATTCTTTTTCTTATCTTTATTAGTAACAAGCCTCTTTCCTGCAGGAGAGTTTTTATTTTGATGTTTGTAAATCTCCCTACTCTCCAAAATCTAGCCTACTCCAAAAATTATTCCATGCTCAAATATAAGTGGTTTTATCCTTCCTAAGACATTATCCGGTTTTAAGATACATAAATGAATGCACTTTGGAGCTCATTATAACTATCACATTCTATTCTTAGATTTTTGATAAAATTATTTTGATTGTTGTAGTTCAACAGCATTTTTTTAAAAAGAAATCCTAGCTTGAAATTCCTCTGAACTCCAATTGTATTTTGATTTCACATCACCATATTGAAGAAAGAAATTAGGTTCACTTAATAAAAAATATGGTTGATAGGGCAATGAAAATATGTTACCTAGGTTCAGACCCTGGCATCACATATAGTTCTTTGAGCATTGCCAGGTATAAACCCTGTACACAGCCATTGTAATCCCAAAATAAAAGACATTTATAAACATTGAGACACTTTTTAACCTGTGTTATCTAATAAAAAACAAATCCAAATTAAAAAATAAATACAAATTAAAATAAATGAAATGAGTTCTTAATAGTTCTTATAGTATAATACACTGTGTTATCGCTCTAGTCCAAATTATGGTTAGTAATTGTATTGTTTGCTTTTAATGTTTTCTTATATGCTACAATTAACTGCATAGAGAATTCTAAAAACTTTCAGAATGATCCTTTATGACACCTATGTAAATGCCAAGATTTTTTCCAAACTCAAAATAATTTTTCTTTGTCATACCATATTTTATGCGTGATGAACATTAAAAAACTATTTATACTTTACATTAGCCTATAATTAATGAAAATCACTAGATCATACACATTGATTATGCCTAACAGAAATGTGCTTATTCTATAAGCATTTCCTAGTGCTCAGGACTATCCAAAAGTGAATAACTCCTGGATCAGGATTCATATTATGCAAAGTAGGTTATGTTATAATTCTCAAGGATTTACATTTGGAATGAATAGTAATAAACTGAAAATCTATGAAGAATTAGTGTTGATAAAACCGCTTGAAAGAAACAATTCACAGATCTTCAATCACCTTCATCCACTCCATCCACCTTGCTATCCTCAATAGATCATAGGAGACCTGGTGGACTCTTCTTAAAATGCCTGTACATTCACCATGATGGACCTGATAGTATTTGATGCCAGGCGGGGAATGCAAGAGGCTGTCAGGACTACCCACATTATAGTTGTGGGTAGTCCATGTGGTGAAAACAATAAAATTCAGGCCCTTTAGCGTGCTAAGTATTTTATCTCTCTCTCTCTCTCTCTCTCTCTCTCTATATATATATATATATATATACACACACATTTAAAAAGTATCCTTCAATCTAAGCTGTCCTTATAATTTTATTCACTTAATAATTGACATCCCATTACTTATCAATTTGCTTGAACGGGTGCCAATAATGTCTTCATTCATCCCTGTTGCGTGATAGTGTAGCCCAATGGTGTCTGCTCACTCCAGGAACATGAAAAGCCTCAAATTGATTGTACAAGGTCTTGACAAAGAAGTCTGACCATCTCGTAGGTGGGCAGCCATGCGATCTTTTGAAGTCCCATGGAATTCAGTCAGTAACGGCTCTAGTCTAGTAGTCATCTCCAAATCACATTACGTGTCCAGCCCATCTGATTTTCAACGCCCTGGCAGATGAGACAGCATCCCTGATTCTTGATCGTCGATGGAGGTCGGAACTCCGGGTTCTTTCTCTCACTTGAGTGAAGCACGATACTCAAAGCATAGCTCTTTCGATTCCTCTTTGGGAGACCCGAATAGCATTCTCATTCTGTTTTCATAGGGCCCCATGTCTCTGAGGCGTATGTTAATGCAGGAAGAACAGTGGAATCGAAGAGATGTTCCTGGAATCAGAGGTTCTTCGTCCTCTTAGCTATTTCTCTGATGCTCTTGAAGGCATTCCAAGCACCTCTCTTCCTCCTGTGAACCTCAAGTGCCAGGTCATTCATCATGTTGACTTCTCGACCTAGGAACACATAACTGTTGCATTTGGAGATGTTCGTTTCATTGGGAGTGAATGGAATATCAGGAATGAGTTCATTTCTCATAAACATTGTCTTCATGAGATTCAGCTTTAATCCAACCTTTCCACATTAACGGTCAAAGTCGGTCAGCATTTGTGCAGCTTGGCTAATGTTTGGTGTTATTAGAACGATGTCATCAGTGAAGTGGAGGTGGTGTAGTTGCCGACCGTCTATCTTCACTCCTATCCCTTTCCATTCCTGGATGACTCGAGTGAACAGCTTGTAGACAACAAACAACAGGCACATTGGGTGATAGTTTTAGAAAGATAATTTTATTAAAAATTATAATTTTCTGTTACTTAAACCACATTTCCTTCCTTACTATATATTATAGTAGGAATCTACTTTTATTATTGTACAAAATCATATTAATGCTCCAGTAATTTTATGACAGAACAGTTTTTGAATATGTTATATCACTTCAAAGTTTTTAATTTCCATTTATTTTTATTTTTTGGTTCAGGGTCCATATTTTGAACAGAGCTCAAGGTTCATTTCAAGTGATGTTCTGAGGACCCTATGCAGGGTCAGAGAATGAACCCAAATTATGGACATGCACTAAGCAAAGCACCTTAACCTCTGTTCTATTTCTCTGGGCCTACACTGCCCAGTTGTTAGTGACTGCTTACTCATCTAAATAACAATCTTTGAGGTAAGCTTTGTTAGTATTTTTTAAATAATTAAACTAACAAGATAAACCATCAAGAATCATATATTTGGGGCTGGAGCAATAGCACAGTGGGTAGGGCATTTGCCTTGCACGCGGCTGACCCGGGTTTGATTCCCAGCATCCCATATGTTTCCCTGAGCATCACCATGAGTGAGTCCTGAGTGCAAAGCCTGGAGCATTGCCGGGTGTGACCCAAAATGCAAAAAAAAAAAAAAAAGAAGAATCATATATTCACTAATAGAACTTCTATTTCATAACTACTTCTTTCTTAAGTAAACATTTTATTAAATATGAAGGTAGTTTATTAAATAGGAAATAGGACTAACATATTTGTATTGAACTTTGGACCACACAGTACTTTCATAGAATTGTAAATTATTTTATCCAAGATATCTCTGAAAGAATGGATCCCTGAAAGAACATGACATTTGTGGCTATTTAATTTATTCAATAAATTTAGTGACCTCTTAGATTTACTGTCTTAGTTATATTGCAATGAGGTAAAACAATAATACTATAACGCTTATCTAATAGTGGAAAGCAGTAAGGCAATAGATTGCAGATATTTCCCTCAGGAAAATTTATAATGAAGGTAAAGTACAAAGTGTCAATCACTGTTTATAGCCTGAGATTATACATAATTTGAAAGCCAAGAAGTTCACCTGTGATGCCTTCTCTTGGATACCGATAGGAAATTTGAGATTCTGAGTTCAGAAACAAAAGACAACTTCTTGCCCACAGCAATAACAACACCAAGTATCAATATTGCACCATTTTCTCAATTCCCAATTTCTGCAGGGCAATGTAAAGAGGATGATGTGACACCTGTATACACAATGTCACTTGTATACACTGCACAAAGTTTTAAGGCAATGAAGTACTTTATAATAAGCAGTACGTTTTATTTACCTTTTCCATAGAGTGAAACATAGTGTACTGAACATATTCTTAAAATATTTTAAATGGTTTTAAACACTTATTCTTTTTTTTCTTTTTTGGTTTTGAGACCACACCTGGAAGTACTCAAGGCTTACTCATGGTTCTGTGCTCAAGGCTCACTCCTGGTGGCACTTAGGAGACCATATGTGGTACAAGGTATTAAAGTTGTGTTGGCCATGTGCAATGAAAGCACCCTGCCTACTATACTATCTCTCTGGCTCAACTTATTTCTTAATGAGTTAATATACACACAAATTATATATATATATATATATATATATATATAAAACATAGAGAGAGAGAGACCTAAAGAGAGATAATAACATTCTTGTCTGTTTACTAAACAAATATCCTTGATAAAATAATCCAGGATCAAAAAATTCAATTTTATGATATGTAGTAGATTAAATTTGTAAGGTACTGTAGCAGAAAAGAGAAAACCATGTAGAGAAAGGGTTCTAGAAACATCCAGATAAGTCTTCTCTTAGCCTTTTGCTGAGTACTAAATTTTAAATGAAGAGATACCACAAGATCTTTAGAAGAGCAATTTTCAGGTGGAAAAAACGTGTCTGAGAAAAAGAACATCTACTAAGGAATTATGTAATCATAAAAGGAGTACTTCAGTTCTGAGCATTTTATAAGAGCCCTCCAATCTCCTGTACTCATTTAATATCGCTAACTGTAGGTCGCCCGTTCCATTTCAGTGTAAGCCTTAAGAAAAGAGATTTTTGCCAAAACACAGGTACTCGAGTTAAAGAGAAATCACACCAGACACTTGTTCAGAAATGGTAAGATAGATTTTATTTTAACTACTGCATTGGGGAAAGAAAGGTCACTATAAAATTGAACCTGGATCTTCTCAAACAAAAAGTGTGTTTTTACATGCTAGAGAAGAAAAATGCTAGTGTGTTAGTGAGTGTGATTAGGTTACCAGTGTCTATTGACGCATCTTTATTAAAGAGGTTGTTATATTCCAACAGGGAAAGAAATAAAATGATAGAAAATATCTTTTTCCTGATATTTACATGCCAGAGGGATAATTCCCAGGTCTATTATGAAAGTTATTCTTGGGGCCTGAGAAAGGACGGAGCGTGAGGTGCTTGCCTTTATTTTTTTTTCCTTCTTTTTTTCATTTTGGGTCACACCTGGCGATGCACAGGGGTTACTCCTGGCTCTGCCCTCAGGAGTTACACTGGCGGTGCTCAGGGAACCATATGGGATGCTGGGAATCGAACCCGAGTCAGCCGCGTGCAAGGCAAATGCCCTCCCTACTGTGCTATCGCTCTAGCCCCGGCACTTGC
Source organism: Sorex fumeus (assembly GCF_029834395.1). Lineage (NCBI taxonomy): Eukaryota > Metazoa > Chordata > Mammalia > Eulipotyphla > Soricidae > Sorex > Sorex fumeus. The sequence goes on from NW_026606077.1 coordinate 2,326,632, forward strand.
CTTTCAAGTGGCTGATTTAAGTTTGATCCCTTAGCCCCCAAGTGGTCCCCTGAGTCCACTATGAGTAATCCCTGAATACAGGGGTAAGTCCTGAACACCAACAGGTGTGACCCATAAATCAAAATGGTGGGGGTGGTGGTGGTGGGGGAAGTCACTCTTGTACAACTAACTAAAAGCTAGGAGAAAATGTATTTCCCAAAGATCAGAGAACTAACTTTCAATATATTTCCTAAAAGAATAAGAAAATAGGGGCCAAGGAGTAAATCTAAAAGGAAAATACCTTCTATTTTATTAAGCTGAGGGGAATGTTGAAGTTGTCTTGATATCTTGCAGGAGCACCACAATATACGTACATCTCCCAGAGTACGGTGAGAGAACAAAAAACTAACTGTTTTCCAAATCTCAAGTCTCCTAACACTACCTCAAATCTCTATTTCTATCACATACCTAAGGCTGCCCTACCAACCTGGAATGAACTCAAAAGCCTCTTTCGTCTCTATTTATTTCCATCCTCTGAAATCTAAAAATTTCCATTATCCTTCCGAAATAACCAAATTTCCCTCAAACAATACAAACATGAACAATAAGTAGGAAGAAACTGGATTTTTTTAACCTGGTAACTTCTGCTTTGAAATCTGTAGCACAAAAGCATCTGAAGAGAGATCATTCTGTCATTTATATCTTTTTAAGGTTTTTTAATGATAGAGAATTAAAAATAATCTCAACTATAGTAAGAACAAAATATAAGCCAATATCTCCGTTAAACTGCTATGTTTAGTAAGTATCCTCCAAAATTAAACCAAATATATTATTATTATTATTATTATTAATTATTATAGAGTCTCCTGACCCCGCGCCCAGCTGTCCTCGCCAGGGGCCCTTGGAGGGGAGCGGGCTGAGTTTCCCTCCACGCCCCGACCAGGGCTCCAGCAGTTGAAGACCTCCAGGACCAGCCACCACCATGCTGAGATCACTCTCCACACACATGAAGGTACCGGCAGAGGAACAAAGGCATGCGGGTCCCGGGGCTGAGAGCTCCAAGCCTACTCGGATCGGGGCTGAGCATCCTCCACCCAGATCCTCCAAATTCCAGTAGGCGGAGGTCACACCTACCAACTGGCCCCCTGGCACCGTGTAATCCCATCAACAGCCAAGACTCAGAGACTATAAAACCCAGCTCCCTCATTCCTACTTTGACAAACTGGCAGGCTACCGAATGTAACCTGCCCACACGGCAGAGTCTGGAAAACTCCCTGTGGTGTATCCAATATGCCAAATACCAGTAACAATGATGGGTATCATTCTCCTAACCCTGAAAGAGCCTTAAATATGACACTCTTTTAAAAAATCTCAGGGCTAGGACGAAGGAGATGTTACTGGGTCCTGCTCGAGGCAACCGACGAACAACAGGATGGTCGTGATCGTGATTAATATTATTATTATTATTATTATTATTTGATTTTTGAATCACAACCAGCAATGCTCAGGGGGTACTCCTGACTCTGCACTCAGGAATTACTCCTGACAGTGCTTGGGGGACCAAATGGGATTGGGGGATTGAACTCAGGTCGGCCACATGCAAAGCAAATACCCTATCTGCTGTACTATCACTAAACCAAATATATTTTATAATCAAGCTTTATATATTTTAAAATACTTTTCTGTTTTTGGTTTATGCTCCATATCCAGTTGTGCTCAGAGCTAACTCTTGTCATTGTTAAGGGGAGTGGTGTGGGGAGAAAAACAAGTCAGCGTTGTGTAAGACAAATGCCTTACCTGTTCTATTAATCTCTCTAGTCTTGTTTTTCTCCCCAACTCACTACATGTTATGGTGTAGACAAAAGCTCGAAAAATATAATAGTGACCCAAAATTTAATTTAGATACAGTAACTTCAAAAAGTTTCAGGTATACATAGTCCAATATAAACACTTACCTCTAGAATATAAACATCCCTCCACCAATATCTCACGGTCTTCTCCCCAAAGCCATCTCACACACTCCACTTCTCTGACAAAATTAGTTCTATAGGGTCTGTTTTCTTTGACCTGGGTTGTTCCCTGACTATTCATTTTTATATTCCATGTGTGAGAGAGATCATTTTGAATTTGTACTTCTTGTTCAAACTGTTTTTTCTCAGCATACTATCCTCTACTTCCATTCACACTGCAGAAAATTTCAATTCATCTTTTACTATATCAAGTGGTATGCCATTCTGTATATATCACAACTTCCTTATCCTAGAATCTATGACAATCCATTGCACACAGTTACATGCTTAGCTTTCTCAAGCATTATTAAATAGTTGAAGAAGTGAAATCAAAAGGGAAAAGCAATATCTATTCCTGAAAATTTTTAGATTCCTGAATTAACATGCCTACATAAGAGACGCAGAAGGATTTTTTGTTGAAAAGAGATTCACCCATGCATGAGAGTCACTTTTAAAGATGGATGAAATATCCAATTACTAAATATTTGATGTCTTTATTATTTAAAATAATTAACATAAACCTTGGATAACCAATTCACAAATTTGTAAAATGAACAACCTCTATCTAACTAACCAAAATACAAAGTAGCCGTTATAAATTAGAAAGTAATCCTAGGATGTAAATTATTATATTCCAACTCAAGATAATTTGCCATAAAGTACAGAATAATTTTAAAGATTCTCTTGAATTCAGAAGAATGTTCCAAACAGCAGAAATAGGTAAAATGAAGGCGACTGATGTATGCTTTACATGCTATATTTCATACAATGATTTCATTTCTTTCTTGATCACATACAAATATATAACCAAAATTTCTAATAATACAGATGATACAGGCATGGCATTTGTTACTATTGGTGCTGATAAATGCCTTAAAAATTGATCTTAATCCACACGATTGATATAAAGGTTAAATTCACATATAAAGAGAAAATTATACAAAAAGTATCAAAAAAGTATCAAAAATCAACATGCTCTCTTTAGAGTTAAATTTCCAGGAAAAAAAAAAACAAAAAATGTATGAACCAAATAAAAAGTTAATTCACTTAAATACAGCTCGAAGTATAGGAACATAGTACATTGAAGAATAGACTATAAATTATCTACTTAAAGTCTATAACAGTCAAAAGTTATCTTAACACACATTTATAAAATCATATTTATATGTATAATCAAAATTTGTATGTGGTAGTGATATCTCACTGTCACAAATTCTTTTTTGCTAGAAAGTAAATAAAACTTTACTGCTTTACATCTTGTGTCATTCAGTGAGTGAGTACGCAAGTTAAAATAACCTTCAGTATAAGTTTTTCAATTGTTCATGGGAAAAAACAAAGTAAGCAGAGAATTATTTCTATTTTAATTTCATCATAATTACTTACATGTGCAAATACATAGAAAAAGTTTAGTCACACAGTTAGGCAGCTAATTGTGTTGAAAATACAATTGCATGCTCACAAAGATAATCATGCCCCTATGAAGTAAACTTCTATTTAAGCTCTATTTTTAGGTCCTTATGAATTTCAGCCACCTCTGGAAGCTTGGAAAAAAGTGCTAAAATTCAACCATCTAACATGAACTAGAATTTAGTTCAAATCCATAAAACTAAATGTGATTGAAAATAAAGCTAAGAAATTAAAAGTTTGATAGCTAGCAACTGTTAGCATGACAAACATAAATGCTCCCACAACCATTTTCCTATGTACACAGTGAATAATTATGTTACATAAGGAACTGATGTTCTTCTCAGTAGGAAAAGTCATTTACAGCAAACCCTAAACTTGATACAAAAATTTTCTTTCCATGTTCATTCTTTTGTGAAAACAACCAACAATATTTTTGCACCTTTTTTTCATCTTATATTCATAATAAAATAGATAAAGCATCAAGAAACTAAAGAATTTAAATATGCCCTTAGGAAGGAAAAATATCTCCACCCATTGGACATATTTCTAAACTTTTCTAACTCAAATTATAGAATCCATTTATTATGAAATTTTACCTTGAAACAGGGCTGCAGCTATAGCCCAGCTGGTAGGCGTTTGCCTTGCACATGGCCGACCCGACCAACCCAGGTTCGATTCCTCTGCCCCTCTCTGAGAGTCCGGCAAGCTACGGAGAGTATCTCGCCGGCACAACAAAGGCTGGCAAGCTCCCTGTGATGTATTAGATATGCCAAATACAGTAACAAGTGACACAATGGAGACATTACTGGGCCCACTCGAGCAAATCAATGAACAACGGGAGAACAGTGACAGTGACCTTGAAAAGAAAATTTTCTCCAATCTTACCAAACCCTTTAAAAGTGTATCTCTTAAGACAATGTACTGAATTAAAAATTTCAATGTGTACTGATCTCTAGAACAACAAGAGAAAATTGAGACCAATTTTTGGATATAAATTAGCTGGAAAATTCATCACAAAACTTGCTATACTTTATATGTTTATGTACAAATTCGTAGATGACTTTTTTTCATTTTCTGATATCTTGCACTATAAATTATCTATAAAGAGTTTGATATTTATTTATATTTTACAATTTTGCCTCTGTCATTCTGGTTTGTATTCTAAGTTTGTTTCATTTTATTTATTTTTTTATTTGGGGCTATATCTGGCTGTTAAGATCTTATTTCTAACACGGTGCTCAAGGATTACTCCTTGAAATGCCCAGGAGACAATATGTTGTGCTAGAAATAAAACTGAGGTGAAAAATTTCAAATACAATTTTTATAATGATACATCATTTTTGTTAGTGAAAGATCGTATTTGTTTTCTCAGAAAAAATATTTTAAAATTACAGAAGAAAAGGGAATGCTTATATTCTTTACCAATTTCTGATTACATAAAATGAAACCTACATCTATAGATATCTTATAACTACCCACAATAACCTTATTACATAAAACATTTTGTTACACTGATTGATTGCTTAAGCAATTTTCAGATTTCAAAAATTTTTCCCTTCCAATTAATAATATGCTAAAATTTTGGAGTACTAGTTTAAAACCATTCACAGTTTGAATAATACTAAGTAAATAGGATCTGATTAATTGAGCTGAAAAATGCCCCAATATCTCTTAGAGCATTTCTCAAAGTGTGTTCCAGGATTCCTGAGAATTAATCAAATGATCTACAAAAGCATACTATTTTCATAATAATACTAAGACATTATTTGCTTTTTTAATTTTCTGATGTGTTAAAGCATACATTTACCCCCAGAGTACACTTGAAGGAATAATGCAGATAAAAAGAAGTAGAAAATGAATACAAAAGCTGGAATAAAAATCTGGTTATTTTCTATTGAGTCCAATATTTATAATTTGCAAAAATGTAAACCAAAATAATCTTACATTCTAAACTGTTTTCCTAAAATGTGTTTATTTTTCATAAAAATTCTGTCTTCTAATGGGTTTATCATGGTTATTTAAAAATATACACACTTTTAAAATTCTCAGTTCTGATTCTTAATACAACAAATATCCGTAAAAATCACAAATTCTATGAAGCATTCAATATTATTTTTAAACTTAAAAATGGATCCTACAATAGTAGAATTGTATAAAAAAAAAACCTTCAACCCCATCAAAAAATGGGGAGAAGAAATGAACAGGAGCTTTCTCAAAAAAGAAATATGAATGGCAAAAAGGCACATGGAAAAATGCTCCACATCGATAATCATCAGGGATATGCAAATCAAAACAACAATGAGATATCATCTCACACCACAGAAACTGGCACACATCAAAAAGAACAAGAATAAATAGAGCTGGTGCAGATGTAAGAAAAAAGGGACTCTCAATGTTGGTGGGAATGCTGACTGGTCCAGACTTTTTGGAAAACAATATGAGAATTCCTTCAAAAACTAGAAATTAGGCTTCCATATGACCTCAGAAAACCACTTCTGGGAATATATCCCGAGGGTGCAAAAGGGCACAGTAGAAATGACATCTGTGCCCGTATGTTCATTGCAGCACTGTTCACAATAGCCAGAATCTGGAATTAACCCGAGTGTTCAAGAATAGACAACTAGTTAAAGAAACGTTGGTCTTCTACACAATGGAATACTATACAGCAGTTAGGACAGATGGATTCATGAAATATGCAGATAAGCGGATGGTCATTGAGAGTATCATGCTGAGTGAAATGCATCAGAAAGAGAGGGACAGACATAAAATAACTGAAATCAATTGTGAAATATAAAATAACATAATAAGAGACTGACACCCAAAGGATGGTGGAGACAGGTCAGGAAAATCACTCCATTGTTGGTAGACTGCCTCATGAGCTAGGGTAGATGGCAACTGGAATAGAGAAGGGCTCACTAAGTCAATGAAGTTTGGAGGGATCGATCAGTATGGGAGATGTGTGCTGAAAGTAGATAACGGACAAAACGTGGTAGCCTCTCAGTATCTGTGTTGCAAACCATAATGCCCAGAAGTAGAGAGCAAGTATGAGGAAATTGTCTGCCAGAGAGGGGGCAATACAGGGGACATTGGTGGTTGAAACTGCACTAGTGTTTGATCATTGTATGACTTAAACTCAAATATGAAAGCTTGTAACTGTATATAACGATGATCCAATAAAAAATAAATGAATGGGTCCTGAGAACAAATGTTTAACAGTCAGGACTATTAATATTTCTTGAACCTGAACGCTATTCAGGTCTCCCAAAGAAGAATTGAAAGAGCTATGCTTGGAATATCATGTTTCACTCAAATAAGAGAAAGAATCCGGAGTTCCAACATCCATCGACGATCAAGAATCAGGGACGCTGTCTTGTTTGCCAAGGTGTTACGTAATGAGATTCAAAGACGACCGCTGGACTAGAGCTGTTACTGACTGGATCCCATGGGATGTCAAATGACCGCGTGGCTGCCCACCTACCTGATGGTCAGACTTCTTCATCAAGATCATGAATGATCGGTTTGAGGCTCTTCATGTTCCCAGAGTGAACAGACGCCATTGGGCTACACTAGCACGCGACAGGGACAAATGGAGACGTTACTGGCGCCTGCTTGAGCAAATCGATGATTAACAGGAAGTTAAGTGATTAAGTGATTAATATTTCTTAAAACAAACAAAATGATATACTTATTGGGGCTAGAGCGATAGCACAGTGGATCAGGCATTTGCCTTACATGCAGCCGACCTGGGTTCAGTTCAGTTCCCAGTATCCCATATGGTCCCCCTGAGCAGCAACAGGAGTGATTTTTGAGTGCATGAGTCAGGAGTAACCCCTGTACATTGCCAGATGTGACCCAAATTGCAAAACAAAAGGTATACTTATTAACAAGATAGTAGCTACCATTTAGTGATTTTTTTTCCAAATTTATCATGATTTTTGAACAAAAGAGGTAGATATAAATTTAATTCCATATAGATTATGTATTATTTTAGTTTAGTTTTGGGGTCTTACACAGAAAGGCACAGGGGCTACCACCAGCTCTGTGGTCAGAAATTACTATTGGCGGTACTCAGGGGACCATACAGAATGCCAGGGAAGAATCTAAGTCATCTGCAGGCAAAGCAAGTGCCCTACCTGATGTACTATCACTCCAGCCCCTTCTATATAGTGTTATAAATCAGGGATTTTTTTTGTTCTCTTTTTAAGAAAAAATTCTACTGGTCATTGTGATCAGGAAGTTCACAGAAAGGCATAGGAAGAAAAATATTAGATTTTTGTACCCTATCTGACTAAATATGAATTTAAAGTTCTAAATCACATACCAATTTTAAAATACAGTCAAAAAGTCACCTTGTTTGTGCATATGAAAATATTATCAATATCGTAAATTATTAGGACTGTGCAATGAAAACCACAGAGATTGTCACTCATGCTTACTAGAATACCCATAGAACTTTATATTGTGGTTGGACATGTAAACGGGTGTAGCTTCTGTGGAAAGAAATGTATTGCAAGTAGATCTTCATAAAAGTTGAAATAACATTTAACTATTCCATTCATAGGTACATAGCTAAGATAAATGCAATATATAACCATGCAAATATTTTTATGTAAAATAAGGCAGTATAAGTTAAAGGTAAAGGCCCTCCCGTTGATCGTCGATTTGCTCGAGCGGGCCCAGTAACGTCTCCATTGGAGACTTTGTTGTTACTGTGTCTGGCATATCGAATACTCTCGGTAGCTTGCCGGGCTCTCCGAGAGGGGCAGAGGAATCGAACTCGGGTCGGCCATGTTGGCTGCTTGTAAGGCGAACGCCCTACCTATAACTAAAGGTAGAAACAACGTCAAAGAATTATCAACTTATGAATGTATAAATGAAATATGGTTTATCCCAGAATAATCAGGGCTATTACTCAACTATACAAAAATAAAGTTATGATAGTTGCTACAACATGGACAGATCTCAATATTATATCACTGTCACTGTCCTCCCGTTGCTCATCAATTTGCTCGAGCAGGCCCAGTAACATTGTGAGACTTGTTACTATGTTTGGCATATCGAATACGTCACGGGGAGCTTGCCAAGCTTTGTTGTGTGGGCGAGAAACTCTCGGTAGCTTGCCGGGCTCTCCAAGAGGGGCGGAGGAATCGAACTTGGGTCGGCCATGTTGGCTGCATGCAAGGCAAACACCCTACTGCTGTGCTATTGCTCCAGCCCCAATATTATATAATAAAGTGAAACCAGTCAGGCAGAATAGAATACACAGCACATGATTTCAGTCATATAAAATGTCTTGGAAACGTGAATTTAAAGAAACAACAAAGAAAATAATAGGTAAGTATTTAGGGCTCAAGTCAGAAAAATAACAAAACTGGTATGAGGGCTTTCACTATGTTCAACAAGTTTTAGTTATTCCCTAAAATGATTCACATTTATAGTTTTGCCAATTTGCAAACGTACGATCACTGAATTGTATGTTATAACTAGTGGGGTTTATGAGATATAAAATATGCCTCAACTAAATTATTATATTAAAGTATGAAGTATAATGCAATAATTAAATGAGTATCACCAATGAGACTGTGATAAAGAAAGTATATTGTAAAAGTAGTTCATGTTGAAATCAAAATAATATTATACACATTAAGCATTTGAGTAGCGCACACAGGAAAGCATCGTATTTCTTGGGCTATGGGTTCCCAGGGAACAATAGAAGACTGCAATGTGCCATGGATAAAACCCAGGTTGGGCAAACTTAAGTATATGCCTAGTAGATACATAATACGTATTTTAAATGTTCTGTAATACAAAATTATTAACGGTCACTTTTGGAGTTCTGGAAATTTAGTTGACTTATTATTTTCCTATCTAAATATTTTTCTGAAGGGATAACCAGATTTCTAAAATTAGCATGAATTATTTCATAATAAAATGTTTTCACTTATAAGTTTAATGATGCATTTCTCAAATCTCATTGAATTCAACTTCAAAACTTAATGTAATAACAATTTAAGTTTATTTTCTATATTTAAAATCGATTTGATAAGGGATGGATATTTAATCATGAAACCCAAGCACAAAAAATTGTGAGTCTGTAACTGTACCTCATGGTATCTCACTAATAAAAACAAAAAAGTTTTAAAAAAAATAAAATAAAATCTATTTGAGAAAACAGTAATCTAAGATAATACTGTAGCACTGTCCTCCTGTTTTTCATCGATTTTCAAGTGGGCACCAGTAACATCTCACAACAAATTGTGAGACTTGTTGTTACTGTTTTTGGCATATTGAATACCTCACGGGTAGCTTGACAGGCTTTGCTATGCAGGCGAGATACTCTCGGTAGCTTGCCGGGCTCTCTGAGAGTAGTGGAGGAATCAAATCTGGGTCGGCAATATCGGCCGCGTGCAAGGCAAAAGCCTTACCCGCTGTGCTACATAAACAAAAAAATTCTGGGAGTTTAACAAGAGAACCAAGTCCTCTTAGTTATTTGCCTATAGATGAAAATCTTAAGGAAGTCAGTACTAGGCATTTTTCATTTTTCTGAATTATGTAAGCAACATTAAAAATTAGTGGCATTTTTGGTAAGGAGTATCTTCACACCTAACTTGACCAAAGTGCCTTCAACTACTAGAAAGTTGAAGAAGTCATTGTGACAGTTTCTTAAAGATGTTTGATAATACCTTATTTTGTATGATAAGCATCCCCTAATAGAATTTAGTGCAACATAACAGTTGAAATAATGAGATTTTTTAATCAAATGACTTGGTTCTCTGCCCTGAGGTATTTGCCTTTAATAATATTTATTATCTCCTCTACAGAAGATATAATATTGACTATTATCTCATCTATAAAAGATATACTATTGACTATTATCTATCTATAAAAGATAACTATTGGCATCTACCTTTACTAACAAAACATGATTGTCACCCATTGCCTCTTTTGCAAACCACAACACCCAATAAGAGAGAACAAAAGGGAATGTCCTGCCACAGAGGCAGGGTGGGATGGGGGGGATGGGGGGGTGGAAGGGATACTGGGATCCCTGGTGGTGGGAAATGGGCACTGGTGGAGGGATGGGCATTTGATCATTGTGTAATTGAAACCCAAGCACAAAAAATTGTAAGTCTACAACTGTACCTCATATGTCTCACTAAAAAAAATAAATAAAATTTTAAAAATTAAATTAAATTAAGTGACTAAGCATAAAAAAATATCAACTGTTGGTAACCTCAGGTAAAAAGTGTTCTTACTCAGTTCTGTAACTTGGTATCTCCCTTTTTAAAGTATTATGCTGAGTTTCTTTTATTAAACTCATCCACCAACTGCCCCGACGCCGTGTAATCCCATCAACAGCCAAGAGCCAGAGACTATAAAACCCAGCTTCCAGAAGTGCGGCCGCATTTGCAGCCACACAACATGGAGAACCTGGCAGGGCTACCAAAAGTATCCTGCCCACATGGCAGAGTCTGGCAAACTCCTCATGGCATATTCAATATGCCAAAACCCAGTAACAATGATGGGTCTCATTCTCCTGACCGTGAAAGAGCCTCGAATGTGGCACTTTCTAAAATCTCAGGGCTAGGAAGAAGGAGACGTTACTCGTGCCTGCTCGAGGCAATTGATGAACAACAGGATGACAGTGATTCAGTGATACAGTGAAACTTATCCTTTGGGGATACTGTAAAGATCGGACAGGTGTAAGGCATTTACCTTGCACATAACCAACCCTGGTTTGATCCCTAGAACCTTATATTCTCAGAACACCTGAGAAGAAAGCCAAGAGTAAGCCCAAAACAAATCCACATATGGTGCAAAATATTAGCAGAAGAAGTGGTAGTAATAGTAATAATCATAATAATTACACACTGGTCCTTGGCCAGAATAATCTTGTTGGAATTCCATGAAACTCATCCTTGAAACAGAGTCCAAGGAAGGAGGCCTTGCAAACTTCTCTTATGCTACTTGCTCATTTGACTTCATAATTAGTATTACATACATCAAAAAGTTTACATACAGCATAAATTTGTACATATCTACTGCACATTTATAATAAAGAACATTGTGGTCTTGGTTGACATTATTTGCTTTCATAACTGTCAAAAATCATTTGTCACTCTATGTTCAAAAAAACTCAACTTCAATTGCTTGGATGGTATTCTTGACATAATGTGAGCTGATACATCCGTTTCTCCAAATAATTATATACCTTCACAAATATCTTTAACATTCAAAATGTCACATTCAACTCTGCTACAGGATTTACCTACTGGAGCTAACAATGTCACTTTATATTCTATTTTTTCCATTGCAGTTGATTATTCAAGATAGCAGTTAAAGATAAATTGGGATTCATAGAAGCAGAAATGCAATCGAACATAAATTCTTTAGGTTATTATTCCAGAATACTAAAATAAAACCCTCTATGCTCTAATTTTATGGATGTTAAAATTATTTGTAATTGTATGCTCCACTGTATATGACATTAAATATGTTTAAAAAGTCCCTATATGTGTTTAACATACATTTATATTATTACATTCCATAAATATCACATATATAACTACTAACTACATAACAGATATTAAATAATTTCAGTTATTATGTTATTAACACATGGAAGAATATTGCCTATAAAGTCTTTAAATAATATTATATAAAGGTCAGTTTTCAAGATAGTGGTATAAGGAGAGCTTGCACTTATCTCTTTTCTCACAATCAGGCAAATTTACACCAAATTGTGAATTAATCTATAGAAGAGTGCTGAAACCTGGAGGAATTGAGTTCTTACCTTAAAGGATAAAAAGGCATCATTAGAGTACTGAAACCTGGAAAAATTGAGTTTTTGCTTTAAAGGATAAAAAGGCATCATCACTCAGGTCATCAGAGAAATGGCTATCCTTCTAAGAAGAAATTCCACCATTGTGGAAATAAAATTGCAATGGGAATTTAAGGCAGAATTTTCCCCAGAACCACCACAACAGTTGAAGTGGTGGAACTGGATGGTGGGGCTTGTACCCTCCTGACACATCAACCGTCCAATTTAGGATAGAAAAGACAATCCTTGCACTTTTGGCATTAAAATTCTTAGGGAAATGAGCGCAGGAGAGCCAAGCAAAATGTAGAGAATAAGAGCGCATTTGATAAGCACGCAAACCCCTTCTCTTTTCTAAGATTCCAAATGTGGCTCTGGTGAAACAGCTCCAGGGCCACAGATGAATATGCAGAACCATATCCATATTTTTGACCTGAAAACGAAACAATTAGAAGATAAAATGGACTCAGAGTTGCTGACAGTCACCATCTTGGCAACCTTGAAAATCTTGCTGATGGCAGTGGGACGGGCAAAGGTTGGGAACCATTTTAAAAATCATTAATGAAACTATAAAACCCTGAGGTCTACACAACATTGAGATCCTACCTCAAACCTTTGAGAAGCACCTATGTTAAAGGAAAGCCAAAAAATAGTACTGATGTGGGTGTGAAATAAAAACAATCCTTTTAACACTGTTGGTGGGCATATAAACTGGTTTAGCCTTCATGGAAAACAGCATGGGGGATGTCTCAAAAACTACGGCTAATTAACCATATTATCTAGAAAGATCTTTCTTAGAAAAATATCAAAAAACTATGTAGACACATCTGAAATGACGCATGCAACTTATATTCGTCGTTGTCACATCTGTTTACAATAGTTGAGGGTATACAAACAACCCAGTATTCTACCTATGGGTTAATGGATAAGGATAAAGATGCTAGTACACATATACCAAGGAAATGCTATTCATTAATTGAAAAAAAAAGACCGTGACAGCAAGGATAAAACTAAAGGGGATGATGCTAGGTAAATAAGTCAATAAAAAAAATCATATGCTGGACAATCTCACTCATTTGTGGAACAGAAATTACCAGGGGTTGAAGGAAGAGAGGGCGTAAGGAGTGAAGATACATCATTAATTGGATTTTAAGTGAGGAATATTGATATTTTAGTGATGGATGTGCTAAGATATCAAATATTTGAAATATGGAGGTATAGCTAAAACATAGACAGTGTTATAAACCTGCATTACCTCAGGGAGGTGGGCTGGAAAGTACTCTTTGCTAAGAAATTAAAGTATATTATTTTAAGTTTTATAGTAATCCAGAACCAGCCACCACCATGCTGAGACCACTCTCCACACGCATGAAGGTACTGGCAGAGGAACAAAGGCATGTGGGTCCCAGGGCTGAGATCTCCAAGCCTACTCGGATTGGAGTCGAGCATCCTCCACCCAGATCCTCCAAATTCCAGTAGGCGGGGGTCACACCCACCAACTGGCCCCCAGGCACCGTGTAATCCCATCAACGGCCAAGACTCAGAGACTATAAAACCCAGCTCCCGGAAGAGAACAGCACAGAGTCTCCTGCCCCCGCGCCTGGCTGTCCTTGCCGGGGCTCCTTGGAGGGGAGCGGGTTGAGTTTTCCTCCCCGCCCCGACATCTCATTATCTCATTCCTACTTTGGCCAAACTGGCAGGCTACCGAATGTAACCTGCCCACAAGGCAGAGTCTGGCAAACTCCTCGTGGCATACCCAATACACCAAATACCAGTAACAATGTTGGGTCTCATTCTCCTAACTCTGAAAGAGCCTTGAATTTGGCACTTTTTAAAAAATCTCAGGGCTAGGACGAAGGAGACGTTACTGGGGCCTGCTCGAGGCATTTGACGAATAACAGGATGGTTGTGAGTAATCTTAAATGATATAAACCACTTTTTAATAAGACAGGATAAGAAAAAGTGGTAAAGCGATATTCATTTTTAATGCTACCTAGACATGGGCTAAAATTTGAATATAGGTCTGCAAACTTATTCTTTAGGATTGTTACAAAAAAAAATCCTGATGCATTCTCTACAACTTACTTTTTAATGGACTATTAGAGCTAATGCAAACTGAAACTAATTTAGGGACTGTAACTTTGTCACAGAAATGGACTCAAAGTGCTTTTACAATGGCCAAGCAGAGAAACATTAAATGCCATGGAGAATGATTCTCCCAGAGACCTGCCTGTATCCATGGTGATTATCAGAAATATTTTTTCTGAAATTAACATATTTATGTTAAGTGAAAGGAAAACAATGCAAGATGGCAAAATTTGTCTCCTCTTTCAAACTATAAACACCTCTATAACTATTAAATTACTTAGGCCCTCATTAAAGTCAATTATGAGTAGTCATACCTGCACACATTCTAAAAATTCACTAAATGAAAATAAAGTCTTCTAGTTGCCATATTACAACTTGAGATAATACGGAAGTTAAAGAATAAATCTGGCAAACAAAGTTGATAGCATCTGGTGTCAAAGGCTACTTAGACTAAACTCATTTCAGATTACAACATCAGCAAAATTAAGCTATTAAAACTACAAGCAAAAGAGTTCTAAGAATAAATAGGACTAATTGGGTACTCAGATGCCTCCTAGGCTCTATGCTTAAGTGTGTGTCTCATCAGTACTTATTACTAAAGTTGGCAGAAATAATGAACATAGAAAATTATACTTCTAGATTACTCTTTATGATAGTGTTTGTGGTCATCCTCCTAATTTTACCAGAAAATAAAATCTACAGAAATAGATGCAAATGCACAGTCATTAAAGTGCATTGTCACTTTTACCTGTCACACTCATTCTTGCAACAATGCATGATTAAATAATCATAATAAAATTATAAGAGAAGACTATCCGTATTAATTGAATGGGGTGACTTCATGGGAGTAAAATAACATTGCTTTTACGCAAACAATTAGAAGTATTTTGAGGGGAAACTGAATATGACTAGTTAGTGATAATCAAAAAGAAGACTGAGTCCCATCACTGATATTTCTCTGAAGGTAAAATAGGTATCAATGGAGTAAAAAGTCTTCAGAAACCATAGAAAGGAGGATAAACAGACTTCTATCACCCTTAAAAAGATGGCATCATATCTGTCACTGTCACTGCACTCCCGTTGTTCATCGATATTCTTGAGTGGACCCAGTAACGTCTCCATCGTGAGACTCTGTTGTGACTGTGTTTGTCATATCGAATACGTCACAGGGAGCTTGCCAGGCTTTGCCGTGCGGGCGAGATACTCTCGGTAGCTTGCCGGCCTCTCCGAGAGGGGTGAAGGAGTCAAACCTGGGTCGGCTGCATGCAAGGCAAATGCCCTATCGCTGTGCTATCACTCCAGCTCAGCATCATATCATTTGTGTACATAATAAGTTTTGAAAATTTATTTCAAAGTAAATGCTTATAACACTCAAGACTTTGAGAAGCTTCACAAGTAAAGCTATAATTCAAATCTAGTTCATTTTTCTGTGCATGTGGTAGTCCTCATCTAAGTGTTAGTTTCAACATCATCATTTCAGTGAACTCTAGGAATCTAATTTTTGCTTAACATATAGTATTAGGCAAAATTTCTAGATAACTCAATAAAATTAACTGACTTGAAATGTCAAGGTCATGTCTTTCATTTCCCCAGTTAAATATTTTAGTTTAAATATTAAATATTGTTTATTTAATTAACAATAAATAGTAAGTTAATAATTGAGTAAAAGAAAAATGCCTTGGACATTTTATGTAAATTTGTACATATACATGATATTTATGTATTAAAGTGTTTTCAAATTTATAAAAAGATTTTGATGTCTAAATTTTTGTGTGAAAATATTACTATCTTCTAAACTATCAACAGAAGTTTAGAAAAATTTACAAAATCTATGAATAATAAGTTGCTATTATTGCAGTAGTATAAATTTTCTTTTAAAACAAACATTTTAAAAAATTATACAAGATAAAAATAGGGTCTATATTATAACTGCCACTTAAACGTCCTATAATCTACTTTTTAGTAAGAAAAAATGAGGTGTTTGATGTCCTGTTTGTTTATAAGCTACATCACAGGATCAATGTTCAGATTTTATTATCTAATATTTGAGATGATATTCTTTGAAATTACTTGCTCATTTGGGCAATGTACATAAAGAAACATGTCAAATATTAGCTAATTGAAAACCATGTGTAAAGAGCATTAAATGAATGTTGTCTTTTATTTTACTTAATTTTCATAACAATTCAGTAATGACATACTATATATGAAACTGCCACTCATAAACTGAAATGTATTTTAAGGATACAAAAATCTGTCACTGAATTTTGAAGTTATGGCAATTGCCCATAATCTTCAAATTCATTGATTTTCACTGTACCATGATCTTTCCATATAATGTCCCTTTATGAAGCATCACTAAGGAAAGCTTATAGCAATAGAGGTTTACTTCAAGAAACAACTAATTTTTTTAAAAAATCACAACTAAAGGAATAAGAGAAAGAAGAAAAATCAAAACCAAAGTCAATAGGCAGAAGAAAATATTTTCAAATAAGGCAAAAATTATTAGAGATGAAAAATATAAAAGATCAAAACTAATTATTTGAAAATAAAGATCAAATGAGACAAACCTCTATCAAGACTCATAGAGAAAACACAAATTTACAATGATTTGATGAGAGAATTATAAACAATATTATGGCAATATAATATTGAATTTATTATATATTCCTCACATTTAAAAATTCCTTACATTTAAAAATTTTGTCTGGAGATTCCCAGACCCATCACTTCAGTATACACTGTCATAACAAGTGTTGATATGTTGATCTAATGCTTGACTTGGTATGTTTTTAACCAACCAACATCTTTCAGGACCTTTATGGCTTGGAATTCCAAATAACAGGGTCACCTCAGCTCATAAGGGTGGCCAGGGTCACCTCAGCTCATAAGGGTGGTCAGGGTCACCTCAGATCATAAGGGTGGTCAGGGTCACCTCAGCTCATAAGGGTGGTCAAGATCACCTCAGCTCATAAGGGTGGTGCAGAGTTTGGACTACTGACATTACACAGGTGAGGCAAGTTTTTCAAGCCACTGAACCATTTTCTGGACCACTCCCTCTTCTTTATCCTTTTGCAAGTAGATGTGCATTTAGGTCGTTCTCAGTTCTGAATAACTTTAAACGATGGGCATACATCTTTTTAGAATTCATGTTTCTGAATTTCAGGGGTAAGGACTCAGACGTTGATATACTGTATATATAAATGTTCTATATCATTTCCTCAACAACAACATATAAGAATTATTTTCTAGCCAGTGCTAATTGTTTCTTATCTTTTGAGCAATAATCATTCTCACAGATGTGAGATGATATTGTCATGGTTTTTATTTTCCTTCCCCCAACAAAAAATGAAAAATGGACATCTATCTATCCATGTGCCTATTGTTCAAGTATGTCCACTGTAGAGAAATGTTCATGCAAATTAGCTACACATTCAATGAGCTGTTTTTAATTGATAGTCATGTTGTTGAGGTAATAATATTTCTTAAGAAAATGTATGCTGCAAACAAAATCGAATTTTAGAAGACAATAAAATCTGTAATGTGGTTTAAAACGATTTGGTCCACTGAAGTGAAACTTGTGAAAGGCTCTGGAACAAATATAATATTGAGAAAACCCCAGAGCCATATTTTCTCTGAAAAATATTAACCAATGGCACCTAAGGTAAAATTTATAATTTATATGTTGACTTTGATGACTGAACTTAACGCATACAATATGAATTGTTGATATTCTATATTATTATTCTGCCATTTTATTATGAGAAGAAATACTGTACCTTTGGCATTCTGAAACTACTTTCAGGATCAGAGTATTGTCTTTAAATGTGAGAAATACCTATTTTAGGAAAGATGTATTTTGACAAAGGGAAGTTTTGCAGTAATTTCACTTCTGTAAATATTTTACTGAGATCTCTGCCAAATAACACTAATTTCTGAAAACCCTTTATATAAAATGGGGTTTTACAAAGAAAAAAAGTAAAACTGAAGAAAACTTGTAAATAATTTTAAAATATACATCTAAACATAATAAATAATATTCACTCTCTGATGGTGACCTTCCATCCTTATATAAAAATGAAGATAAAATACATTTTACAGGGTCTGAGAAATAGTACAGGGTTAAGAAAATTGCCAGGTACATGGCTGACCTTGTTCAAACCGTTGGCACCATAAATGGTCACCCAGCATTACCAGCCTTAGTTATTAAGCACAGAACCAGGGTCAAGCATTAAACAACTCAACATGTGACGCAACAACCCTACCAAAAATAATCGTCCAACATGCTGCAGCATATAATAAACATATTTATAACAGATTAAAAATCACTGCTGATTTCCTTCTCTCTTGTTATAACTATTATTTGATTGGTGAAGACTGAAGACTCTGGTAAACAGTTTGTTCCTTTGTGTGTTTGTATGTGTGTATATACATGTATATATATTAACTTGTATAAAACATTATTATCATCATGTTTCTTGACTCGAAATACGATGTGAGATTTGCTGAAAAGAAAAAGGAACAAATTATAGCTAATGATTATGGGCAAGTTTATGTTCACTTGTCCATTTAGCATAGTAACTGGTACCTAAGTTTAGGCAGTGTAAAAATGGAGGTGATTAAACAAAGAACTTGTCTATACTTGTACTCTGGAATAAAGTGAATATGGGCCATGATTTGCCAAGGCAAATGTATATATTCCCAAGGAAAAATATAAATAAATTTTGTCTAAGGACATATAGAACAAAAGTATCAGATTTAGATCCTTAATGATTTCATGTACTGAAATGATCTAATACAAGCTAATATGCAGTTACATATAAACCAATATATATTCATGTAAGATATAACTATATATAGACCCATATAAAATAATGCACATATATATAAATATACATTACACTTTTAGGAAGATTCAACATCTTATATAAATTATATAATTAAATTATGACAAATAAGTAAGTACAATAATTATTTTTGAGAAACGCATATAGTAAACATGGACAATTTTTATGGTTGAGAGATTTCTGGTACAATCAAGAAGGAGAATATAGAAGTTCATAAGCGTTACAAACATTAAGAATGGATTCTTTGAAAAGACCAAATCTGAAAATGAGTACTTCCCTACAGGAATTTCAGATGAGGTTTCAAACATTGATTTCTGCTTTGTAAGATTGAAAGCAGATGAATCATTTAAAATTTGCCTAGAAATGTACACTGGAGGCGGGATGGGTATTGAAGCATCCTACGACTGAAACCCAATTATGAACAACTTTTTAATTGTGTATCTCGAAGTGATTCAAATAAAGAAACAAACAGAAACCTTTTCCTGGATTTCTCACCCACAAAAAAAGCTGAAGTACTAAATGCTATTAATTTGTCAATAACGTTTTTTGTACTTGTTACTCCACAATAGATTACCAATGACCTGAACAAAGAATGAAAAAGCATTCAACAGAGATGTGATGGAAGAGAAATGGCAGGTTACTTCTTCCAGACCCAAGCACAAATTTCACAGTTATACTAATCTGTATTTTACAAATGCTGCATTCATAAGAACACTATCTTCAAAAGTGATACTTCTATAGAAATATCCACACTGCTAATCACGAAACGAGGCCCTGAGCAGACAATTAATGGTATTCTTATCTCCCCCGGGGCCACATTTCCTCTATCAAAGCAGTACATGATGTTGGTGGCAAGAAATTATGACATTCCATATATAGGATGACGTTTTTCCAAGTATAACTGCCCTAACTAACAGGTATGAATTGGTTATTTGGTTCAACACATGTTGTCCAAGTAAGGCAACATCTTGCACTTTTGTGAAATATTCAAACTGGCTTAATTGCTCTGATTGTGAACAGCACCAGGGTTGTTCCAAGGAAATTTCACTGGGCTGCACAGAGGTAAGAACCGTGAAGGAAGGACTCAATTCAGAGAGGAAAGGGAACTCACTGCATTTCCACAGCTATTGCCTAAGAAATAAGAACAGCATTTTTCTTCTGAGAGAAAAGCTTTGAGAGTACACTTCCAAGCTTTTGCCCACACATAAAAATGAAAGTTTAAAAAATGCATTTTCTTCTCCATCAAAAAAGTGAGTGTTGAACAGATTTATCTGAGTGACGGTAAGAGAGATATTTGCTGCTGCTCTGAGTGAACAGAATATGTTGCAAACAGATTATGTTCCAGGAAAGAAAAGTGGTGGAAGAAATACTCCAAGTATTACGTAATAAAATAAGAAATAAAATAAGAAAGGAAATAAGAAAGAGACGACTGAGGAAAAAATAGTGGAGAAATTGCTGTGGAGTCCATTGAAAAATACTTATTAACCCTAACCCTAAGCCTAATTTCAGGACAACAGATACATTAATTTCATCTTAAGAGATTTCAGTTACTGGATGGTTTATGTGCCAAAAGAAAGTGGAAAAGAATGTGTTTGGTCTTTCAGTATACTGGATTTTGCACTATTTAAACACCCCTCCTTTTTAGATTTTTACTTACTAAGAAAACCTACTCCATAAAAATAACAAAAACTTTCCTATATAAACAAAAACTCCTCAGTAACTTCTATAAATTATATAGAATTAATTTTGAGTTAGAGAGGCTAAACCCAGTGATGCTAGGGATTACTCCTGGCTCTGTGCTCAAGGACCATTTGGGGTGCCAGGGATCAAATCCAGGCCTAAATGGTTGATAATATAATCAAACTGGTTGACAATATAAATACATATAGATTATTACAAGATTGAAACAACAACTTATGCTATGTTTAGTAACTGTACATGGCATAGGTATGACAAGAGACTTGTGTAGATAAAACAAATTTGGAAAGTGGTATTTCCTAAATATGTGTATATGAAAACATTTTGTGTCATCATCTCTTATTTACTTTCAAGAAAATGGTATCTTACATAGATTTCAAATAGTTTTATACAGAAAGAATCTAAAGACCAAATTATCCTATTGCATATACAAATGTAATTCCATTAGCAATTATTTATTGATATAATAATGTGATGTTATACCAGTTAATATATAACTTTGAGGTGAATAAAAATGGTAATTTTATCACTTAAGAGATGATGGTATATGCATGTATCTATGTACATATATGCACATGTATTAATTGTAAAAGTTCCATGAAAATTATTGTACATAAAAATGTAAATTAATATGGAGTCTATAATGCTCATTTAAAAAGAATCAAAAGCATTGACAATGTCACCACCTCTTTTTAAAGAACATAATTGAATAAGCAGAAACAGAACTGTCCAATGGGAGTATAATCCATTGTATTTAGGGAATAAGACTCTAGTTGAATCAGAATTAAGGTTTATTTATATCAAATTAGCAGATATCGGACTGAAGTAAATCTTAAAGGAAGCAAAAGTTACTCTCAAAAGAAAATTCATAATTGAGGATGATGACTAGCTCTAGGAAGTGGGTGGCAGTGAAAAAAAATAAAGGAAGAAAAGTTTTGGAAGAAATATAAGTCGTGTCTAAAAAGTCGCTAAGGGTCTTGAACTGGCACAAACTCAACTAGCCTGATGACAATGTATATATACTTTAGAACAAAAAGCGCTGTGTAATGGAAAGTGTCATACAGTGTGGCTCAGCGTTATTATTAACAGAGAAGAAAATCACTTCTCAAAGTTCTGTGGCGTTTTTATAAGTGAGAAAATGGAGAAGAATTTAGAAGTAAAAGTCACATAAAGATACAGCATTTCTCTAATTTATAAATCTCAAAAAATTTACAATCAACTGTTTGGGATACATTTATAGCTGGGAAAACTTTTGTTTCACACAAACAAATAATAAGCAAAAGCTCAAGTAGTTATCTGAGGAACAATGAATAGATATGAAGAGGTTGTGCTCAGAGAAAAGCATGAAGAGAAAATCTAAGAGAAGCTGAAGAGAAAATTTAATGTTTAAGCGAAACTATTGGTAAATGAGTGTCTGTTTATTACCATTATATAATAATATTCATACATACAATATTTATTAATATTAAAGATTTATTTTGCAACTATTTATTTGTACAGAACTTAAGCTTTTTTTAATTTTTCCTTCTGGTTTTATGACTCAATAATTTACTCTGGAGATTTCTCAATGTTACTAAAATTCCTTGAGAGTAATAAGTGCTCAAACAAATCTATTTTAAGGCTAATGACATACACTGATTGGTATTTTCTGTCCTTGCTATGGTTATAAAATTAATTTCTAATGGAAAAACAGTTTCTGGACATGTTATAAAAGCATTTGTAATTAGTAGGTGTGTGTATATGTGTACACCCATATATGTACGCACATCTGTAAGCATACACACAGAGTTGAAATACTACAGTTTCAAATCCTCCTTAGTTGGTTGGTTTTACATTTCATGGTGGTGAAGCAGACATTTGTTTGTTATGTACCAAAATATAATATTCTTGCCTTGTTTATGTTTTTCTCACATGTAGAGAATTAAGTTGTAGCTTTTGCCTGAGGGAGAGCCTCAGGAGAAATGAACTAGTGTGACATGTTTTTCTGCCAAGCAGAAAGAACATGGAAGTAAAGTTATCCACATAAATTCAGACCCATATCCAGTCAGAGTTGTCCACTCAGCCTACGAGGGGGGCAACCGTGCCCAGGAAAGATATCCTATTTGTTTCACTTAGTTTCTCTTTGGATCTTAGGGGTTGATGTGGAAAACAAAAAAACGGGGGAAAAAGAATCATAGAAGAACTGGATATGAATCA
Organism: Sorex fumeus; assembly: GCF_029834395.1. Lineage (NCBI taxonomy): Eukaryota > Metazoa > Chordata > Mammalia > Eulipotyphla > Soricidae > Sorex > Sorex fumeus. The sequence goes on from NW_026606077.1 coordinate 2,349,674, forward strand.
ACCCAGGGATAGATTTTGTAGCTGGGGAAATGATCACTGAAGGAAAATCTCAGGAGAGAAAGATTTTTTTACAGGAATATTTTATTTTTTTATCATTTTTTTTATTAGTGAAACACCATGAAGTACATTTATAGACTTATAAATTTTTGTGCTTGGGTTTCAGTTATACAATGATCAAGTACCCATCCCTCCACCAGTGCCCATCCTCCCCCACCACGGGTCCTAGCATCCCTCCCATACCCCCCCAACAGGAATATTTTAGAAAGTTTTTTGTTTTGTTTTGCTAGGCAATTGAGAAAAGTGAATAAGAATAAAAAGAAAAATAAAGGTCCGCAAAATTTAAAAGATGAGAAAAAAATAAGCATCCAGTTATCCATAGCTGAGCATCTGTGACATCAATAAAAAAAAGTTGTGAATATTAAGAAAAAATCCCTTGGTGGTCAAGCATCTAAAAAGAAATTGTAGTACTGGCTTCTTAAACAACACAAATTCCCAAGCCCTGCTTCCTTCTGCCTCCTAAGATACACAGTTCTAATTGCTTTGAGATAACAAAAATTCGCCTCAACTTATTTCAATATCTGAATTACAGTAACTTCTTTGAATTTCAATTAGAGGTTAGATCATCTGAACTTAAAATATTGGCAGCAATAGATATGGTGATAGCTGAATTAAGATTCCGTATGTCAGAGTAGGTGCATCATTGAAAGTGCTCCCCTCTGCTCCCTCTCCTCTTCACTCGTAACCATTTCCCAGACTCTGGATTTAGTTTTATATTTCATGGGCTCTGAGAAGCCATTATGGTCCTTATTCCAATAAGACTTAGATATCAACAGCCTAAATAAATCACTGCAAGTAAATTGCCTCCTCTCTCCTAACCATGACATTCTCAAGGGCTTGAACTTTGTTTTAACAACATTGCAGCACCCACCGCTAGGTTCTCAGTAAATACTGAAAGTGACTTAATGCAGGCTGGGTACTCAGTAAATTTCAGTTTGAATGAAAAACCACTGAAGCAGAAAGCATGTTTCCAATAGTGTTATCTCTATTGTGGCAGAATTCAAAGTATCATCATAATCTATAGTAATCATTTACAATGTGGAATTATAAGAAAGTCGGTGCTAGACATTTATTACTAATATTCTTTTTAATGACTGACTAAATATTCAGCCTGACTAGACATGAACATTGCACAGGATTGATTCTGATGTGTAGGTTTATCATCAAAGAGACCTGAGTGACGTACAGAGCAAAGCAACAACTAAGTGAAGAGAGCTATTACTTGTGAGTCCATTGCAAAGCACCATGTATGTAAAAATAATAATAATAATAATAATTAGAATATCCGGTGATTGTAATGTTGTCTATTTTGTGACCACGTCCGCTTTTCTGTGTGAATTCACTATCTGTTGGCTCAACCATTTAACCGAGTCAGATTGTGGAAATTATGTAATCCAGATCTCAGTACTCTTAATTCAGTACTTTTTTCAACAGGTACTATGCATGTAACATATTTTATTACCATTATTAAATATAATGACAAAGGTAAACCAATAAGAACAAACTTTAATGCACTGTAAACTCTCAATGAATGCTACTTCCCACTAGCCTTGAAAAACAATAAATATGTCAGCTATGCACACAAGCATTAGGATATATTTTCACATTTTTGCATTTTAAAAATCCTTCAAATATCATAGATGCAACTCTTTTTTGTTATATGGTATGCAGATTATTTTTTCTCTTGTGATTATTTAAATTATATTTTTAATTTGAGATCATGATCATGATCACGACCATCCTGTTATTCGTCGATTGCCTTGAGCTGGCACCAGTAACGTCTCCTTCATCCTAGCCCTGAGAGTTTTTTAAAAGTGCCATATTCAAGGCTCTTTCAGGGTTAGGAGAGTGAAACCCATCATTGTTACTGGTATTTGGCATGTTGAGTATGCCACGGGGAGTTTGCCAGACTCTGCCGTGTGGGCAGGTTACATTTGGTAGCCTGCCAGTTTGTCCAAAGTAGGAATGAGATAATAAGATGTCACACAGCCACAAATGCAGCCGTGCTCTTCCGGGAGCTGGATTTTATAGTCTCTGGGTCTTGGCTGTTGATGGGATTACACGGCGCTTGGGGGCCAGTTGGTGGGTGTGACTCCTGCCTACTGGAATGTGGAGGATCTGGGTGGAGGATGCTCAGCCCCGATCTGAGCAGGCTTGGAGATCTCAGCCCCGGGACCCGCATGCCTTTATTCCTCTGCCGGTACCTTCCTGCGTGTGGAGAGTGGTCTCAGCATAGTGGTGGCTGGTTAGTTCTGGAGGTCTTCGGCTGCCGGAGCCCTGGTCAGGGCAGGGAGGAAAGCTCAACCCACTCCCCTCCAAGGGGCCCCCGGTGAGGACAGCCAGGCACGGGGGCAGGAGACTCTCTTTGAGAAAGATACAAATTATTAATAGTATTTTATAAGTTAAATTTTAGTACAATATCTAAGGACTCATTGCCAAATATCTAATATAAATTACGTTTCTTAATTTCATAAGATATAAGTTGAAAGGCCTTGGCTGGAGTCATATGCATACTTAATGAATCTAATAACACTTTCTAAAATTTAGTTTATTTCTGGACATTCTAATTTGTCTATTTGACTATTCTTCTTAATATTTCTGTTAATTCTAGATTATAATAAGTGTACAAAGAAGGTATGGTGAATCCTTGAAACATTTTTTTTCAAATATTTTTGTCTGTTCTGGACTATTTTCTTTTCAAAATGTATTTTATAATTTTGTATATAGATAGAAAATTATGCTGAGTTTTTTGCTTATATTGCAATACATTTATACATATTTTTGGGGAGTCACACCCAGAAATGTTCAAGGATTTCTCCTGGCTCTGCTGTCAGGAATTACTACTGGCAGTGCTTAGGGGACAATATGGGATGCTAGGGATCAAACCCGGATCGGCCGTGTGCAAGACAAATGGCCTACCCACTGTACTATTGCTCTGGCCCCACATTTATACATAATTCATTGAGAAAATTTATTTCTTTGTGACAGTACGCATATCAATTCTCGGGGTTTACTTCTGACTTTGTACTCAGAGATCAATTCTCATGGTGCTCAGGGGATCAAATACTGTGTCAGGAGGAATCAAACAGGCCGGTTGCATGCAAGAAAAGCAAAGTAAACTCCTCATAAGCTCTCTCCAGCACGAAGAATTGATTTCTTACTTTATTGAGTATTTTACAACTTGATCATGGTATGCTGCTCTGGTATTTAACTTCTTATTTCTTTGATCAGCATTATGTCAATTGCAGCAAAAGATGTAGCCCATTTTTAGATCACTGTATCACTGTATCACTGTCAACCTGTTGTTCATCGGTTGCCTTGAGCAGGCCCCAGTAACGTCTCCTTCGTCCTAGATCTGAGATTTTAAAAAGTGACACATTTGAGGCTCTATCAGTGTCAGGAGAATGAGGCCCATCATCATTACTGGTTTTTTGCATATTGAATACACCACGGGGTTTTGCCAGACTCTGCCGTGTGGGCAGGATACTTTTGGTAGCCTGCCAGTTTCTCCAAAGTAAGAACGCTTGAAGGAACTGGCAGAGGAATCCAGGTGTGCGGGACCTGGGGCATAGATCTCCAAGCATGCTAGGATTGGGACTTGGGCCTCCTCAACCCAGATCTCCCATGTTCCAGTGTATAAGCATAACACCCACCAATTGCCCCCAGCGCCTTGTAATCCTATAAATGGCCAAGACCCAGAGACTATAAAACCCTGCTGCTGGAAGAGAACAGCACAGAGTCTCCTGCCTCCACACCTGGCTGTCCTCACTGGGGACCCTTGGAGGAGGGTGGGTTGAGTTTCCCTCCCCACCCGAAGCAGAGCCCTGGCAGCTGAAGACCTCCGGTTCCAGCCACAGCCATGCTTAAGACCACTCTCCATTTTTATAGATATTCCTAAATTCTTGACTGTGTTCCTAAATTCTTTTTTTTTTAATTTTATTGAGTCACTGTGAGATATAGTTACAAGCTTTCATGTTTGAATTACAATCACACAATGATCAAACATCTATCCCTCCACCAGTGCTCATTCCCCATCGCCAATCTCCCCAGTATAGCCCCACCTTTCCCATCCTCCCACTGCCTCCATGGCAGACAATATTCCCTATACTCTCTCTCTACTTTTGGGCATTATGGTTTGCAGTGCAGATACTGAGAGGTCATATTGTTTGGTCCATTATGTACTTTCCGCACACATCTCCTATCCCGAACAATTCCTCCAACTATCATTATATTAAGTGATCCCTTCTCTATTCCAGTTGTCCTCTCCCCGCCCACTCATGAGGCAGGCTTCCAAATATGGAGCAAGCTTCCTGACCCTTATATCCACTGTCCTTGAGTGTCTGTCTCATGCTATGTTATGTTATACTCCACAAATGAGTGCAGACCTTCTATATCTGTCCCTTTCTTTCTGACTCATTTCACGTAGCATGATACTCTCCATGTCTATCCACTTATAAGCAAATTTTATGACTTCATCTCGCCTAGCAGCTGCATAGTATTCGATTGTGTAGATGCACCAAAGTTTTTTTTAACCAGTCATCTGTTCTAGGGCACTTTGATTGTTTCCAGATTTTCGTTATTGTGAACAGTGCTGCAATGAACATGTAGGTACAGATGTCATTTCTACTGTGCTTTTTTACACCCTTGGGATATATTCCCAGAAGTTGTATTGCGTGGTCATATGAAAGTTCGATTTCTAGTTTTTGAAGGACTTTCCATATCGCTTTCTAAAAAGGATGGATGAGCTGGCATTCCAACCAACAGTGAGAGAACGTCCTTTTTCCCCCACATCCATGCTAGCACTGGTTGCTTTTGCTCTTTTTGATGTGTGCCAGTCTCTGTGGTGTGAGATGATATCTCATGGTTGTTTTGATTTGTATCTCCCTATGAATATGATATGGAGCATTTTTTCATGTGCCTTTTGGCCATTTGTATTTATTTTTTGAGGAAGCTTCTGTTAATTTTTTCTCCCCAATTTTTGATGGGGTTGGAGGGCTTTTTCTTATATAATTCTACTAGCAAAGCACTAGTAATTAAAACAGTGTGGTATTCGTCTAGAAACAGAACCGCAGACAAAACAGCATGGTATTGGGCTGAAAACAGAACTTCAGACCAATGGAACAGAGTTGAATATTCTGTCACAGACTCTCAAAATATATGATCACTTAATCTTTGACAAAGGAGCAAGAAATGTAAAGCGGAACAAGGAAAGCCTCTTCAACAAGTGGTGCTGGAAAGACTGTATAGCTACCTTCAAAGAAATGAACTCTGACCTCTGTCTAGTGCCAGGCATAAAAGTCAGATGAAAGTGGATAAAAGACCTTAATAACAGACATGAATCTATAAGGTACATAAAGAAAAATGTAGACAAAACCCTCCATGACACTGGAGCTAAAACATCTTTAAGGATGAAACAGCATTGCGCAACCAAGTGGAAACAGACACAAACAAATGGGACTCCATTAAACTAAGAAGCTTCTGCACTTCAAAAGAAACAGTGACCAAAATACAGACAGAGCCCACAGAATAGGAAAAAATATTTACCCGATACCCATCTGGTAAGGGATTAATATCCAGGGTATTCCTAAATTCTTAAAGTATTTCCTTGAAGTTCCTTGAAGTAAATTCTAAGTTTGAAGTCATTAGATTTTGATGTTGAAGTAAGTTGATTTGATTTTGAAGTAAATTCTTGATGTATTTCTAAATTCTTGAAGATAGTAATTGGTATTCTTTAATTTTGGTCTACAATTGTTTTGTTTTGTTTTGGAATGCACAAGGAAATAATTCAGCTTACTTAATTCCTGACTCTACCCTCAGGGATCACACCTGGGAGAGCAAGGAAAAATACACCAAGTCCCAAGGATTGAATTCAGATTGGGATTGGGCCCAACAATTATTCCACTCATGTATTATAATACAGTTGATCTTTGTACATTGACCACTAATTTTTCTAAATACACTCACCATCATAAGTGAAACTTCATTCTAAGCTATTTTTCCAACATAAATTTCTTAGAATCTACAACCAGAGTTCAATGAATATGAGCAATTTTTCATGTTCTCACTCAAGGGATATATCTCTTCTTTATTTCTTTTTGTTTCCTTCATTGACTAGAATTTCTAACACAATGTTAAACATAGATGGTAACGTAATATACTTACATTTTTCCTTATGTTAAGAATAAAGCATCATGCTTTTGATGCCATTAAATATTATAATATTATATATGATAAACAGTACAATATTGCAGATGCTCTTTATAAGTTAAGAGAGTCATCTCATGTTTCTAATTTATAGAGACTTATTCTTCATGGCATTAACAAAATTTGGGCTTCATTGAATGCCATGTATTCGTCTTTTTATATGATCTTTTAAATTATAAAAAGTTTCTTTTTATTCGAGTTAATATGGAAGGTTTCAATGTTTAATTTTCAAATTATTCTTTTTATGTAATACTGAATTCAATTTTTGAATATTTGTTGAAGAGTTTTGCATCAATGTAAATTAGAGATACCAGACTATAAATTTGCTTCCTTCGAACTTCTTTCTCTAGTTTCTTCAATGGGGTTACTGCCAGCTTACTAAACTTATCTAGACGATGTTGTATATTTATTTTCAAGAAATTTAATTAACACCATATCTTAATTAAATCTTTAGTACATTTCACAAGGTAAACCATTCAAGTTTCATGTTTTATTTATTTGGATTTCTAAACAATATTTTAATAAATGTTATATATCAGCAAATATAGCCTGCCCATAATGTTTCCCTTCTAATATGACAATTTTGGAATGAGACCACGCCTGGTGGTGCTTCAAGAACATAAGGTTTGAGGGAATCACGCCTGGGCATCCTGCATGCAAAGCAGGTGTTCCAGTCCTTTGAACTTCTTCTATGCCCTCCAGAATGTAACAGCTTAATTTTGGCAAAATTTGCATGCTCAAACAACTGACCCATTTAAAGCTTACGATTTAATGGTTTTGATAGAGTCAGACTGTATCCATCAACGCATTAGAATTTAAAATGTTTGTTATCCCACATACCATGTATGCTTTCCGGATTCGTCGTTTTACTGAACCTTTTTGGAAATGGAGCAGATGGAGTCATGAAATGCACTATTTAACCACAGAAGCCCTTCCTTCAAAGGGACCACATACGTGGAGAGAGTGGAGTGCTGATGGAAAGAAGTTAATCATCTATTGGAAGCCTTTGCCCATCAACGAAGCTAATGAAAAATACTTCTCTACAACGACTCCTGCTCATCAACGGAGGAAACCCAGTCCTTCTCTGAGATCCCTGATCCCCAGTACAAGGTGGACATCCCACTCGATAAGCATGACTGTGTCATCAGTGTGGTGGCAAAGAATTCTGTTGGCTCATCATCACCTTCTCAGATAACCAGTATGGAAATCCCCAATGATAATCTCAAAGTAGAGCAGACTGTTGGGCAGGGGAAAGGCTTTCTCTTCACTTGGAGTTACAACCCCAACATGACGTGTGACTATGTCATCAAGTGGTGTAGGTCCTTGCAGCTCCAGCCCTGCCTCATGGACTGGAGGAAGGCTCTTCCAAGCTCTACTGAAGCCACCATCGAATCTGAGAAGTTTCAACCAGGCGGGAAATACAGTTTCTACATAGATGCAAAGCTCAAGGATATCAATTACTGCGTTCTATAGTTGGATATATAGAAGAATTGGCTCCAATGTTTGCACCAAATTTCACTGTTGAGGATACACCTGCAGATTCAATACTAGTGAGATGGGAGGACATTCCTGTGGAAGAACTTTTAAAGATTTTTAAGAGGATATTTATTTTACTTTGAAAAAAGGAGAAAGAGACACATCAAAGATGAGGGCTTTGGAATCGGGCCTTTCTGACGTCAAGGTCAAGAATATAACTGATACGTCCCAGAAGACGCTGAGAAATGCTAACCTGCAGAGTAAAACAAGTCACCATCTGGTCCTGCGAGCCTACACGGATGGCAGAAAGGGCCCAGAGAAGAGCATGTTTGTGGTAACAAAGGAAAATTCCATAGGATGGATCATTGCCATTCTCATCCCAGTGGCTGTGGCTGTCATCGTGGGCGTGGTCATCAGTATCCTTTGCCATCGGAAAACGAGAATGAATTAAGGAAACCTTCTACGCAGATATTCCAAATTCAGAAAACTGTAAAGCTCTGCAGTTTCAGAAGGGTGTCTGTGAAAGTCTCCTGCCCCCGTGGTTGGCTGTCCTCACGGGGACCCCTTGGAGGGAGGCAGGTTGGGTTTCCCTCCCCGCCAAGAGCAGACCTCCAGAACCAGCCACAACCATGCTGAGACCACTTTCCACATGCATGAAGGTACTGGCAGAGGAACAAAGGCATGCGGGTCCCTGGGCTGAGATCTCCAAGCCTGCCCGGATCTGGCTGAGCATCCTCCACCCAGATCCTCCATATTCCAGTAGGCAGGGGTCACACCCACCAACTGGCCCTCTGGCATCGTGTAATCCCGTCAACAGCAAAGACCCAGAGACTATAAAACCCAGCTCCCGGAAGTCCCTGAATCATATTATCTCATTCTTACTTTGGACAACCTGGCAGGCTACCGAATGTAACCTGCCCACACGGCAGAGTGGCGTACCCAATATGTCAAATACCAGTAACAATGATTGGTCTTATTCTCCTAACCCTGAAAGAGCCTTGAATATGACACTCTTTAAAATCTCAGTGCTATGACGAAGGAGACGTTACTGGTGCCTGCTCGAGGCAATCAACGAACAACAGGATGATCGTGATCGTGATTTTAAAAAAATTCTGAACTTCTAAACTGTCATTCTTTGATCTATTATTATACTCAGGTAATGAATGAATCTATGTCAAAAAACTTGCATATTACCTATTATGAAACAATTTTATAGTGATGAAATAATACAACTAATGATAAAGAGAAAAGTAAGTCACAGAGGCAATAGACAAGTTCAGGTAGAGGTTTCCTGTGGTTATAATAGGAATTAAGAATGGAACACAAGAGAATAAACAAGGGAGAAGAATGGAAATCCCTGCTCTAGAATCTGAGCAGAGATAAATTATTTTAGAGGCAGTTAAACATCCAGTCTGGAGGGCTGGAATGATAGCACAGCAATAGGGCATTTGCCTTACAAGCAGCCAACGTGGCCGACCCGAGTTCGATTCCTCCGCCCCTCTCGGAGAGCCCGGCAAGCTACCGAGAGCATCTCGCCCGCACGTCAGAGCCTGGCAAGCTCCCCGTGACGTATTCAATATGCCAAACACAGTAGCAACAAGTCTCACGATAGAGACGTTACTGGGCCTGCTCGAGCAAATCGATGAACAACGGGAGGACCGTGACCGTAACCATCCAGTCAACACTTTTTCAACCATCTGATGGGTCACACTGGAGTGCACAAATCAAGAATTGTCCCTGCTCCCAAACAACACATGGGAACGAAGAACAGCAAGTAGCAGGAGTTTATAGGGATCCCCTAGACATCATAAAGTGGAACCTGCTCAGGAGCCCTTCAGCCTCCTGGGAACTTGTAAATAATCACTAAGTAAATAATGATTACTTGCATGCATCTCTACTGCTTTGTGAATTCTTCTCAAAACCATGCAGCACAGTAGCACTGTCCTCCTGTTGTTCATCAATTTGTTCGAGCGGGCACCAGTAACGTCTCCATTGTGAGACTTGTTGTTCCTATTTTTGGCAAATCAAATACACCACGGGGAGCTTGTCAGGCTCTGCCACGTGGGCAGGATACTCTTGGTTGCTTGCCAGGCTCTCCAAGAGGGATGGAGGAATTGAACCCACGTGCAAGGCAAACACCCTACACCCTGTGCTATTGCTCCAGCAGACATCTTTCAAGATCTCAAGACTATGTACTGTTTCATTATTATCTAATCTAAAAAGTTTTGTTGTACAATTAATTTTGACCCCAATACATTTTTGTTTTATATCATAAAATAATCCTACCATTTAATATTTCCTGAATCATAGTTAAACACAGAGAAGCTCTAGCACCTGCCTGCCTTACCTCCCTTAAATAAAGGCTATCTTATAGAAAGTACACATTAAATAAATCATGAAGGAAAACAGCAAATACATATTATTATTTGCTAACCTTCAAAAGCAGAGCCACTAAAATCATATTACTACAACCTAATCTTAAAAAAAGCAGAACCACGAAGATCAAATCCCAATACTTACATGACAAAAACCTGGAGATAGTTTTACAGACTAATAGAGAAATATTAATTAATAGGATCAGGCAAAGAAGGGGAGAAAAGAAAATGCTCTGGTACTCCCAGAGACTGATGGTTAAAATTTTCTTTTTAATTTATTGTAAATTATGGATGAAAATGGTATGATTGAAAGAGATTGGCTAAAGACAAACACTAAGAACTGATTCTACTCAGAATCAGAAGATTGTGATGGTGCAGAAGAAAGAGCTGGTGATATTCATATTAGGCCTCATAATTATCTGGTAATATCAGAGATTAATGTTGTCCTGCAATTACATGATAGAGTTGATAAATAAGTTGGTTGCTTAACTATCTAGCTCCAGGGTTGTTTTCTCAATTTTCTACAGTTCATGTATCTTGATTCTGGATGTAATAATCCCCAGGCAAAAGCGTGAAGACTAAGATATTGAAGTATCTCTTTTCCATTTTTTAACCAGAGTCTCCTACTCATTATTCTCCAATACACTTACACTTTAATAGAAGAAGAAATAAATTTAATTTAGGTTTTCCTCATTCAATATTTTGTCGGTATAGTTCTTGTACCTTAATGTGGCTCAACATAGGCTTGTTAAATTGATTTCCTAACTGTGATATAATCAATGGCACCATGCTATCATTTTCACTACTTATGTAAGTAGCATTATCTTATTGCATACGTTAAATTTTGAAAAAAATTAAAAACCACAGTTACATGTGAAAACACATTCTTTTCTTTTTAATTGAATCACCGTGAGACACAGTTACAAAGCTTTCATGTTTGAGTTTCAGTTATACAATGATTGAACACCCATCCCTCCACCAGTGCACATCTTTCACCACCAATGTCCCTGGTATAGCCCCCGCCCCAACTCACCCTTGCCTCTGCCTTTGTGGCAGACAATTTCCCCCATAATCTCTCTCTACTTTGGGGCATTATGGTTTGCAATACAGGTACCGAGAGGCTATCACATTTGGTACTTTATTTACTTTCAGCACGCATCTCCTATCCCGAACGATCCCTTCAACCATCATTGACTTAGTGATCCCTTCTCTATCCCTGCTTCCTTTTCCCCTGGTTCGTGAGAGGCTTCCAAGAATGGAGCAATATTCCTGGTCCTTGTTTCTACTGTCCTTGGGTATCAGTCTCATATTATGCTATTTTATATTCCACAAATGAGTGTAGTCATTCTATTCTTAATTTTGGAAAAACTCTTTAATTTATTATTATTTTTATCACATAAATTTACATTCCTCAAGATCTGTAATTTGAAAACAGAAGCTACGTTCTCCTGCCTATATAAGAAGAATGCTAATAAAAGAGAGTTTTTTTCATAGCACATTACTTCATATCTTCTTATAGAAAGAAAAAAGTTATTAGAATTCAGTTTTGCCCACTTTCCTGTGGGAAGGCAATGTTTCCCATAACTAAACAAATCTGAGTATGTCACCTGAGTATCACAGTTATCGTGAGATTTGATTTTAAAATACGGAATTTTCTAAAAATCATATATTGAATTATTGAGCATCTATATACTTTTCACAGATACTTTTCACAGAAAGACAAAGAAAAGTCTTCAAAATGTGCTACTAAAGTACTTTTGAAACTAAACATTTCTCCTGAGGTGTGAGTAGAAAATATATCCTCTATTCCATTGTTGATTTCATAATCCCTTCCTTTCCTTCTGCTTCTTCCTTTAATAAAATTTTAAGATATTCAGTGTATAGCTTTTGAATAACATTTATTAGTTCTTGACAGAGCATAAAATATTTGTGCGATAACATGAAGCTTTAACAAAAAGTTAGAAATAAATTGTTCTCTGTAATCAATATTTACCATGAAGCACCTCAGAGATCTACCATTAGTGAAAGTTAGTTTGATAATGAATAAGCTTTGAAGAGTTTTTCCAAATATATTTACTCTGCGCTTGCTTTTTTAATAATAAAGAAGTTAATAATATTTTCATAGGACTATAATTGATTACATTGCATATTAGTATTGTTATACTTTAGTCAAGGTAAATTACTTTAACATACAACAGCCAAATATTGCTGCACTATGCTCAGGTTAACAAGACAATCACAATAACACAAATAACTGGTAACTGCTAATATTTATTGAAATATTTTTTATCAATTTTGACATGAGATTGTCTTACTGATTTAATATAAGACATTTTAAAATCCCTCTTAGGATTATGTTTTACTGTTCTTATGTCATGAATGAAAAAGTTTCTTAGACAGATTAAGTGACTTTCCTAAATTCATATTAGTATAGACTACGCCTGTGATCTAGCCTGTAGCTTCAAACTTAAAATATTGTTTGCCTACCATAATTTTTTAAAAAATAAAATTGTCATATCTTTATGTACTTCTATTTCTTTTGAAAAAGTTGAGGCTTTAAAAAATAAAGTAAGTGATTTGTGATCATTAACAAAGAAACAACAGATCACTTCTGGATGTGAGCCATTAATCTAATACTGAGGTTGAAACCTTGTATGTGGTTGATCCCAACTTAATCCCCAGTACTGCATATAGTCTCCTGACTACAGAGCTGGGAGTAAGCTGGAGCACCATCAAGTATAACCCCCAAAACAACAACAAAATAACCACGTGATTTTGGGAACCATATCCAGTTCTCCAAAATGAAGAACATATGAGTTTGGAAGTAATGTAAAAAACAAACAAAACTCTCTCCATCTATATTGCATATAGTTTCTTTCTCATTTATGAAATAAAAGTAATAAATGTTTTGAGAAAATGAAAACTGCTCTATAGTATATCTGTTCTTGCGTATCATTCTTAGGATGTAAATAAATCTCTTAGATTTTTTTAAATGGCAAGTTAAATAATGTGCATATAAATATAGTTCCATTATCTTTTATTAAATAAGAAGAAGGTATCCATACAGTTTATGTGACTTTCATAATTGTCTTAGTCTAAAGTTTTAATCATTGTTACTGGTTTTAATACTAAGACTAAAATTGTTTTTTCAAATTCTACAATTTTTCCACCCAACCATGACATTAAAGTGAAATTTAAAATAACATTTATGAAATTTACCTCGGTGTCTCGTAGGAGAACAAAACCATTTTATAAATTATACATAGAGAGAATGACTTCTTTCACAGCAATTTTCTCTGTAAATCATACTCAGAAAAAGTTGTTTCCTGAACTGAGGAATGCACTTTTCAGTTATCCCTTCAACATGTATTTAGTAACTGTCTACTATATGGGAACTACTGTGTTTTGCTTTCAAAATTAGATGTTAGATTGAAAAGCAAAATGTGCCAGGAATCTAGCTTAGTAGTAAAATACAGACTTTGCATCTATGGAGCCCTCTGCTCTAAGATTCTTGGCGCCAAAAAATAAAAATAAAATATTTTTTTAATATCTGGAAACGTGGAAAGATATTGAGCATATCAAGAAAACCAAACATTTAAAAGTTGTGGAATAGCCTGTAAAATGGCCTAACGATGCTGTTTTCTGATATTCAAACCTAACTAAGTAGCAAACAGAACCACATTCTAACAATTTGCATATTAAAATACAATCATATTCCTCTTTAGAATTTATATGTACAAAACATTGGCTTCCATCCTCGGCTCTTTCATTCCCTTATTTGGATTGCTTACTCTGAGGGAAGCTAGGTGCCATTTTGTGAGAATATTCAAGCAGCATATGGAAAGCCCCACATGGAAAGAGCCTAAAGCCTCCTGCCAACAATATGTGAATGAGCTTGGAAGGAAATTTTTCATTCTCAGCTGGTACTTACATTAGTCCAACTTCAGCTAAAAATGTGACTGCAATTTAGTGGGAAACCCTAAGCCAGACACGTCCATGTAAGTTGCTACCGGATTCATGATTCTTAGGAATTTTGAGTGGCTTAAACGTTTGCTATTTTAATTTGCTAAACTTCAGGTTAACTTGTTCTGCAGCAATAGATAACTGATATGGAGTACAAACAATTTATTATGTTCTATGTTTTTAAGTGGACATGGTGATGAACTGGTAATTTGGTTGGCAGATCATAGCATTAGAGAAACAGATCATACAAATCAGTAGTAGGGAGAAAGATTTTCTTATTCATCATTGAAATGTTCTGTGATTATTCTAAGGCCAATGAAAGTTTGGTCTCTAATGTACAGAGCTTTAAAAAAACACTTAATAAAAAGGGGGAAAACAGATTCCAGCAATTCCGGATGCTTCATTTTTTTCAAACACAAACGCTTACTGAGAACCGCAAAGGATAAAGAGCACTTAACAAATGCTGTATGATTAAGTTAGCTGTATATTTTGTTTTGTACCTGAAAATGTATACGATCTGTAAGCCTGGCAAGCTCCCCAAGTTGTATTCGATATGCCAAACACAGTAGCAAGTCTCACAATGGAGACGTTACTGGGCCTGCTCGAGCAAATCAATGAACAACGGGAGGACAGGACAGGACAGGACCTGAAAATACTTTGCTAGTTTATTTTATAAAACAAAAGTTTCTTTTTAAGTAAAAGAGTTTTGAATGGATGGAACCAGTACACGGTTGTAGATGTTATGAATAATTAGGGGAGTTTTACAAATTCCTATAGATATGTATGCTCATGCAAACTTTATTCCAGGAAAAGGATACTCCAATGTGTAATCCCCCATCAGGAAGTGAGACTTACAGAAACATTTACACTTGAACTTTCTCAGTCATAAATTTTACTTTATCTCTGGGTAGTATTAGGAGAGCTCAAAACAAATATTCCAGCAAAGTGTTTTATTTTCCACTATTTAGGAAGGTCCCACTATAAAACTTGTTAAAGAGGTATACACCATCAATCTTTATATTCCTAAGTAAGGTAAACAAGTTGGCGTTGTGTGATACCAGGGAGATTTTAAAGTTTAGATGACATTGTGAATCACTGGCTACTTCATACAGCTATATGATATCCAAAGTCCATACCATAGGTACATACACTTCTATAGCAACCATGGAAATACCCCATATAGCTGGGCTCAAGAAATAGTACAGGGATTAAGGAATAGTGCAGCAGGAGATTACAAGGGCTAAGTATACTTGCCCTGAATATGACTGAGCCGAATTGGATCACACCACATATGGTCCCCCAAGCATCCCAAGCATTTCATAATTCAGAGCTGGAAGTCTGCCCTGAGCAAAACAGATGTGGCCCAAACACCCCACATCTCTCCAAACTCAAAAAGAAAGAAATTCTGTGGCATATTGTTTGATGACCGTTATACAATTATGACCATTATATTCAAAGTAAATCATTTTTACAAATTCTTATGAATTGTGTAGTTACTACTATGGGATGAAGCAGGTAAGACGTTTGCCTTGCATGCAGCTGACCCAGGTTTGATTCCTCTGACACTCTCAGAGAGTTCAGCAAGCTACCGAGAGTATCCTTCCCACATGACAAAGACTGGCAAGCTACCCGTGACGAATTCAATATACCCAAAACAGTAACAAGTCTCAACAATAGAGACGTTACTAGTGCCCACTCGAGCAAATCAATGAACAATGGGAGGACAGTGCTTGAGCAGTAGTTACTACACCTATTGAGTTAAGCTACTGCATATATTACAGGTGTTAATATATCTTATATATATATGTAAGCACACATAAATATTGATATGTTGTATAAGTTTATAGATCAATATATTTGTAATATTATATGTACATAAATAATCTACATATAAACATATATATGTACAAATATAAGTATTATATGTTTACCATATATGTATAAATTGATATGATAAATATTCATTTACCATATAAATAGCATATGGTAAATGAATAGAAGATTGCATGGAATCTATCCTTTTTGACAATGACAAAAGACATGATAAGTAAAGATAAATAATACCAAAAAAGTTATGTATAAGCTAGTAAACAATGCAGGCATAATTTTTAAATTTTAATAATACTTAGTACCATTCATGATCTTCTAAGTCTATGGTGTGAAACTTCTGGCTCTTTTATTTTTATTTAATTTGGTGAGGGGGGAATTGGAACACAACCCGCTGTGGCCTGGCTCTGTACTCAGGTATCACCCATGAAGGTGCTCAATGGGCCCATATGTGGTACATAGGATCAATTCCATATTGACTGTATGCAAGACAAGATGATTGTAGAATCTCCCTATTCCCAGATGTGGATATCTTTAAGAGAAGATAGTGAACTGCTCTGTTGATAGATCACTAATGATTGTCTGAATCTGTTCTTTCAGAACCTTTTAGAAATTTTTATTCTTGTAACATAGTACTTTCTGTTTTGACTTTCTTAATTTGCTTTCTAGTGTAGAGATCTACCACCTTGTTATTTTAAAATTACAGTATTAGATTAGAGTTACTATTTTAGTTCACCAGATATGATTTTGTTATTTTCCCTTATTTTTAGTATATTTACAATAAATATACACTAAGTGGACACTTGATATTCTCATATAAAAGGGTCCATGAGATTTAAATATCCTAGGTACTTGTGCACATAAAAAGGACTTTTATTTTGCCACGTACTTTTGGATAAATACAATATCCTAAGCTCTGATTAATTTTTTTCTATTAAATGTGATATACTGCTACTTGCCTTCGAGAATAGTGTTACAGATAGTAGACAGTCTAAATGAACCCCTACCTTTGTGATAGTCTCTCTCTAGTTCATATTTTAGGTGAAGATATCCACTGCTCACTTCCCTTTATCTCTATGCTCTCTGTGCCGTCAGCACTTTCTTTCTTCCAAGTACTTATCAGTATGGATTTATTCTCTTTTGTTTCCCCGTACTGTTCCTAAACAGGGATTGTAAGACTAATGTGGAGAAAATATATCTTGTCAATTTGTTTTCATGCTAGTATTTTAAATAGTTGATTTGGTTGGCAGGGTGTAAAAACACATCAATAATTTCTGAGCTGAAAGTTTTTAATCTTTTTGGTTGTTATCCCCATTTCTATTGAGGTATCATGATTGACAATGCTGTTAATGATAGTTTCATGCATCCATCATCATTCCAACTTTATACTCCTCATCAGAGTTCTCACTTCACTCCATCTATAAAAACTTCTATCCACACCCCACCTCTCGTGCCCCATTTAGCTCAGATCTGTAGACCAACTCTCCAATTCTGGTGCTTTTAACTAACTTTTATGGAATGGTGTGACATAAGGTCCCAGCTTCATTTATTCGCATGTAGCTATTCAGTTTTCTGAATTCCATTGTCGAAGAGACTTTCATTGCTCCATTTGATGTACTAAGCTCTTTTGTAATAAATTAAATGCCCATAAATCTGAGTGTTTAGTCTAAGGCTCTCAATTGTGGTCCACTAGTCAGTGAGTCTGTCTTTATGTCAATATGACACCATTTTGATTACTAGAGATTTACAGTACTATTTAAAGTTAGAATATTCAATACCACTCAGCATCAATTTCTTTCTTTAGTTTCCTTAGTTTTTTATAGTTCTATGTTCCATAAAAATTTCAGTAGGGACTTTTCCAAGTCCTTGAGGTCATTGGAATTCTTATCACTGAATATGTATAATGATTTGGAAAAGAATGACAACAGTGTCTCTTCCAGTCCTTTAACATGAAAAATTATCCCATTTTTTGGAATTCTTTTCTAATTGTCAGTAGTGACATTCTTTTCACAGTGTCTTTTACCTCCTTTGTTAGGTATTTGATGTTTCTAGATGCTATTTGCAAAATGGGTTGACTTTATTCCTTTTTCTTCTAGTTTGCTATGTCACCAATTTTGTGTGTTAATTTCATAACTTACTATCTTGGTACACTGGAATTTATTTTATCACAAATATGAAGATAACACCATCAATAAACACATAAAGAATCAAAATTTGTCGGAGGAGTTGGCAGAAAGAAAAGTATTAAAGTGATATAAGTGAAATTGAAAGAGAAGTACAATTTTTACTTACTACTTCTCCCAAAAGTAATTTTGTTTTATTTTTATGAATACCAATATCCTCCTTCTTCTTTCTAAATACATAAGAATTATAAGGTAAGTGGCAAAGAAATATGATGAGTTTTCTTAAGTAACTAAAATCTACAATCAACATGAATTTTAAAACATCTGTAATTTTAAAAAAAATATTTCTATTACTTTTTATATAAATTATACCTTTAAAATCCCAATAGAAGCAAAGACATTTATAATAAAAATGTTCACTTAGATTTTATTGCTATATATTTTATTAGAAATTAAAATTAAATAGCGGTGTATGGCCATCAAGATATATTTTATTTTCCATATTACACTGGATTGTTAATACATTTCAAGAGCGGAAACTTGTTATGGAGTTCTTAGCATTTTTGTATTGCTTAGTATTAAGATTTTCTTTTATACTTGATGAAAGCAGAAACTGCAAATTACTATGAGCTAGAGAATGCAACTGTGGAATGAAAGCATGCTTTATAAGACTTTCATTTGCTTAAAATGTTTAGTTTTTCTTGATATACCTCTATTCTTAGTGAGGTGTTAAAGTGAACACCAGATCCAAACACATATGGTTACTACTTTCGTTCACTTGTTCTCATCCCCACTTTTTCCCCAATGGTGATTGTTACTTATCGTTTCTCCCTAGTTAAACCATGATTTCCTTATTGTACGACTTCTTGTACAAATTGGAGACATGTTATAATTTTCAAACCCGAAGAAACAAACTCATCTTCAACTCATCCACTTAGGATAAATAATTTAATAACTACATGGAGGAAAATATCCATATTCATGTATAAACCTTACAGATCATACTGTCCTTTGGAAATAATGACTTTCTAATGTGCTTCTCTTTTTTTCTTTCTTACTTTTTTTTCTTTTTTTTTTAACGGAGACACCTCCAGCAGCTTTTTTGGGGACTACTTGGGCTAGAACCAACAGTAGCCTAGGTCGAGAGGCATGGGTTGCCAGGAATCATACAAGGCCGCACACATGCTAGGCATCTGCTTCTCCATGTAAGCCATATCTGTGGTTTATTTCTTTTTCCCTTCATGATGCATTTGTTTAGTAGTTTCTTCAGTTAATGAAGCTTGATAGTGTAAAGGCAGCAGTACTTTATTTTAGCAATAGTGGTAGGCACTGTTCATCTTAGAAACACTTTCTAAGTGTTTCTAAGTGTTTTCACTTACTAAACTTCACTATACCCATGTGACCATCCAACCCACACAGGATAGCATCTGAGCAATCCCAGAAAATATGTCATAAAAGACAGTAGGGAAGGAGAAACTGGAGATGAAGTGGCTAAAATTAATTCCAATTAAGCACTGCTATCTGTCCAAATGACAACACCAATGGAAATACGAAATGACTTACACATTCAGATTCACCACTTATATCCTCTCTAAAGCTAAAAGAAATAAAATATATAACATACCAACCCCATTTATCTTCTAGACATAGTGATTTTGAATGTCAATTTTAGAACCATAAATGAGTATATAAAAGTTTTTTCAGCTCACAAATATAAGCACATATTCAGATTTTGTAGTCCATATAAAAAGATCCCCAAAGCATTTGAAATATATTTAAAAATAAATATCTTTACAACTGAGGACTATTACTGAAATAGATATTTTTAGAATTGAAAGGAGTTTAATAATTTCAGAGGTATGACATTCAAGATGGAAACAAATGAAGCCTATAACCAGATATTAACTCTACTTTGCCAAGAAAAATTGAGCTATGCTACATTTTATTACAAAACATCTTGCAGTAATTCTATAACTGAAACTTAGTTGCTAAATTAGCAAGTATATATTTGCCCAGCCCAGAGTTCTCTATCAACTGCTGTAACATATGGGCTGGTCTAGTGTTGCTGGGAGTGGGAATACTGATCCCAGCCTTCTAGTCGCTGGGAAGACCAAATATCTCTTATGGCCCCTGAGCTGTTGACTCTCCTACCTTGAATTGATACTTCTCTATCCCCATGGTTCATGGAAACACTGATTTTAGAAGACAATTTTTTTGCTTTTACAAAGAAAGCTTGGTACTTAGTACATCTAAAATAAAGGAAGTCAAAGGGTCTATCACTTTGAATTTAAACTAGAATGATAAAATGTGATGCAGCATAGGAATATATTTTATAAGAGCAGGACAAAGGCCTGTTAATTTTGTGTCTGTTGTTAAATTAAAAGAATTGGTCTTTGAAGGACACATTTTAATTTTTTTCACAAAACTTTGTAAATTCATGTTCCATTATCTCGCCACCATTCTAAGAGAATGATCACTGGAGACTCAGCCCAGTAAAACACACAGCAGGAGATAACCAGCTGGATCAGTGAGGAAATTTATAAATGGCTTACAGAGATGTGAACTAACAGATACACAGAAACCCCAAATATATTAAGCAATTTGAATATAAAAGAAAAAGTAGAAACAAGAAAAGCCATACAGGCCCCAAATTAGGAGGACCATAGTGCCCACTATAGTGACTTTTTCACATGTTGGAGATGTGCCTTATTCCATTTTGTGTCTACATTTGTATCCATTTTCTATGTATACATCTAATTTATGACTTCATTACAATAGGAGATTAGGTCAGGAGCTTTGTGTCTCGCTTGTTGTGGTTGCACAGAATTAAAAATAAGCATAGCATACAAGGATCACAAATACAACTCATAAATTGCATCAAATTAGTACAAGGGGTTCATTAGACATTGATTTATATCTAACTATATTTCCAATAATATTTTTGTTCCATATTCTAGGACACATATTAAGGCTTGTAGGGTATCTGGGTCCCTTCCTTCTTTCTCATTAAACTGTAACCAACTCTTCCAACTCTTTCCCCACCAATGATTCCAGGTTCTAATTTGCCTTATTAGATTAAGCTTTTGTTTTATATTTAACAAACACCACAATGGCCTACTGAGCCAAAGTTTCAATGTGTCATATTTAGTCACTATAGTGGGCTGAGTCTCCAGTCATCATTCTCTTAGGATGATGGCAAGATAATGGAAGATTATCTTGGAAGATACCTCAGAGGACTGAAATAAAAGCTTTGCATGTGTTCTAGGGTCTGGGTTCCTGGCACTGAAAACCTTGTCCCACCAAACAGAGCATTGTTGATGGTGGCTTTGGTGGCTCCTGTGTATAATTAATTTCTTATTATTTCTGTCCTGTAGACTACCTTTTCTCAAAATTAGTGCTTTTTTCACTTTACTTTGTATCATGGGCTGGAGCGATAGCACAGCGGTAGGGCGTTTGCCTTGCACGCAGCCATCATGGCCGACCCGAGTTCGATTCCTCCGCCCCTCTCGGAGAGCCTGACAAGGTGCCAAGAGTATCTCGCCCGCACGGCAGAGCCTGGCAAGCTACCCGTGACGTATTCGATATGCCAAACACAGTAACAACAAAGTCTCCAATGGAGACGTTACTGGGCCCGCTCAAGCAAATCGATGATCAACGGGAGGGCCTTTACTTTACTTTACTTTACTTTGTATCATAGTAATATGATACGAAGGAATAATAGGAAAAAAGAAGTTTGTTCCTGTTCTTTCGCTGACTCCACCAGCCCACCTTCAGGGGTTCTGAACCTTTTCCACAGCTGGACTGTGGTATTGCCAAACTATCTTGGCAACAGAATCACATTCACAGTTCCTGCCTCAACTTAGATGTTAGTGAATATGTTTGCTAAACAAAAAAAAAATCTATTCTAACCACTTTTTTTTTTCTTTTTAAGTTTTTCGGTCATACCTGGCCATGCTTAAGGATCACTCCTGCCTCCACTCAGGAATGGTGCCAGGGAAAGGACCCAGGTCAGCAGCTTGCCTTTTCCCCTCTATTAAATCTCTGAGCCCCATGCATTTTCTTTAAAAAAATAAAAGTATTTCCTTAATGATTGATCAGGTCCTCATCACCGCTGGCCTCTCTTGTCACAGGCTCCAAGGCTCTTTCTTGTGCCAGACAATGGGTTTGAGGGTTTCAGGCAAAGAACTCTCTCTAGAATTTCAATGTTCAAAGTCCAATTATTTGACACTTCTCTGTGCATACCATCAGAGCATAGGCACAACAGAACTCAAACTAAGATGGTTCTGCTCAGGAAGTTGAATTCAATCAAGTGCAATAAAATAGGAATCAGTTAGGATTGATTCCAACAGTGGAAATATCTATTTCAGATAGACATGCATTCCAGTGGTGGCAAATGAAGGTACTATATGTGTGGTTCAGTGTCAAAACATGATGATGCCAACAACAGCATTAAATATTCTGAGAGGATTGGAATTGCACCTCGACTAGTTCTTGTTTGGTGTAAACTAATGAATCCTCTATACGGCACTCATCTTAGCTGTTTTCTACTTGTTCCATTTTTCAGTCTTTGTTTTGTTTAATTCACCTATGGTTAAATTCTGATGTTTGTAATTCAAAACTGCACAAAGCCTTCACGACTATTTCAAAAAATTAGTTTCATTCGTATTATTCCTTCGTATCATATTACTAGGATACAAAGTAAGGTGAAAAAAAAACACTACTTTTGAGACAAGGTCTTCTACAGGACATAAACAATAAGTAATTAAGTATGGGACTCCTATATAATGCACAGGACCACCAAAGCCACCATCAACAATACTCAGTTTGGTGGGACAAGTTTTTCAGTGTCAGGAACCCAGATCCTAGAACACATGCAAAACTTTTATTTCAGTCCTCTGAGGTATCTTCCAGCCCAGAAGCAATTAATTCCACTGAAAGGGATTAAGAAGGATTTTTTGCAAAGGTGTTGGTATTTGAGAAAGTATAAGAATAGCTCCAATTTGAGGGGAAAAACAGAGGGAAAAAATGCTTTCACTGTTAGAAAGTAACTAACAAAGGTAAAGTCTAAAATGAAGAGATGTGTTTTAGTGAAGCATATGCAAGGAAATAAGGTCAGTTCAAGGATGCATCTTAAAGATAAATAATATGGTGTCCTTTCCCCTACAGCTTACAAACTATTTTGAAAGATAAGAAATGTACTGGTATTTTAAAGAGCTTATTAATACTACAGTCATCTAGAATGATGCCTCTGAAACTCCCATCCTTTCAAAGGTACAATACATGAGACAAAAGGAATTTATTAATGCCAACAGCTGCTTTGGATCCTGCTAGTTTATAAACTTGATAGAGTCCATAAATCAGATGTATAAAAAAGTACTGCCAGCCCACCCTTAGTTCATATTTTTCCACAACCTTTTATGAAAGAAATTAATTTGCTGTTAAGAATCCAACTCTATTGAAACCCAAGCACAAAAATTTCTAAGTCTACAACTGTACCTCCTGGTGTTTCACTAATAAAAATCAAAAAATTAAAAAAAAAAAAGAATCCAACTCCACGCCTTTACATTGCAATCCAGAATATTTGCAGAATATTTGCTACTTAACAATAAAAATATGTATTCTCTTCTCTTACTTTTTTGTTTGTTTGACCGTTTTTTGTTTTTGTTTTGTTTTGTTTTGTTTTGGCCACACCTTGCTGTGCTCAGGTTGTGCTTTTGGCTCTGCACTTATGGACCATTTCTGGAGATGCTCAGGGGGTCATCTGAGTTTTTGAGGATCAAACTCAGTCGGCATTCAAGACAAATGTGCTAATCACTGCGCTATAGCTTTTAGGAATTTCTGCCAATTGGAGAAACTTTGTAACATGAGAGAATTGAATAAAATAAAGCATTTCACATGGAATGCAACATTATGCTTTTGTTTACGTTAAATATGCATTCCAGATATTCCAGATATTGTCTTCATTTTCTTCACTTAAAACCAGCAACAAGGGTTTTAAGAACCAAAAGAAAATCTTGACATATATGAAGTGTACCCAGGTAATTCTACTTCTAATGCTTAGACACATAGATTATCAAATCTTGAAAATGTGCAAATGAGTCAGAAGTCTTATTAAAATCAAAGGTACAATGTTCAAAAAAGTTCTCCATGACTTAGCAAGTATGACTTAGGTTTCAGCATTTAAGATAATACTTTAAAGTAAATTCTGCAAAGAGAGGAAGTCTGTAATAAAAAAAATTCACAGTAGTTTCTTATTAAGTTATTTTCATTAAACCAGGGTTAAGACCTGAAAACTGCACAAAAGAAATAGAAAGAGACAAGCAGGCTACATATACAAAACAGTAACTTTCCAAAATGTGAACTGTTCAGTCATCATAGCACAAAGCATGACACTTCTCATTACTTAATTTGAAGATTGTTTATAAATAATAAATCCAAGTTATGAGCAGCTGTAAAAAATGATGCAAATTTTTTCTTATGTAATTGTGGATGATAAAATAGTTGGATGTATTTTCACGAACAATATCTCTATGAGAAAGAAAATGCTCACATTTTTCAGTTTTGGTTAAGATCAAACTGATCTCATTAGTTTTTCATCTAATTTATTGCTCAGAATTCCCTTTTGTAAGATAAATCTCAAAAAAGCTGCTTGAGGAAAAATTTGAAGCAAGATATATAAAACAAAAAAATGAGTAACTTCTCATAGATAAGCCAAAAGTCAATTTAAAAACTGAAAAGAAAATATTAGAAAGACATAAACAATATTATCATAATAATAGTGAGATGCTATTTATGTGGAATAACTTAAGAATATTCTGTATTATATTTGAGGCATACAACATAAGGTGCCTAAAATTCATGTTTAGATAATTTAATGAAGTATAATTTAATATATTATTTGGATAACATATTACCTATAATTAAAGAAAAATGGCATCGCCTAAGGATATTGATAAGATAATAAACTACAGCATTATTGATAAACTTATGTGCAAATGAGCATAAATAACGTTTTAAAATTTTAGACGATAAGAATTGATTTTTGGCCAGAATATTTCCATAACTCACTTCACTTTCTGGACACAAGAATCTAGCTTCTACTATACTGTACATGGTACATAAGGATTCTATCACTGGAGTATAAAATTGTAAGCTTTGAATTTCCTGTGGGCATTGTTACCAACAGAGTGTTTACAGGATATTACTAGTATAACTAGAGTACCAAGGATAGGGAGATGATACAGTTGAAGCCCTCGTAATAAAGTCTACTGGGAACATTTCTTTTCAATTCCCAACACAAAAATTTCATTTGTTTAAAATGGAAAATCTTTATGTATTCTTCATTCACTTATACCCACTGGATTTTTAGATCAGATATAAACCACATGTTATTGTACTTGACTATGAACCACAAAATGAACCAAAATGAATTTATGTTATGGAAGAGGTTTTGAATAAGCATAATAAAATCATTTCTTTAAGTAGAATGCCACAATGATAAAGCAACTACTATGTAGACTGTGTGATATCACTGAATTTAAGTCATGAGTATACAAATATTGTTTAATGTAACAAATTGCCTGTATTCTTCATTTTTCTTTATAATGTTGTCATTAAATTACTTAAAGGATAACAAGAAAACTAGTTGCCAGGGTTTGGGGAAAATTATTGTCATCAGTGATTTTCTATATCGACATTCTAGAAAAATAGGTATCAGTTCTCTAACAAAATAAACTAAACATGTGGCACTTCAGAAACAGCTTATACTAGAGAGATATTAAATATTAATATTTTCTATTAGCAAATCAATTTCAAGGAGCAGTTTTCTTTCTCCCTCAACAATTTTACCTTACTTTATTCCCATTACCCTCTAACCAAAAACATATGTCTTCAAATTTAATATGCTTATGCATAAATGTTACTGTTGTTACTGTGTTTGGATCGAGTACGTCATGGGTAGCTTGCCAGGCTCTGCCGTGCGGGCAAGATACTCTCGGTAGCTTGCCGGGCTCTCCAAGAGGGGCGGAAGAATCGAACTCGGGTCGGCCATGTTGGCTGCATGCAAGGCAAACGTCCTACCGCTGTGCTATTGCTCCAGCCCTATAATATGTCAGTATTTGCATATATTATACGTAAATTATATTTACAGAATATCTAAATGTATTATGTGTATTGTATTATATTATATAATTTTGTATATTATTTATATTCTATATAATTATATCTGGCTTTATTTTTAGGCCACATCTGGTAGTGCTAAGGGCTTACTCTGGGCTTTGTGTTCATGGATCATTCTGGGGATCAGGGGATCGTACGGGGTGCCAGGTTTCAAACTCAGGTTTACTTTGTGCAAGGCAAATGCCCTACCTGTTGTGCTTCTTAAAGAAATGATACCTGTTGTAACTCAGGCCACATATCAAAGACTTCTTTTTTCAATGAATATATTTACTTCTCAGGGATAAGTTTCAAATCATATTACAGTGAGATTCAAGTCCGTATCTACCAGCTAAATAACCTATTTAAAAACAAGCAACATAATCTGAGCTTTCTCCTTATTTTTGAGTATTCAGTAGCTGAGCCCACCCAAATAGCAGGAGCAGTGCATGTGGTATAACTGCAGAAGTTACTTGGTGAATGTAACTTACCAGTACTTGTGAGAAATTCCACATTCCTCATCACACCTTCTGTATAAGCCCCTGGTTCATAACTGTCCATTTCACCGGTGACAATGTGCGCTACTCTTGCAGCCCGTCCTCTGATAGCTCCGGCAGCGCGATCTAAATTATCAGCATCCTGATCTCTCAAGGCTATGATACATTTGTTAACATCTTCTAGGATATGGCTCTCTGAAAGTAAATAGATCAAATCAGTCATGTGGTTGTTCTTTATCACACAAGTAAAGCATATTAAGTTAATGTTAGATTCTGTCTTCAAACATGGTACAACATTATATTTTTCTTTGGGGGTGGAGGGACTCACAGTGGTGCTCAGGGCTTACTCCTAGCTCTAATCTCAGGGATCACTCCTGGCAGCACCCAGGGGATCATACTGGGTACTGGATCAAACTCAAGGTGGGCTGTGTGCAAGGCAAGCCTTTCCAGCCCCTGTGGTACATGACTATAAAGAAAAAAATCAGATCTGATTCTTCTTACATCTCTTTCACAGCAAATCTGTAAAACACACAATTTTATATTCTACCAACAATTGCAATTGATTGTATATTAATTTAGATTCCAGTTCTCAAGGACCAGTTTAAACTTCAGTTATTCAGTTAATATTGACACCATGCATGGTGTGCTCAGAGGTTATTCTTGGCTCTGTACTCAGGAATTAACACATATATGGTGTTGGGGATCAAACTCCAGCTTGCCTAAGTGAGAGACAAGCATCTAACCTACTGTACTGTCCTTTAGACAAAGATAAGTTTCTAGATTAATACAAAAATTATATGTAATGGGATAGTTATTTATATAAATACATAATATATTATATAAAATGAAAAAGGAACATTCTGAAAGCCACAAAACACTTTAGAAATACTGTTCCTCTATAAAAGCAAATTATGAACTTACATTCACTAAAACCCACTGACTTACATGTAACATAATTTAACAAGTTATAGAAAGAAATCAGAGTAACTCCAGATATTCTTTGCCTAATATGGTGTGAATGCAGAGGTATTAGAGTAGCACACGAATGTTTACTTTCTCTTTAAAGGTAAAGGTAAAGGCCCTCCCGTTGATCGTCAATTTGCTCGAGCGGGCCCAGTAACGTCTCCATTGGAGACTTTGTTGTTACTGTGTCTGGCATATCGAATACTCTCGGTAGCTTGCTGGGCTCTCCGAGAGGGGCGGAGGAATCGAACTCGGGTCGGCCATGTTGGCTGCGTGTAAGGCGAACGCCCTACCGCTGTGCTATATCTAATTTCAATTTCTCTTTAGAATAAGTAATATGCATCGGAAAAATTAGTGAAAAGACCTGAGAAACTTTAGAATGTCAATAAGCCTGGGTAATAATATTTTTTAAAGATAGTAAGAGAATTAGTACATTTAATTATTTAATTTCCGGCTTCATCACAGAAATCTCTACCCAAATCTTCTTAAGTGTCTATTGCATAAAAATAGAATGCATAGAGACTCGGTGGACAGCACTTATTTTGCACTTATAGGAGTGAGTTTGGCCTCAGCACCAACTGAAAACCTAGCAGAATTTGTCTGAAACAGGCTTCTTCCAGTGTCACCTTGGTACAACTGATATTAATTCACAACATATGGGAATACATTCAACAATTTGGACAAGATGGGCCTCATGAAATCTGTTACAACTATTACTTTCAGAATGCATATATGAAGTTATGAGCAGAGAAGGTCCTAGAGGCTGAGAAAAAGCTCTTGCCCATTTCTCAGACATTTTATCTTTCGTACTTGAAAAAGCAATAATTGCTTTTTCTGTTAGCTTTGGAGTATACCTTTGGATATAGGTTTGAATGAACATGCCCCATCTCTTTGAGGAATTCATCGTTTTACTCTCAGAATTAAAGATGAACTTATTTCCCCCTTGTCATTTGAAACACCTTCCTTCATTTTGATACTCCAGGTGTCTGAGATGCTAAACAGAGGACATCTATCCATAGTTTGTTTTCCTCCGTGTAAATTCTCCATACATATGTTATTACATTGATTTTCTATTGCGAACCTGTCTGATGTTGTTTTGATTACTTATCCGAACTGAGGAAAACGCAGAGAGGAGGGAGTTTTTTCCACTGCACTGAACACCATAAAGCAATATCCTCGCAGAGTCACAATTATTCTACAGAGCATAACATCTAAACTACCAATGAAAAGAATGTGCTCCCTGGTGGGAACCTATATAGACCTATATTCATAGATTTCCTTTGTAGAAGCCTTCTGAGTCCTTTATATTTATTTTAAAACTTCCCATATCTACCATGTTCTCTAAATGCCCCAACTTCTGTGAGCATATTAGAATTTTGACTTAGACAACTAAGCACATCTGGCCAGCTTACTAAAATCCAACCATCCATTCAAGACAGGAATCCAATATTCCATCTTCAGGAAATCCATGGTAAACTATGTTTGATATTGCTTGGGATTCCATAAAATGGTTTAATTATTCTCATAAAATAGTGCTTCCTTTAAAGTATCTATCCATTTTTAAGTTCTATACTTATGAGACAGTCTGTATCATGGTCTGAAATTAATTAAGACAGTTTTTTTATCAATTCCTTGAGATATAATATCAGGTCTCTGATAAAACACATGCCACCTTTTAGATTAATAAGAATGTGTTTTTTGAATAAGTCCTCTTGTAAGACAAAACAAGACAAGTAAATTATTTTGTGTAAATCCTTACCTATGGATTATAAACTTAAGTGGATTTAAATTTAGCCAGTTTAAACCATATCAAACACAGGTCATTTCTGTGGAAAAAAATAAGTATTGAAAAACTTCATTATAAATTCATGAGCATTGAGCCTAATTTGCAGTATTCAGTTATGAATGTGTCATTAAAGCCCATAATAAATTCAAGCATCCCAACCAAAATTGTACGTGTATCATCACCATCATATATCCCCTGAAACTGAATGTAAGTTTTAAATGTGGAAAGCATAATAATCATTTGTTTTTTGAAAAGTCCACAGATGTGTACTTTAACGGCACATTAAGAAGCTGTTATCTTTCAAGTATGTCAGTTATTTTTTAAAGAAATGCAATAGACATACGTACACAATGAATGAGTAATCTATATACACCAAAGATATTAATGTTAGATTGCATAGTTGGTTTTGATCCATACTAAAAATGTAAAATGATATTTGGTGTGGGATTAACTTTATACTTAGAAGATTAAATATCTATTAAACTCCATGATTTCTCCTAAAGTAAGGCAAAATCATTGCTGACTATATTATTTTTTGGAGTTAATTTTTCAAATTATGGGTACTAACAATGAATTGAAGGCTCATCTCTTCAATATTTATATATATATACAAATATATATGCCACAATACATTTTATTAAACTAGAATAAAAATGTAGCAAGTTTTTTTTTTAATTTTTGTTTGCTTGGCTTTATAGAAGCTTATGTGATAACTGCTTGAAATTTATCAGCACAATCAAAAGTTAAGATGAGAATTCAGGTTAAAGCATTACAGAGGTAATCATAAATATGGAATCAAATTTCACATGAACATATACAATATAAAAATAAATGAAATAAGTTGAAAAGAACATGTTACCAAATTTATCTGAAATGTCTATCTTGAGTATCTTGGATACAATGATAAAATAACCTTTCTAATTACTAAAAATAAATGTAGCATTAAAGCATTGGAAAATATTTGCAAAATTTTCATCATTATGATACTCTCTCATTACTCTGAATGTTTCACAAAAATGCCAGCAACAATTATTTGCATGATTCTAAAACAGTGCCAGAAAAATAAAATTTTGAGTGCCTCCTACATATGCATAATACTAAGCTACACCAATTACTAAAAAAATCATATTTCATGTTAACTTAAGTAGCAAAATGAACTTCATGAAAGCTAAACAACTTATGCCTAGCTATGTTATTCTAAACTGGTAGGAAAAATTAAAACACAAATAGCTTCTCTAAAACTTTTTCCTGACCAGTCTCTTAAGTCCTTCCTGACGAGATGAGTGTACTTGTTAGACACAGCTAACATCATTAGGAGCTATATCTCAATTAAATGTTTTTCTGAACAGTTGATGTCATACTCAACAATTACACATTTTAAAAAGTGAACTTTAGGGGTTAGAGAGGTAGTACAGCAGTAGGGCACTTGCCTTGCACGTGTCCAACCTGGGGTTTGATCCCAGGCACCCCATATGTTCCCCTAAACCACCCCAGGAGTGATTCCTTGTTGTGTGAAGTGACATATATCAGTTGATCAGAGACTCAGAGATAAGACATGCAAGAGGAATGTAGAAGCATGGAGGGTCAAGGCTCGTTTAGGCTCAAGGTGGAGACTGACTGCAAGAGGTCTCCTTTTATTCTACTTTTTATCAGTTACATCCTAATGACTTCATCACAGAGAAAGAATCACCAACGAGAGTACAAACAGTTATAGGATAAGCATTCGTCGAAAGAACATCAGAGTATACATTGTTTTGTCAAAGCTATGTTGCTAAATCTATGTTGTAATGATTAAAATGGCAGAGAAACATATGGAGCTGGACATGTAAGCTCTACAGACTGTGTTCCCCACATTCTTGTGGGGAGTTACACACACACACACACACACACACACACACACACAAAGAGAAGGCTCATACTGGTACTTGAAGGTCAAACCAGATTAAGGATGTATATATATATATATATATATATATATATATATATATATATATGAGAGGAGAAACTGCTGCCTTGAAATGCCAAGAGAATGTATGACCAGGCGGGTGTATGAAAGAATGCTGTACTTTTCCAGATCATCTGGACTCACAAGTTTCAGCCTGTCCACTTAACTCACAGCAGGGCCTTGGTTCTTATAGGGCAGCAACCAGAGGCTCATGCTAATCTCCTGGTTTAACACCAACAATCCCTGAGTACATCCTTAGGAGTAAGTCCTAAAGATGGCTAAGTGTGGCCCCAAACCAAACCAAACCCAAACAATAAGGAATATGGCACTGGTGGAGGGATGGGTATTTGATCATTGTATAATTGAAACTTAAGCACTAAATTTGTAAGTCTAAAAAAAAAAATACTGTATTATTATAAAACCCAGATCCTGGAAGTGCAAATGCGGCCACACGAGATCGTATTATCTCATCTTTACTTTGGACAAACTGGCAGGCTACCGAATGTAACCTGCCCACAAGGCAGAGTGTGGCAAACTCCCCGTGGCGTACCCAATATGCCAAATACCAGTAACAATGATGGGTCTCATTCTCCTAACCCTGAAAGAGCCTTGAATATGGCACATTTTTAAAAATCTCAGGGCTAGGACGAAGGAGATGTTACTAGGGCCTGCTCGAGGCAGTCGACGAACAACAGGATGGTCATGATCATGATCGTGAGATTATTTTAAAGCAAACACAATCACATTTTATATTATGAAGATTTGCTTGTGAAGATTTGCCATAAGAGTTTTTTTCACTGTCAGTTTAACACTCAGGTCAGGAGTGAGAGACACTTGGTGCTACTGAAAATCCAGAATATGTTATTTAAAAATCAAAGAATGGCTTAAGTGCTAGCAATTTCTATCAATCATCTTATAGCTATCCTGAGATGCATAGTGAGCTCTTTATGTGATAAAATAGTAATAAGTAGGGAAATATGAGAACTGATCTTACACTAGCAGCTACTTCATGTGTTGAAAACTTCTCTGGTTAGCTTTAGTCTCCATAGCAGATGAAATTCATTAAATTACTTTTTCTATACCTTTTTCCTTATTTTTTCCATTCCCTATAATTGAAGCTGGAATTTGCCTCAGGGAAAGAAGAAAACAACAAATTATAGTAAGAACAAAAAGCTAATGTATTGGGTTTTGAACTAAAGCAGAATTTTACAAATCCACACCCCCAAAAAGAGACTAAAGTAGACACACAGTTTATTTTCAAAAACCAGAATCTACTAACAGGTAAAAGTTGTTTACTTTTAATTCCCAAAGCTAGGCTTTGAATATATCAATGATAGGGCCTGAAGAAATAGAGAGCTTATGCTATAATCCATTGAGTGAAGAATAATAAACCACCAACCGCTTCCTCCCTGGGTATCTACATACAGAAGATAGGGAAGAGAAAGAAATATTTTTCCAAAAAGAAACTCTTTTGTTTAAGTGACTGAGTTTCAAGTCAAAATAGTAATTGGTAAGATTAAAGTTAGCTACCCACCACATAGGATCTCAGAGAATTATACCAAATCTAATTATAAAAAATAAGTTTCCACACCTGGATCTATAGCTGTAAATTCCAAACCCATTACGTAGGCAAAAATGTTCAAATAACAATGAACACAGAATATTTTTTCTTTCTCCTTTAAAAAAGGCCCTCCCGTTGATCGTCGATTTGCTCGAGCGGGCCCAGTAACGTCTCCATTGGAGACTTTGTTGTTACTGTGTCTGGCATATCGAATACTCTCGGTAGCTTGCCGGGCTCTCCGAGAGGGGCAGAGGAATCGAACTCGGGTCGGCCATGTTGGCCGCTTGTAAGGCGAACGCCCTACCCGCTGTGCTATCACTCCAGCCCTTTCTCCTTTACCAAAAACAAAAAAGTAGCTAAATTATAAATGGATACAGCATTATGCAAATTAATGGTTTAAACATCTATTAAAAGAGGTCAAAATTTCTGTTATGTAAAAATTTGATCAAGAGCTTAATCCACAAATTAACTGTTACTCTAGATCCCTATATAAAAATTTAGGCAAATACTTCTTGAAAAAAATAGCATGTATAATGCAAAGCATATTAAAAATTGTTTTAAAATTCTTCATTCCTTCTATAATTTATGAGGATATAGTCCTCATAGCTGCAGTAGTATAACATATAAGAAATATTCTAAAAATATATTTTTCAAACATATACTTCCAATATAGATTTTGTCTCACAACTGCCCTCCTAATCTTGGGATTTCCAAAGTGTTGAGTGTTTCATAAGTGTTAAGATTTCCTTTGCTATGTTAATAAAGGTAATTTTTGGAAAACACCTGGGACGGAACAGGTTGCCAGGGAAACTAACAAGAGTATAGGGTGAAATTTCCAGTTCCAACCCACTGCTTTCATGGAGAGGAGAAAACAGGTTGGAAGTAGAATTCAATTGCTAATGGTTGATAACTTAATCACTTGTATCAATGTAATAAAATTTACACAAAAGCCTCAAAGGGTAGATTCAAGAGGCCTTCCAGATCTGTGAATACATGGAGAATTGGTGGCAGTCTTTACTTTTTTACAGACCTTGGCCTTTGCTGTTCTTGGCAGGGGGGCTCTTCCAAGTTAGATACTTTGGGTGCCCAGGTCCCACCATCCATTTTCTCCAACCAGAGTGGTGGTTCGGTGTGAAAAGTCTAAGGATGTGGCAATTCTCTGGCCATGTAGTAACCAGGAATCACCTGGGCACTCCAGCAGTGTTCAGGAGTCTCTAGATCTGTACCGAGTAACGCTTGAGAAACACATTCAGCAGGTACCCTAACCACTGTGATTTTCCCCAATTACTCCATCTTGCAATGTTTTTATCTAATTATTGATTTGAGAAATGAATTAATGGGTGATCTATGTGGGGTTTCCCAGTATATTCTAAGGGGGATAAAGTTTTTAAAAAATCATTATGGGGAGCCATGGCATGAGACTATAGGAAGTGGCAGGTAGGAAGGAGCAGCTCCGGGAAGGAAACTGGGTCAGAAAGGCGCCAGGCATTCCAGCTGCCTTCTCCCCACCCTGCTCATGAGGCAGGCTTCCAATGAGGGAGCAATCTTCCTGGCCCTTGTATCTACTGTCCTTGGGTGTCAGTCTCATGTTATGCTATTTTATAGTCCACAAGTGATGTCAGTCCTTCTGTATCTGTCCCTTTCTTTGTGACTCATTTTACTTAGTAATTTCCTCTTCTAGTCTATCCACTTAGAAACAAATTTCATGACTGCATCTCTCCTAACAGCTGCATAGTATTCCGTCATGTAGATGTACCAAACTTTCTTTATCCAGTTGTCTGTTACTGGGCACTTGGTTTGTTTCCAGATTTGGGCTGTTGTGAACAGTGCTGCAATGAACATCTAGGTACAGATGTCATTTACACTGTGCATTTTGCACCCTCAGGATATATTCCCAGAAGTGGTATTGCAGAGTCTTACGGAAGTTCAATTTTTAGTTTTTGAAGACTGCCCATATTGTTATTCAGAAAGGCTTAATGGGAAGTGTGTGCTGAAAGTAGATAAAGGACCAAACATGATAATCTCTTAGTATCTGCATTGCAAACCATAACGCCCAATAGTAGAGTGAGAGTATGGGGGATACTGTCTGCCACGGAGGTAGAGGGAGGGTGGGAAAAGGGGGGGTATACTGAGGACATTGATGGTGGGAAATGTGCACTGGTAGAGGCATGCATGTTTGATCATTGTGTGATTGTAACTCAAACATAAAAGCTTATAACTATGTCTCACAATGATTCAATAAAAAAGAAAAAAAAGAAAGGTGCCAGGGCCAGATAAAGTTTGAGAAACACTGATCTAGTGAATAAAAGGTTTCCTGAGTTCTGCGATGACTTCATGACACCTGAGGAGGGTGTCCTGGGAATCTGTGATTTACAGCAAGTCAGCAAGAAACAAGTGTAATAATACAAACTTGCCACAGTCGCCTGAAGTCTGAGGAGAGGGTTTGGGTGTCAGAAGAACCACCAGCTTGCCTGGGGCTTGTGGTGGCAACGGCAGTGGAGAGCTAACTCAGGAAACATTCCCTTTGGAATCTGAATTTCATGTTGAGTGCCCGATGTCCCTATGTTTCTCTTATCCATTTTCTCACGTTGTTTATCTTGGATAAGAATCACCGTCAATATGTATGTTTCCCAGAGTGCACTGTAACTGATAAAATATAAACCAAACATCACAGAAACTGAGAATGTTTTCCAAATTCTGATTCCATAGAAAACTGATTTGGTCTCTGACCCACAGACAGAATGGGAGACTAGATGTTCAAGAACTTCCAAAATGCCACCAATTCTGCTGCAACAAAATCCAGTCACTATGACTAGCGAGTCCACTTCCTAAACTTTCCATTCTTCTACCTATTTTAAAGAATATAGTCTGGGAGAAGGAGAAATGCTTGAATATGATATATGACTGTGACTCTTGCCTTTATTTTTCTGTACCAAATAAATCTTTTCCCTTTTTCTCCCAGAGTCATGTGAACTTGATTGACTTCAGAGCATGAGATATAAGGTTTCATGTCATTTCTAGGTAGATAGTATCAGAATTGGGTTGAATCCCCAATAACCCACTGGTATTCAAGAATTGATTGTTGATCCATGGAAAATTTTAGAGAAACACACACACAT
Source organism: Sorex fumeus (assembly GCF_029834395.1). Lineage (NCBI taxonomy): Eukaryota > Metazoa > Chordata > Mammalia > Eulipotyphla > Soricidae > Sorex > Sorex fumeus. Next base: position 2,385,724 of record NW_026606077.1, read on the forward strand.
ACAAACACACAAACACATGTACACACCCCACATAGACATACATATTGAAATGGAGATGCAAGATACACAGTTCTTAAAGTGTGTTCTTTTTACCACTCCAAAATCTAAGTATTACTGTGTAAGAAAATACATAGGATATAAAAGATAAGATATATTTCCCACCTGTAAGTATTTTTTAGACTGTAATTGCTCTCTTTGTCTTTAACTCTTCACAAAACATCATAGACAAAATCATTGTCATCTTATAATTTCAGTGAAATTTTGTTAACCTTTATCACAAAAATTGCTCAGCTTCTTTGCACAATAAGCTATTTACTCTTCATTGGGCTTTAACTAGCTCAAATTTAATTGACCTACTTCTGACAATAATCAAGAGAAAAATAAAGTTTAGATTGCTATTACCAAGCTAGTTCTTTGTCAACTATACTTAAAAGAACTCTGAAAAGAACTTTTGCAGCCACAAGGAGAAAAACAAAGAAAACCAAAGAAGCCTTGATATTTCTTTAAGATTGTCTTGAGTATTATGATATGAACAGTTTCCAGACAAGCTGTCAAACCAATACATTCTTCTATTATGAAACGCTCCATCTTAGTCAGTCTCCCCTACTTCACTTCTACCAGGTATCCACTTTCTCCAAATCAATTTAATTTAGAAATTTAAACATTAATGTGCAGAAACCCTATGTAATGAGGTGAGGGTGCTATAGAGAGTGAATATTCATGAAAAAATCAGCCTACTACAAAACCTGAACAGGGCTGGTGTCTTCCACACGAGGTGATGAGGAGGAGCTTTTTCCATCACTAGCAGAACTGGAGGCAGAATCACTCCAGAGAGGGCATGAGAGATGGCTGGCATGGTTATAGGAACGTGTAAGTGAGTCTCATCGGTGAATCATTCCTTATCTCTTTTCTTTATAGTTATGTTCTGTTTCCTAATAAATCCACTCAGTGTTAGAATGATTGATTGCTTTAGATAAATTACCTCAGGTTATTAATTATTCAAGTAGTTTACTATATTCGTGTGTGGGGGGGGTGTAAACGAAACATTGCATGGTGAATCTTAGATCTTAATGTAAAATGCAAAACTATAAAGAGCTTAAAAGTGAAGTAACCTTTGATTGGCAATGTAGGGGGGAAGATGTAAGCTAAATCTGCCATTCCAAAATCTGTCTCTTTGAGGGGCTGGAGCAATAGCACAGCGGGTAGGGTGTTTGCCTTGCACGCGGCCGACCCGGGTTCGATTCCCAGCATCCCATATGGTCCCCCAAGCACCGCCAGGAGTGATTCCTGAGTGCAAAGCCAGGAGTAACCCCTGAACATCGCCGGGTGTGACCCAAAAAGCAAAAAAAAAAAAAAACATGAAAAAAAACAAAATCTGTCTCTTTGACACAAAGATTATTTGCGCTAAATATTTAAGAAATATCAGTCTTAGAAAAATATATTATATACTTACACTTATAGGGTAATCTCCCTTTGTCAGGCTGCCTCACTGCCTATTATAGAAGGAAGTGACAAATCTGCCTGTCAACTATACGCTCTCAATGTTTTGATTGACAATTTCCCATAATTTGGTATGGGGACCTCTTGTTTATCTGTATTAAAATGCTTCACTATCAGTTAATTTGTTCAAGTTTTTAACAAACATTAGAATGTATATTGCTTTTGAGATAATGTACATCCTGTACATGTTTTTATTTAATTAGAATAATTCTAAGAAAATTCATAGTTCACTTTTATAGATGAATACATATATGTTTGCAGAGATAAATGTATTTCTAAAATTTATAGTTCGTAATTTATGTTATTAATTTTTAGGAATTAAGTTCAACTTTATTCTATCTACCATGGTCCTCTAATCACTGATTTTAATTCTAGTTTTAAGATGGTGATTAAAACAGCTGCATTAGATAGCTATCTCAAATGTATGAAAGTATTAAAAATAAGTCCCAAATTAAGAAAACATCTGCATACAATTCAACAAATAAGGGGCAGATATACAATAGATACAAAGCATAAACAAGACTTGACAGTAAAACAAACAACCAAATCAATACCATCAAAATATAGGGCGAATCCCTGGTCAGAAGAGCAGTTCCCATACTTCTGCTGAAGGGCGCAAGGCCCTTGAGGGCATCATCAGATGTCTAATCAGGGCCAGAACCAGACACTGCTTATTAGAACACCAGGAACAGGGGAAAACAAAGGAACTCTGTTGTGTTAACAAAGGTTGACTGAAGACCAAGAAGATTGCCAATGATATGTAATGTGCATGAAAAAGACTATCAAAAAATGATCATTTGGAGTCTTAATAAACTCAGAAAGGCATTCAAAGACTAAATAAACTCAAAGATAGACAGATGGAATAGATTGAAATAACTCATTCAAATAGAAGGAGAAAAGAATATTCAACAGCATAATGGATAAAGATAAAAATCAAATCAGTGAATTTGCAGATACAGTAAGTAAACATTTTTTTTAAATTTTTTGGTGTGTTTGGGCTCCACCCAGTGATACTCAGAGGCAGCTCCTCGCAGTGTTCAGGAGTAACCCCCTCCTGGTGCTCAAAGAATCATATATGTATCGTGTATTTCAACCAGGGTTGGTGGGATGCAAGGCAAGTAGTGCCTTAGTCCCTGTATCATCTCCCTGGTCAAAACAAACTCTTTTACAAATACATGAATTAAATTTTTTATAAACAAAAATCTTTAGTCTGATCCCCAAAATTGGGATCAGAATGAAGTAGTTACACTTTTAAAAGATTTTATAGCACAGCAGTAGGGCATTCGCCTTACAAGCGGCCAACATGGCCGACCCGAGTTCGATTCCTCCGCCCCTCTCGGAGAGCCCGGCAAGCTACCGAGAGTATTCGATATGCCAGACACAGTAACAACAAAGTCTCCAATGGAGACGTTACTGGGCCCGCTCAAGCAAATCGACGATCAACGGGAGGGCCTTTACCTTTAGTTTTACCTATTTATTCAAATTAAACCAAGAAATAATTTGAAAATAAAAATGAAATTAGCCTGGCAAGCTAACCAGAGTATCTCGCCTGCATGGCAAAGCCTGGCAAGCTGCCCATGACATATTTGATATGCCAACCACAGTAACAACAAGTCTCATAATGGAGATGTTACTGGGCCCACTTGAGCAAATCAATGAACAATGGGAGGACAGTGACAGTGACAGTGATAGTAAATAGCTCCAGCAGAAAAGAATAGGCTACAAAAAAACAGAATGAGGCAACAATGAAGAAAATATAAACAATATTATTGACCATACTAAGATGAACAACCTCAGAATCCTAGTAATTCCAGAAGGAGAATCAAGATCAAAAGAGAGGAAAGGTTAGTTGAAGAAATATTAGGTGAGAAATCAATCTGAAGAGGGAGACCACTAATTCAAGAGAACCCAAGAGTGTCAATCAAAGTAAACTAAAACAGGAAAACATCAAGATAACACTGTAAACTGGGAAGAATGAAAGACAGAGACAGACTTCTCAAAGATGCAAGAGAGAACCAAAACTTCACATAAAAGAGGGCTGGGGTTGGGGAGGTGGGGGAAGGGAAGATTCAGAGCAGAATACTCAGGTGAAACTCTAGAAGCAAGAAGAGAATGGAAAAAATATATACAAAGTACTGAATAAAAGGAACTTCCAATCAAGTATCATCTACACAGTGAAATGACCACTCAGAGTTGAAGTGATAAAACAGTTTCAAATAGTAACTCAGGATTCATGTAGAATCTAAAACAACTCTGGCAGTGAGGTGAATGGCATCATCACTTAATCACTTAACTTCCCGTTAGTCGTCGATTTGCTCGAGCGGGCGCCAGTAACGTCTCCATTTGTCCCTGTCACGTGCTAGTGTAGCCCAATGGCATCTGTTCGCTCCGGGAACATGAAGGGCCTCAAACCGATAGTTCATGATCTTCACGAAGAAGTCTGACCATCTGGTAGGTGGGCGGCCACGCGGTCTCTTGACATCCCGTGGAATCCAATCAGTAACAGCTCTAGTCCAACGGTCGTCTTTAAATCTCATTACGTGACCAGCCCATCTGATTTTCGACACCTTGGCAAATGAGACAGCGACCCTGATCCTTGATCGTCGACGGATGTCAGAACTCCAGATTCTTTCTCTCATTTGAGTGAAACGTGATATTCCAAGCATAGCTCTTTCTATTCTTCTCTGGGAGACCTGAATGGCGTTCTCATCTTGTTTGCGTAGGGCCCAGGTCTCTGAGGCATATGTTAATGCAGGAAGAACAGTGGAATCAAAGAGATGTGCCCGGAGCCGGAGGTTCTTCGTCCTCTTAGCTATTTCTTCGACGTTCTTGAAGGCGTTCCAAGCCGCTCTCTTCCTCCTGCGCAGCTCGGGTGCCAGGTCATTTGTCATGTTGACCTCTCGACCTAGGTACACATAGCTGTTGCATTCGGAGATGGTCGTTCCGTTGAGAGCGAATGGGGCATCAGGAACAAGGCTGTTTCTCATAAACATTGTCTTCCTATGATTCAACTGTAGTCCTACCTTTCCACACTCACGCTCAAAGTCGGCCAGCATTTGTGCTGCTTGGCTGATAAATACCCATCTTCTGGAATTGTCGTACCATATTTGATAGGGTTCAAATATGGTAACACCTACAAGGGTGATTAGAGGTCACCCCAAAAGCCTCTATCCCTCTCGGAAAGACTGGCAAGCTACCGAGAGTATTCCGCCCGCACGGAAGAGCCTGGCAAGCTATCCGCTGTGTATTCGATATGCCAAAACCAGTAACTACAACTGGTCTCATTCACCTGACCCTGAAGGCTTCACCGACATGGCAGCACTGAGAAGGATGAGAAAGGAGAGGCCGACAAAATCTCAAGGCCGACCTAGGCTGCCACAACGAAGGAAGACAAAAATGATCGTCTGTACTTTCAATGCACGTACGCTAGCATCAGATGCATCCATCGAGGACCTGATGGTACAAGCGCGAATGATCAAGTATGACATCATTGGTCTGACCGAGACAAGAAGGCACGAATCTCACCATGCCGTTTTCGACACTGGAGAAGAATTGTTCCTCGGAACATGCGATAAAAGAGGTGTCAGAGGTGTCGGTGTCCTTGGCAACACAAACTTGGCCAAGAGCATTGATTCATTCGAATGCCTAACAACCAGAATCGGACGTTTACATTTGAATAGATGTGGCTCACTGCCTGCATTTTCTATCTTCATTGTCTACGCACCAACATCTCATTATGATGAAATAGAAATCGAGAAGTTCTACATGGAGCTAGAGAAGTTCTATAAAGAAGACCACACCTTCTACAAGATCATTGTGGGTGATTTTAATGCCAAGATAGGACCGAGAAGATCAGCTGAAGAACTTCACATCGGGACCCATGGCCTAGAATGGAATGAACAGGGTGAGAGACTGTCAGAGTTCATCATGTCGACCAAGACCATCCATGGTAACTCACAGTTCCAGAAGGCAGAATCTAAACGATGGACATGGGAGTCTCCCGGTGGACGATTCCACAACGAAATAGACGACATCATATTCAATCGACGGTTTTGCCTGACTGATGTCGCTATTGTCCCAAAATTTCGAACGGGATAGGACCACCGTCTCCTTCGTGCAAAATTCTACTTCACAGAGCGGGGAGAAAGGGCTGTAAAGTTCAAAAAGAGAACTCCCAGAATGACCACCAACTGGGAACTCTTTGGTACTATTGCGGCAACATGGGAAGATGCCATTGACGAGGAATACGATCGACTGGTTCAGCACCTCCATGAATGTGCGAGGAACGCCAAGAGAGAGATAGCCACAAAAAGTCGCCTATCTTCAAAAACTCTTGAGCTAATTCGCCAGCGTGGTTTGGCGCATGCCTCAGGCAACCGCAAGCTAACGTCAGAGCTTGCAAAGCAGTGCAGAGATGCGATCAAGGAAGACCTCAAAGAGAGAAGAGCAGAAGTACTGGTAGATGCGGCAGAAGCCGGGAAAAGTATTCGTAAGGCCCGCCTGTCCTTCGCCAACTATAAGACCAAGATGACTGCCCTCCGACGTCCTGATGGATCCATCACATCCTCCAGAACGGCAATGGAGAAGATTTTCCATGACTTCTACTCAAATCTCTTCGATAGCCATGTCCACTTGCCAACATACCAAATTCCACAGGATGGGTATGTTGTTCCCAACATTCTCCCCTCCGAAATCCGACACGCCATTTCGTCGGTAAAGAAACAAACAGCACCCGGCCCAGACAAGGTCAGACCTGTACACCTGAAGAACCTGCCGTCAGTACTCATCAATACACTGGCTCGGCTCTTCACTCGCTACCTGTCTGAATGCAAGGTTCCGTCCCAATGGAAAACCAGCAGGACCGTACTACTGTTCAAGAAGGGAGACATCCATGACATTGGCAACTATCGCCCGATCTGCCTATTGTCTGTCATCTACAAGTTGTTCACTCGAGTCATCCTGAATAGGATTGGCAGAACATTAGATGAAGGACAACCATGCGAGCAAGCAGGGTTCCGCAAAGGATTCAGCACCATCGACCATATCCACACGGTAACCAAGCTCATTGAGGTTTCTCGGGAGTTCAAGATGCCGCTCTGCTTAACGTTCATTGATTTAAAGAAGGCCTTTGATTCTGTTGAGACGGAAGCGGTCATTGAAGCCCTAGCCAATCAGGGCATTCAAGCCCAATACATCAGGATCCTCCGTGAGCTGTATTGCAGATTCACTACCAGGATCTCACCATTCTACAAAGAATGGCATCATAAAAAGCAAAATAAACAGCCCAAGAATGCAAACTCCTCATATACAATTGGTAACAAATTCCCTTAGATTCATAATTTCTCTAAAGCACAATCTCTAAATTTAACTACCCTCCCAACCCCCCAACCCCCTCATAAAAGTGGCACATAGTGGCTAAGTGGATTAGGAAGAAAAAAAAAATAAACACCTTCCAATGCTTAGAATAGATATAGTTAAATTCTCATAATAGTTAAAGGCTAAACAAACGAACAAAAAAGTTTGGAAACGATGAACACAAGGATAAAAGCAGACTAAAAAATGCAGGGATGACCATTCTTATATCAGACAAAATAGAATTCAAGATAAAGACACTGTAGTAGCACTGAAGTGCTGTCCTCCTGTTGTTCATCAATTTGCTCGAGCGGGCACCAGTAACGTCCCCATTGTGAGACATGTTGCTACTGTTTTTGGCATATTGAATATGCCACGAGAAGCTTTCCAGGCTCTGACGTGCGGGTAGGATACTCTTGGTAGCTTGCCAGGCTCTCCAAGAGGGACAGAGGAATTGAACCCGGGTCAGTCACATGCAAGGCAAATGCCCTACCTGCCGTGCTGTCACTGCAGCCCAAGATAAAGACATAAAGATAAAAATTACATACTGGTTAGGAGATCAATATTTCAAAAGAATGTAACTCTTAACATATATGTACCAAATGAAGAGGCAGAATAGTTTATAAAATAACTGCTAATAGATGTACTACAGAACAATCAAACATACAAACACTGTTCTCCCGTTGTACATCGATTTGCTTGAGCAGGCCCAGTAATGTCTCCATTGTGAGACTTCTTGTTACTGTGTTTGGCATATTGAATACTCTCGGTAGCTTGCCAGGCTCTTCGAAACGGGCAGAGGAATTGACCCCGGCTTGGTCAGGCTGCGCACAAGGCAAACGCCCTACCGAAGTGATATGCAAATGGAAATACATTAATAGTGAGGTTTTATTACTCTATTCTTGCATAACAATACAGGTTTATATCAGAAAAAATTAAAAAGTTCAAATCAATAACCAAACCTCACATGATGAGAGAAAGTAAAGGAACAAATGAATGCCAGTGTAAATAGAAGGAAAAAAATACAAAATACAAAAAAAAATCAATGATGTATAAATCAAGAATACAACACAATGGATCAATAAAACCAAAATCTGTTTGTTTTTTTAAAAAAATGACAAAACTGGCAAACTCTTAGCTAAACTCATGAAATAGAGAGAAAGTAAAAATAAATTATATTTTAAATAAAAAGGGATAAATTACAGTAGATACCTCATACTAGTGAGAATTGCATATATGAAAACCATGGGAATGTGGTAAGAAAGAACTTGAATTCACTGTTGGTGGCGATGTGATCTCATTCAGCTTCTATAGGAAGCAGTATACAGATTTCTCAAAAAAGTAAGAACAGGAATTCCATCTGACCCAATGATTCCATTTTGCAGCACCTACCCCCCAAATGCAAAAACATTTATTGGAAACAATAGATTCACACCAATTTTCACTACAGCTTGAGTACAATATTCAGGTAGATATTACAATAGCCAGGATGCTGAAACAATCTAAATATCAACAACAGATTAACGGATGAAGAAGTTGAAATATACACAATAAAATATTATTATGCAAAAAAGAGGAAATTATACAATTTACCACAATGTGTACAGATATATACAGTTTACCACAATGCTTAGCATGGTGCCCTCAAATTCTATGGGAGGAGGAATAGCACAGTGGGTAGGGCATTTGCCTGGAATGCGGCCGACCCGGTCAGCCCAGGTTCTATTCCTCCGCCCCTCTCAGAGAGCCTGCCAAGCTACCAAGACTATCTCACCCACATGGCAAAGCCTGGCAAGTTACCCGTGACGTATTCAGTATACCAAACACAGTAATAACACGTCTCACGATAGAGATGTTACAGGGCCCACTCGAGCAAATCGATGAACAATGGGAGGACAGTGCTACAGTGCTATGCTAAGCAAAATAAGGCAGAGGGAGAGGGGGGAGGACAAATACTGAATGATCTCATGCTTTTATGGAATATATAAACAAGAGATTAGATGATGGTGGATAATGCAAACGCTGATCATTTGAACACAAAACTACCAAATTGTGGGGGGAGGAAGGAAAGATGACCAAAAATCAAAAGATATGAACACAGTGATAGAGAGTCATGAGCAGCTTGATGATGGTCAATGCATTAACTTTGTATACTGACCATGACGACCATCCTGTTATTCGTCGATTGCCTCGAGCAGGCCCCAGTAACGTCTCCTTCATCCTAGCCCTGAGATTATATTCAAGGCTCTTTAGGAGAATGAGACCCATCATTGTTACTGGTATTTGGCATATTGGGTACACCACGGGGAGTTTGCCAGACTCTGCCATGTGGGCAGGTTACATTCAGTAGCTTGCCAGTTTGTCCAAAGTAGGAATGAGAAGATAAGATAAGACAAACTTTGTATACCACACCATGAATTTCAACCCTTTTCTAACTACCTAGACAATAATAAATAAAAGATCTTTAATGGGGAAAGATGCATAGGCACTTTCCAGAAGAAGATAGATGAATGGTAGACATATACAAAGTGGTCATTCACTAATTATCAGGGAAATTTAAATCAAAACAATGCGATATTATCTCACTCTGGTGAGAAAGGCATAGATCAAAAAGACTGGGGACAGCCAACGTTGGCAGTTTCACCGTTCATGGGAACATTCTCTGGAGCAGCCTCTGTGAAAAGCTCTATTGCCATTATTCAAATAAGTAAGAAGAGAGCTCCCTTATGACTTAGTGGCCTTTACCTTGTGAACAAAAACATTAATTCAAAAGAACTTATACACACCTCTGTTCATTGCAACACTTAGTACAATAGCCAGGATATGATAACAACTCAAATATACAATTATGATGAATGGATAGATAAGTTGTGATATATCTGTGTATATATATGTACACACACATTTTACATATACATATAAAAAGAGGGCTGGAGCGATAGCATAGTGGGTAAGGCGTTTGCCTTGCAAGCAGCCAATATGGCCGACCCAAGTTTGAATCCTCTGCCCCTCTTGGAGAGCCCGGCAAGCTACCGAGAGTATCTCGCCCGCACGGCAAAGCCTGGCAAGCTCCCCGTGACATATTCAATATGCCAAACTCAGTAACAACAAGTCTTATGATGGAGATGTTACTGGGCCCGCCCGAGCAAATCGATGAACAATGGGAGGACCATGACCGTGACTGTGACCGTGACCGTATAAAAAGAAGTTTAACTAGTTGGCTGCAACATGGATGGAACTAAAGAGATATTAAGTAATACATCACAGCAAGAAAGAAAATACTGAACGACTACAGTCATCTGTGGCATATAGAAAGAAAGAAAGAAAGAAAGAAAGAAAGAAAGAAAGAAAGAAAGAAAGAAAGAAAGAAGAAAATCAACAGTACTTCACACTGTCACATGGTTCCTCCCACTGTTCATCGATTTTTGCTCGAGAGGGCCCAGTAACATCTCCATTTTTGAGACTTGTTGTTACTGTGTTTGGCATATGGAATATCGTATATGTTCTAGGTAGCTTGCCAGGCTTTGCCCTGTGGGCAAGATACTCTCAGTAGCTTGCTGGGCTCTCTGAGAGCGGGCAGAGGAATCGAACCTGGCTCGGCCGGGCTGACTGTGCGCACAGCCAATGCCCTACCGCTGTGCTATCAACAGTACTTAACGATTTTAAATGCTCGGATTTCAAAATTTAGGTTATAAGCAGTGGGAGGGTGATGGAAAGGGAATGAAGAGGTGATCTAGATGTAACAGGGACAGTGGTGGAGGGTCTTAGACACTTTGGTGATGGTAAGGTGAAGTCACTTTGGGTATCAATATCATAAATATTAGTAGTATAGTAACACTGTTACCAAAATCATAGTAACAACTTTTAAAGGTTCAACAGCGTGTCACTTTTAAAGCACAAGTCTCCAAATTAACATTAATTTAACTCCAGTTTCACCTTCTCTTAAGAATATTATCTTGAGTACTAAAGCTCAGCAATGGCAGGTAATCTGTAAAGATTCACATTTTTCCATAATCTTGCCTAAAAAAAATCTTTCATTTTGCTACAAATATCCTTCTCCCACCATGCTTGTCCCACCCACCTTGTCCTACAAAAATGTTCATGTTATGAAGACATCTCTACTCTTTCACTTGCTGGACAAGCTATTTCTCTATTTTTGATGGAGAAAATTAAAAATATATCCAAATTTATATGGGTGAATTAGACAATGGGAAAGTGAAACATTGGTTTGAAATATTTTAAAAATAATTTTAAAGATAGTACAAAAGACTGATAAACAATTATATAGCTTACAGCACTTTAAGTTTCATGTTACTTCTAACTGGGCATGAAATATCACTTATAAAGAGATACTTGTAATTCTCTAAAATTCATACAGACAGATAAAGCAGTGTTAATATTCTGATTCTGCACAGAGTCCGCTCTAGCCAGAGCTGGAGGGAATTTAATACATTGCAGAGCCATCACTGAGAATACTTCCTAGATGAGGTAATTAACAAGTGAAGTTTAATGTCTCAGCTATTTAGCTATTCTGGTACAGAAGCAAAATCTAGGTTACTGCATATTAGGCTGCCCTTATTTTGACAAAAATAAAGGAAGAAGAAAAAAATGTAAACCAAATTTTAGGTTTTCTTATCCAGTGCATGTTTTATTCCATTGGTTCTCTAAATCTGAACTTTTAGAGTCCCCCCCCCCATTCCTTCTTTTTCCCATTGGCCAATAGCCTATTAACATCTAATATAAAAGTTCTGAGCAAAAAGGTAACTTTGAGGATATTACCAGATTGAACATCAGGACTGTCAGCATGAACAGACAGTACTGAGCAATTCTCCCATCTTATGCAATAAAAGGATTTAATCCCTGCACATCAGAAGCTAATGTTAGAGTCTCTACTGCTTGACACTCCTATAAAAACACTAAGTGTTCATTAGGTATTATTCCTATTTGTAGTTTAAAAAAAAAACAGCGTCCTAGATTTTGGCTATGAAATCTATAATTTGGGTCAGAACGATAAGAAATATCACTAGCCTAATTCCATCTTTTAAGAATCAGATAAACATACAGTGGATCAGAACCCCAAGGAAAAATCATAAATAATCTAGAAAATTACAATACAAATTTAAAAACTGAAGAACAAAGAGTTGTGTATAAACTGGCAAGTTTTATTTAAAATTTTTTCTGAAATAATCCATGTTTTTCAACTAATTTTTAATATGTAACATCACAATTAAAAAAGTTAATTAAGAAGATAAGACTCTTATTGGATATATGACTTAGCAAAGTTCATGTTGAATTCATTTACGTTGTTCCTTCTGTTGGAATTTAAAATTCTCTTATACTTTGTTCTCAAATGCAAAAGAAAATTAGTTTAAAAACTTAAAAATAAAAGCTTTCACAGAAAACAATCCATGAGATTATTTTTCTTTTTTCACTAATCATTGTTTCAAGGAACCTTTTAAAATATAGTATTTCATAAGAAGTCCACAAAGTTAGCAGTAAATCTATGCTGCGATTTTTTTTAAGGTGTTGGGGGTGGGGTTGGAGGCGGGGGATTAAATTCAAGGCTTCCCACGTGAAAAGCAAATGCTCTACTACTCAACCACTAAACTACAACCTTGGCCCTTCAAGTTGTGATTTTAGACGTTCAAATTGAACAAAATACTGTGGCTCCACCTGTGTGTTTAAGACAACATGTAGGGCTAGGAGATAATCCAGTGACTAAGGTGCCTACCTTGCAAATTTGATCCTATGTGTTATTGAATGTGCCATGAGTTATCCTGTCTGTGCAAGCAAACTCTGTTGCCTGTGATCCCTGGCACTGCAAGCAATTCCTGGCTGCATCACAGTCAGCACTGTAACAGAAGGCTGGAGCCCCTAGCAAAAATCAAAGCTATAAAGTTGTATGAACTCAGCCTTCCAGTGAGCACGTGTCAGCGTCATAACCAAAGAAGCACGACTCTTGATAAGCATCACCAGCCATGAAAAAGCATCAGAACCGAACCTGAAGAACTGCTAGTCACTTTAATACCACCGAACAGAGGCAATAGAAGTGGGTGAAAACTACAAGTAACTAAAAACCATGTCATTTTTTAAAATAAAGAACAAAATTTATATGCATTTTTTCCCCCAGGGAAATCAAAATTCTTCCTTTAAAAACATTTTCTGGGCCGGAGTAATATCACAGCAATTAGGGCATTTGCCTGGCACACAGCCAACCCAGGTTCAATTCCCAGCATCCTCCGAGCACCTCCAGGAGTAATTTCTGAGTGCAAAGCCAGGAGTAACTTCTATGTATCGTGAGGTGCGACCCAAAAAGCAAAATAAATAAATAAATAATAAAAAATATTTTAGTCACCTTAATTTGCAATTTTAGAATGCCACTGAAAACATTTCTGCAATTCAACACCACACCTGAGTATCGCTCCACTGTGGTCTTTGGGAACTCCATCACTCCACCATCTCTATTGCCTCCACCATTGTCTCAGGGTCCCTTACCACTCACTTTACCCCCTAACCTCTACTGCCACTGGCATGGTAGGTAAGTTCTAAAGTCTGTTGTTTTTGGCCTTTTCTTATTCTTCTCTTCCCTACCAGAATCACCAGTTTCATTACTGAGTTCATTTTTAAATGAATTTTGGACATTGCACTTCAGAAACCTTTTATTATTATTATTATTATTATATTTTTGCAATCTCCATATTCAGCTATATTGTCATGTATGGGTTTGCTACCCACAGTTTAAGAACTTAGGCTCTAGAAGATTCTTTAATGAATCTTACTCACAAATATCTTGCAAACACTGTTCTCAATATTTCCAGCATTGACCACTTTTCTCTGAAAGAGTTTTTTCTAATTTTATATATCCTTATGGTGATATCTGAATTTCTAACTTTAATCTGAACACATGAACTGAATCTAAAATATTGATCAATAAAAATTGGTTTGTGTATTGAAATCTTTCTAATATTTAAACATTTGTCTAATAAGAAATATCGAATCAGGCAGAAATAATCACAATTTACTAAAATTTATTTTAAAAGTATTAAAATTAGTACGTGAAATTGTCATGAATTCAAATTTTAAGAGAACAGTTATAAAGGTTTTCACTTTAATTATAAGTTGGGCATCCACATGAAAGTGACATATGTTGTTGATGACATGTATAAATATAAGTAGTCCCAGTTTATGGAATCCAATGAAAAAGCTGCCCAATTAAAGTGTAAAAAAAAATTCTTTCAAAAAAATTTTCTGTGATGCATATAGAAATGCTATCATCAATTCGGTAATGTCAAATAACAAATCACTGAATAGCTGTAAAGCACGTTAGAGAAATGAAATCACTCTTCAACATATACAATGGGTTTGGCAGAGATAGGTCAGGAAATGACAGTAACAAAACTATGACTCTCAAAGAAATTCCTTCTCTAAAAATCCACTTGCTCTCCTATAACTACAGAGGTTTATGGATTTATGTCATAATAAAATTTTAACTGCAGCTGTTGATTGAAATAACAACTACCAGTGAGTTCGTGTTGTAATGAAAACTAACAATTAGTGAACATGAAGATTATAATTTAATGGAATATTATGAAATAATTTAAAATCTTGCAAAATAATTCCCATAAAACGATGCTTATGTGATACTTCTAAATGAAAAATAAACAGGCAAAACATCTAATAAAATAGTAACTTTGTTTTAAAATAAAGTTATTTATATTTTATATATTTAGTAAAACTCAGGGAAAAAATCTAAATTTCTAATAGCAATTTTCTAACTCCTACAAAGAGTTCAGGTAGGCTTTATAAGATATCCAGAGTAACCTTTAGCAAACATACTATGTTAGCTAAGTTGATCAAATTCGGATGGTCCTTTAGGAAACCTATAGACTTCAACTGTTTGTTTGTTGTTTGCTTTGGTGTTGTCCAAAGCAAACAACAAACAAACATAATGATATTTTGTTGGATTTTGTGGAGTGATAGCATAGCCGTAGGACATTTATTTGCCTTGCATGCTGCTGGCCTGGCCGACCGAGGTTCAATTCCTCCTCTCGGAGAGCCTGGCAAGCTACTGAGAGTATCTCGTCCGCAGGACAAAGCCTGGCAAGCTACCCATGACGTATTTGATATGCCAAGCACAGTAACAAGTCTCACAATGGAGACGTCACTGGGCCCGCTCGAGCAAATTGATGAACAATGGGAGGACAGTGGACAGTGGACTTTATTTTTTAAAGTTGATTCTGTATTTATTGTAAGTTCTTTGAAGATTGTAGGAGTAATGCTGGGTAATTTTTCTGTCAAAATTGTAAGTCTATGTTCAGCAGCCCTAATGTCTCCCATTAATAAGACCTGAGATAACTTGATGAATTGTGAATATCACTACTAGAGTACCAAATATAGTTTTACTATCTCATGTAATTTACATGCATTATCTTAATAGGTCTCTTCTTTTATACATATATAACTTTATGCATTCTTCCGTCATTTGCAAACAAGGCAAATAAAATTCATGGCCTTTTGACGTGGGTATCTGCGTTCAAACTAGATTCAATTCAAAAATTAAGTAGGACAATTATAACTTCCTTTTTAAAACATATATATATATATATTTCCTAATTTTGTGTAAGTTTTTAGCTCATGCAGAGACTTCTGAAGTAAAACTTGGCATGGATAGCAGTAAATATTTCCAACTGTTACAATAACTACATGGGATCACTGCAATCTATCCACAAGGTATTATAGCCAGAAGAAAACTTGCCAAGATTCAAACATGATGAAAGACAGAAGCTCAGGGAATAAACTTCTACATAATAAAGATCACAGTAGGGGAAGCTAGTGGAGGTGCTATAATGAGCCTAACGATAATAAAATCAGAAAGAAAGGTAACATGACAGCAAAAACTGATGACAATAATGAGAGAAGAACTGCATTTGTTGTTTTTTTTACACAACCCTTTTTGTGGTGGATTGCTTATTGTTTTGGGGGGTTGTTGTGTTTTTTTTTAATCTTTTCATAGTTTTGTTGGTTTACTATGTGAACAATAAAATAAAAAAATGCATTTTTATTCTGGATTTGAATTTTTTAAAAAAATGCAAAAAGACCAGCTGATCCATAGAACTTACTTGCTTGAGATCCAAACATCCTCTGTCAGACCATCTCATCAAACCATGTTGAACAAATTCAGTGTTATTATCTCAGTAACCTTGCCTAGAAGGCCATTGCTTGCATTTAAGCATCTCTGCATGAAAAACAGATTCACAACATCTGTTCTGATTTTGTTTTTCTTTTAATTTTCGTTTTGCTGCCTTTGCCATTCTATTTCCTTTTCCAATCATGTTTGTTGAGCTGCAAATAGTAATTTTCTCTCATATCCGTGTTCTTTATTTCACTCTATTTTTAAGGCTAAAGCTTAAGTTTACCTATGAAATAATGATTTAAGGCACTGTAATTACACTTGCTCTCTTCTTCCAATTTTGGAAAATTGGCATAAGCTTTATTTTCGTATAGTATTATCCACACCAATAAAACACCCGAGTTAAAATTGAATGTGAATATTTTCTCAAAGCAATGTGATCTTGGATTATAATTTATTTTCCTTCTCTGAATCTAGATGTCTTTTGCATCTTTTGCTGTTAATAATTTCTCAACATTTTCAAAAGAAATTGGTGAGTTACATCAAAATAATTTTAATTAAAAATACATGAAGTATAAAATATTATAACACAAATAATACTCGCTATACTTGTGTTGACAGTCAAGAGTATGTAATTTTAAACATAAGGCACCCCACTGTTCTATCATAAAATCTCTAAATGTCAACTATTATAAATAATGATCAAGTCAAAATGCAGAAGTTGTTTGCTTGTTATCCTGTGACACTACAAATATATGCTATCATTTGGGGGGAAAATGCTATTTGAATACCAATATTATCATGCTTTCAATGAATGCATCATATGTGATAAACTAAGCTTGATCATTTTCCAATGGAGTTTTCTCTATATTGACTTATGACATAATAACACATATTAAAAGTTTATCTATTTGGTATTAGCAGAAGTATGATTAAATGCGAGGGATTGAATTCAGGCCCCACACATGCCAGGCAAATTAATCAAGAATTACATTTTATATGATCATATTTGAATCATTTGCTGCTAGATACCAAGAAAATACCAAAACATATTTTTCCTAATAGTAGTAATGATATTTCTATGCTCCAACTAACCTAGGTTTATACCACTTGTTTATATATAATTTATGTCAACATTATACTAATTAAATGAGTAGAGTTTGAATATTAATGCCTTAATATAACAATTCTTTATAATAACTGTAAAGAAAATTAAAACCCTAAAAACATACATATGCAAACTCAAAAACACATGTATATGTGCTTTTTATAGCCAATTTTCTAAGAGCAAAAAACTTTTTAGAAGAAAAATAAATATAAACAGAAAGGGATAAAATAACTAATCATAAAGTAGTTATGATTATTAAGATATTATGACTATTAATATAAATCAATGTTCTTTAAGTTTGTCTTATATTTGTATTATGGGGACCAAGCAAAAAAGGTAACTACATAATCTGTAATATTATTAGATCACGAGTAATTTTTTTTCCACATTGATCTAGAAATTTAAAAATCCAAAATTTAGTAGTTTCATTCCTTTCTCTTCAAATTACATAGACTCCTCTAACTATAAAATCTTCTCATCCTCTGTTCATTGGGTTGAATAATTTTATTTACCGAGATCTTTAATAGAGATCTTATTTTATGTCCTTTTTTTTCAAGTTGTGAAGCTACTCTTCTAATAGCTTTAAATAAGTTCACACTACTCTTTGAATTCCCTAATGCACTCTCCTCTTTTAATAGATTAGATGGTGTGCCGTTTCCCTTTATCAATAACCTAAGTGTGGAGACATCAGGGATTCCTACATATAATCTTCAAACTTTAAGAGTATTCTGCTTCTGAAAGCTGGAATTTTCATTCTTCTAAGCCCAAAGTCATGTGAGAACACAGACAATCAAAAGAACACAAAGAAACACTTAAATTCAAATAATTTTTGTATTAAAGAGAATTTGGTCATTAAAAACCTGTCTTATGCTTTTTACTTTGCTCTTTTTAGTTCCATAGTTTAGAAGAGGTGGTATTACTAAACATTAATTTAGTCATTAATGATATGGATTTTATAAGATTTACTGAAGACTACTAAAAATTAAGTAAACATATGTATAATGGCATAAACGGTTCGCTCGCACGGCAGAGCCTGGCAAGCTCCCCGTGACGTATTCGATATGCCAAACACAGTAACAACAAAGTCTCCAATGGAGACGTTACTGAGTCCACTCGAGCAAATCTATGATCAACGGGAGGGCCTTTACTTACTTACTTACTATGCAAGTTCATCTCTAGTTGTTTTTTTGTCCTGGAGGGAGGGGCACACCCAACTTTTCTCAGGATTAATTTCTGACTCTGTGCTCAAGGACTCCCAGTGATCAGCTCAAGGGACCCTCTAGAGAGTTGCAAATAAAATCCATTTTAGGCTTGTGAAAGACAAGCACCCTACCAATTCACCATATCTCTAGCTTTGCAAGTTCATCTCGAACAATTAACTTTCTTTTTCATTCTATTGGTAAATAGAAGAGTTTAATCTATACCTATACTTACCTTCACTGTATTACTGTCATCCCGTTATTCATCGATTTGCTCGAGTGGACACCAGTAATGTCTGCTAATGTCTGCATTTGTCCGGGCCCTGAGATTTCAGCAGCGTCTCCTTACTCGTCCTTCCTAACAAAGCCATATTGGAGGATCTTTCAGCATTAGGGGAATGAGACACATAATTGTTACTGTTTTGGGCATATCAAATATGCCACATGAGTTTGCCAGGCTCTGCTGTGTGGGCAGGATACTCTCGGAAGCTTCTCAGGTTCCCTGAGAAGGAAAACTACACTATAAGAGGTCATGTGTCCACCTATGTGGCCGCAGACTTCTAAGAGCTTTGTTGTATAGTCTCCGAATCTTGGCCCTTGATGGGATTTCATGGCATTGGGGCAGGTTGTGGGTGTGACTGCCTAGCTACTGGAAAATGGTTGATCTGGGTGGAGGAAGCCCAGTCCTGATCCGAGCATTATATCCAAACAAAACCATTCCTAATAAAAGTTTTATATTTCTAAAATTATAAGATCACAAATTCCATATATAATTAAATGACTAATGTAATCAAACTAGTTAGCATATGACCTAATAATTCTTTGTTAGTGTGATCAAAAGACCTGAAATATACTTTCTTAATATTTTTCCCATGCTCATTTCCATATGATTAGTATAGTAATCATGCACGCATGTTAAAATTCTGGACTCTACCCATCCTAACTGTATCGATGTACACTTTGATCAATATTTCTTTATTTTATCCCACTGGAACTCTTCTTCAGAAAACCAATTTTTCTTTTGAGTGTCTATATTTTATTTTACATTTTTAACATATAAGCTCTACATATAGTGAAATTATTTTTTTCTCAGCTCATTACACTTAAAACAATATCCTCTAGGTTTATCCGTGTTGCCACAGATGGATAGATACTCTTCTTTTTCTCACAGTTGAATATTATTTCATTTTATGCATGTGAATTTTGTTTATCCAGACATTTGTCAAAGAACATTAGGATTATTTTCATATCTTGGTTATTGTGAATTATGCAGTGAACACAGGAAAACCAGTATCTCTTCAAAACTTTGTTTGCTTTAAATAAATATGGAGAAGTAGAATTATTGGACCAAATCTAACTTAAAAATTTTAAAGTTTTTGAGACACTTCATATCATTTCCTGTAATAGCTATACTAATTTACATACTGGCCACAAGACTACTAAGAGTTCCTCTTCTCCACATCCTCACCAATACTTCTATTGTTTTTTTTCCTTTTGACAGACATTCTAATATGTGTGAGGTGTTGATTCACAGTGGTTTTGATCTACATTTCCTGGTTAGTTAGTGATGTCAACTTTTTGTTTTTCTGTATACTTATGGTCATCTCTTTTTACGTCTCATGCTTGACGTGGAACCTAGTACCTCCATATGCAAGGAATGTACTCTACACTGTTTCATACACTTGATCCATATATGGCTACTTTTGATAGGAATTTCCCAATCTTTTTGCCCATTCAATAATCTGGTTTCTTACTATTGAATTGCATTCCTTATATGCAGACGGACCAGAGCGAAAGCATTTGCCAAGAATGTTTTCATTAATCAAGAACGAAAGTCGGAGGTTCGAAGACGATCAGATACCGTCGTAGTTCCGACCATAAACGATGCCGACTGGCGATGCGGCGGCGTTATTCCCATGACCCGCCAGGCAGCTTCTGGGAAACCAAAGTCTTTGGGTTCCGGGGGGAGTATGGTTGCAAAGCTGAAACTTAAAGGAATTGACGGAAGGGCACCACCAGGAGTGGAGCCTGCGGCTTAATTTGACTCAACACGGGAAACCTCACCCGGCCCAGACACGGACAGGATTGACAGATTGATAGCTCTTTCTCGATTCCGTGGGTGGTGGTGCATGGCCGTTCTTAGTTGGTGGAGCGATTTGTCTGGTTAATTCCTTATATATTTTATATATTTATACTATCAGACATATATTGTTTACAAATATTTTTTTACTATTCTGCTCATTATGTCTTTAATCTATTGATCTTTTTTTTGCTATACAGATGTTTTAATTTTTATTCAATTCCATTTTTTTAAAAAAAATTGTTATTTTGCCTGGCTTTTGGTTTTATATCCAAAAAGTCAAACTAGTATTAGAAAATTTTCCCTATCATTTTCTACTTTTTATTGATTTCAAGAGTGAGAACTTTCAAAATGGGAAAACAAAATGTATAAATCAATAGTTTATTATGTTTAAAAGTACCCTTAAAAAGAACTAGAAAATCATAAAAAATAGTAACTGATCTCATATCACACTAATATTAAATAACTCAGAAAAGCTTGGCTGATAAATACATTGGATACGTTATATCAAAATGAAATTTTTTTAAAAAATAAAAGGAAAATAAGGATACTATAAAATCAGTAGGCATTTAAAGAGACCTTACTTAATGTAATTATTTTAATTTTTAATATCAAAACTATTGGCTAGGTTCATAGTTTTTTTTATATTTTTTTATCTGCTTGTCTTCCTGCTAGTCTATGTGTTTCTAAAGAGAAAACAGTTTAATTTAACCATTCTCTGAGAACCAAGTATCTGATCAGGAGTATTGTTAAGTATAAAATAAATGTTATTTTAAAAAATGAACAAACATAACCTTTACATTGGCATTTTCTTATATTTTTGAATATAAGTTGAAAACTATGTCTAATTACTGATAGGACACATTATTGATTAACAAGAACCAATACATCTGAAATGTTATTTCAGGATATAAAATCTTTCATTTATATACTAAGTACATTATTATTTGGTTTCTACTGTATGTTGAGAATTTTGTTAAATTTAAAGCAAACTAATAATATTTAAAAGGTCATGACGTCTTGAATGTAAAGTTTGGATTTGAGTGGGAAAATGCTGGGAATATATGAGAATAATTTTAAGAATTACTCCCATTTGACTTCCAAACAAGGTTTTAAAAAATGAGTCCATGTAGTCTAATCATATGGAGAATTTAAATAACGGTGTTTAAGAGAAAGAAAATAGAAATGGACAATTTTGATTCAATTCATTATTTCCATTATATACACTCAACACTATCTAACGCATATCTAAAAACTGTATTTCAGCAGCATTTACAACTATGAATTCAGAACTACAAGTTAAAACTAGTTCATGCACATAAAAAAATTGTAGGATAAATACTTAGCCTTGATAATAATGAGAGTAATTAATGAAACTCTTTGAACATTACTACTTTTTTTAGATGATCTCTAGTATTTTAAAGAACGTTTTCTATTCTTTAAATAGTCATTTAAATACCTGGCACTAGGCATATGTTCATTTTATGCTAACAGAACACACTAAAAACTGTCATTTATGTTAAAAACTATTTTCACTCATTCTAGATACCTTCTAACACTTTTAATTTAATGAAATCTCCACTATGTGAACAATTCTGATATTTTCAAATGGAAACTTTCATTCTTCAAATATAGAATTACATTTATTTGAACATTTATTTCTCTTCAAAAAGAATATGCCATCAACTACTCATGAAACAGTAGTAACCCCCCAAAAAAAGAAAGTAAAAAGAAACAGTAGTCCCACAACAGTGGGGGCACCTGATCATTTTTGTTGGCATCAAGATGGTACAGCAGGGACGGGAGGAAAAATAAAAGGTTAAATAGCGAAGATCATCTTCAGTATCCTTTTTCATTTCACTGTATAATGTCTCGTCTTTCAGATCTCAAATTTTAACTATTCTTTAGCGACCCAGAGTATACTATCTAGGCCTGCCATAAAGATCCCCTTGATATATAAATATTCCTGCCATTCCCCATATATACTTTCCATATTACTCTTACTCTAGTGTAAAATCGCCCTTGGCAATCAACGTTTGGATTAAAGAAATTCAAACTCAAATGTCAATGACTGCAATTTAGATGTCTAACGACTACATTAAATATTTTACAAGAACAGTGTGGTAATCTAGCTAAGAATGAATAATTCACAGACTAGAATAGCAGAAATTTTTAAAATACTTTCCTTTGTACTACTTATTGTATGAAATACATGGTTCATAGTGGTTGTATCTTGAAACATTAGACCAAAATACCGAGGACAAACCAGGAGAAATAATATAAGGACAAGAAAATAGTACAGTATAAGAGATAAAAAAAAATGCATAACCAAACTCAATCTTTTTGTTTGTTTGTTTGTTTTGCTTTTTTGTGCCACACCTGGCCGATGGTCAGGGGTTACTCCTGGCTCTGCACTCAGGAATTATCCCTGGCAGTTCTCAGGGGACCATATGGGATGCTATTAATCGAACCCGGTTGGCCGCGTGCAAGGCAAATGCCCTACCTGCTGTGCTCCGGGCCCCAAACTTAATCTTGAGGAGTTCATTTGAGAACATGTTAGAAAATCTCAAAGGATTACTCTGATATTAGGAAAACTCAAAGGATTGTTTTCTTAGCAATTAAACTACACACACATAGTAGGTTTTCTTCTTGCTATGTTTATTAGAAAGACACCTGTTAACAAAATGATAGATATTGTTCTCTTTTAAGCTTGAATCAGTCACATTCATTCCAAAATTTAAATATGTGACATATAAAGGGCTGGAGCGACAGCACAGTGGTAGGGCGTTTGCCTTGCACGACCCGAGTTCGATTCCTCCGCCCCTCTCGGAGAGCCCGGCAAGCTACCGAGAGTATCTCGCCCGCATGGCAGAGCCTGGCAAGCTCCCCGTGACGTATTCGATATGCCAAACAGAGTAACAAGAAGTCTCACGATGGAAATGTTACTGGGCCCGCTGGAACAAATCGATGAACAAGTGAAGGACTGTGACCGTGACCGTGACATATAAAATCAAGAGCCTAATTATACAAAAGTTTAATGAGAAAACTTCTCTACTTCTTATCTTCTCCTAAATAAGTGGTCTAATACTGTCAGTTCCACCTCGATTCCTGGAAACTCCCACATTCGGGAAGCACTGGTTAGCCCAGGTCTTTTATCCTTCTCTTTCCCTACCAAATCTTTTGACTGCTGTTTTCAGTGGCCTGACTTTAACTCTGCTATTCTAGGTAAGTAATCTGTGTGAAAAAGAGACAATGGATAAATACATCTGTATTTTTAAAAAAGCTTTTCTAAAGATTGACCTAATTACAAAATGCTGAAGTAAGTCTATTAAAAGATTTATAAGCAAGTGATTAAATTTGGGAATGATTATGCCCAAAGAATCAGATAAAAGAGAGAGAGGGAAAAATATCACTCTTGGTTTTGAAAAATAAAAACGCTCTGTAAAAATTATTTTTAAGCTAGAGTTAGAAAACTGCCTGCTTTAAGGTGGGGTAATAGACCTGCCTGATCTTTAAAGAATGTTTACATCTGCACTTAAAGTATATTGAAACCTGCATTCTAAAGTATATTGAGGGCTGGAGCCATAGCACAGCAGGTAGGGCATTTGCCTTGCACGCAGCCAACATGGCTGACACAGGTTCGATTCCCAGCATCCCATTTGGTCCCCCGACCACTGCCAGGAGCAATTCCTGAGTGCATGAGCCAGGAGTAACCCCTGAGCATAGCCGGGTGTGACCCAAAAAGCAAAAAACAAAAAGTATATTGAAACCACTGGTTGGAAGAGAGTATACTTTAGAAACTTGCACAAGCACACCAACAGAAAAACCCAAGACTTTATTTCACGTTGCAGTCAAACACTAAATCAGGAATCTGCTAATCCCAATCTGACATCCTTCAACTGTTCAAA